>NW_021939063.1:15182378-15807091 GCF_001715985.3 Manacus vitellinus | reverse complement strand
GGTGCAAGTCCTTGCACTTTCTGAAACTTGCCTTCCTAAGGTCGGCACCCGTGCTGGTGCCATTTACCGCTTCGGGGGCGCGGGGGTGTGTGTCCTGCTCTGAATTCAGCCGGCAGGATGAGGTAGGCGGTGTGTGCAGTGTCACTCGGGTTTGGGCTGTACAGAAGTCACGGGTTTGGCTGCTCTGTTTTACCGCAGGTGGAGTGTTGTGTCAGCGGCAGAAGGCGGACACGCCGCTTTGGTCGCAGGTGCTGTGCCAATTCACGCTGGCTGGAGGGATACCCGGGAGCTGGAGCAGCCCCAGAGCTGTGTGGCTGCTCAGAGTGTGGTGGGAAGGCAGGGAAGGCTGGAGGCCCCAAGCCTGGGATGAGGGAGTCCCAACAACGTGGAACAGTTCTGGTGGATTTGTCTCTATCCCATGCTGTAGGTCGTACTCTCTGGGTTGAGGAGTGGAAAAGCAGCCCAGTGCCTTGACTCCGCTGACTGTGGCATTGCTGTTAACAAAAAGTGGGAGAGGGAAAAGGAATCGCCAGCGTCATGTGTTTTACAGTTTGACTGATCTAAAAACCAAGATCCTGTTTACATTAAAATTGCACTGATGCCTTTTCGTGCTGGTGTCACACTATTATGGTTAAGTCAGACGTTTGCCACACGCTGTGTTTGCATGCTTTAGTGTCCCAGTCACTGTTAACAATTGCATTGCTCTTGTGAAAACTATGTGTGTAACTGTCCTCATTATGTGATTGAATGGCAGCAGTATTCACTGCTGTAGCACTTGGTCAGTCACGGCAGCCTGATAATAGAAGCTTAAGCAGTTTTCAAACAAAAGTACCTCTCTGTAATAATATGATGTGTACACAGTGCTGATTTTAGATTTAAGAGATATAAATAGGTAATTCTTACGGATTGTGCATCCAAAACCAAAGAACTACAGATATTATTTGTTGGGATAGTGCCTTTTTTCCTGGAAATGGTATTGTGTGTCTTTATGCATTTTACATAAATGAATCTAAACTTGGAACACTCAGTGAAGACAAGAAAAAGTGAATACAGAAAGTAAGGACTAGGAAAATGAAAGTCTTGTTGTTGGCTGCACTTCCTGGCTTGGGTTAGGTACTGTTAAACCAGGAACTGTCAGGAGACTTCCATGCAGTGCTTGCAGTTGTGGCAGAAGGGAGTGGAAGGAAAGCAGGCAGTCCCTCACAATGGACTGGGCAGAAAAGAAATCAGTGTCCAAAGGGGATTAGAGGAAAAACTTAGCAACGTGTCATGCTTACATTCAAACAGAGGCTAGGTATGTTTGTCCCAGGTTTGTCAGCCACATTCCCCTCCACTTTCCTTCGTGCCTCTCCCTGAGCAGCAGGAGAAGCTGGTCACACCGTGTGGGCCTGTTACACTGGGATAGGAGCAGCTCTCAGTTATGGGCTGGGCTGTGCAGGAGGGCCAGTTCTGTCCTGTCTGATAGCTCTGAATGTTTCTATCCTTTTTATGTCAAATACAAGACACCTGGCGTGTTGTTCCAAACTCTGCAAAGTTTCCTCAACAAACAGGACTTTTTGTGACAGATCTGATGTGACACAGAAGCAGGAACTTGTGGCTGAGAGCGTGGCCTCTCCTCAGCAATCACCTGGGCACCTGCACAGCTGTTCTGTCCCTGAGCTGCTGGGGCTGGAGGGATGACACAGCTTCTGGCTGCTGGATCACAGAACTGATACAGCAAGGAAAATAAATGAGGAGATGTGGTTGTTTTTAAGCTGGAGTATCTCTGCTCCTGTGCTGGCACAACAGAGGTGGTGGCACTGAGGGAGAAACAAGTGGCTGTAGGCAGGGGCTGCTTGAGAGTTGTCTCTTCAGTGGGGTCCCTTTTGAACAGCAGTAATTCTCTGTGTGCAGCTGTATAATTTCTCCTGAAGACACATGGCTGTCTGGTATTTAAATTTAACTTCTAAAGAGCGAGTCACTTCTCTTTTTTTTATTTTTTTTAAGGGGACACTAGAAGGAGGTGTTCTAATATTTTGCTTGTGATTAATGGTGCTGAGCCCTCTGTAGTAAAAGGAATTAAAGTAATGGCACCAGAAATACATTGTACAATTGCTCTTTTTGCACAGAAGCTGTTTTCCTTTGAAAAATATTTGATTTGACATGCAAAGAATAAGAATTTTTGGTAAGTGGCTAAATCAAAGGCTGACCCAGACCTGCTCTTTTTAGATAAATCTTACCCTGCTTGTGTTCATTGGAAAAAAGAATATTTTAAAATGTTTTTTTCTGTAGTATTTAGCTGTAAGAGGAGTAGGCCCTTTTCTGTTCCTTGCTGGGGGTTGTTCATCTACAAATGACTAAAGGACCATTCCTAAAGCAAAATTATTTAAGATGTGACACTCCAGTGTGCCACTTTCTTATGTGTGCACCTGTTCGGTTGCTGTAAAGTTGTGCTGTCAGCTGACCTGCCAATTACATCAGTCAAACTTCATGATTTTGAGGGCTAAAATGTGGTTATGAAAAGGTTTTTAGTTTGTGGAAGATATGGTGACTCCCTGCCAGAGGGAACACGGGAACTGCACTGCTGTGGTTGTCTTCTGATACTGGTGAGAAAGGTTTTTAGCCCAGTCACATTATCAGCCTCCTTTGTGTGCCCTCACTACTGAATTGGCACAACCAAGAAGTGACAGGAAGAGAAAATTTCTCTCTTTGAGCTGACAAAATGTTCGTTTGAAATTAATTCTGAAGTTTCCTTTTCTTTGTAGCTCTTGCCTCCCTGTTCTGTCACGCAGGGAATGAAGAACAGTGTAACTCACTGCTTATCTCACCTTACCTTTTAAAGGAGTGACTTTGTTCTGTTACTTTCAGATTCAGGTACAACCTGTCACAACCCCCTAATCTTTTTCTTGTAGAAGGTGCTTTATTGAGTGATCATTTATCCTGAGTTTATATAGGAGCCTCCTTAACCAGAGTAGAAGTTAGCATTTGGTTTTTATTGCTGTGAGCTGTTTAAGGCCTTCCAAATCCACTACTTAAGTCTCTGTGCTTTCAGATCTTACTCTGCTGCTCTTGGTGTGAAGCTTGTGCAGGGAGGTCCTTTTCTGATGTCTGAACCAGTAGTGAATATACTTAAAACCATCAGAGCCCACCCGTGTGTTGTCTTAAATCACCGTGAATTAATCTTTACTGCTCAGAGTCGGGTCCTCTGCTGTGAAGCTAAAGACTTGTTGAAACAGTTTCCCCCAGATGCTACAGATGTTCAGCACACCAAAAGCCCCACTGAAGTCGGGTGAGACAAGTTCTGTAGCTTCTCTCCTAACCATGGGCTTTAAGTCCTGGTGCAAGGGAACTCTCTGATTAAAAACCACCTCATTTTGGCAAATCTGCTTGGACTGGCAACCTGCTTGGACTCTGGTCACTGACTCTCCAGCCTGTGAACCTGCTTTTTTTTGAACTCTGTTGCTTAATTTCGTTCTCATCCTCCTGCCTGTGTACACATCGTTTTCCACCCTAGTTTATTTAAGCCAAGCCACTTCATAACAGGAAGTCTCAATGAGTTTCCCTCGATGGAAGAGATGTTTGTTTATATTGCAAGCCAGTAAGCCAAAGATAATATTTTTTCACAGTTTACCACTCTAATGTTTCTATCTTATTTCATGGGAATCTTGATTTAAAATGGTAGCTTTGCTTCTTAGGTATTTGGGGCTCTTTGGTGCAATAGTTCTGTAGTTGTTTACTGATGACACAAAGCTGACTTTAAATATTTTTACATAATACCATGTGTTTGTCAATAATCCCAAGCACCTTCTGAGCATTCTCTGGTTGGGCTTTTGTTGGTCATGAATGATTAGAGAGTGGTGTTGGCACAGTATCCCACACATGTATGACATAGGTGTAGTTATAAATGACACAGTTTTTATTAGCCAAACCTGGTAAAGGTATGGGGAAAAACCCACTGCCAGTCCCTTAAAACAGTTGGTGTCAGACAGGGTAAAATAGTTTATTTACTAGGCTTGTTTGTCAGAAGATTTGTACCTTATCAGAATATAGCAATGTTTGTTTTGGGACACTTAGGAATGGCTGGGAAATTAGATGTGAGTTGTATTGATGAATTATTGAAATAGAAGCATCATTTGATTTTCTGCAGGTAGAAGGTTTGTGTCTGCAAGGAAAATATAAATATGCTGTAAAAGAGACCAGAGTGTGGGATTCTGTTCCCTTTTTATGGCTTTATTACAGTGTGTAATCCTTCTCATGCTGAGAAGGGTTTACAAAAGTGAAATGATTGGGTAGAGGTGCAGTGAATAAGTGAGAAGGTGCATTTGCTGTTGAGGGTCACAGATGAAAGAGAGAGAAGAAACCATTCTGTTAAAACATACTATATATTTTAAGGTTCTCTCTTTAGGTACAGTGTCCTAAAGGATATACCTTAAAAATTGCATCCTTAATGTCAGTTAACTTTACAGCAAGGTTTTCCCACCTGATAAGCCATGCAAGGAAAATGAATGCTTCTTCATATAATAAACTATCATAAGAGGTAGTTTAGTAGAATTCGAAATGCTTTAGGAAAACAGGCTTTTCAGAGGAGTGATTCTTATTTTCATGAAGGTAAGAGAGAGTAATACTGTGGGGAATAATGTTCTGGGAGAAGGATTTAAAAATAATTGCAGTTGCCTGTAACAAAAAAGTCAGTGTAAAGGAAACTGTTGGATACAAAAGGACTAAACGATATGATTTAGTTGTTTTCTATAGCAATTTTCTTTCTGCTTGGGCAGATTTAAAACATGTAAAAATGACAGGGAGTTGTCTTTGATGCCCTAGAACCTCAGGCATGAAATACAGGCCTCTGAGTAACAGCAACAAGTTTATTCCACATGGCACTTCGTAGGATGCAGGGCAGTGACCTGATAGCAAGGTGGTGTATTATTAATAAAGACATTATTTAGAAAGATTTGATATTATCCTGACTTGATAATACTGCATCCATGAATGTATTCAGTCTGAGTGAAACAGTGCATGTTCACATGAATTCCTGAGGACCCCCTCAGAAATGTCCTACGTGCATCTGATTTTAAAACTTTTACAGAAGTTTCAAATCACAAATAGGCTCTTTCATTCTTATGGAATTAGGAGCACTATTGTACTTATTACACACGGGATCACATGCTGTAGAATGCACTTTATCCTTTTTCCTGGAACTCGCCAGATGGATGCAGAACTGGCATTCCACTGTATGTTTGGGAATTACCTGAAATGAGTTTAGGGACCACTTTCAGGTATCACAGCAGCAGGGATGAATCCCTCTTCAGGTAAAAGAAAACCAGTAAGATGTGCTGTTGAACTATGATAACAGGCAAGGTTTGGGAGGGAGCGAAGGGGGAGCACGTTTGTGACAAGGAGGAGGTGAAAAGGCTCCCCTGGGACCAGCAGGACTCTCATCGCAGCCGGTGGGTGCTGGGGGCGGCCCCGGGGTCGGGGCAGGACCCTGGACAGCTCCAGCGGGGCCGTGTCCTGCCCTCGGCCGGCATCGCACCCTCCCCTCGCCCCGAGAGCTCTCCTGGGATCCAGAGGTGGGTTTTCCTCGAGTGCTGTGGATCTGGAGTAAGTAACACCCTTCCCTGCCGGCTGGCAGAAAGGGGGAGCAGCTCCCCCCCGGCTGGCCGGGGCCGAGGAGGAAACGGGATGGGGTGATGGTGGTAGAAATACGTGTTGTCCTCTCCCTCTTTCGAGCCCGTTCCGTGGCAATTAGTAATGATCGGTATCTCAGTGCACTGTTATTGTGCAGGTTAAGTGTCTGCTTGTGGCTGCAGGACTCAGAAAAGCCCTGTGAGGTCACTCTGGTCACGGCTAAGTAAATTATGCCTTACAATGATCCAGTGTTTCCTTATCCCCAGATGGTGAGGGATCGCTTGCAGCCGTGGAGTGTGACTGCTTCTTGTTTGTTTTAAATAAATCATCAGCCCTTCCAGTGCCTCTGTGACATCTTGATCCGTGTTAGAGACAGAAAGGAGAGATGCACTATGAGCTGTAGCAGAAAAAAAGAAATATAAACACACGGGTAAATTAGCAAACTAAATTTTTTCTGTTGCCATGCTAATATTGTAGTACTCTTTAACATATGAAACAACTAGTTGGGATAAATTATGTCTATTGTGAGCTCTCCAGAAAAAGTCAAAATCTTGCTGACAAATTCTGTGCTGTACAAAAGCAAGTATTAATAGTGTTAGGATCTGCTCAGCTGAAACCTTTTAAGCAAAGGAAATAACAGGAAATGAATTTAGGAATAACAATTTTGGAATTGTTTGCTGCATTGAAAACAGAAGACCGATCTTGTATTGTAGCATAACTAGGTGTCTGCTTTCATTGACAATAGGTGAAACATTTTTTCATAGTATTTGGTCCTGCTTGAACTACATTTCCTTGGTTTTTTATTAAAACTACTTGCAAGATGTCTGATTCTTTGTTGGCTGTAGATTGTAATAGCACTTTATTGGTCCTGATGTCCTGATCATGTCGGGCCATTAATATTTTAGTGTCACTAACTATCCTTGAAATGCCATGCCAGTAAAAGTTAAGACAATAAAAATAAGGTACCAATTTAGACAAATAATCTGCAGTCTCTAAGTTAGTTGCACTTTTCATGAACAGTTGTCTGATGCCTTACTTTGTCTTGCTGGCTCAGGACATTTCACATTTTCTTATTACTCAGCGGATTGCTGGATATAGTTGCAGACCACATAATAAAATTGTTCTAAGTCTAATTACACATGTCATCCACATTATGAAATGTTTAGGAAGAAGGATAAGTTATGTTGACATTTGTAAACTATTAGAATGATAGATAATCCAAAAACTCTGAAGCTGTGTTTAATTAGAACTAACTTCTGGGCTGTTAGCTAGACTGGTGTTTAACTCTGTTTAACACAGTGAATGTCTTCTTGACTAGTGTTTTATAATTAAATCTGTGTGGAGCTGATTTGTGTGGACACACAGTGTGCAGTTTTACATTCTGTGGTGATATTAATTTCATGGTTAATGAAGTTTGCATTCCTAAAGTGGTATTTAACAAGGTCTTATCTGTGTGGATTTTGTTGATTAAATGAAAAATCAGGTCTTCTTTCTCGTGCCTGCTGGTAGGAAATGATTTGCATTCTCAAAGATTTCTTGATCACAGCAAAATTTATTCCCTGTGAAACTCAGTTTGTTTTTAGTCTCTGTCAGGCTGACTTAGCTCAGAGCTTGTATGAGTCTGCCTTTGCAGGTGCTGTACTCTGGGGAGGAGGGTTTGGGGCTTAGTCAGGAATAACTAAACCTCTTTGCACTGATGCTCAAGATACTGAAGTCCTGTTTTTCTACCACTGACCCTGAATCACACATTTTATATGTATTTGTTGTCATAACCTCATACATACGTTGTCACATGTGAGGAAGGTTGAGGATGAAAATGTGCTAAAGTGGATTTACAGTTCAAATTCCTCAAAGCTCACATTCATGGTTCAGATTCATAGTTCCAGGTGTAAGTTCACAGATGTGAAGAGCTAGAGCAGTGGAAAGTCATCATAAGGGAGGCACTAAGCTTGTTTATTCTATTGTTCCTGATGGGGTTTTCCTCTAGATGTTGCTGCCTTTTTTTTTTAATGATCACACATTTCTGTCATTTGAAATGCTTTGTTTTTGGTCATCATCTAAACTTCTGTGACATTTTTGGCTACCCCAGGTTCTAAGACCAACCATTCCTCCTCTTGTAGTGATTAATGTGTTGACTCACCTGAGAGAAGAGGAAAACTGTGCTGCATTTCCTTGTTTTATCTGGTGGTGGGGCAGTAAATGGAGCTCAGGAGGACTTGAACCCACTGACCTGTGAGCTACAAGGTGCTCAGGACATGGAATAACTACAAATAGTGTTCATCCTATCAATTTTGGACAGATTAGCCAGGCACCTCAAATAAGTTGTTTACTTACAGAACAACCTTTGCTTGCTTTTTGTTGTTTCACTGTAGGGGTTTTTTTCCATTTCTCAAAAATACAGACTTTTTCAGTGGAATAAAAATTATTTTAAAATTACAAACAACTATTCACAACTACCAACATATATCCTCTGTCTCTAATAATTTTTGAAGATACTGTGCCTAAAATTTTAATTCCTTCTTAGAATGATTGCTTTTACTTCCTTCCTGCTGCTATACAACATCTTCCAGCACACCTTTCTTGCTCTGAGGCAGGGGTGTGACTAATAGCCTATGGTATTTTATATACATAGGATTTAAATGTTTTCTTTGGAAGGTAATTGTAATGTTAGAAGATGAAATAGTCCAAGGAGCTTTAAAACAGGCAGGGGAAAAAAACCCACCCTCCTCCATCTGATCTTATAACCTTGAGCTTCCTTATGGCAGCATGTTTTCAGTGCTGGCATTAGATTCTCGTGTTGTTGGAAAGTAAGAAGCTTTTTGCAGGTGGAAGTTTTATCTTGATTTCAGAAATTTAATTTATGCAGTGAATACCTAGTTGTTGGATATGTTATATCAAAGAAGTCTGTATAATTGCCCTCTGACTCTGATGTTACTTGATCATGTGTAAAGAGAATGGATGAAAGGACATTGTGTATCTTTTGTCCTTTTTAAAACAGTTGGTGTTATATGAAATGTGTGTCTTGCAATTCAGTGCTTTGATAGTTTCAGCCTAGGAAGACTGAATGTGGTAAGCAAAGCTATTTAGACTTTAAATGGACTGAACATACAATTTATATCTCCTTTTGGCCTCCTTGATTTAACATATTTGCTGTTTATCCTTTTTTGACAAATGGAAACAGGTTTCCTTTTACATCTTTTTTGTGTGTATCTGAACTTACATTTCAGGTTTGCTTTTTAAAGCTGCTATAGTTACTGGCTTGCTTAATATTTTAATGAATGGTGATTGAGTTTTGAGCTGTGCTTTGGCAATTCTGCCTGTTCCCAAGAGCTAGTTTAAAACAACCAGCTTGAATGACTTAAAGTTCATTGATATCTGTTGTCATACTAATAATGTTTTGAAAGCTTCATGTATTATTGAGTGATCTTGTAAATGCTGTACGTGAAAATGGTGTTGTGAATCGTAAATTGCTGCTTAGTGCACATTAATATGGATTGATTCTATTTGTTTTGTGCTAAATAATTCATGTTTCCCAAATGGTTCTTATTTTTTAGCTGAAAAAAAAAATCTACTTGAACACATCAGGCTGTACTTTTTAGTTCTCACTGGGTGCTTGTATTGCATGGCAGGGATGGTACAGCTGTTTCTCTGGGAACCTGCCTTTTTTTTGGAGGTTGTTTGATGACACCTGGTTCAGAGTATAAAAGTGTTTGCAAGAGAGCTCTGTATTAACCTTCTAAAGCCAATCTCACAGGGATTTTTACTGGAAGCTTAGATTTGCTTTGCTTTAACTGTCTGATAGGTGTTGAAGAACCAGAGTAGCAAATGCTTCTGGCTCTTAAAGAGCTGGGAAGCTGTGATTTATGAGGACTTCCAAAGAGAGCACACCTTGACCCAACAGTGCCCTGTGTGCTCAGTGCCAAGATAACAAATGCCTGTCTCTAAGGCTGAATCACATCTTTTAACTTTAATATTTAGATAAATATTTCCTAAGCGACTTGTGCTGTTGACCTGAGAGTTGTTAAGGCAGTTCCTTGCAGCCCTTTATTTTTAGTATTGCAGTGGCTTTGGCCTGTCTTTTGGGAAGCAAAGGGGGGATGTTTCTGTTTACACAGTGCCTTGTACCTGCATTTGCTGACTTTTAAAGTGCTGCTCTCTCTGGGGAGACAGCAAATAGGTCAGCAATTGAGAGTGAGAACTTCTTTGTCCACTAACTTAGTCCAGCTATTTTAAAAGTAAGCTTTACCTTTAAAAAAAAAAGGAAAGGAAAAAAAGCTCCCTGACAATGGCTATTGGTGTGGAATGTCTGGGCCGCTGGCTCTGCTAAGACACGTTTGTTTCCTTTATGGACAGCTGAGTTAATGCCCCTGTCACAGCCACACTATCGTGTGCTGCCAGGATGCATGAGAACAGCCTTGCTGAAATGGTCTTAGTGTGAGTTGTGTGCAGGTGATATGACTTATTTGTGTCTCCCACAGCCAATCTATACAAGCTGAGCGTTTGGAAAAAAAATTCTGAGCTTTAAGTATGTACGTGTTGGGAATAAAGAGCTCAGCAGCCTCATAATGCATTTGGCTGCCCTTCCTGAAGCAGCAGCACTGGTTTATTCCAAGCTCAGGTAGCAGGGTTTTTTCCCCCCTGATTTGTCCTCTCCTCCCCTGCACTGTGAAGGGGAGTTTCACTTTGTGATAGCAATTCCCTGTGGAATGGCTGTAAAGGTTTAGCTGTCACTAAACCTTTGTGGGGACAAAATTTACCAGTAGGTTTTTAGCTGATTGTGGAAGCAGGGAGGAAGTAAATGCTTATCCAGAGGTAACTTCCAGTAGCTGTAATTCACCAGTGTTTATCCAGAAAGCGCTGCTGCCCATTTGATAAATTCTGTGAAATCCAGTGTTGACACGTTGTTTTCAGTTGTTTATGTCACCTGTGTGGATACAAGAGCCCAGGTGAGGTAGCTGGGCTTGACAGATGCTCAGCACTGGGGTATTTAACTTTGCAGTAGAACAGCCCCTTGTTCTCTGCTCTAACAGAAGTGCCACTCAGGCCCCTTTAACTGTCACAAAGGTTTTGCTGCCATAACCACAACGTTATTCTAACTGCTGCCAGTGGACCAGAGAGATAAGGGCTGCAGTTGGCAGGTACCTCAGGCTGTCCAGGCACTGAATCGTTGTCTGACATGTCTCTGAGTAACAAACTAGCTGGGTCATTAAACTTCATTGTGTCCAGTGTTTCTATAAGTTTTTCCCTGAGTGACCATCTCTAATGGACCAGTTCTTAATTACACTACAGAACCACTGAGGCCAAGGGCGGGGTGCAGTTAAGAAAAGGCCTTGGCTACTTGCATGGCTAATAGTTTTCTGTCTTACAGAAGTTTTAAAAATCCATTTTGCAGGGGAGCAAAGCTGTTGGGCTCATGCACTTGACTGTATGTCAGTCTAATATCAACTACAACAGAATTTTCCTTTGAGTTGTTCCATAAATTTTTTCCTCATGAAGAAACCATGGTTCCTGGTGTCTTTCTCCAGTACAGCTGTAACACTGGGTATAACTGCAAATCAGTTGTTCTAGTCCAGTATAATTTCTGCTTTAATATAATTGGTGTCTCAACTGTTGAGAAGTCTGGGTCATTAAGCAAAAATGAAATAAAGAATTTTGGGGCTCTTATGTAGGGAAATAAACAGGGTGTCCTGCATTTGGGCATCTCAGTTGTAGTTAACAGGGCAGAAGAGAAGGAAGAGTTTGCAGTAGGGCAAAAGTTGAATTATCAAGAGCCTTTTTCTGGCTGGAGAAATGAGCAGTACACCAAAAACACCGGTTCTTATGGCCTTTTTTGCAATCACATTTATTACCTCTCTTTAAGCACAGACAAACACAGAGTTCCTATTTCTTTTTAAACTATGAATAGAGGGAGTTGCTGAGCTCAAAAGTGTCACAAAAGCTTTTGGCAGTCGAGTGATGTGTGGTTTGTACACCTTTTGTAAGGCATTGCTGTAGCCTCTTCCCACCAGGCATGTTGTTTCTTGCAAAGTTAATTCTAAAAAGAAAAATTCTATTTTGGGGAGATCTTGTATGTAATCTTATGTAATTTCTTACTGTTCTCTCTTTGCTGCTACCAGGAAAATAATGGGAGGCATAAAGTGAAGCTGCAAGACAAAGCCTCTTAAAAGCTTTGCTTTAGTGGGAAAGGGAGGCAGGTTCAAATGTTTAATAAAGATCACAGGTAACGTGAAATTCAGTGATAGTTGTTATTCCATGGTGGTGTGAATTTCCAGGAATTGTAGGTGTGCATGTGTTTATTCAGAACAGACATGGTTCCCACTGTTGTGGGAAAAGTGTTGATACTAACAAGCAGAACGGTGTTTCTGACACTCTTCCTAAATGGAATTAAAAAAAAAATAAATAAAAATCTGGCCTGCATATGTAGTTGACTTTACAAGTTTTTTACAGGGTTGGAAATTGCAGGTTGAAATTTGTGATGCATATGTTCTGATAGCCAAATGTTCTGAAAATAGCTCAGTTGTCTGGGAGTAGCCGTGTGAAATCCTGTATCTGATTCCGAGTTTGGGTGCTAATTAATGCTTGGTGTAACTTCAGCTGTTAGTCCACACACAGCTTTCTATGGGAAACTTGTCTTGAATGTTGGGAATCACATGAATTAGTGTCAAAGTAACCCTGCAGATCCCAAGTCTTGCACTAAGAGGGCTGTGTTGGGGGAGCTGTCTGGTTGCAAACACATTATTCGGGAGGCTCAAAGTGCAGTGGGGGTCTCACTGTTAAATTCTGTGCATCCACATATGTGTGCGTGATTTTCAGTTAGCCATACTTTGGTCCTTTGGTAATTGGCTCAAATCTTGGAACTTTTAAATGTCATAGCACAGAAAAATGGGGTTTAGACTTACAGACCAATTTCTGTTGGAAGGGCCATGCCTGCTCTGACATCCCCTTGCTTGGAGCATCGTCCAGGGAATTTTCAGAGGCTGTGACACTGCAGGCACTGCACCCTCTGTGGGCAACTTGTTGCAGAGTTTAATTTCTCTCATTGGAAATTTTTTACTTCTTTCATGCTGGAATTTCCCTGGCTGCAGCTTTACTGGTGCCCATTGCCTGGACACCTGTGAGAAGGGTCTGATTCTGTCCCTGCTGCAGCTGCCCAGGCAGGTGAGCGACTGTGAGTGTGTGATGTGCAAATGTGACCCTCACCAGCCTTTCCTCCTTTTCCTTTTGGCCAGCTCAGCTGTGGCTCTGCTGGGCTCTGATGGCAGAAATGTGTAGGAGGTTTATGAAGTGAAACATTTGGTCACGTGCTTTGTCTGTGACCCGTCTTTGAAAAAGTTTTGAGAAGCACTGGAAATACAGGTGAAATTCCCAACTCTCTTCTCAGAAGAGGACATTGAACATGTTGAATATTCCTTAGCTTATTTTACTTTTATGAATTTCAAATTAATGAGCTCAGAGGTATCTTTATCTTCTTAGATATTTATTGCGGTCGGAAAGATTCTCATTGTGAACTACCAGAACCAACCAACACCTAAGAAGTGCAGTAATACATGATGTATAGAAACATTTCAAACCTGAGAGGTGCACCAGTTTTGTGCTGCTACAAGAGCAGCCATCCAGAAACTTGGAGTTCTTAAATCCATATTAAAGTTACTCTACATCAGAATATTTGCTGTATGACTTCTTGAGGAGGTGAAGGAGGGAGAGAAAGAAAGGCTGAATTTGTAATACAGATTCAAGTGTTGCTTTTTGTAGTGACAACTGGGAGATGATTTACTTTATTTCTTGTCCGTTTTGGCCTTAATTCTTCCCCATGAGTCTTCTGAACTTCTGCTTGCAAACCTCCTATGTTAAAGAAAGTGTTAGAAACCCTTCCAGAGCACTCTGGCATTAATTATTCCTAGAATTTCAATGAAGTGGGAAGACAATTCAATGAACTTGAATTTTGCATTAGCAATACTGTGCCTTATATGCTTATCTATTATCTGTCCATCTGGCAGCTCACATGCTTGTTGGCACAAGTGCTTTTATTTCCTTTCCTGAAAAATTCTGGCACCCAGTGTATAAACAAGCAGCACTTCGCTCTTCATTTACAATTCAGCATGAAATTCTGAACATTATTAGTTAATTAATATTAAATCTGGTGGATTCTTGCTGGTGTGAGTGCAGTGCTGGAAGCCGGAGCATATGGAGTGCCGAGGAGCCGGCAGATTGGGACCCATCTGTCAGCTGACACACACGAGTTTGGGGGGGGGCAGAGGAACTGCCAGGAGAAATTGGGACTGGGGCTGAGAGCAGCTACAGTCCTCACATGTTCTGGGGGAGGGCCACTGGAAGAATTGCTTTCCCCTGCCCAGTTTGGATAGATGCTTAAAAAATGTACAGAATCTTTGCTGGAAAAACACACTGGCTTTTTGTTCTAAAATTATTGTATTAATAGCAAACAGCACTTTCATGTATGGGCTTTCTGTTACTGCTGCAAGATACTAATTCCTTACTCATCCCAAAGACAGACCAAAGATAACAGGGAAGAGGAAACCTTTCCACTAAGGATGGGGTTTATATATGGGTTTTCCTTCCTTCTGGCCAAGGTTCACTGTCACTCACCAGCTCCTTCAATGTAAGTCTCAAAAAATAACTATTTAAGCTCTTATTGCAGAAATTATCTCTTATAAAAAAAATTAAGTCCCAATTCCCCTCCAACCTTTGAAATCACAGAGATTTGGACTTCAGAAAGCACAAACCACAGCAGGTGCAGTCAGGCAAACATCAACAGGTATCTTAACCTGCTTCTCCAAGTACTAGGGATGAATTCCAGTCTGACACAGGATGCTGGGTGTAAGTTATGCTTGCCCAGCTTACAAGCTTTTAAACCACAGTCTGGTTTCTGAACCAATCACAACTTTTTTTTTAAAAAAAAAGATCTACTGGACCTTCAAGTGAAAAGGTACATATTCAGCACATAGCACCTCCTAAAGCATTTGCACAGATTGTCTCATTTAATTTGGGGAGATAGAAGTTGGTGGTGTGATCAGTGCATTCCCAAAAGACAACTGAGAGGCTTTCAAAGTTAACTCTCCTGTTTATTGTTAACTCAAATGAAATGTGTTTTCAGAGCTGGCCAGAGAAACACAGACCTCGAGTCTCTTTCTCAGTAGGGGTGACATTTGAAATGGTATTAGTTGAATTGGTTTGGAATATCTTCTTCCAAAATGAATTTTTGTGAATTCTTTAAGGAAATTAATGAATCCACAGGCTTATAGAACTTCACTGCAATAAAAGCCAAAAACCTACGTTTGGAATTCACCCCTCCCCAAAATATGCCCATCTTACCGGTTTAATTCCATTTTGTGTGCAGAAAAGCATCTTGCACTAACTCCACAGTAAACTGAAACTTCTGTTCCTTGCATTTGTTTTGTGATGCTTTTTGGCTTCCTGTTGTTATACAAAAGAGCCACTAATTAAAGTAATCCATAGTGTGACTGGGGAGGACTTGTCATAAATAACAAACTGGTTAACTTGGCTGGGTGTTGCTCATTTTTAACAGAAGTTTTGTATTTCTGTCATGCTGTTCACGGAGAAAACTGCTGGCAAATGTTGCTATTACAACTTTATCTTTGGTGTAAATGTACAGTCTTTTCCTCTTGTCACTTTTTAATTTCCCATGTTTCTCCCTGCTGCCAGAAGCAGTGACAGACAGTGAGATGGCAGGTTGGGAGCTTGGCGTTCCCTGCAAGTGCTGCCCCTCCAGCTTGGAGGTGATTCATTCAGCTTTTTATTTATTTAAAGGCATTTAGGTCACTCTGTTAATGCTGTATAGTATGAGGACAGTTGCCTCTCAGGAAATTGCCTTACTTGTAAAAAAATTGTGATTGGTTCAGAAACCAGACTGTGGTTTAAAAGCTTGTAAGCTGGGCAAGCATAACTTACACCCAGCATCCTGTGTCAGACTGGAATTCATCCCTAGTACCTGGAAAACAGGTTAAGATACCTGTTGATGTTTTGCCTGACTGCACCTGCTGTGGTTTGTGCTTTTTGAAGTCCAAATCTCTGCGATTTCAAAGGTTGGAGGGGAATTGGGACTTAATTTTTTTATAAGAGATAATTTCTGCAATAAGAGCTTAGTTATTTTTCGAGACTTACATTGAAGGAGCTGGTGAGTGACAGTGAACCTTGGCCAGAAGGAAGGAAAACCCATATATAAACCCCATCCTTAGTGGAAAGGTTTCCTCTTCCCTGTTATCTTTGGTCTGTCTTTGGGATGAGTAAGGAATTAGTATCTTGCAGCAGTAACAGAAAATAAGTTTGTGGTCCAACCCATGGCAGGGCTGAGTGTGTGTTCCCAGTAGGGAAAAAGGTTTCCTTGCCCAGAAGGAGTTAGAAATGGGATTTCCTAAGAAGATAGGACAGCTGCAGATCAGACAGTACAAATGTTTGGACAAGCCACTGTTTACAAATGAGCAACTGTTTTTATCCCCTTGCCCCTCTATTTTCCTACACTTGTTCCTTCATGAATCATCTAGGTCCTTCCACGTGGACCTGGGCAGGGTGTGAGAAGAGCTTTCTATCAGACACCCAAACAATTTGTATTATAAACTGTATGAAAATCAAAATAAACAAACTTACTGGGGTTTTTTTACCTTTGTTATAATTGGCATTAATTTTACTACGGATTTTTTTGGAGTTTTTAATATGTAACAATTATCAACCTTTTTTTTGAAGGGATTATCTGACTAAAAACCATCCGTCCTGCTTTCCTTTTGCAATTCAGTTTGCCCACAAAAGTCTTGTCATACACAAAGACACTTTGTCAGAGAATATGTTTGTCTTCCTATTAATTGACTTAATTTATCTGATAATATTGCCTCATACTGCAAGAATACTTTCCAATTTGACTTTTGGACTCCAGTGAGCAAAAAAACCAGCTTTTTCTAATCCCTGCTTTCCTGTCAGAAATTAAACTTCCTGGATGGGCTGTTTTAAAAGCTCAGGCCAATGGAATGGTGGTGGGACATGGATTATTGTTCCATATGAGGTCTCCTGGCACTCAGAGGAGCAAGTTGCAAAAACTTGAAGGTGATGGAAGGGAACCAGTTCCTTTAAACATGGATCCTTGGAGATTGATAAAGTGCAGTACTGAAAGATCCAATTTATCAAAGAATGTAACATTTCTGCAAGATGATTTGCTTTCCTTTTTCTATATTTTTTTTTTTTGGCTTTGGGAGTTGCTGATTGTCTTCAATTAATTTTTGTTTTATTTTTTTTTCTTCTTAGTAAAGCGCTTCAGAGAACCAAAGCACGAAAGACGTCCCTGGAGGATATGGTGGGTTTCTGCAGGCTTTATTCTGAATTTTTGTTTGTTTCTTGCATGTTTTAGAAATTGAAGGGATGATTGTTTGCATATGATGATTAAAACAGAGAAAAGTGATGGCAAGAAATTGGTAACTGACAGTGAGGAACCAGAAAAATTACCAGAATACATGAGTCAGTGAAAAGTTACCTTCTGTGTGTTTTCTGGTGAGTCCTTTCTTGCTAAACACTTCCAGGAATCTCTACAGAGATGTTCATTTAGACATAAAGCTTCAGGCTGTGGTTCCTCCTGAACATGGAAACTTAGAGTTGCCCTAAGGTTCGTCTGAACATGCACAAACTTAAATAAGCTTACAGGAAGCTCTCAGCTGGGCTTAAACAGAACTCCATGTTCTGTAGCTATCTTACTGTGTATCAAATAGAAAACAGTATGATAAAAGATAGAAATACATCAGCCATAGAAGAATACAAGGTATAAAAAGTGTATTGGTGTTTATTACATTTTAAAAGTTCCTGGGTTGAAGCAATGCAACATCAGCTGTACCAGTTTTTAGACTGGTGTAAATGTTAGGTTGTCATTCTGCTTGTTGCAGGTTTCAGTGGTTTAAATTCACCTCATAGGGTGCTGCTTTTCAAACTAATCCTGATCTTTATTTTATTGAAAAAATAAATGCAAAATCTTTGTGTGCTACAGTCTACCTCAGCCTGAAATTCTGACAAGTGCAGTGATAGCCCTTAATTTTTAAGCAAAGAATCTTGTTCTGGAACTCAAGTATTGTTATTTTTAGCTTGGCACACTGATTAGATAAGTAACTCACTGGCTTCCTGCCTCATCTCCAACACTCTGCTTTCTGTGTCGTGCAGTGAATGAAGAGAAGGAGCTTTAAGACAAAGTTATCAGGGAGAGTGGATGAATTCAGGCATGAAATGTCATTTGGGTCTGTTGGGGTGTTTGGATCTTTTTAGATGTGGGAACAACAGGCAAAATGGGTGTTGCTCTGTATAAAGAACACACTCTTGCCTGCAGAATACTTTTGTTATGATTGCTGTATTTAACATCTAATAAAATGCCCACTAAAAGTTTTGGTTTTGTGCAAAGGGTGATGGTAAAAGAATGGTAAGGGTCAGAGTCAATACTGAATCAGTATCTAAATGGGGTATTTATATTTCCCTTTAAGTGGCGAACGACTTTCTCTCTGGCTTTGTCACCTGCTTTGAAGATAATGCTGTCAAGGTTGGAATTCTGCAGTGTGTTTTAAGCTGTTGTACTACAGATAAAATTCGGTGAAACCACTTCATGCTTTCAGATAAAAAATACGTTGGCTTTTAAATAAAATACTGTAGATAAAGAACTCATTAGCCAGCTATTAAATTGTTCACCCACAAGCCTGTGATGAGGATTTTATTTTTGTCTGTACCATAAACTTGCTAAAAATGTATAAACATGAAAGGCCCAAAATACCTAGAGAGACCAGGATACTCATTGTTTCCCAGGGGTTATTAAAGACTTAGCTAGATTTATTGAGGATTAACTCATGGATAATGCATGTGATACCAAGAGGATATCCACAGACTTTAAATTTACAGGGGTAGGTTTCAAGTTAATATGATTTGGGTTATTGTTAGCAGTATTCAAGAAGAAACAGGGGCAGAATTTGAAATGGAACGTTGTTAAATAAGCTAAATACCATGACACCTTTATCATGTAAGCAGTTTTGTGTGTCTTAAAAGCTGTTTTTACTCTCCACAGGTTTTTAGATACTTCCAAGCAAGCCATAGGGATGTTGTTCATCCACTTTGCAAATGTCTATTTGTCAGACCTTACAGAAGAAGACCCCTGTTCACTGTGAGTGTTTCATTTTAGAATAATTGGTCTTTGTGGAAGTTCTGTGGCTGAGTTTCATGGTGTGTGTGGATGGTAGGGTAAGGTAGAACTGAAAAACCAGTTTTCATTCTAAAAATCAATCACTTTCAAAAGCGTGTGGTTTAAGCTTAGTTAATGATCAAGGGTTGGAGTTCTGCTCTTTAAATTCATGGCTGGCAGGATTCTGGGCTGTATATAGATATTTTAGACCTAGGGCAAAGTCTTACTACTTCTCCCTCTGCAGTGAACGAGTGAGGATTTGGGATGCACGTTGTAGTATGAGTCTGTTCACTGAAGGAGGTGCTGGGACCAGAGGAAATGAGTATCCAGCTGTGCCCACTGCCCTCCCAGTGCTCTGCTCACTGTGTTAAAGCCAAGCTCACATACAAAGGCAGGTTGCTTTCAGGGTTATTTAGCAAAAATCATTTGTGCTTCTACTTTCTTCTAAGCTCTGCATTTGCTGCTGCAGCATTGTTTTCATTTTGTTAAGACTGGGGAATCCTACTCAGCAGTCAGGCACTCACAGCAGAAATTAATTTTGCAATGTCACGCTTGGAGCGCTGTGACTAAACAGATGAACGTTGCACTGTAGTGTGTTAAACCTGAAGATTTGATGACTAAGACCCCATCAGGCTCTTTACAGGAGCTCCTGAAGCAAATGGTAATTGTTTGAGTTTGTTCTTGATAAGGCTCAGGCTCGAAGTAGCTACACAGTCCTGGTAATGGAAGCTGCGAAATTACTTTTAAAAAACCCAGTAATTTGCCTTTTAGGACCAATCCAGTCCCTTCAGTGGCATCTGCTCACTTGTTGTCCTTTGCTAAACAAAGGAGACACACAGCTCAAGGAATATGCTTGTGTTGCTGCACAAGCCTGTTTTATTTCCTTTATTCCCCCTTGGTTTCTTTTTGTGTTCCTACAGGCTATAAATGCACAAGGAAAACACAGCTTTCCCTCTTCCCAGCACAGAGCATTTTGGTAGGGAAATTGCATTTATTTTAACACATTAACTGTAAAGTTTGAGTTATAATGATGACAGTTTCAGTAATACCAGGCATCATTGTAAGGATTTTCCTTGCTTACAGATTTAAGAATTTCCTGACAGATTTAAAAACTGGCAGGTGAAAATTGCTTTTGTTCCCCTTTTATAACTCAAAGTATACATTCAAGTGAGCTCCCCAAAGCATGTCGAAAATTATCACTGCTTAAAGGTAAAGCACAATAGTTTATTACAGTATTTTAAAAATACCTTTGTGCCGTGTACTGTGCCTTCAAAATAAAGGGTTTACTGACAAGTGCATTCTCTCCTGCAGTCTGCATAATTTTATTTTCAAATGCCACTTTAATGTAAGTGTAACATGACACAAAACAAGAGAGTGAGGTTATCCACTGTTCTCAGGATAACAGAAATTACAGTGTGCAGCTGTATAATTTCTCAGACAAGGGTGTAGGTTCTTTTTAGCAGAAAAAATACCATGTAATATTACCCAAAGCTGCTTGTCCTGTCTTAGGAAAAATATATATAAAATTTGAAAGTGGGTCAAAACTAGCGACTAAAAGCAACATTTCTGTCTGTGACTTGAAATAATAATAATTTTACTCAGCAAATTCAAACTTGGGTGGTTTTCTGTTCCTTCCTGTTTTGTAGCTTTTGGGTTCTTTTCAGAACAAAACCAGAAAATGTAGTTTTAGAAAACACTGTAGTTCAGAGCTTGGAGAGAACTACAACTGGAAGTTGCCATTCGTTAGCTGGGGGATGTAGTGCTGCGTGTCATCATATCAAAGCTGACAAAACAACTCTTACAAACACCTTGATGGGCGGGTGGTTGTTGGAATTTGGGGCCGTGCCGGGAGCCGTGACTGGATGTGAAGGTGTCTCCCTGCTCCCGGCGCTGCCTTCCTGCTGCGGGCTTACAGCAGCCTCTTGTGGCCTCAGCGTGACTTGTGCAGGCTTGTCAGTGCCGAGTTTGCCTCCTTCTGGGTCTTCATGTTGGTCTAATATGAAGTTAATTAAAACTGAGATTTGCCAGACAGTTCTTAGAAAATAACTATTTTTAGGAATCTTATGGAACATCCACTTCATTTTTAATTTTCACCTGCTCTTGAATGGGATTTTGAGGGTCAGAGGAGCTCCTCTTTTACTATTTTGAATGCACAAATTCTGTTTTGCTTTACACTTTTGATGCTGTTTGGCCCATGTGGATTTGTCTCTGCAGCTGCAGAAGCCCACAGGTCCCTGATTGCTGTTTTTATCCCTGCAGATAAGTTCCTATAGACTCTAGGGTTTACCTTAAGTATTTGGAATTACCAAATAAGAACCTCAATAACAGGGATTTACTATATCTCTTACAGCTGGCTCTTTCTCAAATGCAGTTTTGTTCAGCTAAAACTGGTGATATTAAATAAACCAAACTGACTTAGAAAATGCTCTGAATTTCAGCTGCATCTTCAAATGACCCTAAGAATTAATTTGAAATCTCTGGTTTTTTGAAGCATAGGTAAGATCCCAGAAGCTGCTTTTGAAACAATAAAATTAGTATTGCAGCAGTTTGTCCCTTGAGGGCTGGTTTGGTTTGGTTTGGTTATGGATTTTTTCCTGGGAAGGCTTATGTCTGATACTTAAATGTTCATTGGATAAGAACTGAAGTGCAAGAAAGTAGATCAGTTCCTAACACAAAATAAGTTGAAATTTGGCCTCAGTAGTGACAGTACTCTCTGGGTATGGTATTCACTGCTCACTGCTCATTGCTGGGGCAGGGAACAGGCTCCCTTGAGCAAGAAAAGCTCTAGTTGTGTTGACTTTCCCCCTTGGCATAAAACTTCTAGGTTGGACTTTTTACCTTCAAATTCATTGAGATGTCTTTAAGGTAACTTCTGGTCTTATTCCTTTGGTTTTAGTCAAGTTTCCATGCAAAATTAAACTGTAATGGTAAAAAAGAAATCTGGTTTTAATTTCAAGGAATAATTTAATGTTGGAGTTTATGTAGAGTATGCACACAGCAGAGTTCATGAATTTGGAATTTAAGTTTAAGGACAGAAACAAAATATTGAGACTGCTAAAACTATATAAATTTTAGTCTGTGTAATTACAGAGGTGGGTAGATGATTGTTCTCCATACTCTGGCTTCTCAACACGTGTGCAACAGATCTTTTATTGATTGTGGTATTAAAATACCCTGAACCTGTAGAAAATGGACCTTTGCTCCTTGTTTTCTCTTACATTTTTCCTCTCAGGTACCTTATCAACTTCTTGCTCGATGCCACCTTGGGAATGCTGCTGATCTACATCGGGATCCGAGCCGTCAGCAGCCTCGTGGAGTGGCAGCAGTGGGAGTCCCTTCGCTTTGGGGAATATGGTAAATGGGCCCTCTTCTGGGCTGAAATGACTTCCAGGAGAGAATCTCAGAGTATTTCAGCCAGTGCTTAACTCATCTGAAGATCATTTCACAGTCATTTTAGTATTTTACTTGTAATGAAGGTTCTTTTAAGTTCTATATCTCAGCATGCACCTTCTGTCTTAAAAAGATCAACGCTGCCCTTTGTCAAGGTGAAGCCATTCCCCCTTGTCCTATCACTCCATGCCCTTGTCAAAAGACCCTTTCAGGTACTGGAAGGCCACAATAAGGTCACTCCAGAGCCTTCTCTTCTCCAGGCTTCTCCTCTCTTCTCCACCCCGTGGGTGGCCAGGGGTCTGCTCATTGAAAGGTATCAAATCTTGGGGCATTTTATTTGGAGTAGTAAAGCCAAGTTCTCAGCTTGGAGATCACTGTGATTTCAGTTTGTTATCAAGTGCAGGAAAACAAACAAGAACCTTCCCCCCCTGTCCCCAGACAAGTCTCTTCTTGTGACTGAGTGATGTTGTTTGTGTTTCTAGAGCCTAAATAATCATTTGTCTCAAGTTAGTTCTCACTGTGAGCTCATTTCCCTTCTTAGCTCTATTACTTGATCCCTGGTGATTCATTACTTGAAGCTGTCACAAAAATAGCAGTGTCCTGCTGGTTTTAAAAGCTTCTTCTTTATATGGAGGATAGTTTTTAAGCATAAATGCCTCAAGGAAGGAATGGATACCAAAATATCAGCATTTATAAATGGTTGCTGTTTGTACAGCAAAACAGCACCACATGCTGATTTATGAACAAAGTAGCATGATGATCCCTCAGGGGCTTTTTTAATGTCAGAATTTTAAATTTTATTAGATTTGTCTTCATATTTCCAGTTTTGTATTTTCAGATTCATCACGTCAGCAGTTGGATTTTAGTAGAGGTGCAGAATCAGTTAATATATTTGAGTATGTAAAGAGGAGAAAAGCAGTCATGAGCTGTGCTGAAAAGAATGTTCCCTGTGTTCTCCTTCCCTTCTTGTCTTGGGCTGCTGTAGCTGTGTGAGTAGCAAACAGGTGATAAATCCCTCTTGGTGACTGTAAACTCTGCTGGCAACTGAATGTGCTGTGGACTCTTTGCTTGTCTTTGCTTCTCATGTGGCAAAACTGAGAAACTGTATCTGATGCATCTTTTCCCTCCAGCTCTTTGTTTGCCACTGGCAGAGCAAGTTACTTGCAGCCATGTGGGGTAGAGAGTACTGACTTTAAAACTATTGAAAATTTGTTTTGGAGTTGTTCTGTGAGTTGGGGTTTTCTTGAGAGAATTTTTCAGGATTTGAAGAACAGAGAGAAGATACAGGATAGAGGAATAACAGGTATCTTGTTCAAGAGCTGTCTGAAAACGTGCTTCTGCAAAGCAGCTGATGGCAGTAGCAGACACTGGTATAGACTACTTTTGCATTGCCCAGCATATTCCTAAGATGCTGCTACAGTGTCACTGCAGAGGGTTCAAAATGTTTCAGTTTCATTCTTTATTTGCTTTTCTCGCAGTAACAAGATTTCCACTAATTTGCTGGATTATTCTATAAATGCAACTTGTACACAAGAGGTATAAAATTAGAATTCAAGAGAAGCTGTGAGAGACTTTAGAAATGGAATTAGAGCTTTGACTTCAACATGAACACTGAAGTTCTAATTTGAGTTTGTATACTGAGCCTCTGAATGTACAAATGTCCTAAATATTCTTGGGAGCACCTTCTGGATGTGGTGATGTTAACAACTTGAATTTCATGGCTTATAGGAAGGGATCTCCAGAGGTCATATGATCCAACCTCTTGCTCAAAGCAGGATTAACTTCAAAGCTGAAGTGTGTTGTTCAGGGCATGGTCCATCCAGTTGTTAATTTGTCCATGGTTTGAGATTTAAGAACCCCTTTGAACAATCTACTCCAGTACTTAACCACTCTCATTGTGAAAGCTTTTTTCCTTTATATCAGAATTGTGTCTCCACCCATCCAGTCCATCCTTCCCAGCTTTTCTGCAAGGATACTACTGAGAGACTGTCATAAACTACAGTATGTAGTTGTGAAACTTGAGCATTTTGTTGAGTGTTGATCATTAGCTCACACTGTAAAACGTGGTTAGGAAGTTTGCTTTGTTTTGGACTCCAATCTGATTTACCAGTTTCTCTGTGTGGCATTTAAGCTGCAAACAGTCTCAGCCTATTACCAACTATTAATCCTGAAAGCCTTTCAGAAATGTTCCAGAAAAGGAAGTAGCAACTGTCCATTATGCATTACAAACACATAAAGGCATCTGATTTTCCATTGCCCATTATTCATCCCCAGGCTAAAAGTTTTGAGCTGTCTTTAAAGATGTTACAGAAGCTGCAGCAAAGACTAAAGTGCTGTCATACCCCTCCAGACCTTCCTTTTGTTTTCCAGTGAAGTGCTGCTTTGAACTCACCTGCAAAGCTTGTTAGGCCTAACACTCCTCTTTTTTCCTCTTTTTTTTTTTCCTGCTCTCTTTCATAGAGTCTAAGAATCTGCACAAGTTTTCCTGGTCAAATATTTGTGGTTTTCATCCTGTTCTGGCAGATAACTTCATGCACTCGGGTTCTTACTCTGCCACAGTGGGGTGCAGCAGAATTTCAAACCCTTTGACATTGAAATTAAAATGTGATCTTAATTTTTTTGTTCAATTAAATTTTTCATAGGAGCCCTTGCACATGTTGCTTCAGTTGTGATCAGTTACTTATGGTCACTAACTTTGTAGAGAGGAAAAATATGTTTAAGGTAGCCCAGGGAGAGTGGCAAAATCATGGTTCTACTTAGACTGAAGAGAAGTGTGTTTTCCCCCAACTGTGTTTCCCTTAAGTTTTCCTTTTCAAAGGAAAACTTCATGCTTCATGACAGAGGGTCAAAATTAACAATGGGCTGGGAAACAAATGTAATGCAACTTTATTTGTCTTGCTTTCATCAGATTATATGAAACAGTGCTCTTAGTACAGGTACTGCTGAATTGGATCAAGTCCTGTGAGATCCAGTTTCTTTTTGAAAGGTGGGGTGAGGCTGAGGGAGGGGAAGGAGCAGCCCTAAAGGAATCAGGAGAGGACAGTTTCAGAGGATTTAGCTGCCCTGCTGCCTCTTCCAACACTGCTTTTCTGAGGTGTTTACTGTGAAGTAAAATCAAATCTATGCATGTATTGAACCTTCCTTCTTCCTTGCAGGTGACCCCCTGCAGTGCAGTGCTTGGGTGGGCCAGTGTGCTCTGTACATAATGATTATGACATTTGAGAAAACCATCATCATCATAGTGCTGCTTATACCTCAGTGGAAAGAGGTTTGTCCTTTTACAGCATTTTACAGACAAATGAATTTCAGGTGGAAGCTGTAAAGACTTTAGGTAGTGTTTCTGGGTTTGGTTCAGGCATCATAGCTGTCTACAGTCATTGCTATTAAATCTGTGGTACTGATATGTTCTTTTAGTTTAATTGGGATACTGCTAATGAGGCTTCCTGACATCCATTGCCAGGAACATCCTATCATATTTTGAAGGGGTTTTTTATATACTCTGATATCTAAAATTTTATTCTATGTCCTTGTCTAACGTGCTCTTTATTCTTAATTCTTTAACTCTTACTTATGGCTATTTTATATTCTTGCATTTAAATTTTAAAGAATTTCCTTCGTCTGACCTTTTTAATAGATTTAACTGTAGCCTTTAGAAGTTTGCAGTGGATTGTAAAGCCACTGCTGATGACTAGATAAATATTTATTTTGATAGACTCTGCAGCTGAATTTTCAAAGTGATGTTGTTACAGCCCATTAAAACCAGTTTAGCCTTGTTGTTTGCTCTGGACTACTTTGGGAACTGTCTTCCTACTGTGCATTTTGTAAAACTTTGCTCTATTTAAATTTCCTAAAGATGGAACTTAAGACATGTTCCTTGGGAGCACACAGCTCTAAAATGTCCAAGATGATTCTCACACAGCTCCTCAGATTTCTGTAAGCAAAAATGACAGAGATAAGTTTCTTGTCAGCCCCACTTACTTATCTGTGGTAATTTATAAGCTGTCCTAAGTACTTTGCTTTTCTCAAAGCTGTCCTTTTTTGGTTCCTCTGCGTTATTTCTGTCGCATTAGCTGGCACATGAACATTGCACTGCCTAACCCAGTTTGTGCACATGCTGCCCTGATCTGAACTTGTGCTCTTCTTTTCACAGGTGGCTTTATTGAATCCCATAGAGAACCCCCAGCTGGAGCTGGCCATCGTCATGCTGATAGTTCCCTTCTTTGTTAATGTTAGTACAACTTGAACGCTTCTCTAAAATGTTTGCTTGGAGATCTTTCTACCACATCTTCATTAATTAACATTAGTCCTTAAAACACAGTGTTATCTTGGTGCTTAAGAGAAGGGGTGTTAAGGAATGGATAAAATGTCTGGATATGTAGATTTTACAAAGCTAAAATCCACACTGAGCTAAGGGATGGGGCTCAGGAGAGGGACAGAAATGCCTCATAGACCTCTTTGGCCTGATGACTTCAGTAGGTTGGATGTAATACTGAAATACTGACACAGAGGTTATAAAATTGCAGTGAAATTTGCTTCAGGAAGCAGTTGGTCTAAGGACAGATGTAATGTGAAGTATCCAGTGTCTGACCACAGGCTGGCCTATGGTGGAGCAGAGGAAAAGGGCAAGGGTGCAGTCATGCTTCCCAAAGTGTACTCTTTCAGGAATCTGGGATTTAGGGATTAGAGCCAGGGATAGTGGGTGTCCTTGCATTTAATAACTGCTGGTAAAGCTTTGCTGCATGAAGAGTTAATATATAATCACTGTGAATAGTCACTACTTTTCTTATTTTCTTCTCTTCCACAAAGGAATCAAGTAGCTGGGTTCTGGGGCATTCCTGTGCTGTGTAAAAAGCCATGTGGCACTGTGCCTGCACAAGGTGGTTTGGCCAATTCAGAATTATTGTCAACTCCAAATACTGACCAAATGAACTTATTCTACTCTGAAGAAAGCTGAACTGTCACTTTCCCCTTCTCTTTGACAGGCATTGATGTTCTGGGTAGTAGATAATTTTCTTATGAAGAAAGGGAAGACAAAAGCTAAACTTGAAGAAAAGGAAGCAGGACAAGATTCAAGAAATGGAAGTAAAGTCCGGTACAGGAGAGCAGCGTCACATGAAGAGTCAGAGTCAGAAGTATGTAGAGTTCACCACTGCAGTTAATGCAATATCAACCCAGTTCACCCCTCCTGCCATTGATTTCATTGGAACACTGTCAACTGAGGTTTGATTTTCTGTGCATGTACCCCTAGCAGCAGTTCCCAGCATTTGCTGTGGAGAACCAGTTAAGAAAAATGTCTTTGTTGCACCACTCTGGCAGTTGATTTCCTTCCAGATGGGCAGGAAGACACAATAAAATATGTAAATATCCCAGGTGAGCTGTGCTGCAGATACTTTTAAAAAAAACCCACCCCACAGGGGATACAAAACAAACAGACAATTCTAATTCAAAGAGAGGTTAATAGCTTAAAGTGAGAGGGAGCTGGTGGAGGCAACTGACCTGATTTTGGAGAACCATTTACATACTTGCCTTAGCATAATTTTATTCTAAATCACACTAAGTGAGCAGCTTTTAGTTTAGCTGAAGGGATGGGTCATTTCTTTGAGGGTAAGTTGTTTTAGCTTTAGTAAGTTAATGTAACTTTTCTGTGTGATAAACAGTGCTATTTATAGGAGGTTTTCCTTAATAAAATGACTCCATGGTACCAGTTTGGAGAGAGAGCTTAAATATTCTCTCTCAAACTGCCCCTGCTGTTCTGGAGGTGCAGGTTTAGGCTCAGTGGCTGTAGTGAGATCAATATGCATGCATCCTTCTTTGAAATTTATGGAGCTCCCAGATAAGGTGTGTGATGGTGTTTGACAGTGCAGGCAGTAAATCCTAATTGTGGTCTGTCACCTCTTCCCTGACAACAAGGCGCTTTGCAAGCATGAAAAAAAAAAAGGTGAAAGTTTAAAAGCAGAAAGAAGAAAGAGTGAGTGGTCCACATTTGTTTTTAGATCCTGATTTCAGCCGATGACGAGATGGAGGAGTCGGAGGCCGAGGAGGATCTGCGCAGGCTGACCAGCTTGAAGCCCATCAAGAAGAAGAAGCACCGCTTTGGTCTGCCCGTATGACACAGCCCCTGGCCTGTGTGATTGCAGGTTTTTCGTGGCAAAAAGAACTTTGTCAGTGGGGTTTAATGTTGCAATTGCATCTCCGTTCGCATACAAACTGACTCAAAAAGCAAGGTCTCCCAACAGAAGGGGAGCAGTTGGAAGACTTCCAGCTCAGTTGCACTACAGACACACTGACCAATTATGCAAGAATGTCTTCTCATCATGGGTGAAAAACTGCAGAGGTGTTAAAGATGAGTCACTAAGGAGTTTTGTGTCAGAGAAGATCAGAGAGAACAGATCAGAATCTTTCACTTTTGGTTACTGATGAGACAGTGTAAGAAGTTCTCAAAAAGGCATCAGAGTTGACTAAGTTAAAGGAGTGTGTTTTATTACTAAAACTGGCTTTTGCAGCATAATTCCTAGAGCAGAATAGTTTATGGTTACAAGCTGTAACTTAACATTATTTTTTTAAGTACAAATGTTTACTTGCTACCGGGTACCTATGGAACTAATAGGTGGAACAAAGATTTTTTTCCAAGTCTCCTCAAATCTATTTGACTATTTTATATTTAAGTTATATTTTCATACAGTTGTATTTAAAGATTCTCTTTGTCAGAGAAAAGGGTGCAGTTCCCTTTTTTTGTGCAGAACAGGTCAAAATATTTGTAGTGAAAATCTTATTTATCCTTATGTCCTGGTTTAAGACAAAGGGATTGCAAAGGGAAGAGCTCTCTGTCACTGCTGAAGTCACCAAATATCACTAAAAATGCAGTCCTATGTGTGCTTTCAACCACATAATTCGAAAATACCTTTTTTAATAGGAGGTGGTGTTTGCATATTTGACAAATGTGCACTTTAGTGTATGACAAAAATCCGTTGTGATGGTTATTTGTGAAATGAGTATCTGTGGATGACTCATTATTTCTGTTCCTGCAAGTCTCTTGTGCATACCTCTCAAATGACCCAAAAGAGATGGAACACTTCTGACACTTTTCCTTTTGTAGGGCCTGTGGTACAGGGCCGTGATCTGACTGAAGCAGTTGTGCTACAATATTGCAAAAAACAATTCTGTCCCTTGTTTTTTTTTTTGGAAAAACAATCCTGTATTTAATGTGCTTAACAGCAACAACAAAAAAATGTCTCCTGTTTCATTTCTATAAAGTCTCATTATGCTTTAGCAGTTAAAAAAACAAACAACCCAAGGGGTACAGTGCAGTTGTTACTACAGAATTTCTGTGATTTTCAGTGTCTCTCTTCTGGTAGTTGACAACACATGCTCGTCTGAAACCTAGCAGACATGTTTGCAGTGACATCCTTTTGCTTTGCATGTTTCCTCAATGGTTGTTTCTGACAGCTTTCCTTGCTTAGCTAAACCTTGTGCAGGACAAGGCGACGTGTCAAAGAGGTGACAACAGAGCTTAAGTGCAAATCTGTTGTAGGATCTGGACACCGGGAAAGTCCCAAGCCTTAAACCAAAACAGTTTCATTGGAAAACTGCTCAGAACTTTGTAAGATTTTTTTACATTTTTTTATAGATTTACTAGGTCTTAATGTGATTTATTATCCAGACCACTTAAATGGGCCTTAGTAAATGCTGAGCTGTGTGCTCCCGTGCTTACTGTCCCTACTCCAGCATTCCCTTTCCCTGCGTGGCTGCCGAGGTGAACACGATGCTCCCAGACCTCAGCGTGTCCAGCCGGCTCCAAGGGCCATTTTACCAAACCTGAGGTTTTAGTTGAGCCACTGACCTTCGTTACTGTGCACTGAAATGTCAGAACTGCAATAAGTTACAGCACTAGTGTTTCTTTTAGACTAAATCTACAAACTAATGACATCAGGAGCTTAATTGAGTTCTTTTTGATGTCGGGGGGGGGGGGGTAGGGAAATGTCCCTGATCAGTGTTGCCTCTGTTTTAGGTTTTTTGGGATTTTTTTATTGATTGTGTGACTTGCATCTTCTCTTGATGATTTACCACTGGGTGGGTGCGGGTTTCCAGAAGCACAGTACTTCCAGGAATTCATTTTCAGCAACAGAATAGTCTAGTACAACTCGCTTTTCCAAAGGGATTAAGAGCTAGGACTGGCTCTTGTCGCAAATGTCAGCATTTATTTCTTTTAGCATAGGATTTGTTCTGTTCCAGACAGTGACATAAAGCTGTTGGACATGTGCTGTGTCCCACTGCACAGCCCTCGCTGTCCTCGCCCGCTGAGGTACCTGAGCAGCGCACACGGATTGAACTGCTTGCATTTTATCTTCCTTTTCCCTCCAGTTACTTCAGTTATCAAAATGATTCTAGTCTCATGTTTAGCCTGTGAATTGTCAGTATAAGATTATGGCCTTAATCATGTGAAAATATTTGTTTTCAGCAGACCTCAAGCTTACTGACCAAGTACAAACCAGTGTAAAGTGCTATGGAGCAGTTTGTTGAAGGTGGTTGTAGCAAAGGTCCTGAATGCCTAATTTTTCATGTCTTAAGTGCTTAAATGTCACTTGATGTGAGATTTTGGTATGCCTAGCAAGATGATATAGTAAAGCACCATGAGCCAAAGACACAGAAATATTTTGAACACCACATTAGTAACAGGAGGAGCAGCCTTCAAAGGGGAAAACCCAGTTCTGACTCTTTCTCCTAAGACAATAATTTTATTCAGAACTTTAGCTAAATAACAAAATCTGAGGTCTTTTCCTATTTATTCTTTGCTGTCTTGGGAAAGGGATGGAAGATGTAACTTGGTGGTTTTCCTCTTTGTAAGGTAAATATTGGAATTCTTGCTGTAGGTACAAGTAGAACAGGTGCTCTTGTCTGACAGGCTTGTAAGTGTGAGAAGGGAATATGTGCCTGGTGCTTCACTGTGTCTTACTGCTCATTGAAATGGACTGGCAGGACAGTCTGAAATAGACTTTTCATAAGGAGTTGATCCAGTAATGGTATTGGAACTTCTCAACATTTGCATTATCCTAAAATTGGCACTCAGATTTCTGCTTGTAAATGTACTTCGGGACAACTCATAGCAAAGGTTTAATTCAGGCTGTGCTTAGGAAATGTGATTCTGTTTAGTGAAAATAAGCTATGTAGTCTATGCCAAAGTAAGAGAAAGGGATTATAACTGAGAGAAGAGACACAGAGGTATTGGTGGAGAGAGAATTTACTACAAATGGTCAACCTAAATGTATTAACTGCTTCTGGGATCTGACCTGTGACATCTGCATAAACTTAAAACACTGGTGTTGTCTAATATGTGGTTTTCAAGTTCTGGCTTTAATACGTTCAGGTCCCCTTGTCTTACTTTAAGTAGGTGAATGCTGTCTGTTAATGTTGCTAACTAAAATGTACTATAGCTTTTCTTCAGGGAAAACTCAGAAACTGAGTTGCAAATTAGAGCAATGCAAAGTGATCCCCTCTGGCAGGTGTCTGCTCCCGTTCCTGCCGGGCCTGGGGAGGGAGGCCTGGGCTCTCCCGCTCTGCTCAGAGCTGAGCATCACAAGGAATCTCTGCCACTGTGCTTGACTAACCCGTGTTTGCAACTTTGCTGTGCTTTTTACAGGAGAAACCAGTAGTGAAAGCGAATAAATTCGGCCACATCAAGTCAGAGTTACATCTACAGCATAGGCGTGCAAACTTTTTTTAGGGGAAGTTTCCAGTTCAATTACTGAAAATGACTACTATGGTTTTACAAAGTAAAACTGCAGTATCTTTAAAAAAGGGACTCTTTTGTAGGTGTTTTTGTCTTGCGTGGGTATCTGTCTCAAACTGAATGTGGGGTTTGTTTGTAGGTAAATTCAGAGTATAGCCAATGTGAGCAAAACCAACAGCTGTATTCTGCTGCCCTCTGTTTGGACCATATTGTTTAATCAGTGGTGTTACCTTAAACTTTTAAAGGTATCTGATGTAATTACATTGTATAATGGTTTACAATAAAGTTGGACTTATTACAGATTTGTACACTTGTTTTATACTTGCTCTGTTTCGAAGTCCCCGTGTTTCAGTGTTTATAGTGTGCTCCTGTGGGAAGCAGGTTTTGCTACTCGAGTTTAAATTCAGGTCTAATGTTGTCCACTCTTCTGCTGATTTTAATTTCAGCATATCCATTTACCTTAATCCCATTTGAGCTGGAAGAAGTGCTATTAAGTTGCAAATTTTGTTTAGAATCCTTGCAGGCTCCTCTCAGATCTGTTCCCTGAGGAAGGCTTTTTCAGGGCTGGAGCTACACAGCATCAATCCAATCCTACCTCTGTAACTCCTGGATAACATTTACCCATTACTTTCCAAGCAGCCCCAGATTCAGTTCATCCTCACAGGGAATTCAGAGTATAACCTTCATTCTACCAAGCCTGTCAGCCCCCTGAGGGGTGTTAGCACTTCCCTGGAGGAGAAATCTTCTGTAAGATCTGGAACCCACAGCAGCACCTGTGTATGTTCACCAAATTCTCTGGTCATTGCCATATTTTATCTGCAACCATTTCTCTGCAAAGGAGTTTTCCACACTTGCTGTTGCAGTGGAAGGTTAAAGAGGGTCAACTTTTCTTTTTAATAGCCACTATTGAATAAATGAGCCTATCTTGTATCATTGTCATTCATGTCCCATTTGACAGATCTGAGGACCTCAGCCATGGGAACAGAATTTCTACTCTGAAATGTAAGTAACTGTAGACTTAAGTTGGTTTTTTTGTAAGGAAAAATAGCCCATGATCTGTGCAAGAAAATGGTTGTGGCTGTTGTTGAGTGTTGGTGTAAGAAATGTGCAATCAAAGAACTGTCCAGGCTATGGGGATGTCCTGGAAACTTCAGGATATTCCCCCTACCTCTGTAAGCTCCTCACCTCCTGCCCTAAATGGCAGGCAAGGTTGAAGTGATTTAATTTTGTTTGTATAATGATTTTGTTTGCACAGATTAAATTGCCATGAAAGCACAACTCTGTTGCTTTCAAGTGAGGAATATGTAGTACCAATTAACTGAAGCAATTTTGAAAGCTGAAGGGAAAAATAGTTCAGTGTCTTGAATTCTAAATATTTGCTTTAAACGTGCAGAATGTTATTTTCCTGTCATAACAGATAGCGTCAGAATAGTGATGCTTGTGGGACTGTGGAGAAACAGCAGAGAAGGAGAAGTGTTGCTTTGTGCAATAGAAAAAAAATCTGCTCTTTTTTCTAAAATCAGTGTTTTATTTTTGCTTTGTTGACCTACTAAAGGCACTGCTGTTCTGCATAAATGCTTCCTCTGGTTTACTAAGCTAGGGGTTTAAAATAGAAATTCAACCTAAGGAATGGCTGAGGACATAACATCCAAACTGCTTCTTCACCCACAAATAATTCCCCCAATAAAGGAAAACCTCTCAGGCTTAGGTCTTCAGCTGAAAGGCAGAATGGGCACCCAGAGGCCTGGGGGGGTCAATTCACAGCCAACAAATCCCACAGTCCCAATCACACAGCACTAGAGCTGTGTTTGATGTCATGTTCTCATAATGGAAAATACCAATTTTATTTGACCTCCCATTCTTTTTTTCTGTAGCCTAAACAAAACATGGGCAGAGCTCAAAGAAAGGCCAGGGCAGGTTCCTACCACTGCAACAATCAATCATCAGTCTCTCTAGGAGAAGATGTTTGGAGCTCTGCCACGACTGCCTTTTCACATTAACCTACCTGGCTGGAGTCCTGGTTCTTTGTGTTGAGTGCAATCATAAAAGCTGATTTTTTTACATGATGTGAAAAAAAAAAAGGGAAATAGTTCCCCACCCAATCCTCTCCCACTAATGAAAAATAGAAATCATGCTCAGAGATGGTTTTTTTTTCTTTAATTTAATTTAAATATTGTTTAGAGAAAAACATTAAAAGTTCTGGGAAGGGTTTTACTCCTGTCAGGATGTGCAGTGGGGAACACCGAGTTTATCCATGTCTGAGTAAGCTGTTCCTGTACAGATGATGAGTGAAATGGTTACACTTACTAATAGTGCTGGAAGTAGAAAGTGATTTTCCCCTCAGTTGTGTAAGACGAGCGATAGAACTGTAAGGGTTAAAACTAGTTAATAAAACCAGTTTATTAACTCTCCAAAACACACAAAATACTCTTCTGCTAAAGATCCTGTGCAAAAGCAATCCAGGGCACAATGTTATGCTTCGGACATTGGGTTTATATAATCTTTAGAGAATGCTTTTTTTTTTTTTTTTATGCTGGGAAAGAAATACTCTCTTTTTTATCTTCTCCTCGCTCCCCCAGGAGGATTCAGAGTCAATTTTGTGTCCATAACAAAGTTTTTTGCCTTTTAAAGTTATAAATAGAGCCCGATGGGGCTCCCAGGGAAGCCGCTCCCATAACGGACTGGGCTTCCCCACATCCCGCTGCCACAGCTGTCTGCTCCCGTCAGCCCGGCTCCCGCAGTGCTGCGCGCCCGAGTCATCGCCAGGAATAAACCCTCCAGCAACAACAACAGCCTCCCTCAACCCCAGTCATCCCGGGCTCTGCTTTGGGAAGATGACCCAGCTCATGACTTCACGTTGGATGCTCTATATAAGTCCAGGAAAACAAGAGGCGCTCTCAGAGCTCACGGGCTGGATTGAGTCAAAGCCGGGAAAGCACCTCGGAGGGATTTGGGGCGAGGGAGCAGCGCAGTTATGTCACAGGTACGGGGAGAGCTGTGCCAGTGGCTGTCCTCGGAGCAGGGGCCTGGCAAACCTCTTACTGGTTCGGATGCTTTGCTTGGAAGGATTTGTTAGCGAGTGCCTCTTGTTAACCAGTGAGCTCGGAGTTTCTGTGACCTGTGTGATTGCACTGATGCAGTTTAAACAAGTACAGTGTTAGGAGGGATTATTTGATGAAGAAGGAAAGCAGCTGCCCTCTACGTGGTTAATTGATTTAGTTTTAAAATGTTACGGTTTACCTTAAATATTTTTATTTCTGTAGGAAGGGAAAAAACATTTCCCCTCTTCTGGTTTGGGGATGTTTCACAGAAGGGGGGAATCTCTGCCTTTTCAACACGCTTTCTTAGACAGTGATTCGAAATTCTGGCAGTAGTTTTGAAAGGAGGTGGCTGTGCTGAAGTGTGTAAAGCTTGATGTGTTAACACGCAGGAAAAGAGTGTGTGACTGAAAATTATAACTGTTAGGATACAGTATTCAAGACTGAAATTTTGTGTTACACACTTTTATGTTCATTTTATGAATGAATGGTTTGTCTTTACTGCATTCCCCAATAATCAGGCTTTCAAAGTGCTCTCAAAATTAGTTCAGAAATGTTGAGGTTTTCACGTAAATGTTACATTTGCAATGCAAGCTGTGTGTGCCTGGCAGAGCTCTCCCCAGCATGAGAGTTTTATGGGATGGGTGGGATGGAGAGTAGGAACACAGGGAGAGTAGGGGAGGACAGTTCTTCAGCCACATAGAGTGACTCAGTTCAGCTGATTTTCTTTATTCCAAAGTAAAAGGGACTTAAAAACCAGTCATGTGTCTTGTAAACCAGCACTTTTTGACTTGTGACAGGAGGAGATAAAGCACAGGCTGCACTCCTGTGCCAGCTGGGAATGGCTCCTGGCAAACCCTGCTCACAAATTCTGGGAGCAATTAGCAGTGGTGGGGCTGTGACCCTGGCAGCTGCTGGCCAGGGCTCACCGTAACCTCTGTGCAGCAGCTTTGCTCTTCAGCTGGGGGCCAACTAATCCACAGCAACTGTCCTGCTGGAAAATCCTGTGATCAAAGCATGGCAGGGTTTATCTTAAAAGAACTGGGTGAAATTTAACAGCTCTGCTCGGCCTGGCTGTATCTTGGTGCTTCTCAAGAGCTGCCTTTCCTCGTTGTCCCCAAGAATTCTGTCCCAGTGGGAAGAAACCTTGCAGTTACTGTCTCTTGCCAGTAATGGGTGAAGGATCTTTGCATGTTTCCCATTTCTGTTAACAAAACAAGGGGCTTTGGTTGCCTGTGGACTGTGCCATGGATGTGAGGGACTGTTCCCATCACATGCCAATTGTCATTACAGAGGAAAAAGTGAAACCCTGGCTGTGGGATATTTGGTTACTCTGCTAACTGACCATCAGCTGTTGTGGATTTTGGAGGCTTTGCTACCACCCTTTCCCCTCACTTGCCTTGGCCACTGGTGGAGTATTTTCCCCAGAGATCCTGTACATGTTTTGTTTCCCACACCACACACAAATGGGATTGACAGCGAGCTATTCTGAGCACTCCCAGGAATTTACAGCCAACAGAAAACATGCTGAAGGCCCCCGTGGAGCCAGCCCACCCAACCAAGATCCAGGCAGGCATGCACTGGCTGTACACACTCCCTGGTACTCACTGCTCCAGCCATTTGTAGGCCTTGAGGGATTTGTTTCATTCCACAACCCCTTTTAGCCTCACAGTCAGTGCCTGGAAATGCCTGAGCGGGCTCCACCACTGCCAGAACCCAAATATCAGAAGCCCTGCATATGTAGCAATGGTCAGAGAAGTTTTTGTTGATGGTTCAGTGTGCAGACCTGTTCCAGTTGGAGTGTGTGGGTCTTCTGTTCTTTTTAATCATATCCCAGTGTCCCTGCATCCTGCCACGAGGGCTGCTGGGTGGGACCTTGGAAATCTGTCCATGAAATAGTAAACTGAAGGGGGAATGCTGGTGGTGCTGCCTGCTGCTGAGTGAAGTTGTGTCTGACTGTGGAGTGCTATTTAAAGGTAGAGATAGGTTGATATGAAGCAGTGTTATCCAAATTTTTTTCTAGCAAGATAAACTCTAAACAGATTAGTACTTGGCCATTGCAGTGCACCACCTGATGATGCATCTGTTTCTGTATTAGATTTCCTTCTCCTTCTTCGGGTTCTGAGCCCAGTGTTTCAGATGTGTTCAGTACATGCTTGTAGACAGCCCTGTTGAGAGCTCAGATACTTTTGTTCCCTAAATTTAAGATGATAACTAGGATGGGTCAAGTGTTTATTCCAACTAAATCAATTCTGGCTTCATAATCTCTCCGAGCAGTTTCCTGAAGAAGTAGTGAGTAGACTGAGGCACAAGCCCAATTTAGTAATGAAGTGTTTTTTCCTTCCCAAATAGTGGACAGATTCTTGAATTACTAATCAGCACTTGCAGAATGATCAAGCAGGGCTGGACAGAAAAAAATATAAGAATAAAAACTTTTTTTTTTTTAATTAAACAGTCCACTACTCTTTCAAAGGCTGTGCAATCAGAAGACAGTTTCAGAACAGCAAAATGGTAACAGATTTTGAGAAGAGCAGTGAAATTTTGGCTATGCAAAGGCCTGGACTAGCTGAGTGTGTAGGCTCAGAGTTGAAATTGGTGGAATATTGTGTTAGCACCTCTGTGTGTTGTAGCCTTTGGGTTAAGGCAACTTTGTTCCCTGTGCTTCAAAGCCAAAATACTGATGTCTGGGCAACATGTTTGTTTCTTAGCCAGCGCCTGTGAAAAAGAAGCGTCCTCCAGTGAAGGAAGAAGACCTCAAAGGAGCCAGAGGAAACCTTGCCAAAAACCAGGAAATTAAATCCAAAACCTACCAAGTGATGAGGCAGTGTGGTAAGTCTCTGGGATGGAAATTATTAAGCAAAGTAAGACAAAGACAAGTGACAGAGTCACCAGTGGAACAGCAACCTGCAGTGTGCTCACCACATGGCCCGGCTGGGCAGGGATTTGGGGTCCATCAGGAGCCAGCTGGGCTCTGCTTGGTGGTGCTGTTCTTGTCTGGATGAAAGGGGAAGGAGAGCCAAACCAAACCCTGGGACTATCATCAATGTCAATGACTGCTCAAGTTGAGAATCAGAGGCTTGGTCCATGGGTTAGGGGATTTCTGGCCTCTCAATTTGATGAATTTGATGTGTTTGAGATTCTGCAGAAATTGGGAGGAATAAAGGGCAGGAGGGGAGATAGAAGAGAGTGGCTGCTTGCACAGAACACCCCTGGTGCTCTGGCTTTGTGTTGCTTTTCTACCACTAGTATAGAGGGAAATTATGAATTTTAACCCCTTTTCAGCATAATAACCTGGACTTGAGTAGTTCCCAAATTTCTAAAGCATCTGCAGGGATTTGGGGCCAGTCAATGGTAGTGACCTACAGGTGCTGTCAGCTGCCCTGTGCTCGGGGTGGAAACGCTGTGCTTTAAGGTTTGGGGAACTGATGGACAGATGAAGTATTTATCAAATATGTATACATGTATTCCAGCAGCACTAGTTTCACTCACCAAATTTGGGTGCTACTTCACTGATTGTCTCTCCTGGTTTTCTTTTCCAAGAACAAATGGGCTCTGCAGCACCGTCCGTGTTCAGCCGGGCTCGGACAGGGACTGAAACGGTCTTTGAGAAACCAAAGGATGAGCCGGCCAAGAGCGTCTTTGGCTGACAGCAGACCTGGATGTGTCTCACCCAGATGATTGTTGTAACATTTTCCCAAACTTCTGTCCCTTACACTAGAGTCACTGTAGATTCAAGCAGCTATTTTCCACTGTAAGTCATTAAGGAGGGATTATGCACAAGTCGAAGGGTAAAACTTCCACGTTCATTTTTATTACATGCTTTCTTTCTATGTGTTGGACGGTGTTTGCTACAATGGTTTAATAAAAAAAGGTTGTTGGACACACCTCGGCACACTGTGGTGACTCATTTTGGTTTAGGCTTGGATTAATTCTGGCTGTCCCCTCACGGGTTCCCCCTCACGGCCTTCCCTCACATCTCTCCCCTCACGGCCTTCCCTCACATTTCCCCCCTCACGGCCTTCCCTCACATCTCTTCCCTCACGGCCTTCCCTCACATCTCTCCCCTCACGGCCTTCCCTCACATCTCTCCCCTCACGGCCTTCCCTCACATCTCTCCCCTCACGGCCTTCCCTCTCATCTCCCCCTCACACCCCTCAGGGCAGCACTGCCGTGATTTCCCCTCATGCAGCTCTGCTGGGAGGGCAGATGCTGCACCCTCAGAGTGCACCAACACCAAAGGAGGGATTTAAGCCCATTTCCCAGTGGCTTTTTCCTCATGTCCCACGGAATTGAGTGAGAAACGTGGTGACAGACCCAGCTGCCGTGTCCCACCCCACCGAGTGTCCCTGCACGGCAGCTGGCCCGCCCTGAGGGGGAGCTGGTTTTTTTGCAATGCTGTTTATTTCTTGATTTGCTGCATTAAACATCAAATCTGCTTTCCCCAAAACCTGAAGTGTTTCCTCTCAGCTGGATCTTTGTGCTCCAACATGGAGCATCCTCCTGCAGCCCATCCAGGGACAGTAAGGTAGGTGACATGTTTATTTAGGAAATTACTTTAATTTTACACAGGCTGGATGTGATAAAGAGGTAAAAGTGATGTCAAATGTCTCTGTGCACCATGAAAACTTACATTTGCCTTTTGTGCCCCAAACACTTGACAGATAAAACATGATGATGCCCACACAGCTCCCAGAGAGGCTGCAGAGCAGAGCCCGCGTGAGGCAGCAGCAAAATCCTTTGGATTTAAGGGGAAAGCTTCCGTAAGGATATTGCTGGTGCATTGCCTTACCCCATATTCTTCACTTTCAAGGATTATCATTTGCAGCCCAGACCTTGCCTCCTTGTTTTGCTGGACAGGATTTCTCCTGGGCTCCTCACAGGTACCTTGGCACAGCCTTTTCCCCTGAGAAAGATCTTTCCAGAGCATGAAAAATGTCATGATGGAAAAGAGTTCTCACCTCGATAACACTGGAGCTGCCCCTGCAACGAGTTTAACAAACCCTTCTTAATTAATCTGCCATGAGAAGCTGGCAGGAGCTTGTTCAATAGTTATAAAAATGATGGAGAAGGACGAGTGGGGCAAAATGTTGCTTTCTTTTGTGTGATACAAGGGACTGACTATTGCAGATTTGCAGGTGGGGTGGCAGGAGAGGGGGTGCTGTATTCCAGATTCTTGTTTCAGGGATGTTGCTGCCAATTTAGCAAAGCACAGAAAATTCTGTGTCCCACAGACTTTCAGCACAAATGCAACAGAGGAGCAAAGTAAGTCACCTACCAGAAACTTGGGATTTAGCTAACAACTTTATTTTCACAATGTCATCAGGTTCAATCACTTGTGATGCCTCCCAGTGGGATAGGAAATTCTCAGGACTGGGGATCTCTTATAGTTTTTCTGTCTTTTAAGGTGGATCTCATCTAAAGGATACACACTGGAGGTAAAACCGTATTCCTGGGGCAAAGTCAGTCCCCATTTGGGACAGCAAGGATGTGCTCTCCTGTATGGATCACTGGACTCCTCCCCTGTCTCCAGGCTTGCTGATGTGCTGGAAAAAGTACTGGCTGCTGCTGCAGGACAGGAGATAGTTGTAGGGGAGAGGGACAAATAGAAAGCTGCCTGGAGAATTCTTTTGTCCATTTTTACTTCATCCTTGCAAGTCTAATCAGTCCAATCACGGCAAACGTGACAATGGACATGGGACCTCAGGGAAAATGGATAGAGGAATGCCTGGAAAAAGCCCCAGGGTTTGAGTTTTTAGGTAACTTTGCACTCAAAAGTACCTCCTGTTGTGATGGTGAGTTCAGATCCTTCCTCCAGGATGACCTGGAGTCGTTTCACAGCATGTTCACTCTTCAGAGTGAGAAGCAGTGGGAGCTGCAGGACTGTGCCCAGTGTCCCAGCAGCAGTGGCACTGGATGCCAGCAGGGATGGCTGTGGCAGGGTTTGTACTGAACCAGGGCTTGGTGCTCGACTTGGGGACAGGGCTGAACCTGAGGATCTTCCTGCAGCTGCTTCAGCAGGCCCCAGAGGGATGTGGAGGGGATTTCACAGGATTCCCAGGTGCTGGCCTGCCCCAGGCACCCGGGAGTGGGGCAGAGCTGACCACACAGCCTAAAAGTGTGCAGTGAAAGCAGCTCTTTAACATCCGTGGGATTTTACACGTGGGCATTAGAAAACTAATGACAGATCCACTTAATTAAAGCTAAAGCTTTGGCTCTTGCACCTCTTAGGCCACTAAGTGTATAATCCTGTATATTTTAAGGGATTAAAGCATTACACAAGTTGTACAAGTTAATCAAATGTATAGCAGTTTAATTTTTTCTCTTAAAATATGTATATATTTACATGTCCTGCTATAAAGACTACAGAATTTGCCAGTAGTATAAACTGCCTGCCTAGGAGAAATGAAGTTTATTTTTTAAAAGAGTTATTTAAAGCACAAACCTTGTAAGGCCAGGGTGTGCTCAGCACATTATAGTGAACTGGGTGAGTGATAAATTATCGAGCCCTGCATTAGTGTCTCCTCACAAATCCAAGGTCACCAGTAGCTGGCTCTCCATCTGGACACTCTGTCTGTAAAATAGCCATGAAGCAAACACAGATGCTTGTGTTTCCACAGGATTTTTGTGTTACTTTAGGACAATGAATGGCATCACCTACCAAAGATCATGGCTTGTCAAAGGCAGCCAAAAGGGATGTTTCACAAGTGCTGCTCTGTACCTCTCATGGGCCAGTTGGGCAGGGAGGTACAAAGGTTGAAGAAGCCATCAGCTGTAAAATCTGGTTTGCATGTTGCATCTCCTGGCAATCTCCAAATCTCTGAAGTGTTACTTGAGATAATGTTAAGGATGTTCTTTTCCAAATTATTGCTGAGGAATATGGTAGAGATTCCTGCACCTTGTTGCACAGACCAGTTCATCTGCCTGTGGGATTTCACAGGACATGGCGAGATCTAAGTTCAAAAAGCAAACACAAGGATTTCTTAATTTTGTGTTATGGAACACTAAAATTATAATGTTTAATAGCAAAGATCTGTTGGAAAAAGAAGCGTTAAGCAAGTCTGAGTTTTATGTTTAACAGGTAAATATTAAGTTTCTTCAAAGTCTACATGATATTCCCGACTACAAGTTACTCATTAACCGATTAAGACAAATAGAGATTTCATTTGAAAATTTGTTTTTTCCAAAATGGAGCTGAGAACATTGCTTGCATTGCTGGTCTTTTCCTCACTCATAGTATTAGCAGAAGCTCAGAAGGTATTTGCTCTATTTTTATTATCAATATCTCATTTGCTGATCTGGTGGTATCACAGTAGCTGGCCAGGTAACTCCTCTGGTAACCACCACCTGGGGAGCCTTGGGTGGATTGGGTTGGGATTTCAGAGCTTTGTGTTCTTTTAAGACCTTTCTGGTTGGTTGTTGGGCTGTTACAGTACGAATGTGGCAGGAGGCATTTGCAGATGTGTCTGATCGTGCTCTTTCTCAGGGATGTAAGATATCAAATTTGAGTGATCAGTGGCTCTGCCTTGGCCACCAGGTGAAGTTTGGAGCTTGACACAGGACCAAATAAGGACTGTTGCAGTGCCAGGAGGTTTCTGACAGGTGTTTAATAATTTATATGGAATGGTAAAAAGGAGAGTAGACAGTTACTTGCACTGTCTGGAGAGACAAACTGTGTTTTGTACCATCTCTGGGTGCCTGGGCAGGGGCAGGTACCTGAACTGCTGGGGTCAGGGCATTATTCTCTCAATGAATATTTTGGGGTTTATCCCATTGTCCTGGATTGTCAGTAGGCATCAGGAGAGAGTGCACACCCTGGCCACATGTATTGAAAACAGGAGCAGCCATCCATCACTCACCCAGTGCTGGCTGTGGCACCTCCTGCCCTGATGCCCAAGCCCAGAGCTGTGGTCACAGCTTTGTGTGGAATGGCCATATTTAGCTGGGGTAAAGTTTTGAATTTTGGCCAGTGCCATAACTGATAAGAGGCCACTGGCTGCTATTAAAGGGCCTCTCTGCTTGTGCAAGCAGTGAGGGGTTGGAGGCCCATGTGGGATGTCAAACCTGCTAAGTGTTGTATAGGACATAAGGTGGAAAACAGACAGCAAAGTCAACAACTGAGAGAGTAAGTAAATAGTCATTCAAAAAGCAGGGCCTGTCCCATGGGTCAAATGCTTAAAGAAGCTCCTGATCTTCCTGAGGTTAATCTTGAGTGATGTACTGGGGTGATGCAGTGGCTGCTTTGCTGTACCTTGAGGAGAGAAAACCACAGAAAAAGGCTTAACAGGACCTTATGTGGGACAACAATGCACAGAGGTAGCTGCAGATTTTGCACGGGGCAGTGGTTGTGGCTGCAGAGATGTGAATAAGCAGATGGCCAGATTGGTGTTGAACAATCCTCTCCCCCCTTCCAGCCAGACTTTCTAACAGTTCATTCCTTCATCAGACTTCCCCAACAACATCACCCAGGTAAGGACTGCTTAGGAGCAAAACCAGAGTGTTTCTGTTTCACCCTGTTTGCTTTTTTCCAGCCTGCAGTTGAAATCTACAGCCTCCACGTGGACTGCAAGGTCACCTCACGATTCGCTCACACCGTCATCACCAGCAGGATTGTCAACAGAGCCAATGAGTCCCGAGAGGCCACCTTTGAAGTGGAGTTACCCAAGACAGCCTTCATCACCAACTTCTCCATGTAGGCCCAGCCCTTACCTGTGGTGTGAAGGAGGCAGTGGGGGCTGGAGAAGGGTTGCACTGTGTTGTTGGCTCCTGACATCCTCCTGGGTGGGGAGGGATGTGGGACCCAAACAGCACCCCCTGCTCATGCCCCGAGGGCCACAAAGTACGGCCACAAAGAAACTTCTGTTGAGTTTCTTTCCCCAGTGCATTCTTTTGGATATTAATTAAATTTTTATGGAAACTAAACAGGTCCATTGATGGTAAAGTGTACCCAGGAGTAATAAAGGAGAAAGCTGCTGCTCAGAAGGAATATGACACTGCAGTCTCACGCGGGCAGAGCGCCGGCCTCGTCAAGTACGTTGCCATTCTGTGTAAAGCTGCTCCAACACTCTTCCTTGGCTCCTCGTTTGGCTGGGGGCAGGTTGAACCCTGGAGCCAGTCACTTCCCAGTGGGGGTAACTGTGAAAATCAGTCTTGGGTTCTTGATGGGAGGGACAGTGTGTGGGTATATATATTTTTTCACATATAGATATATATCCATATAAATATGATTTATATCTGGTCCTGCAACGGGTTCCAGTGGGAAGTGTTACCATTTAGCATTTCCATGGAACTTGCAGTCATAGAATGATTTGTTGGAAGGGACCTTAAAGACCAACTTGTTCCAGCCCCTGCCATGGACAGGGACACCTTTCACTAGACCAGGTTTCTCAGAGATCCATCCAGCCTGGCTCTCTGTCATGCAAGAGCACCTTCCCATGCTGGGATGATGCTCAGTGTTGAGTCCGCTTCCCCACAAACCCAGAGGACCGTGGCACTTGAGCAGATATCACAGTTTCAGGGTACATTTAATCTGTGTTTCCCAGGTATTCAGACCCAGCTCTGCTTGATCCCAGTCTGAGGCATGCAGGGGTTTCTGCTCCATTTCTCAGCTTGCACCCGTGGCACATTAGTGTAATATATGTGACATCTATAATAGTGACTGCAACGCAAAAAATCTTCTCTATGATGAACAGGATTTACTGCTACTCTTTTTTTATTCATCCTATGTGGCCCCCTGGCCATTATTTTGCACACTTCACAAACTCCGGCCACCACATGGAAGCCTTCCCTGCAGGAGGTAAATCCCTGTTCTCCACCCCCAGGATCAGAGACAGAAAGCTGGAGCTGTTCCACGTGTCCGTCAGCATCGCGGCCGCCAGCAAAGTCACCTTCGAGCTGACGTACGAGGAGCTGCTGAAGCGGCAGCTGGGCAAGTTCGAGCTGCTCATCAAGGTGCGGCCGAAGCAGCTGGTGAAGCACTACCAGGTGAGCTTGTCCTGGTGAGGGCTGGGCAGGGGGCAGTGCTGCAGGTTTGGGGCGTGGCTGTGTTCCCTCTGAGACGCTGATGTTGGATCCTTCTCCGCCCTCAGATCGACGTGCACATCTTCGAGCCCCAGGGCATTCGCTTCCTGGAGACAGACAGCACCTTCATGACAAACGAGTTAACTGAGGCCCTCACCAAAGTGCAGAACGAAACCAAGGTAAGGCAGCAGCTGCCAGGTGTTGCCAACTGTCAGTAGCATTGCTCTAAAACTTTTCTTCTGATTGCTTTGCAGGCTCATATTTTGTTTAAGCCAACTATAGATCAGCAGAAGGTAAACCCTGAACTCGACGAAACTCTCCTCAACGGTGATTTTGTTGTGCGTTATGATGTTAAGAGAGAAGCCACTGCGGGTGATATACAGGTAAAAAAAAAAAAAGAAATAAAAATTAAAATGCTTTCAGGTCACAGATAGGTCTGAATGTGAAGTGCAATCAGCAAAACAGCAACATTTGCTTTGAAACAGCAAGAATGAGAGGAAAAGCACCTTCCATTAATCCAGGGTCAGCAGGAGCTGAGGGATACTCAGTAAATTCCCAGAGACACTGGACATGTTGCAAGAATGGATCACCCAAGAAAAACAATCTTTCAAATTTTGTTTCAATACCAAATCTATATTGGTACTTCATAGATGTCTCTTTACATTCTTTTTTATTACTGTTTTGGCTGATCTAAGGTGTATTTGTGGCTTCTTGTAAATGAAGTTTTGAGGACTGTGATTTATATAACTATGAATGCTTGGTTTCCTTGTGGTTTTTGTGATAACTGAGGCATAACTGAAGACAGCAGGAACTTAACAAATATTTATGGACCGATGCATATTCTAGGGAATAAAGTACAGTGTTTTCCATACCATTTAAGTAGTGAAGTATGTAGGGATGTGCTAAAAGATGGAAGCCACAGTCACTGAGCAGAGATGTGCTCATAGGCATGATAAAGAGCTAAGGTGATATACAGTGATAATATGGACATATCATACACGTCACTGAGGTGTCTGATATATATTTGTATGCTGCTCTCTTGTAATTTCCTCTCTACAGATGGTCTTGCTTCCAGCTAGGAGATACATTTTAATTTCTTTCATTTAAGTTCTTTGATTTGGGCTTATCAAGAAGAGCAGAACACTGAGCATGATCCTCCCCCTCCCCTCTTCTTGCTATGCCAGAATGTTTAAGATGCAATATTTATTTCTTCAGATGTAATTTCACAGGTGATTTCACATTCTGTGTTTCAGATTGTCAATGGGTATTTTGTGCACTACTTTGCACCCAGTGAAATGCCAGTGTTTCCCAAAAATGTCATCTTTGTTATAGACCGAAGTGGCTCCATGGCAGGCAGGAAAATCGAACAGGTAACTTCCCTCAAAGCACCAGGGACACACACACCAGCCTTCCAAGGAACTGACTGGGAATTTCTCTTTTGAAACACACGCTGGTTTTGTGCACAGCAAAATGTTCAGACTTGCAGAAGTGCCTGAAAACACATATGCACAGATTGAAGCTGTTAAGGAGCAACACTTGTCTGACAGTTACTCTCATGGGTACCAAACATTAGGGCAGAGAGTGCCTTCTGTCTCCATCTTTGCAGAATATTTTACTTCTAATTTTTTATTCAATGAGGTTAAAGAACTCATTTTTCTGTTTTACCTGTGGAGCTCTGTTAGAGAGCAGACAAACTCCCTACAGCCCTCATAGACAATTTTTCTGTGTCTGTAAGTGAATTGGCCATTTCTGATGGTTTCAACCTAAAAAATACCATTAGGGTTTAATAAAGGCATTGAGCTGCATCTGGAATAACACTGTAGAAAACCCCCTTATCACACTGCAGTTCCAGTTCCAATCCCAGTTCTGGCAGAGAAGTAGGAATAATAAAAGTGATCGTTTTCTCCTTGGAACAGACAAGGGATGCCCTGTTGAAGATCTTGCAAGACCTCAGGCCTGAGGATCATTTCAGCTTTATCACCTTCAGCAACAGAGTGGAGGAGTGGAAGAGCTCTCTGCTGCCAGCCACCGAGGAGAACGTGGCCAGTGCTGCTGCTTTCGTGCAGACTCTGTTTGCCCGGGGAGGTAAACCTGCTTGGAACCACAAATATGCACCCAACAGAATGAATTGCTGAGGAAATCACTGGGTTTATTAGTTATACAGTGCCCCCGAGCTAAAATCAGTGTTTCCAAAGCAAGGCAGACTGTTTTTAATATTTATAAGTGATGAGTGGGAGACAAAGGCTAAGAGTGGATGGACTAGTGATTATATTATTATATATATATGCATATAAAGAGGTGGTTGCATCAAATCTATGAACCATACAAGCCACAAAGTTTTATTTCAAATTTTTATCACAGAGACAACTGTAAGATTCCCTGATAGCAAGTTTTTTTTCTACAGAGAAATGGCAATTCACTCAACATTTGACAGCAGTTTGCTGATTTTTTTAACATATGGGATCCCCTTGTAAACAAAAAACAAAACAAAAAAAAACCAAAACCACATCCACAGTTATACTCCCTTGTAAGCCACATCACAGAAACAAAACAGGCAAAATAGGCATGTGGCATTTCAACTGTTGCATCAGGCAGTGTGCCTGGTGTTACTGTTTAGTTTTAAGCACCTCTCTGGGGCTCTGTCTCCTGCACTGTTACACTGTTGGTATTAACAGAGGTTTTCCTACCCTGGGCACTAACACCAATAAACCCACCCGTGCCCAGCTCTCTTCTCTGACTTCTCAAGTAACTCAGGGAAACTTTTCTTAAATGTAGATCAACAGATGACAGGGTGTTTATTTAAGCCCTTTTTAAAGGCTCTAGACATGTTTATATTTCCCATGACATATGTGTGGAAAATGCTCCCAAAGGAACACCCTGGCATTGCCATTGCAACATAACACACCGCAGTTAAGCCCAGTAGGCCCAGCCCCTAAATCCTCATCTCTCAGAAGGATTTTGCTTCCTGCAGAAAACTTTAAACAGCTCTAAAAATGAAGTGCACCAGTTTCTCTGGGTGATTATCCAGTTCAGGTGAGTGATTCCTGCCTTCCCTTTGCAGGCACAGATATCAATGGTGCCCTGCTGACTGCTGTGGGCACTCTGGATAAAGCTGAGAACCTGCCAGAGCGCAGTGTCTCCATGGTTATCCTGCTGACAGATGGCCAGCCCACTTCTGGTGAGTAGATACTGCCCTCAGTCCTCTCTCCCCTGCATTTTTTTTGTCTTTTACACTTGCATCCCAGCTGTTGATGGACTTAGCCTGTGTTTCAGAAGAGCTTTGGAAGACTCCAGCTTAGCTACTGCTGGATCTGGAGAGGGGGATTATGAGAGGGCTCTGCCAGGGGGTGTAAGGAGTGATGGCAGACCCTTCCTGCCCATGACTTCTTGTCCTTTAGCTGGGAATTGTTTTGCTAAATACCACTGGCTTCCCAGTTTATAAACTCGAGGGAATTTTTGGAGATCCTCCAGGCACAGCTGAAATATGAAAGAAAAATACCTAGAGAGAAAACATGGATATTTTGCATGTACTATGTACAGTCCCATTTGGGAGGTATTGGTTTATTGTTTCTTCACCCTCCTTGCCCCAAACTCGAGATATTTTCAAGGTGCTTCCTGTTTTGTATTCTTTCCCATGTCTTAACTAGTGATCAACTGTGGCAGCACAAAACAGAGAACTGAGTTAGAAATATTGGGTGAAATAAGCAGTAACTCCCAGTGCAATGGCACAAACATACCTTGTGCTGAACAGGGGTTTATCGAAGTGTTTTGTGGCACCAGCATCTCTCCAAGGCCAGCAATGTTAATCCAGCTGTAAGCCCTCTGAAAAGATCAATCTACCTTTTGGATTGTGTGAGCCATTCTGCTTTGGGGTTGGTTTATTTGTCTGGGTTTTTAAATAAAATTCAGCTCCCAGTGCTGCCTACTCAGCACAGCCACAGTGAGTCTCCAATACTCCTGAGTGCCTTGCACATCCAGCAGTTGTTAGAAATCAGGCTGGGGTGGAGTACCTGTGTTGTTGCACACACTGCCTTCCTTGGCAAAGCAACTGAAAGGGAAAAATCTGATCTGCTCCCACGATATTGCTACAGGCAGTGACATTTCTGCCTGGAAATACTGATGGAGAAGCTCTCTATACATGGCCATTGGGAGCTCTTCAAATGGGATAAGATGATGGTGTGAAAACCTTTTCCCTCTGTCACCAAAGGGGCTGAGAGAGAAGCATGGCTGAGCTTACTGGCAGTTTATTGGAATTACACCATTAACCAATCCTTCCTCTCTGAACTGACACACATAATTTTTATGAATGGTACTTGTCTTCCCCACAAATCTACCCCTCACATTGTTAACTTGTAGCGTGTATCCCTTCTGTCCTAAAATCCTCCTCTGGATCCTGTAATCTTGTAAATCATTTTGCACTTAGCCATGATGACATCAGTAGAAGTTATTAAAAATCATTAAGGGGAAGAATCATGTTCTGGCACTCCATATGCAGAGTGGTGCTTTCATCTCCAGTTCATTTAGCAGTATTCTGTCCTGTGTCTTTCTACTATTTCATTCTGAATTATTTTTAAAACCTTCAGGCAGAATTTCCCATTAAACCTGCTGCTGTCTTTTGGTACTTGAAAAAGCCCAAACCAACAATGATATGTTTTTTGTTTTCATTACAGGTGAGACAAATGTGGAAGAGATTCAAGAAAACGTTCAGAAAGCAATCAATGGGAAATATGCTCTTTTCTGCCTTGGCTTTGGGTTTGATGTCAGTTATAAATTCCTGGAGAAAATGGCCCTAAGCAATGGGGGAATAGCACGTCGTATATATGAAAATGCTGATGCAGCCTTGCAGCTCCAGGTCAGCAGCAAGGAGTATGCCAGAAAAACCATCTATCAGCTACAGCTTATGGCTAGTCCTTGCAGCAAAATCATAGATTTTCTGGGATGAAATGTTGGGTTTAACTTTACCTGTTAATTTTGGGGAGTAAGGAAGGCTGCTTTGATCTGAGTGTTTGTACCCTAACCATGACTCAAAGCAGAAGTTGTCCTCAAATCAGCTGCATCCAAGCAAAACAGGAAACCCACCCATTTCTGCACTTCAGCAAAAAGACAAATAGTCCAGGGGAAGTGATGGTGGAAGAACTTCTGTTCTTGGGTTTGATTTCAAATCACTTGAAGTACCAGCCCTGAAAGCTCCTTGTTATGGTTTCCCTCAAATTCAACAGGCAACTTGAGGCACCTACAGGCAAACTGTGCAGTTCCATCAGTCTGGGTCTTCCCTGTCCATCTGGAGAGGGGTTATAACTTTTGGGACATTGGCCAGCCTGGTTGGAGAAGGTGTGCTGAACCTTGGGAAGAAACATCCTTTTTTTTTTTCTAAGTTCACAGTAGTCCTGCACTACTGAAGAAAAATCTTGTTAAAGGTGTTTTAGATATTCAGCATATTGCTTTGCATTATTTTGCAGTCATTTGTGTGTGTTCTCTCTCTCTCTGCTTCTCTTTAGGGCTTTTATCAAGAGGTGGCTACGCCAATATTAATGAAAATTGAAATGCAGTATCCAGAAAATGCCATCGAGGGATTAACCAAGAACAGTTTCGCACTGTTTTTTGAAGGATCTGAAATTGTAGTGTCTGGAAAAATTAGGAATGAGCTGGATCTTTTGCCAGTAGAAATTAAAGCTCAGTCAGTAAGTGTTGTTCACTAATTGTGAAAAATACCCCTCCCTTCTGTCTATTGTGGCCCAGTAGGAGACTTCCAGAAGTGTTTTGTGTGCAGTACATGTTTGGGTGTTCAGCTGTTTTCCCATTTTATGGATTATGTGAGAATTCAAACAATTTCCCCTTCCTGAAAGTGCTACAAAAGAAAAACTTGAAGAATATTCACAAATAAGCAAACAGCAATTTTAATCCTTCTGAATCTATAATATTTTGGCCTTTCAAGCATTTTTAGGTTTGTACTGTTACAGTGAAGTAGGAAATCTCAATTATTCATCTCAAAAGTGTTGAAGCAGAGCAATTTCATTACCCCCTTTTTTCAACACGCTTCTTTGGTAGTCTGGAGTTGCATTTTCCAATGGGAAAGGAAAAAAACGAAGGACAAAAAGGGCACTTTGGTACAGAAGGATGTTCCTTTAAGTCTAATAATGTGACTAGAAGCAAAGCCTGGAACTGTTCTTTTGACAGTCAGTTTTCTCCCACCTCAGCACACTAGTGATTTGACTCTTAAGGAAGAAGCAAATGTCAAAGAGAAGGAGCAAATATTCCAAGACCAAAGATACATCTTTGGGAATTTCATAGAGAGGCTGTGGGCTTACCTAACCATCCAACAGCTTCTGGAAAAAGCGTAAGTTATTTTAATGTTTCGTGTAACAAACTTCTAACTTCTTACAACATAAATTCCTTATTCACAAGGCACATGATCAGAAAACACAAAGAAACAGGAATATTTCTCCAGGTAGTATCAAAACCATGGGATACTGGGAGAATACTGCATTACTGTATGATCAGTATGAGGTGCCTTTGAGTTTATGATAGCACTGGATCATTAAATGTGTATATATACATATACACATATAAAAACATAATGTAAAATATTCTTCATGACATTACTATGAAATAGATTTTAATTGTATGGATTGTGTTGAGCTGTTGTTACACATCCAGAAATACTGTCTGTAGACAAGGAAATGGCAATAGCTAGTGAAAAGAACAATGTGTATGTCCATAAGACATACATGGGTCTTGTATCTGTTATTTTTATGAATCTGAACAACACACAGGCTCCAGCGTTGCAAAGAATTAAGCACCTCCATAATTTTAAGCATGTGAACAGCTGGGTTATCCCAGTCAAACTGCTGACTCTTCAATAATAAAAAGTGTCTGCCAAGGCACAGCTAATATGTAAAGGAATCTGTAGATGACTTGTTTATATTCTCTACGTGTTATTTCTTCATCATTAACACAGACTTTAGTATTTCAGCCCCAGAAGAGGACCAGAAGGCCCTGGAGGCACAAGCCCTGGAGCTGTCTCTGCAGTTCAGCTTCGTTACACCTCTCACTTCCATGGTGGTCACCAAACCCGCCGACCAGCAGCAGGGAGAGCTGGCAAACAAACCCACTGAAGCTGGTAAATGGGGCATCAAACAGCCCCCCTGAAACAGGCTGCTGCTCCTGACTTGTTGTTGGTCTCCATTTAGGTTCATTTGGTATGATGTGACAGTAATGAGGCACATCAGAGGCAGGAGTTCAGGGATTGGCTTCCTTTCAAAACAAAACACACGGGATTTTTTTTGAAAGGTGAAGTGGTGGAATGGGCACTACTGTTGAAATGGAAAATAATTTGTTTAAATATTAACCAAAGGTAATTTGGTAGTTGTTACTATTACATTCCTGCCGATGCAAAGGGGTTCCACACTTTGTAGCTAAAAAATGAATGTGGGTGGAAAGCATGGCTTCTCCAGGAGTCTTGCAGGTGCACTCTCTCCCCAAGCTCATCACCTAAAGCCCAACACTGCCTTGTCTCAGTTTTGTGTTTTGCACATGGGTAAAGTCATTTAGTGCAGACTTTATTACACTAATCTGTCCCTCTTCCTTCCCTTAGATAATGAGAAGCCCAGCAATCGTCTAGTAGGAGGTAAGTGTTTTCTTCTTTTCCAGTAGCATATTTCCATAATAGTCTCCAAAGAAAAAACAAACAGTTATTTGTTCTGCAGAGGGAAGTATCTGAGATCTGGAAAAATGTGTGAAGCAAAACATAAGCAAAGCCTGCCACGGTCTCTGGCAGGGTTTGGGTGGATGACATGGTCCAAGGGAGAAAGTATTCCCTTCAGAAAGTCTCAAAGGCCAAAACTGTCTTTGCTCTTGAGGAAAAGTAGTTCTTGAAGTGAATGATGTTAATGATGCTTTCTGCTTCCTCCTACCATGAGTGAAGCACCTCTCAAGAAATCCACCTCCGGACCTCTTGGAATGCCTTCTGAGGATGATTTAGGTATTATTTCCCCCTCTCTTTCAGGGGATAGTATTTATTTGAATATTAATTTTATAGATGAAGAGCCTTAGTTTTGCTCTACATTTCACAGAAAGGTATTGAGGGAACCACAATGCTGCCCTGTTCTCTGGAGGTTGCCTCTTTCAAAGTGGTGCCAGGGAGTTTAGCAGCAGAGCAGTCCCTGACCAGGAGCACAGCCCAGTGACTGTCCTGCCCTGCTCAGGGGGCACACAGGGCTCGGGGCTGCCCTTCCCTCAAAGCTCCCTCTGGCTGCAAGAGGAGAAGAGTTCGGGGCATCTCTGCAGCACCCCCTTTTCTGTAGCTGCTGCCAAGCCCTGTGTTGGTGTGATGGTCAGGCAGGCACAGCTGCTCGAGGGCACTGTGGGAAAGGAAGGCAGAGTTACAGATTGGATGTTTGAAACACTCCTGTGAGGTACTTGAGACAATCATGAATAAATCACAGACACCCTCTTTTCTTTCTCCAGCTAATTCTAGAATGAGGGCTGGATCAGCTCCTGGTAAGTGTTCCTCTGTTTTTATTTGGAATAATTCTATAAAGTTCATTTCATATGTAGGGTCATAGCTACATTGCTTTAATAAATACATTTTGATTGGGAATGCCCACTTGATTTACAATTTAGTTTTTAGTAGATGTATTTCAGTCCACAGATATTTTATAGCGAACTACAAACTTCTGAAAACCATCTTGATCCCTTTTCAGAAATAAAAAGTTACTACACCTCCTGAAAATAAATGTGAATTATTGGGGAAAGTATATATTAATAAGCTGAAGGAAATGGGTGTCATTTACCAGTCCTGGGGTATCCAAAAATACCAGTGGGCAATGAGCAGGAGGGATTCCCTGTTTCAAAGGGTGTGGAGGGAGATGCAAGGCATGACCCCAAACCCACAAAACATTGGAAAAACCTTTTATTTCAGGTCGGTGGGCTGAGCTCCAAACTGTCAGCAGCCGGAAGCTGTTTTCAGGAGGTAATGAATGGCTCACCGCGTGTGCGGGAGGAGCCGGGGCGGCTGTGCTGGGTTCGGCAGCCCTGAAAGCTGAGCTCCAAACCCTCCCACAGCCCCGGCTGAGCGGTCCCCGTGGCACGGCCCATCCTGAGAGAAACAGGCACTGGACGTTGGGCTTTTTTCCCCTCGTTGGAACATCTTGTTTTAAGCAAAGCTTTCTGTAGAAATTAGCGCAGACCTCTGCTAAAAAGGCTTCTGTCCCAGCATTCTTCCTGGTTAATTAGCTGACTCAGAGAAAAATGTTTCATTCAACTCTTCTTACTAATTTTAAGTGTTTCAGTTTCCAGGCTAATGGACAGAGTGAGAGCACAACCTGTTGGTAAGTGATACATATCCTAGTCCCATTTCAATTATTAATATAACTGTAATGTATACTTTTTCATACAGCAATGTTTTTTCTAACTGCATCAACTCCATGAAAACCTTTTCGCTCTCCTTGCAAACCTTAGCTGGTTCTTTCCACTTAAGTAGAAAATATCTCCATATCCCATGAGAAAGCCTCTCTGGCTCAAAGATATAACCACCAAGAGAAATGCAGTACAACAGATCTTCAGCCTCAGCTTTTTTAAGGGCTCATTGTCCTGAGTAAACTCTAAATTTAAAAATCTATTGGTTTCATTCATTTCAAGGTGCTGTGTCTGGGTGTGGTTTTCAATAATTATTACTGTGGTTTTAATCATCTATTCTAAAAGCCATAACTAATAGCTTAGGTATAAATTTATTAAGTATTTTTGCTGTGCCTATCCAGAGGGCACAGACTAGATTTTTTGTTGTATGCTGATACTGTTCTTCTGTCTTTTCAGTCGATGAACACCCACAATTTCTTCTGGAATTAGCCAAACCAAGTGAAACAATCTGTTTAAATATTGATGGAAAAGCACAACCCTCTGTCCACCTGCTGTCAGACCCAGAGCAAGGTGAGTGATCCAGGTTACCCCCAACACCAAGGACAAGGAGAGTCACTTGGTCTGTGAGAGCAGCTGGTGCCTTTGGAAATAAGCCCCTTTCATGAAGGGCCATATCATACCTGCTGCCTTGCACTGACCAGAGGGGCTGGGGTTAATTTTTGCCTTTCTATTAGGCAATATTAATGTTGCAACAGCTGAGGGCACTTCTCACAGGTCTGCTTGTGGGTCACCTCCTCCTGCTGTCACATCCATGGTCTTTAGAGATTTCTGCTGCCCAGTCCTTGGGGGCTTTGGAGGATGTAGAGACCTTAAACCCCAAGGTCCCTGTGTGGTGACAGAAAGGTGCTCTGGCAGTTTTTCTGTGGTCCTGAAATCAGAGGAGCCACAGTCCCAGGCACCTGTTCTGACCATGGAACAGACACCTCCATGCAGGAGGTGGCAACACAGGGTTAAACAGGCTCTGGTGATCCCACCAGCCTTGGGGCATGAAATCCATGGGTACTGTGTCTCACAAAAGTGGATTTGAGGCCCTGAAGGGGTTTCAGCAACAAAACTGCAGCAGTTTCATTAAGATCACTTGCACCTTAAAAGCACAGTCACCTGAAAAATCTGTATTAATGGTATTAAAGGACTGACAGTGATGGGGAAACTTGGAGATGGAACAAATCAGTCTGTGGAGTTTAGAATTAACTATGTGAATCCCCCCGTGCAAATCCACGTCTCCACCGATGGGATCGTTGTCAGCCATGATAATGAGAACACTCGGCTGCCATGGACAGAGTCAGCCACCTCCACCATCCAGGGGTAAGAAACATCACCCTGTCCTTTCCTAAGCTTGAAAATGTGTCAGATCTTTGTTCATTCCACTTTGCCGTTTACCTGAAGTGAGTGCTTACAAATGTTCTTATCCAGTGAGTATTTCAGTGTGAGCGGGAGCAGGGTACATTCATAATACCCCATTTTCAAATATGGAGAACAAAATAGGTTTGATTTTAATTCTTCATGCCTGTGTGAAGAGAAATAAAACAACTGCACCACCAGCCTGCTTTTCTGCTTCAACATCAGAGGCAGAACATGTCTGTATCTTCCCAAGGAAAGGACCCCCAGCGGTGTGTGGCAGCCCTGGTGCCACCACGAGGTACTTTGTGTCCCTCCAGCAGCAGAGCGAGCACTGCAAAGTGATGGCTTTGACATTTACTGTCCCTTTTATACAGCAGTTGGCTCCACACAGGCTGGAGTTCTCTTTCTCCTCAGTTTTAGCAATAACTCCCATCTGGGTGGCCGACATTTTTTATGGGAAGGCATAAAGTGTTGGAATAGCTGTCTGTACCTAAATGCCTGCTGTTGGAAATGGAGCACTTTAAAAGTAGACTTTATTTGTCAGACTAATTAGAGCAGGATCCTTTGCTACCACAAGGAAGAGCTGAGTGTAGCTGATTCCACCAGCTTTTTTATATTGCTGGAATAAACACCCCCAAGAATCCAAGGTTGGCCTGGGGCAGACAGGACACAGAGTGCTCCTACCTTACAGGCAGTGCTAGACAATAACAAGTCCTACAACAACTGCTTTCAATTATTTTTGTAGTCCAAACAGAGCCAAGAACATGCTGGATTTACACCCCTGTGTAATTTGTCTGCCAAGCAGAATGATCCTCCTGCTTCAAACCAGCAGCTGAGCCCTGGCACCCACAGCACTGTGAACACCAGCACTTGGGGGCCTCAAGTGACAGTGACAGTTGTGTTCTGCAAGCCCACCTGGGGTCACAATAACATCAATGGGTCAGAGGAAAGGCAGGGGCTGAAAAAACTTGTGGAGTATCCAAGCAAAAAGTATTTGATTTGCTCATTAATTAGCCTGAAATATTTTATCTAGTCTACCTTTTTTCTCATTAAAATGGTGAGAAAATATTCTTTTTTTTTTCCCCATCCAAGTGTTTCATGTCATTATGGATAATAAGGTGTATTCATCAGCAAAAAGTTCTTCTCTGTTGGTGTGTTTCCAAGACCTGTTGTACAGCACAGAAAGAAAAGATACACTACTCAACATTTCCTAGCTTAAAAATAGCCACCAACAGATCATGAAAAATGCAATTGCAAAGAGACAAAAGGCAAAAAACCCCTATTTTGATTAATTAATGTCAGTTAGTTAAATACATATTCTTTCTTCATGTTCTTATTTGAAATACTGTCACAATTTACTTCCCAGTCTTAGAGTCTCGGTTGAAAAGGAAAGAAGCTTTACAGCATCACTGCCTGACACGGTCACAGTGAAAATTTCCCTGGTCAAGTTCCCAGATGTTTTCCTTGGGCTGTATTTCTTGGACACCAACCATTTTTCTGACAAAGCCAGTGGAGCTCTGGGTATGTGTTGTTACAGATGTATGGGGCAAAGAAGGATGGTCTTGTAACTAAGCTCCTGAAATGAGAATATAGTGGGGGGTTTGTTTCAGGGTGTTCTTGAGAAACTTCACATTTGATTTATTCTTTTTGGACATGTAACTTTTCCTGCCTGGCAAAGCAGACCCTACTCTGAGAGGAGGGGAGGTCTGACCCTGCAAACACAACACAATGCTTTTCCATTCACCAGTGGCACAACCCTAAAGAGCCCATTATGGGTTTAGGAGTTGTTAAAACAAGACTTAAATAATAGTTGGGCTTAACCTCACCAGTGCTGTGGAATGACAATGATTTATGCAGCAAATTCATTTGATGTCAAGTAACGGAGCATAAATAACAGATGTAAAATTGTAAACAATCACAGTTAGAAAATGGAAACCAGCTGATCCTGAAGGTCTCGGCTCCAAAAATCCTGATGGGACTAAAGCTGAAGTTGTTTCAGAAACTTTGCAAATGGAGAGGCTGCATCTCCCAAAACCACAAAAAAAATAATTGTGAAGACCCATCAGAGTGAGGCTGAGCCTCCCTGTGGAGAGTGTGAGGGATAACAGGAGATCACAAGTGAAACACAGGAATTTTCTTAACTTGCTAAGGGAGCTTTCATTTGTTTGTTTTCTGAGATGAAGAGCTGCTTTCCTGGAGTTAGAGCTGCCATCTGGGTTAAATGACCAGCAATGTTGTATTTTTAAATAATTTGTGTGTCTGTTGCTGCTTAGGTCAATTTTATTCAAAAGCACAATTTAGGGATAACTCCAACATCAACCAGAGAGCTGACGAAAGACTCCTAACGGTGTCTGGATCTGAGCACAAAGTTTCCAGGTAACACACATGGGGGGGGTGCTTTGAGATGTATTTTATCAGGAAACACAGGAGATCAAAAGAAATGAAACTGGGGGATTGTGTGTCTGTATGGACACACCTCTTTGGTGTAAATAACTTGCACTTGAATTTTTCCTTAACAGCCTGAATTTGTTGCTTGTTAAGTGATGCTACAGGGCCCAAGGCTCCTATTTCATGGGGGGAATAATCATATCCTGGGTGCAGCTCTGACTCCTGGTGCCATCTGCACACATCAGGGCAATTCTGGGCCTGCCCTTTGAGTGTGTTATCACAGTTCTTCTTGTTTTGATTTTGTTTCAGGATGTACAAGAAAGATTACAGGCTTGAGTCAGCCCGTGGGCCCGTTTCCTGCTGGTCAATAGATTTAACTCCCTAGGAAAAAATTTTCTGGGAAAGAAAACCATGCAGATGATGCTCTTCCATGTACTTTTGATACTTTCATCAAGAAAACCACTCAGTTAAAGCCTTATTGTTACTATATACATAGTAAAATATATATCACAAATATTTTACCTTGAAACAATTATACTTGCAAGATGAGACTGTGCCTGCTTGTTTGCTGTTTGAAAACGGTTTCTAATCCATTGTTGTTGAAGATTTATGTGAATGAACTAAATAAAATCAACATTATCAGCTTACAGTTTGATATGGACACATGGACTTAAGTTTCCAAAATAAAAATCAGTGGCAACATCATCCAAGCCAACAAATGAGTCATGCAAACAGGGATAGATTTCTAAAATGTGCACCCTCTATCCAGGTGTAAGTGATGGTGTTACTGAACCATGTGTTTTGTGGAAAGAGCAAGAAATTTAAGGCAGTATTTGTTTATCATGTCTCTCATATTTTATTGCTGCATTAAGGTTCTCTTGGAGGTCATTCTGTAAGGCAGTTCAAACCTGATGAAATCAGCAATAAATAGGATCATTTGGAGACCACAAACCTGCACTGGCTGCAGTCCCGTTCACTGCTGCAAAGTCTCTGAGGTTCCCTTTTAAAAACATCTGCAAAACAGCCGTTCACTGGTTGCAAAAAAGACCTCTGACTGGTTGCAAAAGACAGCATCTCAGCCCAAAAGTCAGCAGCCATTTCTGGCACCATTTCATGCAGCATTTTGCAAACACTGGAAGATGTTTCACAAATAATGAATAACTCAACCCCAACTTGCCACGCACGGAGGTAACACTGCAGAGCAAACACACACACAGAAGCTTCTGCCCATGGATTCCAAGTTGCACTTTCAGTCTTCAGCTTGTTCATAGCTTTTAATTCTAAAATTATTTTGTTTTAGAATTTTTGTTCCTGTGTATCTTTGAACCCATAAATATGCCAGCAGTTCAACAGAAGTTGCTTTCTATCCTGCCAATAATACATAACTGGAAAAACCTTATTATTTTAGAGCAAAGTACTAAAAGAGAAGCAATTTCTTGCCAAAGCCAATAAACAAACTACGTAATTAGCAGCCTGTTTTTATAGAAGAACCATGCAGACATGATGCCAAGATATGTTTGTGTGAATTTCTTGGACTTTCAAAATGTAGATTTGCAGGTGGCGATTTTGCTGGACAAATTACACGACAAACAATGTGGAATTTGGAAACTGGGAACGCCAGATTGCTCACTTGCATCGAAAACAGGCTTACCCAATTTGCAAGGCAGAAGATTGCATTATAAATGAATCTGGGATTTGAATCACGTGCTGTGGATCCTGGGTTCTACAGCGGACTTGCTGCAACTTAAAAATCCCTGTTTTCGGCTGCAGGGTGTCCACGTGCCCTCTCCTGCCCTGCCTGCCACCTGCAGGGATAGAAACAGCCCTGATGGGAGCAGTGGGGCACGGACGGAGCAGCTTTCACCGCGCACCTCTGCTCGGTGAGGCTCGAGCGTGTGCGGGCCGGGCCGTTCCCCAGAGCGGCCCCAGCCCCGCAGTGCCCACCTTCCCCGGGCAGCCCCTGCCCTGCTCGGGCAGCTCTCCTTGGCTGCAAAGAAGCACATCCCGCTAACCCGGACGGATGGGAAGAAAACAAGCTGCCAGCCTTCCTCATAAAAACTCTGCGTAGTTGGTGTCTTTCCCCCCTCTTTCCGCAACTTCCCAGCGGAGCTGTCCCCGTCCCCTGGGCTGGATCCGATTTGTGGGGCTGCCTCAGGCGCCGTGCCCGGAGCCGCTCAGGAGCCTCTCGTGTCCCCAAGGGGCGCTCGCGGCTGTTCCCACAGGGATGTCTGTGTTTCCTGCAGCAGCCCGATGTCGCTGCTGTGCCTGGCTACTGCGGCTCCCGGATTCCTGGAAGTGCGGCTTCCCCCCTCCAGGTATGCTGTCCATTCCATAAGGATGTGCCATTCCACTCTTCTTCACTTGAATTGTATTTTAGTTTGATGTTTAGTCACTCTCCTCCTGCCCTTTCTGAGGCCCAGAGTGAGTTCTGATTTTCTACACTCCCTTCCCTTGCTCAAGGAGTTGAAGGCAGACACAATAATGAATATTTTGCATTCTGTAATTTCTAATTCCAGTGCAAAATAACAGCTATATCCACATCTCACAGTAGATCTCTCTCACACTTCTCTTTCAACCAGCATTGTCCCTGTTGGCAGTAGGAGTAAATGTTTTATTTAACTGAAAGCACCTCTCTGCTATTTCTCTCTGCCCTCCTTGTGACCTCTAGGTCCATTTGCTGTTATCTCCTACCCTGCAGGAATCTTGGAGTGCATATTGAACAGGAGCCATGCAGAAGCAGACTAGAACCCGAGTTCAACTCCTGGCTCACAGTTCTGTCACAGCTGACAAGGCTCCTGCCACCTCCAGGGATTTGCCTCATCCCCATTAATCAAACAAGAAAGCTCAGTGCTCAGCACTGCCTTGTGCCCAAACTCTGCCAGACAGGCAGGTCAAGGTCTGCTGTGCCCTGCTCTGGTTTATTATGTTAATGGGGTGAGTACAGGACCAGCCCTGATTCCATCTAATTAAATTATCTTAGAATAAAAATCTTAGAATAAAAGTTTAGAACCATGTAAACTTAACCTTACTAGTTCCAATGTTCTGGTCTCTCACTCCTTTCTGTTATTCTCCCTGCCTTCCCCATTTTTCAGTAATTTATAACCATCTGTAGAAACTACTGTTTTCTTTCATCATTTTTGTCTGAATTTAGCAGGCAGAGATATGTAGCCACTGTGACACCCTCTCCTCTTCCCAGTTTTTTTTAATCTACAAAACTTTTGCTTTCAGTAAAGATTTTGCTCCTGGAAAAGGCCTGTATCTCCCATAAATTTAACAGTGAGTATAATTTTTCTCTATTTTTTTCCTCTTTGATTCTTCTGTTGAATTTTTGTTCACCTCTACCTTTGTTCTTTCAATGTAACCCATCACATCTCATGCCATCTCTATTTTTCCCACTACACTCCTCTTTCCTCAGGTGTGTCTGCATTCTAGTTTTCCACACACTGACTTTCTCTCCTTGTCATACAGCAATAGTGGAATTTTCTGCTTTACCATGTGAGACCACAATTACCTTGGTGTGGCTGATTTGATTAAAAGAAATCTTGAAGTAAATAAGAAATAGGTTTTTCTTTTTCTTTAGAAGTAATACCTTACAATTTCTTCCAGTACAAAATGAATATATAAATAAATGGGACACTTCTTGCCCTGAATATGTTCATAAATTCTGTTATGGGAACAGAGGGAGGGGTTCTACACAAAAAAGACAAAGTCCAAAAGAGCTGTTATTACTTAAATGTGAGTGGTGCTTGCAACTGTGGTATTTCATGAATTTATAAAGATTTGGGCATTCAAAAGTTAGGTTCAAATTAAAATACTAAAATACCCAGCAGTCCTGGATGCCAACAATCACCCTGTGTGCTGGCACCAGCCCTCAGCACTGCACAGTCAAGTGGTCGGGAGGTTCCAAGTGCCGTGGAATTATCCCAAAATCTGGGCTGGGCTGTCAGCTGCCCTCTTGTGCTCAGTCGCGAAATGCATCTGACGCCCTGGGCTTCGTGAAACCGGAGTGAAAACATCCAGAGCTGCTGCAATAACAGGACCAGGCACTGAGTGCTGAGGCTTTATTTAAGTCACTCCGTCATTGATTTAATATTGGATAGAAGGTTTCTGTTTTGTTTTACAAAGTAACGTTCAAAGTCAGAATTTTGAACCTAATAAAGAGGACGTTCCAGAGGAGGAGGGGTATCTGTGCACACAAGGGGAACAGCTGCCCTGCACTTCAGATTCCACCAAATTCACAGTAAAACTGTATGAGAATCCAGCATACCTTGTCCTTTGCCAAACATGGTATGCTTACAGATTTTTAATAGTTCTTAAACATTAAAAAATACTGTTCTTTCAGACAAATCATCCGTCTACCCACGAATTTGGAGGAAGTTGTAGTTGCTTAAAACAGACTGGAAACAATATAATCTGTGTGAACGCCGTCTATGAGCCCAGCTCCGTTGTCATGGACAAACCAGCAAGGAATGTCAACACCATGGCTGGGATCTCTTCTGTAATCCTTCTGCCAGCCCCTGAAAGGGAAACACAGCCAGGGGAGTACCAAGGTAGGAACTGCACTTGGACAAGGCAATCTTGCCTAAGTCTTTGCTAAGGACTTAATTATTTTGTACCTCGTTACTATCAGTTCATTGTTTTTAACAACCATTGTGGCATCTGGTTTCTTGGGATCAGACCCAGGATGAATTTCAAGTATGGTGAAGTCAATGGGGTGGAAAAATTGTCCTAAAATAGAAGCCAAAATTAACATTTCAGGCATGTTGCACACATTAAAACAGTAACCAAACAGAAATCCCAGAATTTCTACATCCCCATGCTGGTTTCCATGTCCCTTCAGGGGTTTGAATGGATAAGCAAACACCAGGTCTCATGTAAGGTTGAACATATGCCCATGGAATTATTTTCTATCTACAATCCATATCATCTGCATGTAAGTTCCAGCTTCTGAGTGCACAATACAATTAGCCTTTTCTATATATCTTTCAAGATATCCTCACTTGTTTTCTAGTCAACTGTATTTATGATATAGTCCCCAAATTTTTAGCTTTTTTTTTGAATCAAATAATGTGTGTGTTGATCTCTGAAACCTCTGGATGTGACTGTGCTCAGCACAAGGCTGACAGCTAAGGAACTTTTGTACTCCTGCCAGGATTAGCTTTTGCACACTTTTGTCCTTTCTGGGCTGGTGCAGTTCATTGTTTTCCACACTGAGTAAACTTATTGACCTAAAAGGAATGTTTGCTGCCCTCATCAGATTTTGTAAGTGAAAATTGGAAGGCAAATGTCTGCTCTCTGTGGTTTTTTGCAGCAGAGAATGCCCACCACCAAACCCACTGCACTGGCAGAAAATGGGATCAAACTCTTGATCCCTGAATTATCAACTTCACTTTCTACTAAAACAAAGAATGCTGGCTAACATAAGGAAAACCCTGGATGACACAAAGGCATATTGTGGGTTTAATATATGCTAATAAATCAAGTTATACCTTAACAATTTCTTTTCTTACAAGGATCCACTAACTGAGGCTTGGCAAATTTTGATCAGGCAAACAAGTATTTTTTCAGAGTGCCTGTGTTTAGGCAAAGGGTGATAAGATGAAAGGAGAAATTAAACCATCCAAGAGACTGGAGGAATAGTGTAGTAAGCAAAAAAAAATCTGTAGGTGGGACTTAGCAAGATAAAGAGGTTTAAAGATACCAGTGAGGACAATGAGTGCCAGTGATTTCAGCAGCAGAAGCAGAGAAATTTGTGAAAAGATAATTCACTCAGTCTGAGCCCAGAATGTTTTATCACAAATCTTAATTCTGTCAATCAATGTCATCTCAGTTTCCTCCATTCTCAGTTCAGAAAGGTTAAGTACAAGCTTGTGTCTACAAATTATGCAGCCTCAAAAGGAAGGACCAGCATGGAAACACTAAAAGAAGTCATACCTAATAATCCATGGGTCTGTTCAGACAGTTTATCCTCTTCCAATGTATACAGTCCTAGGAAATCTTGGTGGAGAGGATGCTTCTTCCATACTTGGTGCAAAACAACAACAAATGAGGCACCACTGCCCATTGAGAGCACCAGATTTTTTTTTCTATTAATTATTAAAGTTAAACTGAGGGGAAAAAAAACCCAAAACATGAATTAGGACATTGTGCTTCCCAGAGTTAACAGCAAGGAGAAGAGATGTGAGAAGAAGAAGCCTGTCCAAGACATAAACATGGCTTTATAAAGTGCTGAGTGTCTTTTAGAAGAGAGGGTTTGCTGCCTAGTTTGATCCATGGGAGTCTCTGTATGTGTGTTCACAGACAGTCACAGAATCATATTAAATGACACTGGAAAAGGCTACCTGGCCTTTAAACTTTTCAATAAGATGGTTTTACCAAAACTTGTCCTTTAACAGTGCAAATAATCAGAGGTAGGTCAGTGATATGTAGGTACAGCACCTCATGCTCAGTAATACAAATTCTATTGATAAAACCATCGCTTCCTTGGCTGGATGCTACATGACACTTTTTCCTTTTGTTTTTCAGAGAAGTCAGCTCCCAAACTGCCTAGGTTAGTGCTTAGATAAAGAAGTTTTGCTTCTGATCGTGTTACTGGCATCATCCATGTTCTATCATAATTAAAAAAACCCCCCAAACAAACAGAAAGGCATGCTGTGTGAATAAGTTTTGCTCTCTGCTGCAGTGCCAGGCCCTGAGAAGGCAGGAGGAGGAGATGTTGCCCATTCCTTTTCTGAACTTCCTTTTGCACAGGTATAAATGATTCTGTAACAGAGAGATCCCATGAAAAATAGACCTGCTGACAGGGCAAAATGTACCTATTCTGTAAATGCCACAATTTCCATTTCTTAAACTGGAGATTGTTTATGGTGCATTATTATGCCTTTGAAAGATTACACACTGTGTCTAAAGTTAATCTTCAAGCATTTGCAAGACACTGCTGCATTAAGCACGAGACCAAATCTACCTTTGCCTTAGTCATGGTAATAGACTAGCAGGGACAAATTTTCACTTACTTATTCCAAGCAGAGGAATTTGTGAATAATTCAGCAGTTACACAACAAAATAGAGAGCAGAGTCCAGCAGGGCTTGAATCAATTTCTTTTGTAGATTCAGACAACAAATCTTAGAAGTGTATTATTGATCAATGTTTAAAGAAGTGCAGAAAGTAATGCAAGAGCCTGATGGCCTTTCTTTAAGCCTTACCCTGCTTGTTGCAAGGTGACTGAGTCAAGCCAGGTGAAACCCATTTTTTCATTGCCATTCTGAACTGTGATCCTCTCAGGAGTTACTGTCAGTTTTAAACCCAGGTGCTTATTTGCAATGCCAAGTTTTCCAAAATACGAATTTTGGATCTTTGCATCGTTATTTGTTCTCTTATCACCAATGAGTTCTCCATTGACTGTGATGCCTAATATAGAAAGGAAACAAGTGTTGTTTTATAGACAGGACTTGATTAACTGATGCCAAGGGGTGTTTTTAATTTTTAACAAAACCAAAAGAATTAGGTATGAGTTGAAAAATATATCAGAATTACTTGTGCATATTTGTGCTAAAGTAAAATAAAGCCCTGGGGGCTGTTCAGTGAATTTCCACAAAGCCAACAATCATTTTCTTGAGAAAAGTTCAATATTTCCTAGAACACAAAGAGTTTGTGATGGGCACAGATGGCCTGTGTGACATCAGTCTCTCTTTATCAGATATTCCATGAACTGGCAACTTAAGGATTATTTTATTGTCTGTACTAAAACTCACTGAGACAAATTACTACTCTCAACCCTCGCAGTGGTTTTCAAACAAAGTTTAAAAGTTTATTTTGCTCCAAGAAGTGAAAACAGTCATGGTAATGATACCCTCTCATAACTGTAGGACCTCCTACTAACTTTGCAGGGAAAAAAGGTTTATGCATTATAAAGAAAGAAACAGCCTTTATGCACAGGACATTTTGTTAGAAGTATCATGATTTACTGATTATTTTAAAAAAAATAAATTAAAACTCACCTGTAACTGGATCATTTATCAAATTTAAGACAGTACCCGGGTTTTCATTGATATTGAAACAGATGGCATCTCTTTTTTGTGGCACCCATATCACGAAGTGTGGGTCCCCATCAACTGCAAAGGCAAATCACTGGTGTTTGGACAGTGACACACAGGGCAAAGCTCCACATGAGCAGTTAATACTGTGCCAGTGGAACTGGGCCCTTCACAAGCTGCATGAAAGTGTTACTGAGAGCAGGAAGGGACCTGAATAGAGAACAGGCAGGTACCAACACAAAGCCCACTGACAGGAAGGAGGGCTGAGGAAAGGACCACAAATCATTTCAATTTCTTGATCTTTAAAAGACACTGAGAGATGTTAAAAGTAAACTAAAATATTAGCCCCTTGAAAATGAAAAATGGCAGCTTTTATGGAAGGGAATTATCAAAAAGACTCATAAGAATTGTGTAGTTTAGCCTTAAAAACCCTCTTCTGTTCTCCTTCTAAACAGGCAGCACTCAAACCACTCACCACTGGTGTACCATGTGGGTTGTGATCCTCGATACATTTGTGAACCTGCAGAAGGAAAAAAAACTTGTTAGAAAAACACATCAAAATGGAAAATGTACATGCTCTCTGCATGGTACAAGTAAGATGTCAGGAGGTTAATATGTTTGTTAAATCACTAATTCCATCCTGGTTTTTAAAGCATATAGTCCATGGGATGACAGTTTGTGCTGCTCTTGAATCAAAAAAAGCTTCACAATAGAGACAGGTTTCACTTGTCTACATTGCTTTGAGGGTCTCCACAGAGCCCAGGTAATGTATCTGCAGGACACAAATATCTCAGGCTTTAGGATCAAGCTATCAGCAAGGCAATGCAACATCATCCACTGAAAACTTTTGACATTTTGACATTTGTTTTTCCAGAATGAATTTAAGTGTCTCAACAAAAACTTGAGAAAACTAGACAGAGACAGAGAGACTGAGACTAATCCCCAGAGTGAAAAGGTAACTCTAACTCTCCCATTCCCAGGATTTCCCAGCCAGCCATTTGATGGGTCAGTTGCTGCTTCTCTCTCTTGAATTAAAACAGTTGCTTTTTGCACAAGTAACTGAAGATATTAATTTAACCAGGATGTTGGACATCATAGGCCCTTGCTTTATATCATGGAGATCCAAATTGAAGTCCATCCTCTGTTTTTGGGAAACACCTTTCAGGAAAAAATGGTGGATGGATGAATTGGCATTTTCTCCTCAAAAACTATTTAGCTGAAACTTTTTCACCTCGTATTGTTCAACCTTTAAGTGTGTTTTTAGCAGGGAGCAGAATTTGGCAGTATTTGTTAAAGTACAGTTGTAAACCCAGACATGGCAGTCTCCAGCTCTCTGGTAACTTCAGTTGACAGGTCCTGCTCCAGTCAGAAACTTAATGACTTACCAAGCATAGAAGATACGGAACTCAGTGCTGTGAAGGAAACAAAATGTTATTTTAGAGGCTACAAAGAACAAAAAAACCAATTTTTCTTGCTTCCTTCCACCAAAACCAACTCAAAAAAATACTGTAATTATGTATAAATTTCTAAATTATTACAAAGGAAAAACTTTATTTGATACTGCTACAAAGCAGTGTCATGAAAGGGCTGAAAGCACACCCTCCTTTTCAGCAAGAATGTTCCTTCTCCACAGGCCTGGGCTTGGCTCTGTATGGGACTGGGGCAGCCTGCTCTTCTCTGGTTCCTCTGTGCCACCTTGCTCTAAGCTGTACTTCCCCAGAAGGGAAGTCAGTAAGATTTTCCCACCTACTTCCATATTTTTCTAGTCTTCTGCTCTTTTTACACCTGAAACTCTGTCAGGGTGTCTGAAGACAGGGCTTTGTTCTGAAGGAGTGGCAATCACAGCAGGAACAAAGACATATTTGTATGGGATTGCCTCACACAGGTACCTGGGAGCCCCCAGTGCCAGCCCTGCAGAGCAGCTTATTTGTACTGGGCCTGAATTCTCTGGTGGTGGGATGCTGCAATCATCAGAGACAGGAGGAACCACACTGAAAACACTACAAACTTATCCACCTGAAAAGTTTAAAATGTATTTATAACACTACCTTGATTTATTCACTAAGAATTTTATGACAATATTGCATCCTAGATCAAATAACCAGTGTGGGAAATCCATCTCTAGCAGTTAAAAATATGACATAAATTTAATAAGAAATGTACATACCTTCAGCTGTTACCACGGGCAGGCAAGGAGTAAAAGGAAGAAAAAGAGACATTTACAATTTCAGTTGTATAATGAAACAGGTGGAATTCTGACCCTGCTAAAACATATTTTAAGAAAAAAATATAAATTTAAAACTGTTTGAAAACTCAACCAGGTATCTTCAGTATTTTACAATTCCATTTCTTCCCAGTGATACAACTCAATATTTGTAGATCAAACAGAAACACACTGAAAGTAAAAAGCTTTTATGTGGGGCAGCAAAACTGCAATTTATTATGCATGGGACAAGGGCTTTATTTGTAGTTGTTTTATTGTTGTGCCACACCTATACTGCAAAATGTTCCTTACTGGGTTTACTCTTTTGCAGTTTTTGAGGCATTTGAATAATTCTATTAATACTGACTGGATCATTCACTAATCTGATTTGTGAATCTAGACTTCAGGGTGTGTACAATAATTTTATTTTATTTTCTTATACAGAAGCAGTCCTTTGAGTATTTTCTGCTATTTCTGCTCTATATTTTCTATGTACAGAGAGGATTTCCTGGGAAAGAGGTTCAAAGAGGAGCCAGGTACCACAAGTACCTGGAAAGGAAAAGCAAAGAGATGAAGATGAGTGAGTGGATGTCTCTTCTGTCAGATGTTTGGGGTTTTCCATCTTATGGAGGCCAGGTGCAAACTTTAAAGTCACTATGTTGTACAGTGACTTGAATGTTAAATTAAACATGAAGGGTTGTGTCAGTATTCCATTATGAGGGTTATGAAAAATAATGCAAAAACTTATCAGCAGAATGCCTGAAGAATTATTCACAGTTGAAAGACACTTAGCAATTCATTGGTGTCAGGATTTATTCCAGCTGAAAGAAAAACCCACTAATCCCCTGTAAGTATCTCTGTTATGCTAAAATGCCTTAAGTTTTCATGCTGAATTCAAAAGATTAGGAAGTTTTTAATGTAGAAGGCAGCAGAGAGCCCACACAGAGCCTGCAAGAACTTTTAGGGGCTCTAGGTAAAAGTTTTGGGGAAAAAAAATACTGGGTGCTGACAGAAGAGACTGAAAAGCCTCTGTTAGACCTGTAGAACCAGGGTGGCTGGAACAATACACAGAGATGAAGTTTGGGTGGCTTTGGGGCAGTCTGAGCAAACAGCACTGCCTTGCTTTGATAGAGGGGAACAGAGTGTTTGTTACACAGATGTTGAACAGAGAGGCTGAACTGTTTTACTAAGAATAGAGTTCATCACTAGCCAAAGTATCAGAGGAGTTGAAAACAAATTGTCTACTTTCAATATAATTGCTTCTCTTTCTGCAATATATGTGAATGCTGTGTTTTACATATGCAATCTCAAATTCTTTTACAACTTGATGCATCCTGCATGAGGAAGAGCTCATGTAAATTTTCCTCTTTCATGCAGAAAGAGATTACTAAATCTACCCCTAGGCTGAAGTATGTGGAAAAAAAAAAGGAGTAAGTGATGTGAACTCATTTTAATATAGCTGGATTACTAGATTAGAAATGCTCCTTGGTTTGCTTTTTTTTCTGTAATAGTTTATGTATTTAGTTTAAAATTCACTTATTTTAAATTTATAGTACTTTGCCTATACAACAGTAATGAAAGATGGTTTGATGGAAGTGAGATTTACAATGAAAAGTAATTTTTGCATAAACACATGTGCCAGGCTTGGAAAGTATATTATTTTTCAGATGCATGTTTAAAACTGTGCCCAAATAAAAGCCTTTCTTTAGGAGAATGTCAAATGAATACTTGGCTTCTCAAATGCAGTAAAAATGTGAACATGTCTGTACCTTCAGTGGGTTTATCAGCAATCACATCTTCACTGTCATCTTCTTCTGGTTTTGTTACCACCATGGATGTCAGTGGTGTTACAAACTTGTACTTCAGGGAGAGAGCCAGGGCTTCAGCTGTAAGGTTTTCCTTTTCTTCTCCTGTAGCTGCAATACTGAATACAGGTAGAGACTCCCAGCATCAGTGACTGCTGAATTACTCACCAAATTCAATATTTTACTTTAAAGTGAAGTCATTTCTCTGCAACTAATTTATCAATAAGTCATATTTGTTACACTCTAAAAGCACTTCTGATTCCCCTGGCTATCCAAGAAAAAGGCAAAATCGTGCTTTATACTTGCAATAATTTAAAATTGTTTCATTTGCAACCTGAAACAGGAATATTGAGGCTAGGGAGGAGAATAGGTTGGGGGATTTTCCTTACTGATTTTTATCCTAGAAGCTGCAGGAGTCAGAGGGCTTAAGGAGTTCATAGCTAAGATGTTATTCTAGATATAATTACCGTCTTTCCAGGAGTTGTTCAATGGTAAGATAAGCCCAGAGCCTTTCAATGTACTCTCCAAATATGTATTCTTGTTCTTGGAAAGCCTGAGCTGTTTGCTCAGCATCTTGTTGTGTAGTGTATGACAGGGCATCTTTAGCCTGTTGGGAGTAAGGAAGCTTCTCTGTATCAAAAGTAGCCAAGGACTGCCAGAACCTCCCAAAAATCCAGACCTTCACACCTGAAAACCTTATCAAGTTGAAAACCAGCTTGGTTCCACCCAGCACTTGCCCAGGAGATTGCCAGTGTTGTATGAGGAATTTTGACCCATTGTTTCTGTGAAGGTCAGAGGTGTACACTACAGGACATAACACAGTTTCCAAAATCACATGGCGTTTTTGTTCATCAGAATTCAGCTACTCAGGATTAAAGGAGTTTGATTATGATACTGATTTCAGAGAGGAACATGCTCAAGCAGACAGGTTGGAATTAAGTTCACAGTAATACATTATTTGTATTAAAGTACACCAAAGTCCACGGTCCATGGGGTATATTTGCAATCCATGATTTATGATAACATGGTCTAGAATATGTTTGTGTTCTGTTTCTTGAATATCAGGGGTAAATATTTTTACTGAATCCAGATGTGGAGAGGTATTAGAAGCAGAGTTCTATTTTAAGGGGAAGATATTTCAAATATTCAGCTGGCTTATTCATTGGTTTTCTTCATCCACTGAAGAGAAGTGCCTGTGAACACTGAAAATTTGGCTCCCAAAAGAATCAGGTAGGGTATTTAGAGACTAAATACATACAGTATTTATATATTTATAAATATATGAGGATATGTATCAATACATGAGTATATTTATATATATTTGTTAGCAAAACTAATCTAGTCACACTGCATAAAGTTGTTCAAGACTGACCCTACTCCACTTGAGTTAGGCAAGTAATTTGCAATTTTAAAAGCAATGACTTTGGCACGTTTAGTTTCTCACATGTGCAGTGACCCATCCTGTCACCGAGGTAAAGAAATACCAATAAATATTTTAAGTATTTAAGTAGTGCCAGCTTTGAACATTCAGAGATTTTGTGTATCTTACATAAGTTAAAGAAATCCATACTTACACCTTCACCTCTCACATCTACAGTCAATTGGTTTTGGTTGCTGTCTACAAAACGTCCAGCCACCACAATCTCAGACCCATCATAGAAATGCTTAAAACTGTTCGTAGTTAGATCTTGTATTTCATTTTCTGGGTAGTTTAACTCCACATCTGTGAGCATGGGATTTGACACCTCATCATAAAACCCCTATAAGATAAAAAAAAAAGGAAAACATTTAACTCTCATTGTTTCTTTAATTCGTAGATCTGTAACCAGAAACATCCTGCTATTTTGGCAATGAAAACTGCAAGTGTATTTTATAAGAAATATTTAAATATTTGGTTAACTCTCAGAGCACAAGGCCTAAAAAAATCTACAAATAAAGGAGATGAGAAAGGACATACAACTCTTCAGTCTCGCTTAGAGAGAGAAAAAAATATCTCAGAATAACATGCTGTGGATGATGAATCAAGAGGGATCCCTGGTATTTGATAGAGATAAGTTTCTAGATCTATTCCCAGTAGAGACTGATGTAACAACATAGTCAAAGCAGACTATTTTTTACTATATTTGATTTCAAGCAGAGCTTGAAATGAAATCCAGTATGTAATTCTTTGGTGAATTTTTTGAATGGCTGCTATTGGAATGGGAGAAGTAAAACAGGTCAACCTCATAAGGCCTACACCTGTTTTCATGTCTTATACAACTCTAGAATGCCTCAGAAGTAGGGTAGGATACACCTGCTTCCAGTAAGTCTCTAAAGGCAGAATATCTAGAGCTTTATGATCTGTTCCCCTTCTCGTCCCTTGACACGACATTAACCACGTGATCTGTGAGGTTTGGGATATAAATGACTGCAGCAAGTTTGCTGCACACCAGGTGCCCTTCAGAAGCATGACTTGTGTCACCCTGTGCCACAACTCTCTGCCATAGCCCACAGTATCTCCCTTTTACTGTCCTTCCACCTCTTGCTTATATGAGGGAAGGAGAAAATCAAATGCAACTAAAGGTCCCTTCCAACTCAGACTATTCTATGATTCAAATATTCTGATTACAGCAGATTCTGGAGTATCCCAGTATCAGATTACACACTGGGGTTTTGATTGCTTGAAAAGAAGAACAACTGTATAGTTATCTGAACCAATGTATTTTCATCTAATTTAAGTGGTAGTTACTGTACTTGAAGCTGTAAAGCTGCATCAGAGTCAGGATAAATCCGACGGGCCAATCCTTTGTTCTCCAGTGCCATCCTCTCCAAGAAGCCATAGTCTACACCAGAGCCAAACCCAAGGTTGTATAAGGGGTATCTTCCTTTAATAGCATTTTTTACATCTGTCTCAATGGTGTGAATATCTGATACACCTGCATCAAACCAGGAAACGTTTGAGTTGTCTTCAAAAACAGATAAAATGATCACAAAATTAAATGTGACTCGTCATGTTCAGATTTCTTAGGAGGCATTATCAAAAACTTGGTTTAGTATAATGATGCTGTATAGTAGCATTTAAATCATGAAAACATCAAGAAGTCAAAGGTGAAGGCCAGTTTTAACTAGCATTTTTTATTAGTTAATTAACTCTCTTTATTATTCCATCCAATAGAAGCTTACCTTGGTTTGGCTGGCCATCTGTTAACATGATAATTATAGAGGCACTTCTCTTGGGCACAAGGTTCCCTTCATGAGCAGCATTCAGAATATCAATTCCCCTCATCAAACCACCATGTAAATTTGTCACTATGGGGTAGACATAGAAATTTGGGTTCAGCAGAGATCATCACAAGAAAGGCCCATTTTTCACTGGGATCTGAAGAGATTTAAGTACAGCATGAAAATGAAAGATTTGGGTTTATAAGCAGGGGGATGTTTAGACAGAGAAGTACCTGGACTTTGGAAACATAGAAATAGATGTCATGTTCTGAGTAAAATTCAACTTCAGGAGTGTCTCATCAGTAATCTAAAAACCCAACAAGCTGTAGCATTGTGTTCACAGAATGAAGAGATAAATTAACTTACACAGTGACCAACTGGCAAGTCCAGTAAAGTACTTACTGCCTGAAGCATCAATGTTCCGAACAAACTTCCTTGCTTCATCCAAATTCTCAGGAGTGGCCTTGATTAATGTTTCTTTCCAGGTGGACACACCAGAACTGAACAATATGAAATTGAAGAAGTCATCTTCTTTAATGTCATCTAAGATTTTTAGAAGTGCTTCTCTTGTCTATAAGGCAAAGAGATTTAAATAGACAATTCAGCATTTAACAGAATAGGTGCTTACAGATTTGACATTATTAATCTCTCAGCATTGGGGTATTTTTAACTTTTATATAGTATGTTGTGCAAAAATCCTGAGCTTGGTCTGTCCTTGCCAGTCCCTGTGCCTGGTTCAGAGTAACTCCAGGGAAGTCAGTCAGCTGCAAGAACACCTGGTAAGTCTTTGTAGCTAAAAGGAAAATCAGATCTCCTGTCATGGATTGTTGCTCACACTGGGATAAGCTGGCATGGCAAATTGAAAGCGATGGGAAATGGGTAGCTACAGTTTGGTGGAGAAGCTCATACACAAGCAAGCCTGGATATTTTGATGTGACACCAAAACCTGAAAATTCTGAGCATTAGCTTAGAATGAGGAGTCCTAACTATGAAAAGCTCATATCCCTTCCAGTACTTTTTCCCAGCTCTTCCATTGAAACTCTTCAGTAATGTAATAACTTACCTGTTCCATTGGTCTTCCATACATTGAGCCACTAGTATCCATTACAAAAATAATATTCTTGGGCAAATTTGGAAGATTTGTTGGTGCAAAGAAGTGTACGAAGTAGCCATTGACAATCTAAAAAATAAAATGTGAAAAAAAAAACCCATAACACCACCAAAAACTTTGGTATATTGTAAAGCTAAAACAGATAAAGGAGATATTACTCTCATTTAGTGTCTGGTCTCTGAGTGGACTAAAAGGTTTTAATGGCTCCAACCAGTCTCACCTGCATCCATGGGCCCAGGAGCATCACTTAAGTGCAAGACTGGGCCTGTCAGAACATTTGTGTCCAGCGGTATTACAGCTGTATCACCTGTCCCTATCCATGGACTCCACTGTTTTGGATTCCACCCTGAAGACTGACTTCCTGCCTTGACCTTGGGCTCATCACCACCAACTTGCCTGATGACCTGGACTCTCAGTGGAACTTGAGTGCCACCTCAGGGTCTGCCTTGCTCAGGTACTGTGAGGAGTGGGCTCGTGGCTGGTGATGCCCCTGTGCTGTCAGCTGTGCTGTCACACTCAGCTCCCTGTCCTTTAGGAAACAGCTGGCTCTCACTGCTCCTTGACTGTTACTATGCAAGTCAGGCTGTTTAACTGTTGAGAATTTCAATTTACCTGCAAATTATCTGGAGTTGTTCTCTTCACATCATATCTTACAGTAAAATCCCCATCCAAGGCAGACTCTGAGCAACTTGCACAGGTTCGCTGCTGATCAAGAGTTGGCCTGAAAGAGATGTGCCCCTGCAAAGGAAAGCCTTCATTAGATCTGAACCTCCATAGCTGAACATTTCCTGCAGAACACATTTGCATTTTTTTAAAGCTAGTATATTTATATTCACAGACATGAGAATAACCTGGGTTATCTGGTTAGCTATTAGTTCGTATGCATGCATATGTATTTATATACTCATAGGTGGGTAACTGGCAGATGAAGGCTGCTATCCAGGACCTTCTCCATGTGTTTCCCCATCTGCCTTAGGTCAGCCCTCCACTCTGAATGACACCTTTGGCAAGCCTGTTGGGCAGTCTGTGTTTTTAGGAATTCTACCACCTCCATACAAGACAAAACTACTTGTTTCTCACTCAGTTCTTGTATAAGAGATACTCTTACTGGTATCCAGGTTTCCAAATGCTGCTGTGGGACAAGGCCTACTAGTTTTGGTACAGTATCCTGCTAAGTTACATGGCTTCAGAACTGTGTTGAGAAGGCCTTTAACTTTCTACCTTTGAATTCAGAGCTCATTTGCACAGACAAGCCTTTACTGCATTTTCTCTATTTTTTTTTCTCTCCCTTCCATTGCTAGCACTGACATTATTATTTTCAAATTATAGCCATAATAAGTAAATTACGGAACTCAGTAGTCAATGTACCTTTTTCTCTGAAAAAGTTTTTTTAATGGTATTTTGTAGCTCATTGGTGATGAATGTTCCTTCTGCTTCCAGCTCAGTGATACCCTGGGGCTCAAAAATATTTACTGCAATCTGAAACATTAATTGAAAATTCATTGTCATTGACTAACACACAGTACATCAACTCAGCCATTTCCAGGAGGATCAGCAGGCAACTACAGATATGAGAGAAGCATTTTCATAAAAGCAATAGAAATTTACTTTTATAATTCATAATGGCAGTCCAAATCCACTTGTGTGGACACATCTTCAGCCAAACAGGTCTTTTTACACACAGAGGTTAAAAACAAAGGTACAAATAAACAAACCTTAATAGAAATATAACTTGAAAGCAGATAGTGGAATTCTACCAAGGCAGATAAGAGTGATCAAATACCAGTTTTAACACACAAAAGCTGCAGTATTCTAGAATGCAATATATGCATCAATGTGATTTAAGACGATGTTGTTTCATGGTGGTGTAAGAAAGGTGTAATTTATGCTATAAAGGTATATGCAAAAGATATTAATCTTCCACTTCAATGCCTATTTCAAGGCATTGAAATAGGTTTTTCAGGATTTCACACATGATTTCTTTCAGCATGCTCAGTAGATGGAATGACCATTGTACTCCACTTTCAACAGATGTACAGAATTTCATCAGCTCTTAAGTTATAGTCAAATTTGATCAGTTTGCCATTTACCTCAAAATCTTTGACAAGCTGCTTTGGTTTCACTTTGATGAACATCTCGTATTTTCCAAAGCGTCGCTTCAGCAGTTCCTCGTACGTGAGTTCAAAAGTGACTTTACTGGCTGCTTTAACGTTGACTGAGACAGTGAATTTTTCTGTTTTTCTTCCTGAAGCTCTGTATTAAGTGGGTAGGAAAATAAGTATCTTTATCCTCTTCTACAATATTTATTGCTTGGGTTGGTGGCATACAATTTTCAAAAAGAAGAAAAACAAAATGTGATTTTTTTTTCTGTTCTAAATAGGATCTATTGCTAAAATCATACTCAAATTGTTGAATTTATTCAAGTTTCCCAGTGAGCTTAATCCCAGGAACAGGTCAGTGGAAGCTGCAGAAACAGCCTTTCCATGATTGCAGGTACTGCCTGTGTAGTCAGAAGTTGTATTTCCTTTTTATAATTTGTGCTGCAATAACTCTAACTTAATGATTGTTCCTTGGTCCCATAATGTCAGTAACATACCAGAACACAGCATTTCCAATCTCACAGTTTGCTATGGGATGATGATGTGGAAGCCACACAAGACATCATTCTTACTTGACAAGACCAGCAGTCTGTCCTCTTGAAACAGCCTTCTCATATTGCTTTTTTGCAGCTTCTTTTTCCTTTATAGTTCCAGGATAAGTGACACCATCAATTGTCCTGCAGATGAAAAAGTCCTAGTTTGGTTGAACAATACACAAAAAGTTACCACAGAAATTCTCCCTTTGTTGATTGGTTTGCTAAAAAGCACTTTCAGAAACCTGTTGTTGCCAAGATTGGAGCCCTTTCACTGAAACCAGTCTCCTCAGTGAATTTAGGTGGAACTGGACTTACCCCTGCCATATTCCTACATTTCAGCAGCTTCATCATCCTGTCTCATCTAATGGCAAACCAGCCCTCTGGGTGAGACTCACCCGTCCAAGTGTCACTGCCTACAGCTGAGCATTTATTCAAATATAAGCCTTTCATTCAAACATGATTTTTAAATGAAGAGATAAATTAAGCTATAATGCCATCAGGGAAATTAGGTAATGGAACTTTCCTGGTTTGATAACACCAGAGTAAGTGGTATTTCTGAAAAGGTGGATGGATCTCCAGGGAAGGTCCCCCATTCCCTGGGGTCCACGATGATGAAAAGAAATAACTGAAAATTAGTCATTTTTCTACAGATGTACCAATGTTTGCCTTTCTCCATGTATCTTACACGTTAAGTTAACAGTACCAGAAAATCACCCAGGAGGCATTTAAAAATCTGTCAAATGGCAAAGTAAAAATGAACAGTCGAGTTCAGTTTCTCCCAGCTGAATTTGCACAGATATTTAGTCTTCTCTAATGATATTGTAAAAATTACACACATGCTGAAGTTGGTAATGAAGGCTGTCTTAGGGAGCTCAACATCAAAGAAGACTTCTTTGGACACATTCCCACGATTGACAGCTCGACTGGTGATGACATTGTGGGCAAACCGGGAAGTTACTTTACTATCGATCTTCATGTTATAGATTTCTATCCCATTGACAACCTGTAGATTGAGAAATGAAACAAGGGGAAAAAAGAGCACCAGCTGTTACACTGATGTGTGTGTTAATCAGTCATCATCACACTTTTAAAAAGAAACCATGGCAGGGCATGGATCACTCCAAAGCAAACCAGGAATCATGAGAACTGGAGCACAGCTGTGTTTCCTGGGATATTATCACAATGCCATCGTGGCACTATTCCACAAGTTATAACTACAGCCCCTTTAACAAAATACTACTACCACAGCAAAGGTACTGCCACTATAAAAAAATGGTTTATTTTCTCTACTGAGAGAGTGATGTTTTATGGTTACTCAAAGAGCACAACAATTTACTTGCTGCCTCCCTGGCTCAGTGACTGTAATTATCAGTGGAGTGGATGACTCCTAGAGCAGGGATGTAAGTAATTACCTTGTTTAAAAATAGACCAAAACAATTCCAGATGGCTCCAAACTTTATGTTATTCTGAACTTCCTCACAACTGGAGCTCATTCTTTTTTAAACAAGGAAATGGGCAGGGCAACACTGATTTTCTCTGAATGCTCAGGTATAAGGTTGCTGGAGAGTATGTGAAAGCACAGGTAACAGCAGATGTGATTCATTAGGCAACTCCTTAAACAAGGGCTGCTTCTTGCAGCAGAGCCAGTGCTGGAAAGAACTATGGAATTTTTATGGTGGGACTGATCTCTGGCTGATTGATTAAGAAGGTCCCCAAACAATCCAAGTATTTAAACATTGCTGAAGGGGATCCAGGTGCCAAGTAGAATCAGCTTCAGACATCAGGTCTCTTGCCTTTAACATAACTTCAATATAAAACAAAAGTAAAAATAAAACCAACATTGAATAGACGTCTGTTAAGAGATATAGAGGTGATTTCAAACAATTTTGCTATTCATTCAAATACAATGAAGTTACAAATCATTTGTTCATTCTCTTTTCTTGTCCAGGATTTTCCATCAGAGCTCAAAAAGGAACTGTCTAGTTGAACCTTTTGCCCAAAACAGGCAGCTCTGGGCTATTTCCAGAAATATCCACTTGCTCTCTCACAGAAACATTTTGTGAACACAGTATATTCCTGTCACTACAAATCTTTCTTGGTAGCCTGGACAAAACCAAGTGTTACTCACCAAGTCATTCTCAGCATTTCGCTTCTGTAAAGAGAAAAAAAGGGAAAAACCATGAGTAAGAAGGTGCTTTTAAAAATAACTCACTTAGCACCTGTGCAGTTGTCACAAGCCAAAAGTTGTCCAGGAGAAGGAAAGCTCAAGAAAGGTCTTCATTAGTAAACCTAAAGTAAATTTGAGGGAAGAGCAAGTAAGGCACGTTGCTTGTTTTGTATTTTGCTCAAGTGACACAAAAAGTGCCTTCTTCCTGCTGAAAACAATCATGGACCCCTGAGAGATGAGGGGAGAGAGAGAGGAAAAGAATGCTCAGTGCCATTTATGACTAAATGTCACTGAGATTAAAAAACATACTAAAATTTTCTTAATAGGACTCCTTGAATATAGGCTGGCTCTGTGGTGACATCAAGTAAAACCAGAATATCTTTTCCTGAGAGTGACAACTTTTTCTTGGCAATTCCTGGATCTGAGTCCTGTAGTACATATTTTCTTTTCAAATTTATTCTCCTTTGGAAGTAAAAAAAAAGGGTTTATATCCAAGCATAAAAACCCAGTTTGCATTTTTTTATTTCCAGTCACACACATCCACACTGTCAGGCAGACCCACCATTACACCTTTTCAGACTTACTCCTAAATTTTTCCTGTTTCACCCCACCAGCCTCTCAACCCAACATGACAAAGTATGATGGTAATTCAGTAAGATTACAGAGAGGAGAGATGGTCACCATGAAAGCCCGCATGGAGGGGAAAAAAAATAAGCAGCTACAACTTTTTTTTTTTTTGCCATATTTGCTCCCAGAGTAGGTGCAAATATCAGAAGCTGTACAAAAATATCACGTCCTCTCTTCTGAAAGAGAGGACAGGCATTAAACAAACTGACTGACTCCTGTTACAGTAACAGCTTGTGTAACTCAGTTCTCATCAGCTCTGCTGCAAACACCTTATCTCGTTTGGCTCCGAGAGCCTCGAGGGGTCACATTTTGTGGAGGCGTGTTTGGCTGCTCCACCAAACACAGGGAGAAGGACCTAATGAGGTTTTAAGTCAGAGACACATCTCAGGTACATTTAAGGCTTTTGGGACCTTTCACACTTAAGTTTTGCAAGCTGGAAACCGAGACACAGAGGGTTATTTTTTTGTCTATTTTGGAGTTCCTTTCAAGACACTATTAAATGTTAGGTAATGCCAGGTTTGGGGGGAGGCTTCTCAAGTGCTCTAAGAGTCTGGCCAAGAAATCTGGACACATTTCTCTGTGTTCATCTTTCCATCTGCTATTGCCATACAGATCATTTCTGTGTGTGCATCTCTCCCCTTTCAGAAGCCTCCATGGATTTCTTTAATGCCTGTGTAGACTGTGCATCAATTCAAACCTGTCCTTTCCAAAAGTGAAATTATCTCTTCTGTCTCTATGCTGTCATTACAGCTTGTCATTTCCCCTTACAAAACACAAACTGAGGTATGGACCTTGGGAAATGAAAAGCTGGAAGTCACTGAAATGTCAGTTTGTTTGGTACAAACATTTCCTAACAGTGGAATTACCAAGCAGTTTAAGGATACAAAAAACACACCAAAAAAATGTGTTCTTTACTTACAAATTCTGCAATTCCAACTCCTGCCTCCAAATTAAAAGATACTTTAACTGCATTTAGGTTTTACAGGATTGCTGTTGTGTATATTCTTTATCAGGATTATGGGTTTGACAGTAGTTTTGAAGGAGTTCTGTTTTGATTCTGTAAATGTTTAGAGGGGTACTCTGCAATTTTCATTGAAAAAGAAACTACAGAAAAATCTCTCAGTGAAAGGCATTAGTGATTTTGTGCTTGGGCTGATCTTCAATGGAGACACCCAACTCAGCTGGACATTGCCCAGCCACCTGCCCTAGCTGACCCTGATTTGCACAGGGGAGGGCAGTGAGCCTGTGATTTTGTTCTGGGTTTTTTTTCTTTCTTTTTTTTTTTTTTAAATTTTAATGATTCACTTGGAGGCAGCTTGAGATGTCACTAACATCAAGGTCATTTTAAGCTATGTGGGTAGAAAGCGATAGTGTGCCACTCAAAAAGATGATGCAATTCTAGACAAAAATGAGATTTTAATATCCTCTACCTTGGATAATCGTTACTTGGTAAAATGTTTCTGTACTATTTCTATATATTTGCCAGGTGCACTAATTATTAGAATTTATGGGGTTTTTCCGTTATGCAACAGCAACAAGTTCTTCTTTTGTTCACTACTGTCTTGGTGTGGCAACAACAAAAAATAGAGGTGCAAAAAATCTATAGAAATTGGAGGGGAAAAGAGAAATTTGAACTCCCAAGAAAACAGGGAGGGTAAAGAAGGCCCCCGTTACAGCACTTGCTGAAAGAAGCCCTGGTTGTACAGCTTGGAAAACTAAACCACAGTTCTACAGGTTGTTTTTAACCTAGGAAAATCTTTCCCACCCTTAGGAACAAGGTGTGCCAGTACACACAGGGATCTTTGATTCGGATTTTTGTTCAATTTTCACCAGAACTGGGTCTGCTGACTGTGTTTACCTGACTATGGCTCTAAAAGGAGCTTTGGCAGCCTGAAGCTCATCAGCCAACCAGGCTTCCAGCCACACTTCACCATTCCCTGCTGGCACACTCCTTGGGGCCAGGACACAGTGGGGACAGAGGCCTTCACACTACAAAGCAACCCCCTCCATTTCAATCACATCACATTTGCATAAGGTATATAACAAAACTGGGAGAATCAACTGATTTTCCATAGAATTCTGCATTGTATGGATGGAGCACTGCCCAGAGCTTTGGCAGTTTTCCACTTAGAAAGGCTTTAGAGTTGCAAGACACAGAGAGAACAACAGGTACTATGGTAATCAGCAGGAAAAAGCTACATTATATCTGGGCTATATATAGGTTAAATAATAAGAATCACTGGCATTTACAGTTTGCAGCATTAAATCTCAAGTTGATTCTTGAAAGTTAGGCATGTTACTATCCTGATTTTCAAAGAAAAACTGTTGGCAAAGACCATAACCTAATCAACAGGAATGAACTGTAACTTGCTTTGTCCTGTTCTACACAGTAACTCAAAATCTTCCCTCAGGAGATTTGCTCTCTGTAACTTTTCAGAGTACGTAAGCACTGAGAGAGAGGAAAATAATTTATGGAGGGGAGGGGTAGTGGGCAGTAACTTAACCAAAGAAAATTAGGCAAAACATCAGGCAGCACTGCCTTACTCAGAGATCAATTGAAACCAGAACGGCCCTCTTGAGGGACAGATATTTTTAAGAGATATATTTCATGCTGTGCTAACATGCAAACCTTTTGAGAAAAAACCTACCATGTCATTTGGATAGTGGACATTTATCTTGATGCCATGTTACATTTCTGTTTTCTCCTTCTTGGAGGCATCTTTTCACTGATATTTTGCATTGCAAAATGTGCTAAAGTCAGTTCCCTGGCAGCACTGATTGCTTTACACATTTAAATATAAAACCACTAAAACATTTTACCACTATGTGGTGATGACAGAGAAAACAGAAGAAAGGGATGCTTTTAAAAAGAGAAGTAGGAGAACTTCAGAGCTGATGGAACACTGAGGCTGATTAGAGGTCAACTAGTCTGCGTCCCAAGTTCGATCTCGTGTCCACACAGAGCTCCTGCTGTCAGCACTGTATGAACTCTCTGATAAATGCTGATAAATTGCAAGAAAAATAATCTATGAAGAGTGGGAGCTCCATACGCAGTTGGTTACTTACCTCGATGTTTCTGATATGTGTTACCAAAACGTCTGATGATGCAAAGGTGGAAATCAATAATAAAATACAAAGCAATAGATTGTTTTCCATTTTGGAAAAAAAGTAAGGTTCAGATTGGAACGATATGCATAAATATATAATGCTTTGTTTACCAAGTGTTAATAAATAACTCAGTGAGAAAAGTGGGATTAAACATTAGGCATTTGGGAAAAATCAAACACTGAATTTTTAATTTGCATAGTCTACAGAATACTGTTACAAAATCTGTTACAGACTATTTCAGCAGTGTCCCTTCCATGTAATAACTTCAAACAGAAATTCAACAACCATTTCTGTAGAAGCAACTGAGATCAATCTCCTCTCCAGACTCTCTTCTTTGCCAAATGAAAACTGTCATCTTTCTGATACTTCCTTAAAGGCTTTCCCTGGCCCAAATTACTGCAGCCATGACAGAGCTTGCAGCCTGTGACACCCACTTAACCTCCTATTCAAAACTACTCCTGTAATCCTGTGTTATCACCCAGGTACCCGATTTAGGTATCGTTATTTGACGTGTCCTACCTAGTACAGAAACTTCCCATTACATGGGTTCTTATTCATCTTTGTGGCTGAAACCAGGTCCAAGCTCACAGGTCTTGCATCTTGCACCCTCAATGCCCATCCAGCCTGCAGCTGCGTGGCCCTTCTCCTCTATTTGTTATCTTGACAGTGTCAATTATCTCCTAAACTTTTTAGCTGGTTTATCTCCGCTGATGAACTTTGAGGACTGGGAGTTAAATGCCCAGTGATAATAAAACATTTTATTTTGCGGTTTTCCTGCAGTCAGGGTTCTGAGGCGCTCAGCCACGTGAGGGACACAGGAGAGGTTCACAAGCTCCTTTTAAACCAGTCTGGATGTTTTTTGACCAATTCTGTGCCCTACCCAAAGGGACAGGATGGCTCTGCGAGCTGCTGACAGGGGCAGCTGTGCCCATGGCAGGTGAGGTGGCGGGACCTGCTGTGGGGTGTTATTCCACAGCTGCCCACTGGGCTGTCACCGTGCCCCTGTCGCCAGCCTTTCCCGGGGCTCAGCAGATGGACCTCATGGAGGTGCAGCCCAGGACGCCCGTCACACAATGTTTGTGAGGGGATACTTGTGTTTCTGGGGCCGTAGAAGAGGGAAAGCCTCGGCGCGTTCGCCACTGCCTCATGGATCCCCTCAGGCTCACTGCCCGTTCTCAACATGGCCGTCTCGCCCGCTTCCAAAATGGCCGCCGCGGCGCCGCTGCCGCGCCATAAAGCTGCGCGGCGGGCGCCCCATGGCCGTGGCTGCCCCGGGTATCTCTATGGCAGCGGGTGCTGCCCGGCCCCGGCGGCGGGAGGAGGATGTCCCTGGCTGCCTATTGCTTCCTGCGGGCCGTGGGGAAGGGCAGCTACGGGGAGGTGAGCCTGGCGCGGCACCGCCAGGACCGCAAGCAGGTAGCGAGGGGCGCTGGCACGGCAGGGGCCGCGGCTCGGCGTGAGGGGAACGGCCGGGGCTGGGCTGGGGGTGCCGCGGGGTCTGCTTGGGGTGTCACGACACCCCGCTGTGGCCCACCCTTGGCTTGTGGCCCTGGGAACAGACTCGGGACGAGCAGGGACGTGGCCTCGTGTCAGGTGTGTCTGTGACCGTCACCTGGTGTGAGGGTGTGGCTGTGACCATCACCTGGTGTGAGGGTGTGGCTGTGGCCATCGCCTGGTGTCAAGGCAGGGCTGTGACCATCGCCTGGTGTCAGGGTGTGGCTGCAGCCACATGAGCTGGGCTGCTCGTGTTCTCCTCCTTTGTCTGTGAGGACTTTTGTTAAAGAAGTGCAGAAGACTCTTCCACCCTCCCTTATCTTTTTAATCTTAGCCTCCACTCCCCCCCCCCCCAATAAGCCAAGCCCCTAAAATAACTTTTTTATTTATGTAAGTAAAAATAACATTAGTGCTTTTTTTTGCTTTTCTTAATGTATAATGCCATGTTTTGTGGAGAACAGCTGTTTTGGGTAGCCCTTTGGGTGACAGGGAAGGACAGCCCGCTCTTAGCGTGAGGCAGAACAGGTTGCTCTTGCCCTGTTACTGCTTGTGCTCCTGTGGTGGAGATAAAAATGATGGCAAGGATGGAAAACCAGCTCCTGGTGTTGGCTTTCTCTGGCATCAGCCCTGTGGGAGAAAGACGGGCTCTGTATTTGCTGTATTGGCTGTGCAACAGCCCGGGAAGTTTTGGTTGTGTCAGAGTTAGGTGCAATGATTTTTGTTGGAAAACTGAAATAATCCATCCTGCCTGGCCAAAGCAGAGGTGTTTGATAGGAAATGTGAGAGGGTAGAGAAATGGGGTGGAGAAGACCCACAGAACAGTATCGCAGGAACCTTGGGTGTGAGCCTTAAGCCTGGAATTGTACTGAAGATGATGGGAAAAGGTTTGTTCCCAGCAGTGATCAGAGGGCGTGTCCTTCCCGGATGAAGGCAGTTCCCTGGCTGGAATCCAGAGGTGAATCCCTACAATATGTAGGTTGGGTAGTAGTGATGGCAGGACTTGTTCCCTCCAGGCCATCACCACAGTGCATAGTCCAATGTCCTCAAAGAACTGCTAACCTCATCCTAAAAGTAAACAGTGCTTTGAGGTGACTTTCACCTGTATATAGGTCCTTGGATTTTTTTTGTCGTGCTGCTGGTCATTAACATTGGCAAGAGCCTTGCTTCCTGTTCGTTGTTATTTCATCTTAAATATTTGGTGTGTTTTACTGTGTCTTATCTTTTGCCAACTTTTACAAACTTTCTTCTGTAGCAAGATGGTCAGGATTTTTTTGTTGTGGTTTTGGCATAGTGCCTTGTGCTCTTTGAAAGAAATTATGTCTTATTTAAGCATATTTGCTGATAGCTGAATGCTGTTTATTTGTGGAAAAACTCAAGTGGCTCTAAATGTTTAAAACAAAATGAAATGCAATTTGTACACAATTCGGTATCAAATAAGGCAGAAGAGCTTTGCAATAGATTTCAGGGGAATCTTGCCAGGAGAACATGCTCATTAACCCAAATATAATCAATGCCGAGTTTAAAATAAGGCTAATACACGTGCTTTTTGCATTTTGGTAGTGTATAATCTAAAAGATGCTGATATAAAGCTAAAAAGTTTTGGTTTCTGTGCTCAAAGTTGACTTGCCATGTAGAACACAGTAGTTGCAGCATTTCCATTTTATTTTAAACTTAGATGATTCTGTACGCAATTAGTTTAGTGATATTCCTTCTGGAAGCTTTGCACTGTCACAGGTTATATCCAGCAGATTTCTGAAACACAAAGTCATGAGTTGCTGTGGATTTTCTGGGTAATTGGTTCCCTTGGTGTATAGGGGTGTCTCGTTAGCACTAATTAAATGTGTTGGGGTAATTAATAGGCCCAGCCTGGGCGGCAAACACTGAACAATCGCGGAGGATGCTGAAATTCAGCAAGTAAAAAAATTTTTTAGAAGTTTTGATTTAAAAGCTCTCAGATAAGAGCAGGGTCAGGTGTAACCATGGCATGTTTGTTCCATGGAAAGCTGATGCCCTAAAGTGATTACCACAAAATTTACATCGGGATGGGGCCGGGTCAGAACTAAATGTTGGTGCTGTGGGTGATAAAAGTGTGCTGTGAATTTTATTGCCTCATCTATGTTTTTGCTAAAACCTGAAATTCCTTAGAATTACAATAGTACATATTAGGGAGGTAAATAGCAGCTTTTATGTGTAGCTTTGAAAAATTCTTAACCCGTCTTAATACAGAATAAAAGAAATTTAGGAATGACTGTAAGACCTTTTGTCTCTTTCTTTCAGATAACTTTTATCCTAGACATCATAGTAATTTTTTTGCATGTGACTATATACTTTCCTTATTATTATTATATATTTAAAGTAACTGTTGAAGTGGCCCTTTTTGAGTGTAACTGTGGTGCACAAACAGGTATTTCAGGCTTAAGAGATGAACAGAAGACACACATTTAAAATGAGAATGGTGGGGGGGAAGATAAATATGAACATTGGTCAAAAGAAAGTAAACCACAAAATTCCTGTGCAGAGTTGTATTCAGGTAGATGAACAGAATGGCCACAGTTCTTCCATTTTTGTGGTGTAAGGGTAGAAATGATGCATAACTGTTAAACTGCAGCCTCCACGTAGAATAAAGAGTGGAGTTTCAAATACTGTGTTTCCCTGAGACCTGGGAAATTCCCTGGAGCTTCTGCACAGTCACCTTGATCCCTTGTGCTACATCCTGCCATTTCTTTTCCAGTATGTCATCAAAAAGTTGAACCTCAGAAACGTTTCCAGCCGTGAGAGGAGAGCGGCAGAGCAGGAGGCACAGCTGCTGTCCCAGCTGAGACACCCCAACATCGTCACCTACAGAGAGTCCTGGCAGGGGCAGGATGGCCACTTGTACATTGTCATGGGCTTCTGTGAGGGAGGAGACCTCTACCACAAACTTAAGGAGCAGAAGGGCAAACTCCTGCCTGAGAATCAGGTGGTGGAGTGGTTTGTCCAGATTGCCATGGCACTGCAGGTAAAATAAAGTATACATTTGTCACCTTCAGATGTAAACTTAATTTGGCTCTTTCTGCATTTATTGAAATCCTATTTAGCTGGATACCATCTAAATACAGTGGTTATTAGTACATTAAAAATGCTCCCAGGTCACTGCAGTCAAATCAAACATTTGAAGTAAGAAGTTTCTATCATATTTTATGTCCATAACTCTGTAGCACAGTAGACAGTGGTAACCTCTGGGGTGTTTGCAACTCTAGTTGCTTCTCTGGTTTGAAAGTTTAGGTTAAATTTATAAAATGTAGTTTTTGAGGAAAAAAAAAGGGAGAGGCAGATTATTTCAGGAGCATTTTCTGTTCTGTGGTTTTGTTGGTGTTTTTTAATGGTAAATTTAGACTATTAATTCATTTCTATTAAATCTTCTCTTACTCCTCTGAAATTTAGTAATCATAGTTTATTAAACTTTAAAGGCAATTGTTTAGCAATAAAGACCAGATATAAATGTCAACACTAAAGAATAAGAAATGAGAAAGAAAATTCTATCTAAAAGTTGGCTGTTGTGATCAAACATATATAAGTCTACAGTACTGCCTGTTCTTGTTTATTATGACTAATTTCCTTCCCTGTTTACACAAAGCTCACATTGTAATTTCCACTGAGATTTTATACTTAAGACTAAGATTGTCAAGAGATGGAAGCAGCAGAAACTGAGTTAGAGTTTGAGTCTTAACCTTACATTTTTATTTCTTCTTTTCTGCTGACTTACAAGAGCCACACAGGGAGATTTAGGTAAAGCAGTGCCAAATTTTGGACCTGTACCTGGTATCAGTCATTCTTAGTGTTAATTCACTAATACTGTACTGGCAGGGCACTCCTGACTTTGAGAGTGATTTCTGGGTCTCTTCTGCTTTTGTGTGTTCCCTCTTTGACTCATGTAATGAGATTTTACTTTTCAGTGTAGAGGAATGAATTAATTAACTCTGTGTGGTTTTCCTGTTCCCCCCAGTATTTACATGAGAAGCACATTCTGCACAGAGATCTTAAAACTCAAAATATTTTCCTGACGCGAACAAACATAATCAAAGTGGGTGACCTGGGAATAGCCAGAGTGTTGGAAAACCAGTATGACATGGCCAGCACCCTCATAGGCACCCCCTACTACATGAGCCCTGAACTCTTTTCCAACAAACCCTACAACCACAAGGTAGAGTATGATATTTTATGTGTTTTATTTTCTGCTTTGTGAGGCACCTTGGTTTTGTTTGTCTGAGAGCATTGCAATCTTATCTACGGGTTTTAATTTTTTTTATTGCTTCCAGCTCTTTTTAATGTTCCCAGAGACCAAACAAAAAAATAGGAGAGAGATTTGTAGGCGCCTTTATTTCTGGAATTGTTTGGGAATTCATGGCATGTGATAAGTTATCACAGCCCATTTGTTCAGCAGGCTGCCTGTACCTCTCACAGCAGGGCAGGGGGAACAGAAGTATCACTCTGTGTTAGATGCATATTCTAAATTTATTATATATCACACAGGAAGCTTTATACTCTGTAGTTTGTATTTGACATAAGGGCAGCATTAAAAAAGAAAAGAAAAAGGCAGTTTTAAGTAGAAGAATAAGCAGTGCTACTGTGAATTTAAAATTTAACAGAATAAAGCAAACACATTCCCTATTCAGCTCTTGCTGCAAGCTACACACACCATAAATATGAGTATCTGCAGTGAGCAAGAGTTGAGAAGAAACTGTTCTTCCAGTGAAAAATCAAAAGATTTTCATTTGCCTGTTAGAACTGATATTGTACTAAGAAAGGAAACAAGCAAACCCTGCTACAAATAGCTAGTTTCTGTGCTTCTTTTTGGAAAAAAAAAGGTGATAAATGGAAGAAAGTATCTCAGCTGATCAAAATTTAAAAATAAGAGAGTGAAGCCAAAAGTTTGTAATGGGATTTGGTCTTAATTAGTTTAATGTCGTTAAAGGCCTCTTTGAAAGCAGATGACTGAGTCTGGAGATAAAACTTGTACAATTAATAAAAAGTCCCCAAAACTTATTTTTTTTTCCCTTTTTCCAGTCTGATGTTTGGGCATTGGGCTGCTGTGTTTATGAGATGGCTACGCTGAAACACGCCTTCAATGCTAAAGACATGAACTCCTTGGTTTATCGAATTATTGAAGGAAAGGTAAACACTTTTTATATAATTTTTTTTATATGTGGCTTGCTTTTTCTGTCTAGAACTTGAGATTATCTTTTTTCATCAGAAATATTGCATGGAGTTAAAAATACTTTGCCTGTTACCTGTGTCATCATTATGTTGTAAGACTGTTTCATGGTGGTATATGATGTAAAATGAGACCAAGGGAGTCACTCATCTGTAGGTATTGCTAGAGTTTCTTGTTACTCCTTTGTATAGCTAGTATATTGATTAGTTCCCAAAGTCCTGAGATTAATTTCTTAATTTTCTTGTGGTTTAAACGTTGTGTAAAAAATTAAATTGCTCTCCACATGATGCCATTTTCCTGTTAGGTAAGATTATAAGATTAGCTTGTTTAAGTATCTGTCTTGATTTATCATATAATGAAGTTAATATGGATTTAATTTATATAATTTTTTAAGCCTATTTACAGAACTTTAGCTGCTGATATTAATGAAGAAATACAAACAGTTCTTAGACAAACACTTGGAGTTTGTGTTCTGTTTAACATTAAGCACTTGGGTAGCTTTGAGCACTGTAACAATGGGTTTATTTTTTTGTGCAAAGCGTGTAGCTGGACATAAATAATAAGTTAAATAATGTCAGGCTCCCCTTTGCTTTCCCAGCTGCCACCCATGCCAAAGGATTACAGCCCCCAGCTGGTGGCAATAATACAAACCATGCTCAGTAAAAAACCCGAGGAACGGCCAAGTGTGAAAAGCATCCTGCGGCAGCCGTATATCAAGCAACAGATTTCTTTGTTTTTGGAAGCCACAAAGGCGTAAGATATTTTCCTTTGAGTGATTCTGTGCAAAGTCTTCATGTTGCTGCTGTCTCTGTTTTACAACTTCTCCTGTTTTTTTGTTGAAATGAGTTGTGTTATGTGCGGCTACAAAGCGTATGAACACGAGTTTCTTTGCATTCTCTGAGAAATAGGAGGGAATTAGAGTGGAAAATAAGGGTTTTTTTCTGCAAATGCAGAGTAAAACTGTGCAATGGTTAGGAAGGCAGAAGTTCTCTGAGGCCATTTATCATCTGGGAGTTGCAAAAACAAGTTCCTTTTGATATACACTGATATGATTTTTTTTTTTTCTTTGTCAGGTTTAGTTATGTTACTGCTCCCAGATAGGACTGACCTTGATGCTCTGCAGAACAAGTGCACATTGCTGGCAGAGTCTGAGTCATGTTTTTAAGCTCCTTTTCTAGAAATGAAAATGAGGATGTTGTGCTCAGTCTGAAAAAGCCCAGTATCTCATACTCTTAGTGTGAAAGCTTTGTAGTGACGTGGACTTTTTTTAATTAGCATAATGTAAAGAAATGTCTTTAGACCTTGTTGATGGTGATTAAATGAGCCACTTTGATTTTCTTTACAGGAAAGCAGCTAGAAATCAGAAGAAAACAGTGAATTCTAAACCTAAAGATCCTTGTTCTGTCATCTCAGCAAAGAATGAGTCTCACAGAAGGAATGTTACACACCAAAACCACTCCCCTGAGCAAGCCAGGAAATACAAAGTTGTGAGACATATTTTTTTTTCTTTAAAAAAGCCCTAAACAATAAAATAACAACAATAACAAAACCCAACCAAAACCAAATCCCTCTTGCTTTTTCTAGAGAAAAAAATCAGTTTTATAAGAAGTATCTTGAGCATTTTTGAGAATGTAGATCTGATTCCTAGGAATTTGTAAAACTCATATTAAGGAAAGAATTGTGTTTAGGCAAGAGTGGAAGTAAATTATCAGCTGTGGACCAGTGAAAGTAATTGCAATGTCTTTAAGATGTTAATTAAACAACACCTGGTTTTTCATTTGAGGGTCACTGTGTGAATTACTCATGGAGTATTTGGGGTCAAATATTTCATGACAAGTAGTAATCATTTTCTCCAATCAAAATCATGAACTAATTATATTTACAACCAAAATTATTTATTGTTGAAATTCTTTCCAGTGTTTAGAACAATTCTTTTGTAATGGTTAATCTTGTGCATTTTTTTTTTATTTTCTGTAATGAGTCTGCTATTCTGGGTTTGAGTTTTAAATGCAGAAATACTGAACATATGTGGTGTAGTACATCTTAAACTTGGTGCTCATTGGCACCTCCCTTAAGGAAGAGCCAAGTGAGTACAGCTCTTTTTTCATGACCTGGTGAGAAGTAGTTTTACTCCATGTGTATAAACCAATACCTGAAACAGGTGAATTGCAAATACAGTCTGTATCTCTTTAAAAATGTGGGGTTTGACTTTTGTGAGGCTCTCAATCTGTAGTTGATCATAATTTCCTTGCAGTTTCTGTATCTGGTGTGTTCTTGATTTTTTTTTTTTTTTTCCTCGGGGGCTTAGAGAATTCTTTCATATGTGTGTAACACCCAAAAAGTAATTAATTTTTTTTGTTTTCCTTTTAATTCTAGAATGAGGGAGATTGCATCATCAAATATAAAGCCACCAAATTTTGTCCCTCAGAGAAGCCAGTTGTTGAGGTGGAAAGAAAACCAAGCAATAGTGATCCAAACAACTTGGGAGGTTCCATAGCTACAATCAGTGAAGTGAACATTGATATCTTCCCATCTGAAAGGAAGAAGTGTGGAAGTGAGAAGTGTGGCAGTGAGTGTATCCCAGAGAAAAATAAAGCCAAGTATTTAAATGTTCCAGGCAATTCTAAAATAACATCTCATAGCCCACCAGTTAAGGAAGATGGACCACAGCAAAGAGCAAAACAAGCTTCTAAAGCTGAAAAAGTTGAGTCACAGCTGTCTTCTGTTAATGCTGTAGAAGATAATGATGACACTTTGAAACTCCTGCAGCCTGTATCAAAAGACCAAAAGCAGACTGACCTGGTAATGCATTTATGCTTATTTGAAATAGACTTAAGTAATGGCCAGCTCTTAAAATTTGGAGAGCTGCTGCATATGTTCTTCTGTCAAAGTAGGATGCTGCTGATGCAATTACTGAGATTCTTAAGTAGTTAGGAACCTTGGCTTCAGATTTGCAAAGGCAACAATGTGAAGGAGTTTTGGGCTTTCCATCTGGGTGATGGAAATTCTGTTTTTACAGAGAACAGTTTTCCAACTCAAAAGAAGGGTAAGAATTGTTTTGTAATTTCTTTGTTCTATGTACTAAATAGGCCTTGCTGATCTCGAGTTTGTCCTGATTTGGATGGGGAGCTAATTGGTGATGATTGTCTTTTCACTCCATTTTGATCTACAATGAGATTTTCGTAGACACTTTTCTAATGAGAAACCATTATTTGTTGTAGAGCTTGGATTCTACTGAAGAGCTGGTTGGACCCTTTGTTCCCATTGTTATTCAAGTAAGTGTCCTTCCTTGAAGGTTTAGTAGCTTAGAAATGCTGGTACTGAAGGTGTTTTTTTTTCTAACTGTCTATCAAATAAGAGTTTACTGTGGTTGCACCTGTGCTGTGTTAAGGTGGTTACAGTCCAAACAGTCAAGTGGCCTGTGTGATTTTTATTTTTTTTTTTTTAAACTGTGTATGTGTAAGTCTGGAAATGCCATGTCTACATTTTTTAAAAACACTTTTACTTATTAGGATGATGCCAGTCATGGAGCTTTGGGAGATGCTCAGGGAAAAACCTTCCATTTGGAGCCTCATAGCTCTGTCAGTGAACCTTCTCTCTCCCGGCAGCAGCAGCAGAAGAGAAGAGAGCTGAAGGCTGAAGGCTGCTCAGAGAAGGTGCAGACACTCGAAAAATAACTCTCCTCTTTCCTTTAAGACTACTGCATTTTTCCTCTTTAAAAGTGGGACCTGTTTTTTAAAAAAGGGTGGGTGTTTTAATGCTGTTCTTGTTTGATGTGTACCTGTATAATTTCATTGGTAACAAAATGCAGAGCACTGTTAGAAGCAGCCTATTTGAAAATCTCACAGGGGTGAGGTGGCTGTGCCAGATGGGCTTTGCCTTTGTTGTGCTGCAGTCTTCCCTAGAAAATTCCATCAGGACTTCTCACTTTTGTGACTACAAGTCAGTGCCTTTCCTGACTGTTGTTGATAAGGCTGCTTGAGGTGGGTGGTACCTTACCAGTACTTTAGAACAGACACAGGTATTGGCTGCCCTGTGCAAACTGTAGGAAGAAAATCTTGGCATGAACATGGGACAGGGCTCCTGTCAACGCTTCCACACTGAGCAGAGAGGTTGCTTTGGGGAAAGGCACTGGCTATACAAGGATAGAGAAGAGGATGATTGGTGATTGATACCCTGTTTTTCTCTTGAGTTTTCCTGTTTGAGGGTTGGGACAGTGGTTGTGAAGGCATTGGCTGAAAAATAGTCTGTGAGGAGGGGGACAAGATGTAGGGATGGAGAAGCAGAAATCTGGAGAGGGAAGGACGAAGCTGGGAGATGTGCAGAGGTTACAGTAGGATTCAAAACCTCTGGCATCAAGCTTTACCATGCAAGAATGTCTTCTAGATTGCAGAGTACTTAAACTTGTAATAAAAGCAATGTATAAACTCTTGCTCACTTCTCTGTCAAGTTCAGGACAGTTTCTCCTCGACCTCTGCCAGTTCCTTCTGATGTGAACAGCAGGGCAGCCCAGAGGTGTGCAGAGCAGCACGGTGCTGGAGCCTCTGAGCCTGGAAGTGGTGCCAAAGCCAGTCAAGCTGCCATTCCAATGGTTAGTGCTGGATACTGGGTCTGCTTGCTTTTGTCTCTCATTCCTTCTGAGCAGTTTGTACTTTGAGTGTATGCACAGTGAGTTAAGAAACGTGTAGTAGCTTCCTACCTAATGGAAGTCCTGTCAAGCACCTGCTCAGTGCAGGATGAGCAGCTGCCTTGCTGAACAGTGGAGGTCAGAACCCCCTTTCCTAGAGTGCAGACTGGTCTCATAGCACAAGACCATTTTGTATTAAATAATTAAGCATTTCTTAGATGATCAGGGGGTCTGCTCTAATAGCTCTCTCTCCCCTGTGTCAGTTGAAAAGGAGTCTTTCCTTTATCAGTGATTAGATAACAGAAGCCATTATGGTGATTGCAAATTAATATCAAATTAACTTCCTTGGCAGGAGCGGCCCTTGTCAGCAAGAGAGCGAAGGAGGCTGAAACAGTCTCGGGAGATGCTTCCCTCTGGTAACTTTTATGTTTACATATTAACATTTTATGGATAAGTGGGCTAATAACTTCTTTGTGAAGAAATTATTACTTGTTTGTTCTTCACTGCCATCTTCAGAGAGATGCCCTAAGTGTCTAGTTCTGTATTAGACAAAAATTTCTGTTAACATGCCCATGTTTTTGTGCTGCTTAGTCAGTTATGTTCACTTGTGTTCTGTGGTGATAACTTGTCTTGGAAATGTACATGAAACACAGAATATTCAGCTTTCAGACAGAAGCTTCAATGCTTTCCCTTAGCAGAATACCTACCTACCTACCTGCCTGCCTTCTGCCAGGTGATAGACTTTTTCTTGCATGAGCATGAAACTTATTCAAAATACATGTGGATAAGTTGTAAATGTTGTAAAAATGTCATCCTTTCAGTGGTTCCGGCGAGACAGTCATCAAATGGTGCAGTAGTTGAAGCAAAATCACATGTGGAAAATTGTATTAAAGTTGCTCAGTCCTCATCAGATCCCAGTATTTCCCAGGTAAAGCAGGGTCATGTGCCTTTCAAGTGTTTAAATGAAGGCATGATTTGGGAAGAAAGTGATATTTAAAACAAATCTGCGTGGAAGAAACTCTCTGTAAATAAGAGTGCAGAGTTCTCTGTAAATACTGCTTTGTAAGGCCTGGGATGGGGTATGGATCTCTAATCCACTTTGGCCAGATCAGTTTAACATTGCAGGCTTCCTGTGCATTGTCACTCCACTTGTCAGAGATGATAATTAGGCATCTCCTGCTAATTGCTATGGATTCTCTAAATTGCAGTGTATTTTACTTTGGAAGGGAAGAAGTTTACCCTGAACTACGCTTTGGTTACAGATCAATAGTCTGCTTTAAATTCCTGTTAACAACACACTACCTGGTACATCTGATTTGGCTTTGTTTGTGGTGTTGAACATTTTTTTTTTTTTTAATCTGTAGTTAAATGCAGATGAGGGACAGTGAAGAAATTTGAGTCTGGAATTCAAATTTTCTCAGCTCAGCACTTCTGTGGGAAGTGTTTCGCATGTTTTACCTGTGTGTGTTTGCTTAGAACTGTTACCTAAATGCAGAAAGTTGTGTGCAATCACAAACTGAGGTTACAGGGGTACAGGCTGGTTGTGTGTGCATATGCTGGGGATGCTTTTGCAAGTGGTTAAAATCCCAGGGAATGCTGGGAACTTACTGAACTGGTGAAAATGTATTTTAGTAGTATTTTTAAATGTGTCTTAAATTGCTGAGCTAAGGGTGATGTCTTTTTAATACAATTGGCAAAGAACTGACAGAGATACATGATTTAATTGAGACACTTGGTGAAGCATTTGCAATGGTTTATGACTGAGATGTCACAGTAGTCACATCAGCATTTCATGAAGTATGTTCATGATGCCCTGGGTATTGTGTTTAAAACCAAAGGTTATACCTTTTAAATATTATCAGTAGGAGTGTTTAAAAATATGCTTGTTAAAAGTGTTTCATCCACATAAGAACAGTATAAATTGCTAAATATTGCTAAATTACTTTCAGCTATTAGAATTTTTGTCATTTATTTCCTCTTCATGTAGAAAAAGAGAGAAACCCATTCCCTGTCTGATGATGAGTTGAGCTCTTCCACAAGCTCTACAGACAAGTCTGATGGTGATTCCAAGGAGAGGTAAGTATTTTAATACTGTGCAAGAGTTTTCACTGCTATATTAGACCTTGACTTGGACTGGAAAAAAAGTGGCTTTCATACTTTTGTCTCCACATAGTGATTGAACAAGTATGTGGTGCATTAAGGAAAAGAATTCCATTTAATTATTGTCTTTCTGTGACTGTCTTTCTGTTCCATGCTGAACTTTCTGGATGTAATTTTGTGCCTCTGTTTTTTGTCAGTTGTAGCTTCCCAGAAATCCAGTCTTCCAGCATCATGGGACAAGTACTGTCAAGATGCACTAAAAGCATTAATTAAAAGCTGCCAATGTGCTTCCTTTCCACTGTGAATAAGGCTGAATTTATTTCTGATTTTGTCAGTGTAAGCAGCTTTCCAAAAGCTCCAATTTGTTGCGTTACTGGAGGTGCAGCTACAGAGTTGGCAGCAGCCAGTAGGGTTGTGGATTTTTACAGGCTGACAGGGCTCTGAGCCTTTGTTAGAAGGAATACTGCTGGTGTTGCTATTGATAAAACTGCCCCACAAGTAATTTAACATGGAATACTTACTAGGACCTTACTAAATTTACTGGAAGTACTTGGACTGTAGGGTGGAGGTTGCATCATAAGTTATGACTGACTTACATCTCCTAGGAAAAGCAATGTGAATGAAATGAATGACTTGGTGCAGCTGATGACTTGGACATTGAAAATGGACTCTAAGGAGAACTCTGAGTACTGTGGAACCTCAACTCCAGCCCCAGAGTTTAAACTCCATAAAAAATATCGGGACACTTTGATTTTGCATGGAAAATTGCCTGTTGAATCAGAGGAATTAAACATTGAAGAGATTCCTTCAGGTCTGTTGCTCTGGAATTCCGTGGTAATAATTACTATTATCCCATATTCTTCTGCTGAGTATGAAAATTGTCTATACTGAAAGTAGTTATTACTGCATTGATTTTTAATTGTATTTTATTTTTAATAGATATGTTAACAGTTCCTGACAAGATTAGGAGAATGGTTGAAATCCTGAGATCTGATGTGGTGCAAGGATTGGGAGTGAAACTTCTTGAGGAGGTGTACAGAATCATGGAAGACGACGATGAAGCGAAAAGAGAGGTGAATGTCTTTCACAGTAAAATAGTTTAATTTCTTCATAAGCCTAGAGAAATGAGCAGTGTCTTTACCCTATTGACACAGGGTAAACCTTGATTCCAGACAGTCTTTATGTAGTCCTGGGCAGGCACTGTAATTTTCTATCTTACCCATGCAGTATTTCATTTGTAACCTGTGAAGATCTGATTAATATTTTAAATTGCTGGGTGGGATTTGGAACTCTCTTGCCTTCAGACAACAAAGACTTTCATCTTCCTTTCCTCTTATCTACTCGCCAAGCTTCATGTGCTGCTTTCAGTTGAGTGCCTTGGTATTTTTTTTTTGGTTAATATTTGGTAGTTAATATTTAATATTTTGGTAGTTCCTGCTTTTTGTACATGTCAGTAAGTTTTGTGGGCTTTGTGTTGTGTGTGTTCTGAACAGCTGCAGCTGCGGGAGCACATGGGAGACAAGTACGTGAGTTACAGCGCGAAGGCTCGTCACCTGAAATTCCTTGAAGAAAATGTGAAGCTCTGACCAGAATCTTTTCCTTAGAGAGAAGGACTCTTTTATAGCCCATATGACAGACTGGACCAGCTTACAAAGCACGTTTACCTGTTGATCTCCTTTGCTGGAACAAGGAGGTGAACTTGTAGAAAACGTTAGAGTTTGTAGTAATATTTTTCATGTTGAACTGTGAACCAGACTATCACTTTCTCAGAAAAGAAACTGTTAGTTTAGTTTTTATTCTCTTAATGAAACTTTAAAAAGTTGCTTTTCATAGATGCACATAGGGATGGGTACCAAGTTTTGGATACTAAGGAGAGTCAAAAAAAATTATGTTTTGGTTTTGAATTTCTCATAGCAAAAGGTTTTTGGTATGGTCACATAAATAGAGTAACAAAATCTCTGCCAAGGCTCTGGTGTGATAATGCATCAGATAGTTGTGAAGGCTTAGCAAGAGAAATAATTACTAATTTTTGTAGAACCAAAATGCTGGAAATTGCCAAGCCCAAGTGCTGAAGGGGGTGGTTGTACTGCTTTTAAGGAGAGACTTTGCTTTTGTGTTTTGTTGCTGAGGCAGTCACCAAGGTGGGGGAAAGCATTTGGTAACTGGATAAAGTAAGTCTGGAAATGTTTGAAAGGAATGCAGCCATGGTTACCATGGTCCCAGCTGGAGAAATCCCTTTGCCTTACAAATAGTAATTCCTTTTAGGAATGAAAGTGCCCAAGACCAGAATCACATACAGAAATAGATGTCTTAGCTTTTCCCTTTCTTTGCATCCCGACTGTCCTGCTTACACACCCCCAGGCATTGTTGTGTACCATCCCTAGAGAAAAAGCACATGTTCTTTTTAAAGGATAAAGAAGTCAAATAAATTGAATTTGTAAAATAAAATTCTAAATGAACAACCTGTCTCTCTTCCTGCCTGTAGCTGAAATATTGTGACCTCCAGCACCTGTGAGAGGGGTTTCCGACATGAGTCAGTAGTAAAAGAAAAATGCCATACCTATGGATCCTGTGGCCTCTCATGCACTAGATGCTCAAGTTACAATGTTTCAAGACCTATTGTATTTTGCAGAGTCAAAAGGTTACTTTCTCTTCCCAGGGAAATTTATTTTAAACAAAAAATGCCACTCTTCAGTCTCCTATCCCAGAACAGTTTGCAGTTCTTAGTGATTTTCAGAGCTGTGGGGTACATACTGTTTCACAGTACTTGTTACAAGCTTGTTTTACACATGGTTAGAAATATTTCAGTATAAGTCCAGGTCTGTATTATCTTTTATGCTATAACAGTAGCCTAACTGGACTTGATTTGATTCACTGTGTTCCTTTTTACTAAAATACCTGAGTGAGATGTGACCTCCTCCAGTAGCCTTCTAAAGTTATTTAAGTTTCTGCTGCTAAGAAGATATTGCAAAAGCCAGTACAACTTGTGCTGGAAACCGAAATATTAACTAGAAAAAATGTAAGTTACATAAATTACTGTACAGTGTTTAGACACACAGAATCATAATCATGATGTATTCTGCCAAAGAAGGGGTACCAGCTAATGTGGAGGGGGGGGAACATCCAGTAACTGAATGCTACAGGGAGGACATGGAACAAATTTGTCTAAACTATCAGAGAGGCCAGTCTGATATATTAACTACCTGTGTGAGCAATCTTTTACAGGTGGCTGAGAGATGAATACAGCACAGAAGAATTTCATCAGGTATTTGCTTTACCCTTTGCCCATCCTTGTGTTCCCAGTGACTTCACTGAAGCTCCAGACCAGCTTCAGAGCCTTCATGCTCTCCGCGGGGCTTGGTGGATGGCAGGATACAAAGCACTAATTAAAAAACCAAACAACTAAGCCAAGAAGTATCTCCCAGTGGAAATTCATTTAACAAAATTTAACAAAGTAACAGTGTGAAGAACCGTAATTTTTAGCTTTTGGCGTGTCTCTTTGGCTTTCTGTCTGCTGCCTTCTTGTCTTCCGTGCCCGACTCCTGCACAGGCAGCCACTTGAGGGGGTTGCGGCGGTACATGGGCCACGGAGGGAGCGTCAGCTGGGGGACAAGGGATGGAGTCAGAACAGGTACACTGAGATGCTGAAGAGCTGTTTTGTACAGCTTGTTAGGAAAAATCTTAATCCTTAACTGTTCTATCTAAGAAAACTCACACGATTTCATGCTATAAAGGCACGTGTATTTACAGTTTATACTGCGTGGTCATGACCCCAGGTCATTGCAAGGAGGAGGACAGCAGCCACCCTGAAGAAAAAGGGACTCCCGAGGTGGCACCAGCATCCCAGCACATCCTAACACTGCTATGAGACCCTCCCCTTGCCTGGCATCATGGATCAGTAACTCTGGCCAGAGCAACTCAGGGATGCTCAAGTAAGTAAGGAGCAGATGGATGGTGATGCCAGAGAATTATAGTGGCTTTTCAAAGCAGTTGTGTGTGTGTGTGTGAGTTAAGTAGTGGTTGGTCAAATCCTGTTGTATCTGAACTCTTGAAAAGCATAAGAACCACGTGTAAGACTGGATTCAGTGTGCCCCAATTGGAATGGGACACCTCGTGTGTATGAATAAGGAATTACTCCTCTAATTCCATACTCTGCCTTCTTGCCGCTCTCCTCGGGCAGCATGGGCCAGCTGCAAAATTCTTGTGACAAGCTCCTACTGCACAGGAAGCCTCACTGTCCTTTCTATTACCAATGCTGTCAGCTGGACTTAACAGTAACATTTAACTGAAGTGAAAAATGTACTCAAACCCAATACTTAATTGCAGTGTTCTCTAAAATCCTGCTAGCATTTCAGAAAAAGCACTTACTGGCCTGCAAAGCACTTTGTGCAGATCAAAGGAAGTACAAATATGTATTAACAATCTGAATTACATAGCAAACATTAGTCTGTGCTGACAGCCTCTTAATTTAACTATTATTCCAGGTTAAGTAGTGCATGTACTTTCTAGTCTGCAGACAAAAAATTCTTACCAAACATGATAAAGCAAATCCAGCCATAACTATGTAGACAGTCCATCCAAACTGTTCAGTGATGTATCCATAGATAAAACCAATTACCTGGGAAAAAAGTGTATTAAAAAAATCAAACTCTGAATTAAGAAAAACATTTCCTATGCCATGATTAAACTGGGAGGGGAAGCAGAAGAATACAGGTTTTTTAAAAGCACAGTTCCTCCACCTTTCTAACGTTCTTTTCAAAATTGCTGGCCAATAATGAAAGTAAAACATGGGGAGATGTAAAGTTTTAACGCATGACAGCCCCTCTGATTTTGTCTAAAGCTTTTAATGACCCCAAACAATCAGAAAAAAAATGTTTGTAAAATCAGAAAACAAAATGCTCCTTTTATGTTCTCACCCACAGTTCTAGTATACTTACTGCAGATACAAGAATGATTCCTTGAAAAATCTGTTCTGCTAATTTTTGGCCCTTGTAGTCCTGTGAAAAGAGACGCTTTTTGGTCAGTTATTCAAAACACAAACCTGCCCATTAAACTCCTTCAGGTTAGAGCCCACACTCAGCCTGACCACGGGTTCTCAGCTCTTTTGTTCAATTTTCAAACCAGACTGGAATTACTTTTCTTACAGTGTCTGGGAACACCTACATTTCAGGCTCGACTACACCACCTGGAAACAGAAGCAAGTGCTGCCTGTTCAAGGTAGGTAATGCCAGTTCAAAATATCACTGTAGTCAGCTTAACATCACTAAGAAAAAGCTGTAACACCACGGCAGAGTTTGTGCCTGGGGGGATACAGTGTGTGTGGCACCTAGAGGGGATCTCATTAATGCATGTAAATGTCTCCAAGGCGGGTGCCAAGAGGATGGTGCCAGACTCCTTTCAGTGGTGCCCAGAGACAGGATGAGGAGCAACAGCCATAAACTAAAACACAAGTTCCACCTCAACACGAGGAAGTACCAGTGAGGGTGGCAGAGCCCTGGAACCGGCTGCAGAGGGAGGGTGTGGAGTGTCCCTTTCTGGAGACATTCCAAACCCACCTGGCCTTGTTCCTGTATCACCTGCTCCAGGTGCCCCTGCCTGGGCAGGGGGGTTGGACTGGGTGATCTCCAGAGTTTGCATGACTTTAGAAAACCTGGCTCTTAGCGAGCACGCGTTGCCTTCTGTCTATAGCCCAGGCGCGAAAGCACGGAGGGATGTCCCCTGCACAGCTCTGCATTAGAGCACGTTAAATTTCCGCTTCCCAGCTCATAAACCGGAATTATACGGATTCACCCTGCAGCTCCTACGTGCCTCGCACGCAGGTACCAACCCCGCGAGGGATGCAGGGGACACCCAACCCCACAGGGGACATCCCTCCGCCGCCGTTCCCACGGTGCCGCGGCCCCGGCGGGCCCTACCCACCATCTGCGTGGGGATGGAGCGGAACACGCTCAGCATGGCGGCGGCGCCTCTGCGGCCTCCTCCCGCTGCTGCTCGTCAGGGCGCTGCTGCCCGCGATGCCCGCGAGGCGGGGACCGGGGGGCTCGGCGGCGGCGGCGGCGGCAGCGGAAGGTGGCTTGCTGAGGCTGGCCGGAAACACGCCCGGCCGCCCCGCCCCGAGCCCCGCCGGCCCCGGTGCCGCCTCCCGCCTCGGCATCGCTGCGCCGCCGCGGGGCTGCTCCGCGCGCGCTCCCGTCCAGCCCGTCCCGCCCTCGCCCGGGCGCGTCTCCTCGGCACGGCGCTCGGCCCCGCAGGCCCGCGGCGGAGGCGCCTTCCCCGGCAGGTGCGGCAGCGCGGGGGGCGCGGCTGGCGGCGGCCGGGCGGGCACAGCCGCGGCTCTGGGGGTGCCGCGGTGGCGGCGCGGGCGGGCGGCCGTGAGGGGGCGAGGGAGCCGCGGCTGTGCCCGCCCAGGGGCCCGGGGAGCGGGTGTGGGCCCCGCGCGGTGTGTGTTTCACTGCGGGCTGTGCGGGCTCGGACCGTGCCCTGCGGGGGGAGTCGCTCTGTCGGTGCCTCCAGCCCCGGCTGCCGCGTGTCAGATTCACAGATTCAACCGGGGTTTCCTCTGAGATCGTCGAGTCCAGCCTTTGACCTGACACCGCCTCGTCTACCAAACCACGGCACTGAGTGTCGTGTCCAGTCTCTTCTTAAACACCTCCAGGGACGGTGACTGTACGACCTCCCTGGGCAGCTGATTCCAATGTCTGATCACTCACTCTGTGAAGAATTTCTTCCTAATGTCCAACCTATACCTCTCCTGGTGCAGCTTAAGACTGTGCCTTCTTGTCCTATCGCTGGTTACCTGGAGAAGAGCCCGACCCCCATCTGGTTACATCCTCCTGTCAGGGAGTTGTAGAGAGTGATGAGGTCTCCCCTGAGCCCCCTCCTCTCCAGGCTGAACACCCCCGGTTCCCTCAGCCGCCGCTCAAAGGCACGGGCTGTGTCCGCAAAGTGCTTCGTTCCCCAGCGAGACGTGGCGTTGTGCTCTGTAAGCAAAGCCCCGTGTCCCACCCCGTGCCAGCGGTGCGGGGGTGCTGGAGGACAGGGCTCCCGGCTGGGGTTCACTGTGCTCCGCAAATGCATCTACTCTGGGGGAGAAATGCAGCAGCGAGAGAAGGTGGTTGGGTCTGACGCGTGGAACGGTCACAGCGCAGCCTGGGGTGTTTTAATAGGGAGATTTCACAAGTCTGTCACCGTTTCTGGAATTTTGCATGTTGTTGCAGTGCTTTCTATGTGTTATTTGAGAGCTCTTTCACACTCCAGGATACGCAGCTCTTGTTCTGATTTCATAGTCTCCTTTACCCTTGAATAATGAACAAGTTTGAATTTCTTACCAAAATTGTATCAGTGTTGTGTTTTTACCCCCTTCTATAACATGATGGTAATACCTTCTTGCCTGCTTTTGTGGTTTTTTTTTTTGTGTGTGACAATGCTCTAGCTGATATTCTGTTATATTCTATCTAGAGACTTTCATGGTTTGGAAAGTGCTGTTTGTTAAAATCTTATAAACCAGTGTCCTGCCAGAATCTTGCAGTTGGTTAAGCATGGAAGGAAATTATAACGATTTATCTTATTGTTTAGATCCTTCCAGTTCAGATAGTTAAATAAATTGTTTCAACAGTAAAGAAACCCCACTAATTTTCCAGATCTTTTCAGATCATTCTGACTGGTGGAAGGAGTTTGGCGGGTTTTTTTCTGTCAGTGAAGAAGTGGCAATATCTGTATGTCTCCTTTTTACCTCCAAGTTCTTCTTTAGATAAGTCATTGTATGTGGGGAGAGTCCCCAACATAAGAAGGATTTGGACCTGTTGGAGCAGATCCAGAGTAGGGCCATAAAGATGCTCTGAGGGCTGGGAGAGTGGGGATTGTTCACCTGGAGAAGAGAAGGCTCTGGGGAGACCTGAGACCCCCTTCCAGTGCCTAAAGGGGCTCCAGGAGAGCTGGAGAGGGACTTTGGACAGGGGTGTGGAGTGACAGGATGAAGGAGAATGGCTTTAAACTGACAGAGAGCAGGGTTAGACGGGATATTGGGAAGGAATTCTTGGCTGTGAGGGTGGTGAGGCCCTGGCACAGGTTGCCCAGAGAAGCTGTGGCTGCCCCATCCCTGGAAGTGTTCCAGGTTCAGGTTAGGCAGGGCTTGGAGGAATGTGGTCTAGTGGAAGGTGTCCCTGCCCATGGCAGGGGGTTGGAATGAGATGAGCTTTAATGTCCCTTTCAACGCAAACCATTCTAGGATTGTAGCTATGTATGTACTGAGGTACCACACTCAGTTATTAAAATGTGGCATAGCTTTACCTTTTTTTAGAGAAGGACATGGTCACTGCATTCAGAAACTGTTTTGACACTCCTGGTGATGGTACCTATGTCTTGTGTAGGCATACACTGGAAGTAGGAAGTGACTGCTGTATTTTTTTCTTGCAGGTTTTCAGGAACCTTATGCTCATAAATAAAACAATAGAAAAATGACATTAAGGAAAGGTATGTGTATATGTGTGTGTGTCTAATTTTTTTTAAAGTATCTTTTGTATCTGAGTTTCTTTTTCTCTGCTTATGCTGATGAACTTTTTTCTCTGAAATTTTCAGTGAACATTTCCATCCTTATTGTGGCTGTTGTAATATTTTTGCTAGTTCTTCATCATAACTTCCTAAGCCTCAGTGACTTCTTGAAACGGGAGTTATCAGGTATGTTGGGTTTTATTTTAATTTTGAAAAAAATGTTGTTCTTTTTAAGATTGGTGGGAAAGCACATGCTCTGACCAGAGAGTGGTTTGGGTAAGTGGGAGGGGACCCTCTGTAGCTCAGCCTTATTTTAGTTCCTTGTGCTGTGTGTGAATATGTGTGGCTAAATGTGGGTAGTTTTTTGTAGTTGTGATGTTCTTCTATTCATTCACATCTCAGATTCTCAAAAGCAGGTGCTCTGTTTTCAGTGTTTGATGCTGGCAGGCTGTGGTCATGTTGAGACATCCAAGTGCTTGCATAGCAGAAATAACTGAAGGTGTTGGGAATTCTAGTGCGGTTATAATAATGTGTAATAATAAAACCAAGTATGTGATGCCATTTGTACTCCACAGATTCAAGTCCCTTAGGACTTCAGCCTATAGATTTCATTCCTGCAGCTCCCCAGAGGCTGATAGATGAGAGGAATGATAAGGAGATTTCTGTGGTCATTGCAGCGTCAGATGAGAGGCTTGGGGGTGCAATTGCAGCCATGAACAGCATTTACCATCACACCAGATCCAACGTGGTTTTCCATATTGTTACTCTGAATGATACAGTGGATCACTTGAGGTAATGATCTTTTCATTGGATTCCCACAACACTGTAAACTTCAGTATCTCTGAGAAGAGAGCTGCCTTTCCCCGGAGCTGCTCTCCTCTGACTTGCAGTCCTGCCTGCTGCTGCTTATTGCAGCTTTTTGGCAAGGCTGCTGTGGGGAGTCCTACAGCTATTCCTTCTGGAGAAGTTTCAGGGATGGAAAAGAGCCATCTTTTCCAACAGGGTTATATCCAACCAATGGAACTGGTGTTCGCTGGTGGAAGGGTTGTTGATGTTACTTATACATTTCATCAAGCAATTCAAATACTGTCAGTCAGGTTTCTCCATTTTCATAGATTGTTCTTTGATCCTTTTATTTTTACCCACCTCTGTCCACGCTGATGTTTTTTGTGAAGGACCTGTGATAACAGGACTGTGTATTTCTAATAAAACAAGAGGCAAGCTCATACCTTTCACGTGTCCCAGGTGAGCAGTGTGCTGGCACTGGGCATGTCCCTGCAGCCACACAGGACACCGCTGGCCTCAGCCAGAAATGACATCCCAGATATGTGTTTGTGGGTAGGGAAGTGAGGGGGGCACATCAAGATCTGGGGCGCTGTCAGTCAGATCTCTTGCTTTTCATTTGATTTTTGTCTCATTAACAAGATCTGTGCCTTTCCCCTGTTTGCAGGCTGTGGCTAAGTGGCACTGCCCTGAAAAACATGAGATACCGAATTTTGGATTTTGACCCTCGTGTCTTAGAAGGGAAAGTACAAGTGGATCCCCAAAAAGCAGACACCTTCAAACCAGTGAGGATGCTGTTGATTACTTTTTGCAATTATTAGTTAATAGCAATATATTTTGATGTTGGCTTTTAACACAACTAGATATCAAAACCACATCTGTTAGCACAGCAGTCTTTTATAATAAAATTCCTAAATCTCAGTAAAAATAAATTTCCAGCTAGTGAGAGATGCATTTGAATGTCTACATATACATGCTTAGTATCATTTTTTGCTGCTAGCTACAGTGAAACACAGCATGCCAACACCTTGGAGATACTACAGATACATGTGGAAATAAGAAATTCTAATACAGACAAATTTTAAAGTTAGTTTATCAATACATAAATTCATAGGAAATCAAGAATTGATGGAACTTGTTTATTTTAAATGACTTGTAGGATATTGCTGCCTATTTTATTTCCTTTACAGAAGTTGTCTTGGACATTAGTGCCATAGATAAGTGCAGGAGAATCAGTCCATTTCACATTTATTTGGACAATTTTTCATTTAATTCTTCACTTCTCTTGCTTTCTTGTTCTCACAGTTAACCTTTGCAAGATTCTACTTGCCCAACTTGGTACCTCATGCAGAGAAGGTCATCTATGTGGATGATGATGTAATAGTGCAAGGTATGGCATCTTTGTTAGCTGCCACTGGCCTTATGCTGAGGGCAGTATCCCATCTCTCAGAGCCCAAACACTTCGAGGAAAGATGTCCAAACTTTGTAAATATGAATGAGTTGGGTTAAACTGAATGGTTTTGTTCAACAGTGGCCTGAACAGAGTGTAACTTGGCACTTAGTCAGGATTGCTTTTGATTTTTCTCTGCCTACTTCCATTTTCCAGATGATATTCTTGAACTTTACAACACTCCATTGAAACCTGGACATGCAGCTGCATTTTCAGATGATTGTGACTCAACCACTAGCAAAGTTGCTGTCCGTGGAGCAGGCAATCAGGTTAGTTTTATTCTGATCCAGTAGGAACAATACCACAGATCCCAGGCATTTGGGAATGTTCTAAATGCTGTGAACCTAAAGATGTGACTGTCCCTGCCCAAACCAATTTATACTGATGTTTGTGTTACAAGTAGCACCTACAGTTTCTGTTTAGGCACAGTAAATGCACTTTGAATTTTTGCTGTGCTGTACAATGAGGGCAATTTCTAGCATGGAACAGCAAGAGGTGTTACAACATCAGAGGGAGAATTTTTCATTTGTGAATGTTTAAAAAGTGCTTTTTCCGAGACTGGTACATACCATATTAATAATATGGTAGTATTAAGACCATGCAGCATTCCTTAAAATATGTAGTGTATATAATCATATTTCCAAAATATGATTATATACACTACTATATATATACTATATATAAGAGCTTTTTTTTTCTTATTTTAAAGGAAGGGATATTTGCTTTAACAACTTCAATTTATGCCTGTCTGTTGTGAGTTGTGCAGAATTTTTCTTTAAATAGGAGTTCCACCATATTTTAAGCTAATTTCTACTCTCTTTTCCCCCCCCCAGTATAATTACATTGGCTTTCTAGATTACAAAAAAGAAACCATCCGAAAGCTCGCCATGAAAGCCAACACCTGCTCTTTCAATCCAGGAGTTTTCGTTGCCAATTTGACGGAATGGAAATTACAGAACATCACTAAGCAACTGGAGAAGTGGATGGCACTTAATGTCATGTAAGTACCCCAAGCTGTGGTGACAGGGCTGGGGTCGTGCTGGTGGCATTTGTTGGATGAAGGGCTGTGTGTGTATCTCTGGGTTCCTGTCACGCCGCTGCAACTGAAAAGTCAACTGATTCAGGGCCACACCAGCATCCTTTCCCAACTTCTTTTCATCTTCTCTTCCAGAGAGGAACTTTACAGTAAGACTCTGGCTGGCAGCATCACAACACCTCCACTGCTAATTGTATTTTACAAGCAGCATTCCAGTATTGATCCCATGTGGAACGTCCGACACCTTGGTACGTAGGAAACATCTGTGACGCCGTTTCCCCAGTGTGGTTTTCCAGGCCTGTAGCTGGACACCTGGTTGATGAGGCAGCAAATGGATCTCTTTTTCCCCTATTCTGTCCCTTGTTCTTTAAGAAACACAGCTTTGCAATATCTTCTTGGGGCTTGTGGGCCTGAGCCTTCATGTTCTTCTTTGAACTACTGAGAGGTAGTTCTTGATTTGACTTACTCACAAAATACTTCTAATTTTACACATATATGTTGTATCTGAAGTGATTTGAGGTGTTTCTTCCAAGACTGTTGAGAAGAACAGACATTCATATCTGTTCTGCTACTCATGAAACCCCAGTGCTGGGAAAGCTTTTTTAGGTTTGGTTTCTGATGAACAGTAAATAGGCTGCTGAGCACATCTGGGTGTTAAGGGTGTTTTAATGAACTTGGAAGTTAAGCCAGTGCATTAAAAAAAATACTAAGAGAGCTTAAAGTGGCATTCAGTTGCACCTGATTTGTTTTTCACTTTACCCTTGCATCTGCCTCCCATATCCCCTCCTTTCTCCATAAATGATAAGATTTCCTTTGTTAAATGCTTTGTTTTGAAGTTAACATTCTGCATGTTGGTGTTCCTGCTGCCTTTATTTCAGGCACTAACGCTGCTTTTTCAATAAAAGGGTCTAGTGCTGGAAAAAGGTACTCTCCTCAGTTTGTGAAAGCTGCCAAGCTGCTCCATTGGAATGGACATTTCAAACCTTGGGGAAGAACAGCTTCCTATGCTGAAGTCTGGGAGAAGTGGTATGTCCCTGACCCTACAGGCAAGTTCAACCTGATCCGCAGACACTCGGAAGCCTATGAAGCAAAGTAGGGCCAGTGTTGGTAACTGATGGTGCTTTCTCAGGAAACTTTTGGAGCCAAGCAGAACATTTCTTTTTTTAGCCAACATGTATTACAGAGCCATCCTTGCCTTCTGGAGCATGAGGTGATGCACTTGTTCAGGTGCAGTTCTGAAATGCACAGGTCCAAAGGAGGCTCATGTCACCTGCATGACAGAAGGTGCTGCTCCAGCAGCACTACAGAAAGCGAGGGAGGATCTCCACAAACAGGCACTTTTGTTTAGATCATTTCAGTCGTGTTCTTCTGCTCTTTACTATGAGTCTTGTAGCAGAGGATCATTTTATCAGTTACAGAAACGTTTCTAAGAACAAGATACAAATTCATTTGGTGCTTGCACCACGCAAATCTTGCACATCAATGTACTGTAATTAAGAGTTGCTTGGGTTCTGGGTTTGTTTTTTGTTGTTTTGTTTTGTTATTCTGTGAAATAGTTCCCTCAACAACCCTTTCATGCATGAAATCTCCCAACCATTTCTGCGTAAGTCTTTCTTGCAGAATTCTACAAAATTGAATCTTTTGTGAAAGATGAATTCTTCAAGTTTTATTTCACTATGCAAAGTGGTTTTAACTGCCAGTGAACACTAAAACATGTTTTGTAAAGTGGTGGATGAAACCTTGTTCAAAAATAAAGCTAATTGTAACATGTTGACTTAAGCCTCGGGTAAATGGCTGCCCATCATCCCTGCTACAGGTTAAGTTGTTTTGTTTTTTTATAGCTGTGCTGTGAAGTTTGAGTAGTAGTTATTATTAGCTGATCTACCCCAGCAGTTATTGTGCCAACTGTTCCCTTTAACAGAGGTTAGAACTGAAGCTGACACTGCTTGTGAACAGTTCTCTGTGGAAAATGTTTAGACAAAAGGCTTTGTGTTCATGCAATGACAGCTGAATGCTGCATGGTCTCAGATACAGGACAAGGGCTCCTTCATGACTATGAGTATGGTTTTAATTCTGCTTTGTCATTTAAAAGGATTTCAAACTGCTTGTCTCATTGCAGTCTCTGCCTATAGTTCTGTCGTGGATGTTGATCTGGTTTGTTACCTTTTGTTTCTTTTGCTGGGTTTTGATGAAAAATTCTTGTCCTTGAAGCAGTAATAAGTTCACTTACCAAACTTTGAAAGATTGTACTGGATCAGCTGGCACCAACTTAATTCAGATGAGCAGGCTGTGTTTGAGCAGGCTGTGTTTGAGCAGGCTGTGTTTGAGCAGGCTTAAAGAAACTCCATCTGTTTGTGTCTACACTTGACACCTTTTTGAGCTGCCTTATGAGGACTATGCCTCAGGATACCTTTAACAGATAGGTTTGTTTTCCCTAAAGAACAAAGAAATCAGACCTAATAGGAAGAAAACAGATTCACAGGATGAAGATGCTCAATATGAAGCATTTATTCTAAATGTTTAATTCTTGGAGCAGCTGTAGGGCCTCCTGGCAATTCTCTTGCTATCCCAGTTCTGCTACAGGCTGAGCACAGTAACACATCCTGACTGCACAGGGCAGAGTTTTGCTTTATATTTAAAAGTTCTTGGCCAGACATGACAGGTGTCACCAGGAAATAACTCTTTTGTTCAAGAGCACTGTAAGAACAAGCACCTTGTTCCCCAGTGAAGGAGGGTTACTAATGTAATCTGTTACTTTTCCCTGTGAAGGTCCAGAACAGATTAAAATACCTTATGTCTAGCTCAAATAAGGACCATTTTTTAGCCACTTTTTACTTATTAAAGTTTTACAAGTTTTGCAAAAATGCACTGAAAAGTTACTGTCTGAAGTCAGGCTCTAGGGATACAGTTCTTATAATCCTTTAGGAAAAGCAATTAAATTTGATGCAGGAATGAAAACTTATCTTGAAACTGAGTTGCTTGAACATGACTAGCATTAAAGATTTACCACTGTTTTGCAGTGAAAAGGACAAACCATTTATCCTTTTGAAACATCTTTTTATAAGACAAAGTGAACAGACTGACTCGGCATATTAGGAATTTTTTTTAAATAGGATTTATTACAGGAAATAAACTTTACGACTTAAAGCTGAATAACAGGCAGTTTCCCAGACTGGAAAATCTGGAACCATCAAGGGATATGCACTACTATATACATTATTTGATACAGCAATAATTGTGAGTCTTTGCAGCAGCTCTGGTGTGCAGCATTCCTCCACTTCTGCTGCAACTCAAGTCTTCAGGGCTGTTCTGAAGGCCAGTAGTAAGAGTGTCCAAACAGTGCCATCACTCCTGATTGCTACACATAGTCTGTATTAAAATCATAGGCATCATCTTCCTCTACTGGCTTATCTAAGCTGAAGGACAGGGAAGTGGAATGTTCACCTTCTGAGAAGAGAAAATCATGTGTTAGTGAAACCAGTGCAAGTGCTGGAGTGCTAGAGACCATCCTTGAAGCCAGAGTTCTTAATACAGACCTGCCATCTGCTCCTCTGAATTTGTAGGGTTTGCTTGTTGTTTTCCAAGCTTTGCTTTCCTGGTGACCTGAACTTTGCTTTCCTACAAGTCAGAGACATCAGAGGTGTGTTATTCAAACATCACTAATGAGATCTCCCATGCAAATGAAACCCAACAGACCCTGAGGATGATGTGGATGTCCCCTTGTACAGCTGGTTAGAAACACACTGCTCAGGCAACTGACTTGGAACTATGTTGTGTCCTTAACTGAGGAAAACAGCCCAACCCTAAGCCAATTAGGTTTAGGTTAATTTGAGTGAAATCAGAGTTGGATCTGAGGTCTTCACTGTAACAATAGGATACAGAAAGAATATCATCATTTTTCACTCTGTGATACTGTGATGAGATCTTAAAAGCAGGACTGTTTAAAAATCAGAAACACTACTGGGATAACACTTTTGATTACAACCAGTGTCTCCAGTGCCTCACTTCACAGCAAGACACTGACTGGGTTCTTGGTGTCAGGATCTAAACAGGTAGAAACCTTAATTTACCTCTTTGACATCATTTTCTTCTTCGTCTTCTTCCACATCATCATCATCGCTTTCTGTAAATCCCTCCTCTTCTTCTTCCTCTTCCTCTTCTTCTTCTTCTTCTTCTTCCTCCTCCTCCTCCTCCTTGGTTCTTTCCATGTTTTTCCACTTTGATCCTTCCTCTATCACTTTACTTTCCTCTATTGTCCCATTTGCCATACCAGCTGACTGGAAAATAATGCTGCTTGCTGGAGTGGGGTATTTTAAAGCTGGCAAAGACATAATTAATTGTCTGTTAAGTCCCAGTCAGACAGCACCAGGTGTAATGCCAACCCTGAGAGGACACATTTTAGTCTTGCCCCCTCCCTGCCATAGCACTCCCACATAGGCAGGCAGAACAAAGGACAATTCTGAGACTGCTAGGAGCTGAAAATCTTAGATTTGAGTATAGGTAAGTTTACCTAAGTAAGTTTAGATTAGATATTAGGAAAAATATCTTTCCTGTGAGGGTGGTGATGCACTGGCACAGGTTGCTCAGAAAAGCTGTGGATTCCCCATCCCTAGAAGTGTTCAAGGCCAGGCTGGATGGGGCTCTGAGCAGCCTGGTCTAGTGGGAGGTGCCCCTGCCCATGGCAGGGGGGTTGGAGTGAGATGATCTTTAAAGTCCCTTCCAACCCAAACCATTCTGTGATTAATGGTAGTGTATCACAGTAACAGTCCTACCTTGAATAGTGTTGCTGTTTTCTTCTTCTAAGTTCTTTAAATTAAAGCCCTCCTGCATTTCAGCTATTTTTTGTTCTGTAAGATATGGTGGTGGTGTCTGAGATCCTGGAGGTTCTGAGTGGTAGCTTATTTTGCCTCTGGGAAATAAAAATCAGCATTAAAAACTAACTAAAGATAACATAGTTAAATCACTGTATTTAAAAATAAAACCCAGAGCACAAAGCTCTGAAACTTCTCAACCTAAATACCCATGTACTATTAGCTGTTTATAGCAGTTTAATAGCTATTTAAATTTGACTCTGAAGTTGTCAACAGTATTAAGTGGATTGCCCACTCCTGAAAGGGAAAAGAAGTGGCATACATTGTCACCACAAATCACCTGCCTGTATAATCATGAGCTGTAAAAGCTGCTGAACAACTTGACCAAGAGAAAAAATCACAGTCAATTACTGATTCTGAGTTACATTTGTTCCCACCCTCAGAATATAGGAATCACCATAAATTTCCACAGAAGATTTGCCACATCCTTTCCTGTGTAGAAGAGAACTACATGGACTTGGTATTTGAGAGGAAGGTGAATTTCCCTAAGAGAGTTACAGCATAAGTCAGCAAGCTGGCTATGGAGTAATGTGCAACAGGCTTTGACTTTTGTCATGTATCCCTCACAACTTTAGAAAATTATCCATGGATGGCATTCCCTAACTCTGTTGGCCAATCCAGCTCTTTACCAAAGTAAAATGTGAGAAATCAAGGGAAAAAATGGAAAAAAGGAAAGGCTCTCCTTTCTAAGTGCTTTGCATGACTTGGAGTTTCTGCTGTGCTCAATTAACAACATGAAAAAGGTGAGCAGCACAGAGCAAAGTTCACAGCATACATACCCTGTCCAGTCACAGAGCACTAATTTAGCTATATTTTCTACATCAGGAACACCTCCCTTTTTCAGCATGCCCCTCTTCTGAGCAAGTAAAGATAAAAACTCCTCAGGGTTCCTGAAATCTGGCATATTGTAGCGCATCATTACCTAGGGCAAAAGAAAATGGCCTGTTCAGAGAGACCCACCTTTCTCTTAGTTTTAGGAATAAAAGAGCAAATCAAATTGCATTACAGTGAGGACAAATGAGAGTGTGAAGAGCTGTTTTTCTCTTGCATGTGGGAGTAAACATTACAAAACAAAATGCCTTCTTCACCAACAAACTCCTTTGCATTCACCCAGACTAGTGCGTGTACAGAGACAGAGCACTGGTCTGTGAAAACAGTCACTGAATGGGAATTAGGCTTAGGTTAATTTGAGTGAAATCAGAGTTGGATCTGAGGTCTTCACTGTAACAATAGGATACAGAAAGAATATCATCATTTTTCACTCTGGGATACTGTGATGAGATCTTAAAAGCAGGTTTGTTTAAAAATCAGAAACATTACTGGGATAACACTCTGGCTGTCAGGATCACAGCATGCTGTTCTACCTTCTCTTGGTAAGGATGAAGGATCACACTTAGCACTGCTACTCTGCATGGTTAGAAGAAAGTAGTGCAGAAACTACCAGAATTAGCTGAAGTGAAAGGAACTTTCATTATTTGGCCTAAGAAACCTACAGAGAAGTGAAATGCAGTGAGAGATGTGGAAAAAGATGGAGCTCACCTGCTGCTTACTGCAGTTATTTATAATGGCATTTACTGCTTCAAGCACATCTGCTGAGCCTGGTTCTTCAGTGTCTATGATACTTCTCAAGGCCAGAGCCAGGGCACTGTTGGAAGGATCTGCAATTATACTTGGACTGTCCAACATCTTTGTCTGCTTATCAATGTGCACAATTTGCATGGACCTGTTCAGAGAGAAATGCACCGTGAGTGGATGATCAGCGAAGGAGTGGTGATGGTGAGGGATGTAAGACACAAAGCTCAGTGTTGGATTGAATATACTTCATACTGACTCAGCTTCAGTGTTTTGTCATCATGTGCTTTGTGTAGGACAGAAATCTAAACCTACAAAAAGTAAGTTTATACAGTGTATCCTCTGGTGAGAGCTTCCATCACACAGATCAACATCTTTCATCTTGCAAATTGAAGTGTGCATTTAAAACTGCACACAAGTGCATATTTTGCACCCAATGGATGGAAGCTGTACACAAACAAAACTCAAGGTAAGTGGAACACAGCAAACAGGGAAAGGAACAGCTTTTATCAGACTCAACTTACTTGGTAAAACCTCTTGCTGTGCTAACATTGCAAGCACGTGCTCCTTTGAGACTGTTGATTATGCTGCTCTTTCCCACGTTAGGGAAACCTGAAGGAAATCACATAAATCCTTGTAAGTTAAATAACATTGATCAAAACTCCATCTTCCAAGTGTCTTTGCTAAGGTGCATCATCAGTGTGAGATCGGAGTTGGATCTGAAGTCCTCACTACAGAAGTAAGACAAAGTGTGTATCCTCATTTCTCACACGGATACAATGACTAGAAAGCCCCTTAGCAAACCCCGTGTTAGCAGTTTTACCCCGTTTGTAACACAGGACCCCAAAGCTTTATGGGAGAAGGAAACTCCTCCTCTCTGTCCAAAAACACTCACCTACTACCCCAACCTGAATGGCTTTGTTTTGAGTCTTGCCATGCTCTTGAAGAAGTTTCAAAAGGCATTTGGTTCCAAAACACTGAGAGGGTGTTGACAAATCAACACGTGCACGTCTTTTTGTGACCTGTTCCTGCTACAGGATTCAAAGGCAAAAAACCCCATGGTCAGGAGCTATTTAGGAAGATAAAATATGTATATTCTGTTTATTGATCTAGATTTATCAATCTACTGTAATTTCAGTGGAAAGAACCCCCCCCCCACTGTACTGCAAAGCTCAGCTGAAGTGTAAAGGCATATCCATCAGTCACAGCAGTGTAATCAAACAAGGGGAAAAGGAATTTTAAAGAAAGAGTTCCTGTTCCTCAACATGCTTCAACATGCATGATTGCAAACACACAACTCACTCATGAGACAGCCTGCAGTGCTCTTACCATAGTCTTGCCCTTCATCAACGTTGCTGATTTAAAAGCAACTGTTGGAAGCTCCTTCTTCAAATAATTCAACCATTTCTCTAAGTTGTCCTTTGGCACTAAATCTGGAAAAAAGAGGAGTTCTTTCACTCTTGTGGATCTTAAATATCACTGTGTGTAGGAAATCTGATGTGGAATTAAAAGTCAGGCCACATTTTGTCCATTTAGGATGTTCCTTTACGACAAATAATGTTTGGCTGAAAATGCTACTAAAGTACCAGGGATGTTCCCCAAAGGCACCCAGTGTCTCCTTTTCCTGCCTAAGCAGAACACATCCCAATTACATTTTTGGCCCCTGTATTAGGTTTTTAAGGCTGGGGTCTTGCTAAAAGACTGTATATGATACAGAGTGATGTTCTGTGAATGATTATCCCACTATCCCTGCAAGGGCTACTCTAATACAAAGTTCCCTTTGCTCTTGCTATTTTATTTTCTGTTTTTTTAGCTGTTGGTAAGTCAATAATTTCCAGCTTTTTTAGTGAGCTCAGAGTTGGAACAAATGTCTTCAATGGAATCTCAGATTCCTTTAAAATCTTCTTCTTAGCTCACCTACCACAGAGCCACACAGTGACCAAGTAACACTCGGAGAAAACCTGTGTTTCTTACCAATTTTGTTCAGAACCAACAGCAGCTTTTTGTTTCCTCCAGAGCAAAGGACAGCTTGCTCCAGCTGAGGACACCGGCAGCCCATCGGATCTCTCGCATCTAAAACCTCCAGAACCACATCTGAGGCCTCAAGCACCTGGGTTAGAAACAAGACAAGACTCTCAAATAAGGCATCGCACACCAGATGACAACAGAAGTTACTGTGTTGTAAACACAGTAAGTTGTAAAATCCCGTAAGTGTTGATGTTTATCACAGACAACCTTTATACTCTCCTGCAGCTGCACAGTCATGCCAAAGAAAGGAAAATAACAAGTGGTCTCATTGCTGACTCTCATCAAATTATATAAAGATAGCTGAAGCACTTCACCTTGTTGAGCTCCCTGCAGAATGATTTCTTTGAATTTTTATTCACTGGTTTTTTAGTCTTTCCTTTAGATTTGCCAGAGGATTCCTGAAGGCACATAAAAACAAAAGCGAATTATTTAAATAAGGATTAGAGTAAATACTTGTGTGCGTACACAGCATGAAAATGTAACATGTAACATCCTGCTTGGGAAGGTGCACTTTCAGAGTGACTTTTAAAAGCTTCACAGAATCAAAATCATACAGGACACCTACCTTTCCCTTCTTTTTAGCTTCTGCTTTCTTTTTAGCTTCCAGCTTCCTCTTCTTTTCATGTTCTTTCTGTCTGTTGAGCTTCTGCTTTTGTTTCAGTTCTTCAAGCTGATTGCAAACAAAATCCAAGCCAGATAAAACATTTTTGAAGGTGGTAAGGAAGACTGTTCTTTCTCCCCATTTCCCTATGTCTGACCCAAGTTCCTGAGACAGGTCAATTAGAAGTCCTGGCTGTCCAAGTGACACTGGGACACGTTTTTTTTGCATCCTACCCTGAAAAGAGTACTGTTGCCTTCAACTGCCTCAAAACCAGAGGCAACCAGCCATTAGCCTGACCCCAAAATAACATTTGTGCAGCAACCACTACAACTGTGCTGCTCCCATGCCACATTACTCCACACTGCAGACAGCAGATCCTTATTTTCTGTATAATCACATCGTGCCAAGATTTAATTTTTAGCACATCCATGCATCCTACCATTGCAAGCAATTTGGAGCACATTAAAAATGACTCTTCCAGCATGTTAACACGTACAGAGAGAAAAAGAAGGTTAAAAATAAAAGAGTCAACTGTTGCACGCTGTACAATCCTGGAAATAAAGATATTATTTTTCCAAAGTATGTGTCTACCAGGACCACCTACAGTCTACCACAACTGCACCTCTGATGCACACACAAAGCTTCCTTGAAGGCAGGAATGGTCTCAGTTCTTGTCCTCTTTGCCACAAGCTGTATTTTACCCTCTGCTTTCTTTGCTCTGCCTCCCGTAGAAGCTCTTCCTTGAACGGTGCAGTGCTGGGAACTCCGGGATCTTTCTTGGGCTTTTTGTGCCCACGTTTCTTGGCCTCCTTCCTGACCTTTCGGTGGTGTTCTCTGATCTGGAGACAGGAACAAGAACACTTGCTCAGTCTAAGCCCCCCCCCCCCCCGAAAAACTTACAGAGTAAAACCCAGCATATTTCTGACCTGCCCGAGGTGGTTTGACTGCATAATGTGTCATTGTAAAGCTACACTTCAATGCACCAGCCCAAAATAATGTAAAACATAAAGATATAAAAAACCTACACTGGAAAACAAATTCCTCACTGAAGCCCAGACTCTTTAACATGCAATATAATACCCTTACTGTGTACGTGTACGCGCGCAACATATTTTAAAATAACACCAAAAAAATGCTGTTAATGTTCTATAGTAACATATAAAAATGCTTTTAGCGGTAAACTATTTAACATGGAGTTTTAATTTGCAGCAGACCCCCCTCCGTTCCCCTATCGCGCACCGTCGGGACTCACCTTCTTCTGGATCTTGTAGCGCTTGTGGCAGCTCAGCCTCTTGCTCGCCTTCCTCAGCTCTGCAACGCACCGGGATCACCGTGTACCGGGATCACCGTGTACCGGGATCACCGTGTACCGGGATCGCCGTGTACCGGGATCGCCGGGTACCAGGATCACCGTGTACCGGGATCGCCGCGTACCGGGCATCGCCACGTATCCCGGGATCCGCCGGGTATCGACACACCCCCCCCGCCGCCCGGGACACGGGCCGAGCTCCGGTGCCCAGCAATCCCCCGCCATTCCCTCGCAGCCCCACGTTTGGATTCCGCCGTCCCAGTGTCCCCGATTCCCCTCTCCCGGTGCCCCATACCACCCCGCGTTTCCCTCAGCTTCTGCTGTCCCCTATTCCCCGCCCTGGCCCCCTGTCGCTCGCTTCGGCCGGGGGCCGGCCCCCCGCGTGCCGCGCCGCCTCCCTCCACCACTCCCCTCCACCGCCCCCCCAGCGCCCCTAGGGCGGCCGTCTGGCGCTGTTCCCGGTGCCGGTGCCATTCCGGTGCCCCCTTTCCGCCCCTCACTCGTCTCCTCAATGGCGCCCGCCACGTGCTCCCGCCTCGCCGGGCGCTGCCGTAAAGCCGCGTACGGCGCTGGCCCGCCGTGGGGGGTTTGTGTTCCGCGCGGGCCCGTGCGCGCATTTGCGGCCCAGCGGCGGCCAGTGTTCGGTGCGGGGCGGTACCGGCGGGACGGGGGCCCGGGCCGGGCGGACTGCCGCCCGCACCCACCGGGGCCTGCCCGGGCGGCGGCGGCACGCCGAGCGGAGCCGGCGGGTTGAGGCGGCGCGGGGGGGAAGGCGCGGGCCCGGAGCCTGGAGGCCCTGCCTCCCTTTGTTGTGGCGGCGGCGGCGTGGCGGGCCGCCCGAGCGCCGCAGCGGCCCCGCCCGCACCGGCCGCGGGGCGCCGAGCGCAGCCTGTTCCCCTGTCACCCACCTCGCCGGCCGCTGGGCCGCGCCGCTGTGCCGGCCGTGGTGCCCGCCGCGTTCCCGTCCGTGTTCCCGTGTCCGGGGCCGGGCCCGCGCTGTCCCCGGGCCCCGGGGTCCCGCCCAGGTGCTGTGGCAGCGCGGGCCGGGGCGGCACCGCCGTCCCGTGGGCCCGGTGCCAGCCCAGGTGTTTTCTTTGTCTGCCGCTCCTCCCGGCGGGCGGTCGGGGCGCTCCGCGGGAATTGTGTGTCTGGCTCTTTGTTTGTTATCCCGGTTTGTTGTCCATGGGTGTGCGGCGACTCGCGCCTTCCCCGGCTCGGTCCTGTTACAGGGTCTGGTTCCTGCCGTCCCCCCGTCCCGTCCCGTTGCGGGTTTCAATGGGATCGGTAACCGGGGGAATTCGGACGCGTTTGCCGCCCTTGTTCCCTTGGCGAAATTTACCGTGTTCAGTGTTTCTGTTGAAACGTGGGAGACTCCGATAACGATACTCGCGGTATCTGTGGGCTTCTAGCTCTTCTCTACACGGAGGCAGAAAATGAAATGAGTGCTAGAACGCAGCAGCTTGTTTTAAGCGTGTTGTGTCAGATGTGCGTAAAACTTGTCCGTGTGGTGAGGTGAGAGAGGGTAACACTTGTGGTGCTCAGTCTGGTGCAGCTTTGGGAGAGACAGCCCTCCACCTGTTGTGTGTGTAGCGGTGTACTTGTGAGTTAGTGGTGGCCAAAGCATTTCTCGAGGAGCCGTCTGTGCCTTTGTGACATTTTTACGGGTGGTGGGAGCGATTCCTGAGAAGATGCTCAAGCTCCTGTTGCACTGGAGGTGGAGATTCTTGGTGTGACTGTTGAGACTTGTGAGCCAACTCAGAAGTTGGCTTCACAGCTAGACTGCAGAAGAGAGTCTAGGAGACGTGTTCTTAAGCAAAACAATATATTTCTGTGCTTGTGATTGTGGAGATCTCCAGGGAAGTTTGCATTTAGGAGCCTCACATTTTTTAGGAGTTTTGCTTAAGCAGATCCCTCACTGAGTATTCACATTGTTGTCCAGACTGATGTGTGTTTTGCATGGTTTTTAGAAGAGAAAAATGTGTTTTGGAGGCTGTGCACAGCGTGCTCAGGGTGTCTGGATCACACAGGTGGTCACCAGTGTCAGCGTATGGCTGAGAGAGAGTGTATGGCATTCATGCCTTGGGTCGTGGATGTGGAGAATCTGCTGTGCACTTTGGAGGCAGATGCTGGTTGGAAGGTCCCCAAATCTTTATTTCAGGGTGGAATTGGACTGAGTGTACTGTTGGGTTCCTAGTTGAACCAGATGTGGCCCCTCCTGCCTTTATTCCACAGTAGGACTGGTGTTTCCTATCAGCCTGCCCACCAGCATGCCTGGTGTTGGCCATTCCAAACTGTAGCCCTTTGACAGAAGTTGGAGGCAGTGCCAAAGCAAGAGGCTGATTGTTCCCAAGATGAATTGCCTACTAATAAAGCACAGAGTTTCTCTGCATGTCTGTGTTATGAAAATGTCCAGAGTGCTGAACAGGAAAAGAGTCTCTCTGGGGTTTGATTGAAGGCAGTGGTTGGATAAACTCCATAGAAGCAAATATTTTGCCATAAAATGGTTCTGTGTGTTTCACATGGAATTTATGGGGGGAAAAAAATAAGGCTTTGAGACTGCTTAGGAATTGAAAGAGAATATCTTTAGTGAGCCTGTGTGGCTGGATACTTGATATTGCTTAGTTCTGAGGACAAAAAGCCACTCTGAAGAGTGATGGAGATGCATCATCACTGTGGAGTTTATGAAATGTTTCTTGACCTTAAGATGATGTTGTTATTGTTATAAGCACTGCGGTACTTTGCATTCTGTAACTTTTACTGCTTTCTGGTTTTTACTCTCAGGTCAGATATCACTTATGTTTACTCTCTGCTCTGCTTGATGAATCATTCTCCAGCAAGTGGCTGTGAAATCTGTGATATGTATTCAGGAACATTAGAGAAATGTATTTTTGTGTGAAAATGACAGAAGTGTCTGGCATTCTGTGTACAAAATTACTTTGTAGAGTTTCTGCTGGGCTAAAAAAAGTTACCTTCTGTTTCTTGCTTTTTTTCTCTGTCGCTGTAATTATCCAAGTTATTCTTTATCTATCTACTCTCAATTTTCTTCTCTCTCTCTTTCCTTCTTCTTGTCTTCCAGTTCTGGCTGTACTAACAGCATTACTGGTCTGCTACTCTTAGAGTGTCACCTTCTCCCAGTATCTGTGCTTGGCCATCAGACACTATGAGGAGACTGGCTTTTCGAGGTGCTGGTTCTACTCTGGTAAATCTGGTAAATTATTGATTGTGTCTCCATTCCTCTGCCTTAGCCTTTTGTTTTTCTTTTTACTGTTAAGTTATTCCTACCTTATTCATCTCATTTGTGTGCTTGGACTTGACTCTGACATAAATGCTTTAATGTGGTTACGTTGTGCTGCCATACCCTGTAAATCAGCTGAGTAACAGAGGCTTCCTAGAGGAAAATTCCTTGATTTGGTTGGAAAATGGGTATGGGCTGGATTAGATGCATCTGTTCTGTCTTCAGCCTTTGAGATAACCACAAATAAAGATATTTTTCTGATGCTGTCAGTGGAAGTTGGGAAAGAGCCAACAGCTTGTTCCGTAAATTACCGTAGTTGTTGCATGGTGGTTGTTCTTTTGTCACTGTTTGTGTTGGTAAATGGAAAACTGTGGCTGAAAGAGGAGGTGGCTTTTTCTGCTTCTCAGTGATTGAGCCATTCATCCTACACATAAAGTGGGAGTGGGAGGTCCTATGATGGTCCAGACCTTTTTTTCCACTTAACTATAACACAAGGTATTCAGTAACCGTTTTCATTTGTAATTTGTTTTCTTCCTGGTTTTGTTTGTTTGCATTTTTGTTTCGTTGATCTGATTTTTGTTTGCTTTTTGGTTTTGTTTTTTTAGTTTGACATGGAATTACGTGTTTTCACACCAGAACTGAGCATATGTTTCTGTACAGCTTTTTTGTCGAAAACAGTGGTTCTTGCTTAGTTATCATGCATGGGATGGGGTATCAAAATTTAGATAGTTTAAGAACATGTTCTGGTAAGAGCTACTAAGTTCATCCCATTATTGTGACCCTGAGAGTTTCTGACCTTGCTGCCCTTAGTTACTATAAAACTGTGGGAGCATTTTGACTTCCCTTTACTTTTGGGAACTTTCACAAAAATGGTGTTTGGATCTGTGGTTTAACTGACCTACAGTGTACAGCAAACATATGTAACTCCTCCAGAGCACTGCTGCTTCTGTAGTTAGCTCTCCCCAGAGGGTCTGGATGCAATGCCACGAGTTTAAGAGCATGTCTCTTCATTATAGAAGAAGTTGGATTCCATGGGTTCCAAGAGGCGAAGAGCTACCTCGCCTTCCAGCAGCGTCAGCGGAGGAGACTTCGACGATGCCCATCACTCCACAAACATACCAGGCCCAAGCAGAAAGAGGAGGAGACTTTCCAATCTCCCAACTGTAGATCCTGTTAGTACCTTCTTATTACACACTTTTTTTTTCTTGGTAATACTGTATCTTACCTGGGATTGTGAAGTGGGTGATTATATGTAGCACACGCACACTGGGTCTGAATCTGTTCCCGCCTCGGTTGAGCTTTGTTTAGGATCTCATTCAGCTTTGGTTTGGTCTTGTCGCCCCAGTTTCATCTTTTTCTTTCCTGTTCTGCTTTTCTTTTTCTGCTGATGATTTTAGCAGATGGAAGGATGTTGGAGAAGGAGCTGAAATCATAATTTGCTGGAGTTGAGAGCTGTGTCTGCATAGCAAATGCAGAGAGGATAAGTGGGGAATGGCACAGGCAGTGATTGCTCAAGTGTACAAAGCTTCTGTGATGCCTCTGAGTTAGCAATCTAATGTTAATTAATTGCAGGGCAGAAGAACCCCTGTTGTTTTCATAGATGGCTGTAACTTGGAGAGAATTGTGCTGAATTCATTTACATTTTGGATGTTTTACCTAGAATTAGTGTTGAAATAAAGCTTCCTGGGTTCAAAAAAGAAATGAAAATTCTGCATACCTGGCATACTTGTCAGGTATCCTACTAATGTGGGAGGTGCTCCAGTTGCTTCTCACTTCTGCTTGAGAGCTGTGCATTGGCAGCTTGTCTTAACCTTTTTAAGCAGGATTTGGTTTGTTGCCTCCTTAAAATGTTCTCCTTTTTCCTGACTTCCTTGTTGCTGCGTTTCAGATTGCTGTATGCCATGAGCTCTACAACACCATCAGAGATTACAAGGATGAGCAGGGAAGGCTCCTCTGTGAGCTCTTCATCAGGGCACCGAAGCGAAGGTAAGACCACAGTCCTGGGGAATCCTTCAACCTGAGACTGAACCAGGGAGTGAGGTGGAAATTGATAAATACTTCAGCATTAATTTGTGCAAAATCTAAGCAGTGTTTGATCCAAGTATTTGATCTCCTTGTTCAATGGGCCATGCTAACATTAGTGCCCCTTTTCAGGCAAAAAAAAGCCACTGAATTAATTTAAAATGTTTTTTGTGGCACCTTCCTAAGACGTCTGTGCCTTTGGTTATAAAATATTGTACATAAGTGGTGGAATGTAACACTTAGGGCATATCTTGGAGAGGTTAATGGAAGTGACCCTTGAAAATGCAGTAGATAAGTAAGAGACTGAATTTTATCTTAAACTCAGAAAACTGAGGATGATAACAGAACATATATAAAGTAAGCTGACTAATAGACTGCTGTGCAGATCTTTTAGCTGTAACAAAAATGTGTTGGAAATTGCTTTGTTTTATTTAGTCATAGGCATGTACAAGCTTTAATGCTGTGGTTTCGGTTTTACTCTTGGATTTTAATGCCTGTTTTTGTCATTGCAACAGGAATCAGCCAGATTATTATGAAGTGGTTTCTCAGCCAATTGATTTAATGAAAATCCAACAAAAGCTAAAGATGGAGGAATATGATGATGTGAATGTGCTGACTGCTGATTTCCAGCTCCTCTTTAACAATGCAAAGGCTTACTATAAGGTGAGGAAAATACATGTAAAGGCTCAAATTCATTGTGAAAGGGGTAGAGATATGTTCAAATTCTTCCTTGGTTTGGCCAAAAAACTTCAATTTAGCCTGTATTACTAGTAAGAGAACAGAACACATTGCAGTTATTTGCATATATTTCCATAAGTTTGACTATATCCCCATAAGACATCCTACAATAGCAATTTTTCTGTGGAAAACTATAAAATAATGTGGGGAGGTTCTTCATGTAGTTCTCCAAAAGAGATAGAAAGCAAAAATAGAGATGTGAACTGAGAAAAATATTCTTCTGTTAAACCCTTCTCATTTTACAACACACTCCATGTAAATAGAAAAAGATTAATTTTTTTTCCCCAAAAGGAAATGTTTTTGCCTAAGCATACACTAGGAGTTTTGGATCTTTCTCTTCTATTTGCCACTTAATAAAATGAGAAAAGGCACATTGATTATCATGGTCAGTGATCATAAATTGTGAGTGCACGTGACAGTGTATTTCAACAAGTTTGCAACCTCCTGACCCTTCTCCCAAACTGGGTGTGTGTTTTATTTTAGATGGAAATGGTTTTTATTGCAGTTTCTGTGAAGAAGTGGTGAAAAAATGGATTTATCTTCCTTAATGAAAGGCTATTTTAAATCCATAAAGCAGTGAAATTATATGTAGTGACTGAGATGATACAGCAAATCTAAACCTGCTAATATTGCCTTTCATGTATTTTTGACTGGGGAGATGATCCAAAATGCTTTCTGAATAACCCAGCAGGCATAACCAGGTGACATCCAGAAAAGCAGGATGTGTTTTTCTAATGTGAGTGTGTGGCTTTTTGAAAAACAGATTTATGGATTAATGCATTTGTACATTCTGCTTCCAGCAGAAAAACTACAAAGGTTTCCAAATTCATTGTGTACTCTGGGAGCTTTGCAAGGCACTCACCAGGAAAAAACCAACATGAATGGGTTTATATTTGAGGGAGAAGGACCTGATGGCAGGAAAGAGCGATCAGAGTTCTACAGAATGTGTGCTGCCTTTGCCTGCAGAATAGAGGATTTAAAACTATGCATCAGAAAAATCCTGTATGTAGAATAGAAATAGGTGTCCATTATTCTGGGATGAAGGAACGGTGAAGTTTCCAGATAATTATGGAGTTGTGAGCTGGAGATGTGGCACACAAACATAACCCTTTTTTCATCTTTTACCTTACCCACACAGCTCCATGGACGTGTAAACCAGGGACAGTGATTCATTGTCAAGGGCTTTATTGCAGCAGGTGTTTTGTTGGCAGTGCTAGAGCAGAACAGAAACCTTTGGGGTTTTTGTATCACAGTACAAGTTTCACACTTCTGAGCATCTTGCATTAATACAGAAGGAGTATTAATGTGGAGCAGAATACCCTTAAAATCTGTTCCTCATAACCAACACTTGGTCTAATGTGCTGAGAATATTTAAGATTAAGAACAGTTCTCATGTTGGTTTCTCATTTGTGTTACAAGCTGTCAGATATTGAGAGGGTGAAGTAAGAAGGGTGTAATCAGCAGTAATAAGGTGACATATCAGCAGGAGTACCTGAAATAGAGCTTAAATGACAGAGGAAAGGGAAAGAAAAATACATGAGTTGAAAAGCTCTCTTTGTTCTGGGTGGTGTTCTGAAGTAGTGGTGTTAATAGGCATGTGCTTGCCTGCCACTACCAACTCTGTATTTACAGAAGGTAATTTTCTGAGTAATTCTTTTAGCTCTTCCAAAACATACAGCTAGAGGTGTACCCAGCTGGGAGCATGTTGTCAAGTTTGTTAGAATTTCCCAGTTAATGCTGAGTGTAAATAGTTGCAGTGCTTTCAGAGATATTGGCATGTTTATTGGCAGTCTTCTGGAGAAGTTAATTTTCAAGTACCACACAATGGCAGCAGTATTGGCTTAAATCACATTTTTGATTGATACTTAGTCTGTTTTAAATACTGGTGCTTCAGCAAAACTAAGTGATTTCTCCAGATTCATCTAATTGGCTTGTCCAAGCCTCAATCCAGGTAATTTTATTGCTAAGTTTTCTGAAGACTTAAATGCTTTGGAGTGATAGGCATTATATTTTCTGGTGCTTATTGTGATTCTTAACTTCTCTGTTGAAGAATGAGTGAAGCAGGACTTTCCCAGGTTTTCTGTTGTTTACTAGCTGCATTTAATACCTTTCAACAAATACTTGATACATTTCCTTCAGATGAGAACCATCTGAGTCATGACCAGAACGTTTGCTTTGGTTTTGCAGCCTGATTCTCCTGAGTATAAAGCTGCCTGCAAACTCTGGGAGCTGTATCTGCGCACAAAAAACGAGTTTGTTCAGAAAGGTGATGCTGAGGAGGAAGATGATGAGGAGGAAGGACACGACAATCAAGCAAATTCTGAATTAGTAAGTGTGGGCATGACAGCTGCAGGTGGGGGAGGCCATGGCTGTGTGTGTCAGCTGACTCTGGGAGGGTGAAAAAGCACTGAGTAATATTTTCATGATTAAATTATGCCCCAAGGGCTATTTCTTATGCAAGTTCATTGGTTAATAATTTCACAGCATCCTATGTGTGTTTCATTCTGCATAGCAAAAAAAGAAGCAGGGAGGTTTTCTGATATGGATAAAGCCTGGTTCTGGTTCAGTTGAAATAATATGATGTGTTTTTGATATTGTGCCAACACTGAGGCTTGTTGCAGGCAAGCCTTGCATCTGATGACATAATTTTCCAGCAAGTGTCCCATTCAGTTAGTGCAGCTGTTCCTGGAGTGGTTTCTAAGCCAGATAGGATGAGAGGAAGTTTGGGCTTGTCTGGACTGTGTGATGTTGGGATTCATGTTTTCATTAACAATGTGATGTGTGTCTGACAGTCTCCAGTGTAAACCTGAAATTAAAGTTTTCTAAGGTGTTTTACCTAAATGGATAAACAGTGTTGTCTTCAAAAGTTTCATCCATGTTTTGTAGCTGATTTTTTCTGTGTTTGAACTGCCAGTTCCTATATATCAGTGCAATTTGAAGCATTCCACTTTGGCTGCTATTAAAATTTACTGTGACTTTGTTTCTTGCTTTAGTCATCTCCAGGTTACCTGAAGGAAATTCTTGAACAGCTTCTTGAAGCTGTAGCTGTTGCCACAAACCCATCAGGCCGCCTCATAAGTGAACTGTTTCAGAAACTTCCATCTAAAGTGGTGAGTATTTCAGTAATATTGTTGTGATCTGAGTTGGATACTTGGACATATTTATAACTGGTGTTATACTCTGTGATGGCCTCGCTCAGGATGCAGTTGTTTGGTTCTGTCTCATCACTGACAAAGTCCAGCTGTTGGTAGAACTTCCCTCCCTTCTTTATTCCTACCCATCAGGGCTTGCCCTGTTCTGCCAGTTTAGGTAACAGGGATTTTTTTTGATGCAGAGTTTTTAATCTTTTTAAATATGTCAGATTCCACTGTTCTCTGGTGAAAAAATTTTAACCAGCAGAATAAACACTCTGAAGACCATCACCATGTATTTGACTTTCAGTCAGAACAGTTCCTTTGTGTCAGTTTATTGATGAATTATAATTCCTTGTGTGTGCCTTATGACCTGGCTTGTCCAAATTGAAGCCCAGTGCCACGTTTATGAAGTTTGCACTGTTCTGATCTGCAGTTCTCGTTCTGTGAGCTGTTGGAACCATAGCTTTGTGACTGTGGGTAGTAATACATAACTAATTCTTGTTTTCCAGCAATATCCAGATTATTATGCAATAATAAAGGAACCCATAGATCTCAAAACTATTGCCCAAAGGATACAGGTACAGTATGAACATATTAATATATCAGACCTGTTTAACAGTAAGCATCCTAAAGTTGTTAGAAGCCAGAATTCATGGTGGTGGGGAAGGGCATGTTTTTTCCCCTGCTATTAAAAAATCTGCACACTGTGCTGATTTGTTTTGTCCTGGGTTAGGAGAAGTAGCTGTGTGGAAGATCAAGCCTTGTAAACTGTGGTGTGCTGGCACTGAGCCAGAATATTTTGGGTTCCTTGATGTTTAGTGGTTTAAAGCAGTTCCTTGGCAAGCACTGCTAATGTGAAACACTGAAGTGCTGAGGCTTGGTCGTGCATTATCATCACCTACTTTTGTTCTAGTGCTATAAATAGATGTTTTGTACTGTTGCATTTTTCATCTTACTTTTCCAGTAATTTGAAGTATTGTTCTGTAATTTTAGCATTTTGAGTAGTAGTGAGGGAAAGGACATAGAGTAATTGAACTAGAGAATAAAGATAAAACAGCATTTTGTCAGAACTCTTCAAAATTAAGAAAATATGATCTGTTAAGTATTTTTTCAGTCTTTTACTTGGCATTCATAAGCTTTATAAGGACTTAGCATGTGTGTATGTTACTTTCTTTTTTTGATTACTTTTTCCAGATACTTACCTGTCCTCTTTATAAATATATTATCGTTTCCTGTAAACATTCCCTTTATTCTATATGAATTCCCTTTGCTTTTCACTATTGACTTAGTTCTCATGCTGTCTGAAGGTTGCCACTTTAACCAGTCCTGGTTTTTGTTGTATAGAATGGAACCTACAAAAGCATTCATGCAATGGCCAAGGATATAGATCTTCTGGCAAAGAATGCCAAAACCTACAATGAGCCTGGATCACAAGTGTTCAAGGTTGGTTTCAGTTCAGAGTTTGATTTGAGTTCAGATTTTCTTTACTACTTTCTGTGCTGATTGATCCATAAATGAATCTTTAGCATAAGGCTCCCAAGACTTTTTGCATTTTTTGAAAAATAACTATTAGTGGCTTTTTCTTTTTTATATTGCTTTTACTAGAATTGGGGTAAATGCAACTTTTTTTTTCCCCTTGAGTTACATGATTTTTTCCAGTCAAATTTTATCTTGGGGTGTGAATTACATGACTTCTTGGGAGGAGTGAAGGATCCCTGTTCTTGTGGTTGAAGTCAAAATGGCTGAAACTACAATTTCAAGTGACAGGGGTAGTTCTGAGCTGGGACCTCTTTCCACACTGCAGAAACTGTCTGTGGTTTGCATCATAAGCTTCAAAACCAGAGTCAGGCCTTCTTTGTTCTGTGAGCTGTGAGAACAATAGCTTTGTGACAGTTTATGGTAATACATTATTTTTGTTTTCCAGCTATGTCCAGATTATTGTGCAATAATGAAGGAGCCCACAGATCTTAAAACTATTGCCCAAAGATCCTCTCCCTTTCAGCCACGTTTTTGTGACCAAATTGCACCTCCTATCTTTTTCATACCTAGTTCACCAGCACTTTATGTTCAGACTGTCACTTTGCTGCCTCCATGTACTCTGGAAATAAGAATTTCAGTGGCAAAGGATTCCTTTGCTCTGTTTTTAAGGGCATTTTAACAAGAGACCTTGTGCATGTCTAACACTGTTATGTAAGTGGTTCTTGGACTTTCCCAACTGCACTTGTGTTTGGATTTTAGTTTCAGTTCCTGGTGGTGTTACTCACACTTGTAACCTCACTCAGAGCTTGTCAGCCCTCCTTTGTGAACTGTTACTCTGAGAATGCAGTCCATGGGTGTAGGATGAGAAGGAACAGGCACTGTAAACCTTGGTACTGGTGCTAACTTTTTGATTGCAAAGACAGAGATATTATTTTGCCTGTTTAGTTTTCAGTGGTATTTTTGTATATTTGCAAATTGTAGATTTATTTTTTAAGTATATGACAAAAAAACCAGCTCTAAGCTCCTCAGCTGTTCTATTCAGTTTTTTAAGGCCACTGTAAGATTAGTGTGGGTGTATTTCAGGCAGACTTTGTTCTTATGCTTCATTTCTCATGCAAAATTGTTTTATATCCAAGTGTAAAAACACCTTCATTTTTGTTTTAGCTTCTTAGATAGATGGATATACCTGATTAAAACGTTCTTCGCTTTCAGCATTAAACAAAAAAATTCTTTTAATTGACAGGATGCAAATGCAATTAAAAAGATATTTAATATGAAAAAGGCTGAAATTGAACACAGTGAGTTGGCCAAGTCAAGTCTGCGAATCAGGTACTGCAAATGGAGTTCTTTCTATAAACTCTTATAAACACCTCTAGAGACACTCCCTTAATTTTTGCTGTGGAGAATATTGTGGGAAATAATTGCTTGAAAACGTAGTTTATTGTTGTTTTCAAAGTTATAAATTATAGGTTTTGGAATGAAGTTTTTTCACTGAATTACCTTCTCTGGTGAAATATTTCTGTGATGTGCTTGATTATAGAAAATATTGTCACTGGCTCTTTTATAACTTAAGCTATGGCCAACTTCCATCACGTGTTTATAAGTTAATAACAGAAAAGGAATAGTGAGGAACAGGGTGCTTTGTTTTATGAAAAATGCTGAATATTCTTCAGGCTTGTTAGGAGCTGAAACATAAGAGCTCACAGTTAATTAGGTATGGGCAGAAACATAGGAACAGGACCCTGGGCAAAAGATATTTAGGGGGAAGTCCACATTATATAAACTCTAGTTTGAAAAGTGATTCCTAGCTGTAAGAAGAGCCACAGGACACTGAACATCTGGACTTACTATCAGTGAAACATAGATCTGGTCCTGAACAGACAGGTATAAAACACTGTTGAGAGCTCTATTTGTTGCATGGAATGATTATATTTAGGAAACAGCATTTTCTTCCTGTGAAAGTTCATGCAGAGAAGGGATGCAGTCATTATAAATGTTTCTTATCTGAAATGCAATTAGATTTCTTTTGTATAAACTTTTTACTTATGAGTAGCACTCAAAGTCGGTTTAGATATTATTTGCCAGTATGATCTCTGTCATTTATATAAAAAAAAGTAAAGCAGAGTCTTGCAAGTCATTCAGGGAGTTGGGAAACTCTTACAAGGTGGAATCTCTTTATGTGTTTGAGCTGTTTGCTGGGTTTTGGTGCTGGAAAGCAACTGTCATTTCCTGCAAAGGTTTGTATGGTACAACTGGAAACACCAGTGCTCCCTTACTTCAGTGAAAGGTAGTTTAAATTTTCTTGGTGTAGGTGGTTCAGTATTAAAAGTGTTGCCTGGGATTATTATGTGTGAAGGAAGTGGAAGTTACCTGGTTGATTTTTACTGTTTGGTATTTTGAGACGTGTTTTTTCTGGTTGGTTTGTTCAGCATCAGCTTCCTTCCCATGGTTGGGTGAATCATATAAAAATATAAAAGCAGAAATACTGTTAGGGAGTAATTCCTGACATATATTTTAGTACTTTTCCTTCTTAAAAGTATGAGTAGTGCTAGAAGACCTTGATTCTACAGAGTCTGAACATACATATGTGTTTGCTTTGCAGTAACTAGAATTACATAAAGACATAAAGGTTTTCTATTTAAATTGTGATTTGGTTTTATTTTTCTCACTGTGTTGGCCACTGATGAAGCTCAGGGTGTCAGAGTTAATTTTAAGGCTTAACTGTTTTTCTTCAAAATAAAGCTGATTGTATAAGAAGGGATGACAGATAAATCACACTGATATTTGTTAGTTGAATTCCTCTCTTGCACTGCCAACCCATTTCCACTTCTCAGCTACCTTATTCTAGATGTTTTGTCATGTGCTGTGTTTTTAATAGAAATCCTGAAGTCATCTGTCAGAATAATTGACAGCTCCCTTCTTTGTTTCTCTAACTTGGGGAAAAAAAAGAAGGCCTGAAGCAGGCTACAATAAAGAAGGCCTGAAGCAGGCTGCATGCAAAAAAAATTGAGATGAGAGAAAAAGTATCATGGAAACCAGACCTTCTTTTCTGTATTTCACTGGTTGCTTTTTTTATTGAACCATTATTCTTTTTTGTTTTTCTCCTGAATCAGCTTCACAAAATCATTATTTTTTATTTAAATTTCTAAATGTTTAATTGTCTTAAAGGGGGGTTCTCCTTTACCGGTTGCTGATTTTGGTAAAATTCCCTCATTAACTCACTTCAAGTTAATTTCCTGTATTTTTGTTCTCAATTTACATCTGTTCTTCTTTGTCATTGATGGATCAAACTCAAATTCATCATAGTGCTACTAACCTAAGTTCTGTGTGTTGCCCCTGTGTCAAAAATCATGATTTTTTTATTGCAACTCATTGTCTCCTTTGTCGTACTAAACTGCTCTTTGTGGGTGCATTTAACTGTCCTCCCTTAAATCAAGTGGCAAAATTAAATTGCTTGGCAGTATGCCCTGGCAACCAACTTGACAGTGACTTTGTTTTAATACTTAATAAAACATGATTGGACCTGTATGATGAGCTTTGTCTGGATGCTAAGGAACATTTTGTTGGCTGCTTCCACTGCTATTTAGGCTGAGCTGTGTGTACAGCTATTAATGCTTGAGCTAAACCTTCCTCTGCCTTTATAAACAAAATCCACATTAATGCTGGAGCACTGAAGGAATCCCAGTATTACTTAACTTCCAGCTTCAAAACATACCTCTCTCTGAACTTTTTGGCTGATCTATCAAAGTGATTCTGTAAAAAGCTTTTTCCTTTGCTGCATCTTTTCGTGGGTCTAAGGTGGGCCTGTTTTTTTTCCCCTCCCCCTTTCCTTGGCTTGTCTCTTCTGCCTTAAGGACTGCATCAAATTTGGCTGCTTCCAAGCTGACAGGTCCTTCCTCACAGGGTAAAGGCAGTGTTGGGGATGAGAGAAATTCTTCTAACAAATATTATCGGTAAGTAAACTGTGCACTTGGAGGAAAAGCTGGGTCGTCGTCACGTGGAAATACTAAATTATGTTTGGTTGTTTTTTTGTTGTTGCTGTTGATAGTGCTCTTCTGTATTGACTCAGATACTTTTGAGATTCAAATATATCAGTAAAGTATCTATTAAGTATGGTTTAATAAGTTACTTTGCTGTAGTTACTCTTCCATATTTGGCACTATATTTAACGTTTCAAAGCACCTGTTGTGAAATACTCTGTATGCAGTCATTTCCTTAGAAATACTGTTCTGTTAGAGGAACAGTGTGCTAAGCTCCATTACAAAATAAAGAAGGCAAAAAACCTCATGGAAATGTGCTGTAAACCTAGAAAAAATATATTTGGAGACTAAAAAGAAATAATAGTAAGGACTAAATAAGAGGTGGATGGTGGAAACCAGTGAAGCCTGTGAAATGGAAGTTTTGCATACAATGGGGTGCAGTTATGGCAAACTTCCTGAGTGGGCTGAATTACTTTCTGGTCTGTTCTTTTAGTCATCAGCTGAGAGTTTTGGTACCTATCAGAGGTCTCCTGGTCAGTCTCTGGGTTACTGTCTTGAAACAGTGCTGCTCCTGGCTAATTCCCTGCATGTGTGCTCTGGAGCCATGGCTTAGCAAGAGAACCTTTAAGGAATTGGGCATCAGTACAGAGTTGGTGGCACTTTCAGCAGCTGTCCTGGTTTTGGTTGGGACAGGGTTAATTCTCTTCCTTATATCTGGTCCGGTGCTGTGCTTTAGGATGAGATATTAGGATTAGGATGAGAATAATATTGATAACACACTGATGTTTTAGTTATTGCTGAGTGAGAAGGATGTCCAGTACTTCATTCACACTGACAGGTGGGTGGTGGCAAATGCTCTGTGGGGCTGCAGCAATCCAGACTGGCAGCACAGAGGTAAAATAAGGGCGAGATGTTGCTGCTCAGGTAGAGAACTTGGGTGTGCAAGTACAGCATGTAGGTGGTCATGTACCCAAGAGCTGGGCCACTGAAGAACATCAGAGCAGCCAGTGGGTGGATCAGGATGCTGGGGCTGGAGTGGCTCAGGTGGCTCTGGACTGGCAGTGTAAAGGTGAATTACTTACAGCTCCGTGGGCCCATGGCACCTCAGGCCATCAGGGAAGAGATACAACATAGATGGGCTTGTGATAAAGGTGTGGACTTACCTGCCATATCAATGGTATTCCAATAAAAATCACCCAGGTTAATAAAGAAGGACTTTTGATGAAAGGAGGCAAAGTGCAGCTATGACAGAACCAGAACTGGCTCCAGCAGCAACAGCTCAGCACCACTCACCAGCTCCTGCCCTGAGGGACTGCAGGGGCAGGTGGAGCCCAGAGTCATGAACTAAATGTTTAGAGGGATGGCCCATAGACTGAGGGAATGGTATCTGTTGTGTGTATCAAAAGATAAGAAAGTATATTTTGGAAAGTGGGGGACCTGGACACACACAGCAGTGACCCGTCTGCTTTTGCCCAGTCTTCACTTTGCTCCTGCAGGACAAGGCTGAGCCCATTCCTGAGGTGCCATGGGCCTGGTAACAAGGCAGAGAATGTGAGCCATAGCCTATAGTGTAGGTATGAAATGCTGTGCCCCAGGTTTGGGACAAAAGAGGGGCAGAGAGGGACACTGAAGAAGTCTTTGTGAGACCAGAGCCTGGATACCAATTTACTCCACACGGGAAACACAGGAAGCTGTTTCATGTACAGGCACTGTGTGTGCTGAAAATGCCTAAGGTGGGGATGGGGAATGGGAGAAAGTAGCATATATGGCTTACAGCATGCTGAATTCCTTCCTGTAGACAAATCCATATAAAATAGGATCAAATAACTTGTCATCCCCTTTCTCCCAGTTAATCAAATACTCAAGTACACAAAATAGGACAGAAGACAGCAGGCTGGAGCTCAGTTTTCTGACTCTCTTTGATGGACCAGCTCTTAAAATAGAGACAGAAAGGGTTGGTAACAGTTTCTGTTGTAAAAGGCTCCAGCCTTTTCTTTGATATCATGGCTGTATTCCTGGTCATAGACTCATGAGCTTCATTTGTTTGCTTACACACTCTGGGTGGCTGTTAATGGTAAACATGCTAACCCTGTCATTTTTTTTTTCATTTTCATTTTTTAATTACCTTTTAAAAATTTCTTCTTTTACTTTTTCATAGTAACAAAAGATCAGCCCAAGGGGATCGTTTATCAGCAATAACCATGGCGTTGCAATACGGATCCGAAAGCGATGAGGATGCAGCTTTGGCAGGTAGGAAATGAAATGTAGTTTCTCTGTTTTCTTTAATTAAAATGTTCAGAATAAGCAGATCTGTAGAGCTCCTGATACATTCAAATATACTTACTTCAGAAATACTTTGCACTCATTGTGTAATTCCTTTAAATCACAAGGGTAGGCCAAACTTGCTGGCACATTATGAATTTTGTGTGTGTTTCCAAGTATGCTTACCCAAGCTTTAGGAAACTGTTGCTTGTTTTTATTCCTTCTGATATGGAACAGGAGATATTGGAAAAGGCATTGGGTGCTTTTGCAGTGAAGGATTGACAGTGCTACAGTTGTTTATTGTAGTTTTTATTTTTTGTTTACATTTCTGCATGGATGTTAAATGATGCATTTCTATGATGCATATATGTTTTTGAGGCATTTATTTCACACCTGGTAGTTGAGCTGTACTCCCCACTGTTTTCCAGTGGGTGGATATGCTGTAGAACGTTTTGGATTTTAGATCTTGCTGCAAGCAAGAGCATTTTTATTCCTGGTTAGCCCAGAGCTAAGTTACTGCTTCAGAGCAGCTGCTTTCTGGGAGGTGTGAGGAGTATTTATTAGCTGGGTTCAGTGTGATTGCTGGCTGTTGCTTTTTTCAAATTGTAATTCTGTAAAAATGTGTAGCTTTTTACATCCTTGGAGTGATTTAATGACTTTCAGGTGCCACCTTTACTATGGACATTGTTGTCATTTTCATGAGGCCTCTCTCTGCATCTGAGACTTTTACCTTGCTGTTGTTGAAGCTCTCCTGTCTCTATTGCATTCACCTGGGGGAAAAAGTCAATTTATTTGGCAGACCTGTCACCCTTAATGTTTTCTGTCCCTCCAATACACTACTTGGACATCCCTATGCTTTCAGTCTCTGGATGACAAGGATTTTTATTTAAATCAAGTGGTACTTTTATTAGTTACTCTTCTGTCTCATCTTTTTTCCCTCCTCTAACACTTGTTAAAATAAATGAGAACGGGGCTGCATGACTGAACATAAAGCAGAACTTTCTCCTTTTTGATACAGAGAACTGAATCTTTATGAGCTCCTTTGTCTGTAGCAGTTGCCTAAGCAATGAACAATATCTGTTTCCAGCTGAGAGTTTATCCTCACAGTTGCAGATGGTGTTTGGTGTGATGGAGCTTGTAGAAGATTCCCAGCTGCAGTGTGCTGGGACGTGAGCAGCTTCTGCAGCTCCCTTGCATTAGAAGTCCCTTGCATTAGAAGTCTGTAAGGGCAGGCACAGTTGGTCATAATGTATTACCTATTAATATGTATTTAATTTTGTTAACAAAGATATTTTATTTATTACTGCATCGTTTAGAGATGTTTTAAGGCTGGATGCTGCTTTTGAACTGTCTTCAGTTAGACTTTGAGCATTCATTGTTGTTCGGGTGCTTTGGGACCACAGAGGAGACAAATCACTTATGAAGTAAAGACTCATTTTCTTTCCTGTACATTCAAGTGCTCTCCCATCTCTCTGCCCTCTCTCTTCCTCATCATTGAGCCAGAGTACATGTATATGATAAATGCATTTATATCTGATAACAAGGCTCAGTTCCAGCTGTAAATTGGATGGCTTCCTGCTTTTGTAGGAGTTTAACATCACTCCATTATGAAACCACCCCTTAGGACACAGGCACCGTGGCATGGAGGGAACAGCAGGAAATATGTTTTGTTGGGGACTGTTGAATGACATATACTTTATGGTTATGTTTGGAGGGTTTTTTTGCTGTATCTGCTAACTGAAGTTGTGGTAACAGCAGCATGAAAAGGAAGTAGGAGATAACTAGAAGGGAGATAACTCTCCTCTGCCACCATGTGCTTGCTGGGGGGATGGGGCCTGGTGTTACTGCATATGAAAGAATGTACAGTCTTCCAGTAGATTGTTTGTTCCATGACAGAAATAAGAATTTTTCTGTGTTGTGGTCTGAAAATATATTTTTCTTTGGTTCTTAAGATAACAGGTTTCACACTAGGAGAACACCACTTTCTGAATAAGTAAGAATGTGTAATATTTGACACATCTTTTTAAAGAACATACACATCATAATGAAAATGTTTATAGCTGTGTTACAGTATTACATAAACACTTTCCCTATAGTGCCTTTTTAATTTACTTAGATTTTTTCTTTAGGGAATGCCTTGTGTTCCACTTTTAATGCAAAGAAAGTACATTTCTCATTTAGGGTATTGAACTGCTTTGTTGCTGGCTGCCACATATCAGAGTACAGCAATATACACTACTAGTTCCTTATCTTTTTCTCTTTCATAAAAACAAGTTATTCTGCTTTTTCTGTTCTGTTTCTTCCATTTTTGGTGGAGCACTCAGAACTGAACAATTGGAGTAAACAAAGCAAATTGTTTGAGTAAACCAAATCATAATCTATTTTTGAAACTTACTTTATCTGACAGCAATCTCTTAACTGTGAGTACATACCTCCACAATCAGGTATGTGAAAACATAGTGCTACCTCCTATGTCTGGTTTCTACCTGAGTTATTATGTCCAGCTCCTGCTTTGCTGGCTGCTCTAATAGGTGCTGGGCCATTAAGTGATGCTCACTGGCATATATAGATACCTGAATAGGATATTTTTGAGTGTCTCTCCTGAATCAGTAATGAACATCTTTATTGCATGGTGTGACTCTTGAGAATGGTCCTGTACAGGGCCAGGAGTTGGACTCCATGATCCTTGCGGGTCCCCTCCAACTCAGCATATTCTGTGATTTCATGTTTGCACATCAGCTGATGCCTGTTTGTGTTTTAGCTTTGCCTCTGACTGCTCTGGTAGGTCCCACATGTCACCCTCATACAGGTCTGCAGTGTCACACTGACAGAGGGGAGATGACAGGGCTGTGTAGTCACAGTCTGAGTGTCCCCTGGCTTTGTCATCATTTCTATATGTCTGTACTGAACGTGGGTGGAGAGCTTGGAACAGTGCCAGCCTCGCCTGAGCAATAATGAACATGCCAGCTGGAAACTTGGTGTGAGCCTCAGAGGGCTGTGTTTGTGTGACTGAATTACCCAGGGTCTCATCTGCCAAGCTTTCCTGCAAACCAGCTCCTAAGAGGGGGGAGAAGGGTGAATAAGTTAACTCCAGCATGTGCAAAATCATGAAGATTTTAAGTTGTGGTACAAATTACACTGTTTGTGTTACTGAGAAGTGTGGAAGGATTGGCCATTTACTCCCAGCATTTTCTCATTCCTCTTATGTTTCTCTTGCTCATGTAATGTTTCTCCTATTCTATCTGCAGTAAATATGAGCTCCTCATAGCATTTCTTTCATTCATCCTAATCCTGAAGCAAGATAACTAGAAAAGCTTGCTATAAAATTTGCACATGAATTTTATGCTAATTGTATAATCATTCTAAAATATTCATTTCTTCTTCATTTGCTGCACATATAACAGGTGCACCTTCAGGCTTTAGTGTCAGTTTTTTTCTACTGAACTTCACAATTTTGTATTGAGCTATGATTAATAAGGTCTAAAGATTGTAATATCTAGATAAAGTGCCTTTTTTTTTGTCAGTTTGAGGCTCATTAGGTATATTTGTTGTGCCCTTTTCTGAGGTATGAATCTGAGTGTCACAGAGTGGCTGAACAACCTCAATTGAGGGACTGCCTTTTCTTCTGGTTTAGACCTTTATCCATCAAAAAACCCACTCAGAGTCGTCCTGCTGAGTTTCCCATTTTTCCTTTCTCTCTGTGCAGCTGCTGCTCGTTATGAAGAGGGGGAATCTGAAGCTGAGAGCATTACTTCCTTCATGGACACATCTAATCCTCTTTACCAGCTTTATGACACAGTCAGGAGTTGCCGAAATAATCAGGGCCAGCTCATCTCTGAACCCTTTTTCCACTTGCCCTCCAAGAAAAAATATCCTGATTATTATCAGCAAATTAAAACACCGATTTCATTGCAGCAGATCAGGTAAGAAAACAGAATACAAACTACATCTGGTGTGAAACTGTTTTCTTTTCAGAGTGCCTCTCCTGTGGTCAGGTTGTCATTACCTAATGCATTATGTGCACCATCTTTCCATCTGTTTGCTGCTTGTTTCAACTCACTCTGCATCAGTCTTTTGATCATCTTTTATAGGTGGCTGCTGTTGGGTTTATTTTCCATGGAGTTTCATTTGCAATGGGCCTGAAAGCTGCCATATCAATAATTCTGAAGGCCACCTGTGCAGCAGAGATGAAAGCTTCTGCAACCCCCCCATTTTTCTCTTTCCTTGACCATGATGGCTTGATTATCTCTTACTGCCACGTGTTTAAATTAATAGTCTTCAGCAGTGTGAGCTGTAGAAAGATGGTTGCAATTACATTCTTTTTGTCTAGGTCACAGTATAACTGTGGAGAATAATTATTTTCATTCATGGTGTAGCTGGTCTGGACTGAAATAAGCAGTTCACCATTTATAAATCTGTGAACTGTGAAAGGTTCATCAGCTGCCAGAGCACAGTTGTCAGATTAAAACCCTGAGTGAAGAGAAGTGAGCAACATCTTTCTTTAGTGGGCCAGGATAGGCTGATGTGATGTGATGGATGCTCAGGGTTCTGAGTGCATTAACAGTCTTTAATGGTGCTGACCAGCCTTGGGTGGCCCAGGCCTCCTGCCCAGTGGCCACTGGGGCTCCAGTCCCTGCCAGAGCTGCACCTCAGGAGTGCTGGTCCTTCATCTTGAGTTGGTGAGTGCTGAACCCTTACACTGTTCATGTGTTTGTAATACACAGCTCTGTAAATTGTATTTATACCCTAATATGATTTGCTGGACTTGGTGTAATTGTTGACTAAGCAGTGTCTTCATTAAATCAGAACCTAACAAAGCTGCTTTTTTGTTTTCTTAATTTGTTGGAGGGTGTTTTTCATGTGCTGGGGAGCAGTTCTGGAGCTGCCACACTGATTTTCTTATCTGCCAGTGGCTCTAAAGCATTTTTTTTATATTTTAGTACAGCTGTTGGCTTGGCAAAGAAAGTGTCTTGCCTTGAACGAAGAACAAAATGTACTTGATGAGAAAAAAAAAGGTAGAAATTGAGAAGAATCATTGACAGTTGTCAGGAAGCTTTTTGTCTGGATGTACTTAAAAGTATTGGCTCAAGTAATGTATCAACAGATTTAATTGGGAGAGACTTCCCATTAAAAATATCCTTGCTATCAGTGATAGAACAAATAACTTGCAATAGAGAGGCAGCTGCACTTTTGCTTTCCTTACAGTGTAGGCAGATTGCATCTGGCTGTGTGAGCAGTACAGAAATTCCATGCAAGTGTGTGAAGAACTGCAGAGAAAAATGACTTGAGTTGTTGCCTGAGAGCTTAGAAAATAAAAAGAGACAGACAGGCTTCTTAGAAATAGCTCACAAGTTAGAGTACAGTGTTTATAGCAGTCCAACTTCTTTCTGCAAATTCTGAAATTCAGTTGTTTCTTAAATTACCATGTTAATCCTCACTTGCTATACCTCAAAAGCCTTGAAGTCATGCATATGTGCACTTAAATGATGTGCTGCAGGGAAAACTGAAGCTGGCATGGTTGCACTGCCACTCACTAGGGGTGGAGGGTTTTTTTTTTTTGTGGTGGTGTTTTTTGGGGTTTGTAGGTTTTTTTTGAGAGGTACATATGAAGAGCATATCTTCTGTTCTCAGATGGGGACAGAAAAGTTGAGTGTCCCAGTGAAAAGTTGAAGGAGTTGGAGTCAAGCCTACCCTTCCTGTCTCATATCTGTTTGGCTTTGGCATCTGGCTGCCTAAGCTGTGTTTCCAGAGTGAGCTGTGAAATGTGTGGCTGCTGCAAATTTTACAGCTAGTCATATATTTCAGGGGGATTTGTGTGTGATAAATGCAGGAAAAGACTTATTAATAATATATGATTTCTAGAGGGAGCATGTGAGTATGTTTTGGTTTAATGAGATGTACATTTTACCTATCTCAGCCTCTCAGTCACTTCATGAGTGTTATGAACCTCAGTTATTTGAGCTGAGTGCTGATCCCCAGCTGTTCTTCCAGGATGTGGGAGGGAATCCTGCTGCTGATGGCTTTAGTTTTTTCCTAATTTCCTCCTGACTTGCTCTTTACAGAGTCCCAGAATAGCTGAGGCTGGAAGGGAGGGCAGACAGCCCAGCTCCATGGCAGGGTCACCCAGAGCCACGTGCCCAGTGAAGTTTTGGGTATCTCCACAGGTGGAGACTCCACATCCTCCCAGGGCAACCAGAGCCAGTGTTTGAACACCCTGACAGTTAAAACCACTTGTGTTCAGCTGAAATTTCCAGTGTTTCCACTTGTTCCCCTGACCTCTTGCCCAATCAATGGGCACAGCAGGGGTGAGCCTGGCTCCCCCTTCATTCCCTTCACACACTGATGAGAATTCCCTGCCTCGAACAGGACAAGAAAATCCTTCTTAAAAAGCAAGGCATGGAGCTGTGAAGGCCACAACTTTCCTGTGTGGTAAAAATGCATGGTGTGGAGGTCACTTAGCAAACTTGACATTGCTGGGGAACAGTCATTCTGAAATTACAAATAGCCACAGGAATAGTTGGGAAATGATGCAGGAGAATGTGTTCAGTACCCAGTACACAAATGCTGGGTCCTGGCATGCTTACAGGGACTGTGCTCCTTATTAAATTTTACAGCATTAGGAAGTATGATCCTTAAGGCAAGTGGGTCAGGCTTTTATATACCAGAGGAGGAAGGTGTGCTGAGGAGGAATTCCATGGCAGCAGCTCCCTCCTAAAACACATGTGGGAGCACAGGCACTGAAGTTGGTACCTTCATTGGCACATCCTGGTGGTTTGTGCTCCAGGAAACTGGAGTTATAGATGAGGTTTGAAAATGTGCAGGGATCCAGTGTGAAACACAGTTGGGTTTGTGTGACATCTGCTGTTTGGGGCATTAAACTGCATTTTCCTAATGAATGTGCCACTTTTTGGTTAATGATCTGCCACACAGGAATCTAAATGTTATATTTTCCTGCACTGGGATGTGTTGAGGTTCTCCCAAAAATGTGAGATTTGGGGGGGCCCTTGTTACTTTTGGATTAGTTATTAATTATTTGACTGGAGCTTATAGTAAATGTCATCACCTGGTCAAGTATCTTTTGCCATTTAATTTAACCAGCTTTAGTAATATGGCAAAAAAAGGAGTGGAACTTACCTTGAAGTAATGGAGCTGCTGCCTGGGTTAAAATCTGAAGGGTTTATAGAGAACTTCAATATTTCTGTTTGCTTAATTTATGAATGAACCAATCAGAAAAATGTTCTCTAATGAGAAAATGATGTCTCTAATATTTAGAATACATTGTAAATTTTCACTGTATCTGAGATTTTGCAGTTCTTTCATTCCTTTTGTCACTTAATATTTGTTGAATATTGTATAATTTTAAATCTTCTGTTTGCATATCCAGTTTTCTTACCTTAACAAGTACTTTCAGTGCATATTGTACAAAAGGCCTTTACAAAATCACAGGTTCAAGTAAACAGTGTTCCCAATGTATTTATAAGACTGTCATCATCAGTAGGACATTTGTCAAATGCCTTTTTTCATCCCACACATTCTTTGTTAGTGGATTTTTTTTCTCCCTGAAGAGGCAGGACTAGCACTTCACAATTTCTGAAGAAAAGCAAAATAAGTTACATAACTGATTTTAGCCATGGTTTGAATTGTTTCAGTAGGAAATTTTAAGCCATAGCGTGTATCTAATAAGATGGATCTTTTGGTTATGTGGAGAGAGCATCTCTCTCATCATCAGTTCTTTCAGATATTCCACCTGGAAGGGCTGATGAGTTTCCAACAGACCTTTTAGAGGGATGAGTGCCAGCTACTGCATTTTTTTTTTAATTACAGTTCTAATTTTGACCAAGTGAAATGTTATGCCAGTGTTGTTCTGGGCTTAGTGGCCTTATGAAACTGTAGCCTACTTTTTAAACTGTTTTTCTTCCCGTTTCACAAATGTCATTTTGTTTAAAAGGTAATTCTCCCAAGTTTTAGTCATGCTTTCGTGGTACAGTTGTATCGCTGTCAATCATTTGACAGAAATTTCTCATAGGTTTTACTATATAAACTTAATTTGTATTATGTTGACAGTGACTTTCTGTAGAGCTGTGGATTTGGTTAATTTTAACCTCACTTTGCTAACTAAACTGATGTTTATAAAATCCTTTTCTTCCAAGATTGGTCAGATGGGTTGTTAAAAATTTATTGTGAAGCTGCATTTCATACTCTAATTCCAGAAAAGTCACAGTAGTTGAGTTCTGCTGAGTTGGAGTGTAATTAAATCTGTTCAGAGCACTTCTGTGAATAACCTTCTTAATTAATCATCCTATTGTTTGCTGACAGCAAGTACAGTGAAGAGGATGGTAAGGGAGGAGGTTTTTGCAGACAGGCACAAAAGCAATCCTGTTCTGTGCATTTTTCATCCTTCACATCTGTGGTTGGAAGTTGTCAGTCCTTCCAAACCATATGGTGTAAGTCTGGATCTTTACTTTTGTTGTTGAGCCTCTGATGAACACAACTGTGGCTGTGAGTTGGTTGCTTACAGTCGGGGGACCTGCACCTTGTTTGGGTAAACAAATGGTGATAGACACAAGCTTGGGACTAAAAGATTTTATATTAAATTTATGTTGTGGTAGTGAACCATCAAGTTCACCATCAGACAGGTGCTGTAGAAACCAGATTGAGTTTAAAGATGTGTAGCTGGTGGATGTGCCAGGCAGGCAGGTGAAGAGGGAGGTGTGGAGGAGGATGAGTGGGCTTTGAGGTTCGTGTTGTTGTAGATTAATATTTTCTGCTGCATGCAGTGAAGTGTTGGAAGGTTTAAAAAAAGAACTTTCAGCACTTGTGCAAGGAAATACAAGAAAACATATTAAGATTTTGGCAAACAGGGCACTGATTCATGTGTTTAGCATATGAAAACTGACTTTTTTGTTGTTGTTAGTCCTCTTCTGTTTTCATATGATGTGCACTTTGCATACAGCACCAGTCAACAAACAACCAGGTTTTTTAAGAGAAGGGAAGAATTGGAGGGGGTAGCATGAGAGATGCTGGGCACTTTTGGGTCTCCCTGAGTGTGAATGGGATTAATGTAGTTTGTGTCTGTGCAGAGCAGACCTGGCATCGTACCCAGGCCCTCAGGTCAGGGCTGAGGGTACTGGAGTGGTCTCAGCAGGTTGTGCTTCTGCCTCATCTGAGTATGAAAACAAGATTTCTCCAGTCTCCACAACTTTCAAAATCATTGAAAACATCCTTCAGGAGGAGATATGTTTCCCTAATATAGTGCAATTGGAAGATGTTACTGGTGCACCAGAAAAAACACATTCCTGTAATTAGAGCTCTTTGGGTGCTCATTTGTTGTGAAAATGAAGATGTTAAAGAAGTGTTTTGCACCGTGTAACCTGTGAAATAGCTGATTGGTATTTCTCTTTTGCAGAACCAAGCTGAAGAACCATGAATATGAAACTTTAGATCAGCTGGAGGCTGATCTGAATTTGATGTTTGAAAATGCCAAGCGCTACAATGTTCCCAATTCTGCCATCTATAAAAGAGTACTGAAAATGCAGCAGGTTATGCAGGTATGTGGAGTAGAACAGTCAAAAGGATATAACTTCACATGTAAATTTATTTATCTAATGAATGTTTTTCCAAACTAATTTTTAACTAGACCTGTGCTTGCAGCAGTATTTTCTTGCTTAGGGGGAAGTATGGGAATGAAGAGCATCACAAAGTGATTTTTCTTCAGCACACCTCCTGCCTTCTGTGATTTCTGCTGGTCACTTTATTCCTTACTATGACTCTTAACTCGATTAAGCTGAGAGAAAATTGATCATGTGGGGTTTTTTTTAGTGTTTGCATTTGATGCTAAAGCACTTTAGATTTCATAAAGTGTTCCAGCTGAGTGCTGCAGTCTGAAATGGCACTGTTTTCAAATTGATTCCTCAAAAGTTGTCTTGACAGTTAGAAAGAACTACACTGCTATTTTACGTCAGCCAACTTATATTAAATAAATCACTGGGAATATTTTGATGCTGGTTTAGTCTGAAAACCTGTAGTTGCATCTGTCTTTGTGCATCTGCTCTGTTCAGATGTTTAACACTGTTCTGGAAGTGTCCAGCATGAGTTTGGCTTCAGGGATTTGGGTTTTTTTCAGGCAAAGAAGAAGGAGCTTGCTCGGAGAGATGACATTGAGGATGGGGACAGTATGATTTCTTCTGCTACATCTGATACTGGAAGCTCAAAAAGGAAAAGGTATGTGCTCCTGTAGTTCCTGCAGGCCATGACATCACTGCATCTTTTATTTGCTAAAGAGAATATTGAGCCATGGTTTTTAGCATTTGTGTAAGAATTTATAGTTCTGAAACTTAACTTCATTAAGTGTTGACTCTAATCAGTTCAAAACTATTTTCTGACTCTGTTTTCCTATTGTGGCCCAGTAGTTGATGGTTGTCAACATCACTTCAGTAAGTGGCATGGATGCTGTAGTTACACTGAATTAGGTAAATTTGTCAGTGGGTTTCAGGATTTTTATTTGGGCTTTTGGTAGGTTTTTTTTTAACCTGGTGAGTGGAATATCTTCAGAGGTTGTTAGCACTTCCTGCTTCTGTTCTACTGCTTCTCCACTGTGTGGCTATTTACGTGGTTTAGGTGGCAATTTTAGAATATAATTAAAGTTAAAACTATAGTTGAATACATTTTTTTTTTAGTTTAAAGTATTACTCTGCAAATATTTTTATTTGGTGAAGTCTCCTGGCATAAACATTTTCATTTTTCATTACCTGACCTCTCCTTGGGGTGTTTTCATCATTAATATCAGAGGGCTGCTTCTCTCCCCCTTCTGGATTTGCTTTCTTCAGTTCCTTACCCTTTAGTAAGGGCCAAAGAAGGTATTTGATAAATAGATAAACTGAGTATAATAGATGGTTTATTCTGGATCCTGTAACACAAATCAAATTCACAATTCACAGTGATTTAAAATAGACCCTTGATGGTTTATGGAAAGTATTCTTTACAGTGGGAGCTGTTACACAGTTAATATTAATGATGCATTTCACTCCAACAAGGAGTAGTTTCTCTAGTCTGCCTCATGGTGTCATTTGAAATAAGTTCCACCTTCTGATAATATTTTTGCAGTAGTAGCAACAGCCAGTGTAAAGCTGTAATTCAGCATCTTTCTTTGGTGTTGCTTATGACCTTCAGCTTCCTGTGTATTTATTTCTTTGTTTTGTCAAAGTAACAACAGTTGTGGGGGGAGGAAGGGAATGAAACAGAGCATCAGCAAAGAGTCACTGAGGAACAGTCAAGTCAGTGCAGCAATGTACACTCATGAAAAGTCTGCAGAGAGAAAATATGAACATGATTTAGGAGGTGGTAGAGTCTAGGGATGCTGGGAAGAAGAAATGTAGTGGAAAAGTAAGACAGACCACAGTACCAAGTAATCAGGAAGGAACAAATTGGAAAAATTGCTGGTTTTGTGATCTTTGGGCTCAAAGAGAAGTACTTACCTAATCAAGCAAGTCACATTGCCATTGGTGTCCTTTTAACTCTGTGTTGCTTTTGATCACCTTGTGTGAGACAGTACTGAAATGCTTAAAAGAAAAAAATCTGTCATCTGTGAAGTAAAAGAGAAAAATGTTGTGTTCATAGGTAAAGGGAAATCAAAATAATGTCAGAAGAGAACCTGAAAGTGCTTTTGGTGTTGTCAGTTCAATACTTGTTATCCATTTCACTTGCTGAATGGTAGGAAGGAAAAGAAGATTGTAAGTGCTGCTGATGGCAGAAGTGAAGCACTGAGGGGAATTCCAAAATGTTGCTGAAAAAGGAAACTAATAACCCTTGCAAAATTCATCCCATTGGGAAAATAAGAGTTACACAGAAGAAAGTGGTTTGAATGTCCCCTTTTATGTATCAGATGCATGACCTGAATCTTGAGTTATTGCCAGGCCTTTTCGTGTTCCTGCTTGGGTTTTGCTTTACTTACTTCCGTGGAACTGAATGTTAAAACTTGGAAACGTGTTAAAATGGGGAATTTGGCAGCATGTCTGTGTTCTGGCATTGCTTATCTGCTGGTGTGAACAGCTAAGCAATATTTTACAGCAGTGACAGTAATGCAGAAAAAAGTCTTTAACCTGTAGAAGATATATTTTGAATTTTGGTGAGCTTTATTGACTTCTAACTTCATTTGTCTGGGGTTGACAGATATTTAAGTAATTCTTTCTACTACATTCTTGATGTCCTTTTTTTCTTTTATCTGGTACTAAAGAAGGTACAGAATTACCCTGAGAAAAATAGCTCAAGTCTTTGATATTCTGTATTCAGCAGAGGTAGTTGTGAAGATACTGGCTGGAGGTTTTTTCCCTGATTGCTCTGGATCTTGAGGTCTTGGATTCAGATGCCTGCTCCTGACTGGTCTGTTTTCTCTGGAGCTGGAAGGTGCTTAAAGCTCCTTTTGGCCTTTGCACTTCTGAAAACAAGTGATTTGTTGTATTCTGTAGAACACTTAAGGTCAATGAGAGAAGAATCATAACTGAAAGCAGTTTCCTGTTCCTGTAGAGCCTGCTGGTTGTGATGCTGTCACTGTTTGCAAGTTCTAGTGCACTGGTTTAATGTTGAACTTACTTGTGTGTGTTTAGGTTGTTCTGGTTGTCATCACAGTAGAGGATAATGTCATTTTGATATTAGTGCTGGAAGTGGGGAAAAGAGCCCCTGACATTCATTTATTCTTTTCCCTCTTGTTCTTCTCCTTGACCTCACAGTAAAAAGAACATACGAAAGCAGCGGATGAAGATCTTGTACAACGCGGTTCTGGAAGCTCGAGAGCCGGGCACAGGCAGGCGGCTCTGTGACCTGTTCATGGTCAAACCATCCAAAAAGGACTATCCAGACTATTACAAAATTATCTTGGAGCCAATGGACCTGAAGATGATAGAGCACAACATCCGCAACGACAAGTACGCGGCGGAGGAGGCCATGATCGAGGACATGAAGCTCATGTTCCGCAACGCGAGGCATTACAACGAGGAAGGCTCCCAGGTACTGCCTGGGTTCAGCTGTCACACCTCTCTGCTCCTTTGCAGATGTAGAAGTTACATTAGGAGGGTTTAGCTTTGGCTGTTACTCACATTATGTGTTGGAATCGATTACTGAACTGAAATAGAAGCTCTCGGCACTTCTGGGATGTCTTAGAAAGAAGCAGGCTTTGTTTTCATGGGTGTGGAGGGTGCAGGAGGTCAGACTAGAAGACCTGACTTGTTTACCCCAGCAAAATGGGTCTGAAAGGAATATCTTTTTCATTTGCAAATATATTGCAGGCTGTGTCTGTATTGTGATGTTTCTCAGGCAGCAAGCATGGTGTTGTGGGACAGGGTGGTGGTAGGGAACCTAAGGAAAACCTGCCACTGTTTCTAATGAGGAACACGAACTGCTACTGTGCAGGACTTCATGATGAGGTTGCATTCACTGGAATTGGATTTGAAGAGCCAGGACGATTGTTCTGGTCCTTTGTATCCTGATGGAATCACAGTAGTTCGAGAGGTCTGTGATTGCTCTTGGATTTGATGAGGAAGTTTGTAGGACAACTGTACCCTGCCATTTTGTAGTCTTTGGAGTAGAAATGCAACTTAATTGGATAATTTATTCAAGAATTTTAGCTCCCTGATTTAGATGGTGTTCATCAGTTCTGCTTACCTATGTAAGTCAGTTAAAAAGAAGGGCTTATTTCTCGAAAGTACACTTTGAATTAAACACTCAGTTTTGCTTTCAGCTTTTCCAGACTAACATTCAAATGTTTCTTGGGGGCTAGTTCTAAACTAATCTAAACACAGTACACCTTGTTTTGGTTGGTTTTTGATTACTTTACTGATTAATAGGTGTACAATGATGCCCATATGCTGGAAAAGATCCTTAAAGAGAAAAGGAAAGAGCTGGGACCCTTGGCTGAAGATGATGATGTGGCATCCCCTAAACTAAAGCTAAGTAAGAAAACCTTGTGCACTGCTTTGTCTCATTTCAACACTTAAAAAACAATACAGATGAACAGATCTTCCTTTTAGAATAAACATGTGCTGCACATGCAAAGTTGTATTTTCAAAATTATGACAGCAATGGTATGTTTACATACATATAAAATAGAATTAAGTTGTTGCATGTAGTGTTTGCTGAGGAATGGTTGGAAAGAGTGGGATTTAGTCACGTGGTGTTATCCAGATGTTAGGTGGTGCATTATGTGCTCAGTCACACTTCATCAGCACACAGAATGTGTGCTGCAGGGATGGTTCACAAGTAAGGTGCTTCTCAAAGTGAGGAAAGCTCTTAATTTCCCTGGTTAAATGTCTAGGATTTCCACAGAATGATAAAAAAAGGTGAGCTTTATTTGGAAAATTATTGAAAGCCATGAAAAACATGGAATTGAAATTTCCCGTGTCTCTTCCTAGAGCTGTTGCCCTTAATAATGAGATTTGCTACTGCTCAGATCTTAGGTTCCTTTAATATATGTTCAGAATTTAGCAAGATGAGAAGGGTAGAATTGCACAGAAAGTAAAGAAAGTAACTGCACACAGTCCTCTTAAAATTTAAATGTGCAGCTCTAAAGTAAGGTACAAGTATAGAGAACTCACAGGCAGAGTCTGTGCAGTGCAGTAAGAGATCCTGAATTAATCAAAAAGCTAATCTGATTGGTAATCCCATGGGGGAGGCCTGGTTTTACATTTTACCTACAATAATCCTCTCTGATTTGGCATAAACATGCCATGAAGGAATCTGATAGTATTTAGAATACCTAATTTTAGTGATAGCAAAACCCCCGTGATGACTGGATTTTTAACATCTGTAGAGAGAAATTCATGTAGGGTTGGTAAGACCAAACTTGAGTTTGGAGGTGTTTGTTAATGACATTAGGTAGGAAAAGATGTTTTCCGTGCTTCTGTCTGAAGAGGCCTTTGCCAGGCAGACCACATATGGTGTGGGTGACATATGATTCTGTGTTTGAGCAAAATAACATTTAAAAAAATCTATTAATACAGTTGCTCGTACCGTGAAGTGGTTCTTCAAGAAGCGATTCTCCAACGGAAAGAAGATGCACAAAGAAGTGTCCAAGTTCTCGGTTCTGTAATTTTATTTTTTTTTTTTTTCTATTTGTCAGGTAGAAAAAGTGGCATTTCTCCCAAAAAATCGAAATACATGACTCCCATGCAGCAGAAGCTGAACGAGGTGTACGAGGCCGTGAAGAACTACACGGACAAGCGCGGCCGGCGGCTCAGCGCCATCTTCCTGAGGCTGCCGTCCCGCTCCGAGCTCCCAGACTATTATGTGACCATCAAAAAGCCCGTGGACATGGAGAAGATCAGGAGCCACATGATGGCAAATAAGTACCAGGATATCGACTCCATGGTAGAGGACTTTGTAATGATGTTCAACAACGCCTGCACGTACAACGAGCCGGAGTCTTTGATTTATAAAGATGCCCTGGTCCTGCACAAAGTTTTGCTTGAAACTCGGAGGGAAATAGAAGGAGATGAGGATTCTCATGTGCCCAATGTCACTTTGCTAATTCAAGAACTCATCCACAACCTTTTCGTATCTGTTATGAGCCACCAGGATGATGAGGGCAGATGCTACAGCGACTCCTTAGCTGAGATTCCTGCTGTTGATCCCAACTTCCCAAATAAACCTCCTCTGACTTTTGATATTATCCGAAAAAATGTTGAAAATAATCGCTATAGGAGATTGGATTTGTTCCAGGAGAATATGTTTGAGGTACTGGAGAGGGCAAGGAGAATGAATAGGTGAGCAAACCCTTATTTTTTGGGTATCCTTTATCACATGAGTTTTGCATGTTAATGTTAGACAAAGGCTGAAGTTTTTTCAAAGTGTTCACTTTCTTTGATATGGGTGTTTGGAAAACTAAATCTCAAAAGTTCTATCAGGTCTTCAGTGGAACACTTGCTTTCATTTAAAAACAAGGAAAAGGGTTTCTGCCATGAGATAATTTTGTCACTAGTCTTCTGAAGGAACACCTCATGAAGACCGGGTTCCTGTTAACTTTGAGATAGAAAAAATGAGGAAGAGGAGCTGTTCACTGACTGCTTGACTAGTGAATTATTCTTTTGGAGCAATCACACTTAGATGAGCTATGGTAAAATGCAAAAACTGTGAACACTTGCAACTTCTTGTAGTGTTTTACTGGAATTTGGTAGCACATTTGGGGGTGTACAGGTGAGATCTTGACTAAAATTACATTAAGGCATCTACTAATGGAGTATGGATAATTAAAATAAGTCAGTTTTGTTAATGATACCATTATTACTCAATTTTTAAGAAGTTAACAGATTGTTGAGGTCCAGTGACAAGTAATCTTGGTTGCAAGATTTGATTTTCCTGGCATTTCAGGGCTGGTGTTTACAAAAATACTGTTTTGGGTCAACTATAATAAAAACTGACAGCAGAGTAGCAGGTGATGCTTGACTTGTCAGCCTCTGCTGCTGCTTATTATGAGTAAACACAGAAACCTGTTAGTAGAGTGAAGCTTTAGATTGATGTGCCACATTTAGATTTAAATGTGGCAATTGATGGGAGTGTTTAGGATCCTGTTTGACTCTGGACAAACTGGTTTTGCCCTGTTTTACATGTTTTTGTTCAGGACTGATTCGGAGATTTATGAGGATGCAGTTGAACTTCAGCAGTTCTTTATTAAAATTCGAGATGAACTGTGTAAGAATGGAGAGATTCTTCTGTCACCTGCTCTCAGCTATACCACCAAGCATCTTCACAACGATGTAGAAAAGGAAAAGAAGGAAAAGCTGCCCAAAGAAATAGAGGAAGATAAGCTCAAAAGGGAGGAGGAGAAGAGAGGTAGCTACTTCCTTTTCATTAATTTTAAATGTATTAATTGAAAAATACATCTGTGCCTATGGTGTGAGCTCTGCTGTTGCTGCAGCATTGCCTGCTGAAGGGACCTCAGTAGTCTGATTGTCCACCAAGGATAAGAGATTTATTCTGATTCTTATGAACCAAAAAAAAGAGATGTAGGTAGATACTAACCCCATGTAAACTCTTTAATCAGAATGCATTGGGGTGCCTGTATTCTTATTTCAAGGATAGTAGAAAACAATAGGTTTTACTTTAGCTTTCTGCTGACAATCAGCTTAGCACTGATGGTTCCAGCTGACCTTTTGGTTGTTTCCTTTTTGACAAATACTGGTTTCTTGCTGTGCTGCTGATGTTGTCTATGAACATGCTTTTAACACTGCTAAAGAAGTGATATTTAAGCAAGCCTTTTGTGTATTTACTTGGCTGCTGTGAGGATGAAGATGAATGGGCTTGGCACTATTTTGTAGGGCAAGAAACCTACTGCAAAGGTCCTTTGTATTCCACAGTTCCTGACTGTTCCTGTGGAGCATATCTAAGGGAATGAGTGAAGCTCTCCTGTTGCCCCTCTCCACAGATGGCAGCAGAGCTGTTGTCCTTGAATTATCTTTGTCCTTGAATTATCTTCCTAATGTGGTTCACCTTCCCACATAACACCAATGTCAGCAGCAATAACCTCTGGCTGCTCCAGCCTCAGGGTGAGGGCCTCCACATGGGCAATCCTGGCTAACGTGGAAACGTGGCAGTACTAACAACTGTTCTTCCCTTCTTGAAACAAGAAGCTGAAAAGAGTGAAGATTCCTCTGGCTCAGCTGGGCTGTCAAGTTTGCATAGGACCTACAGCCAGGACTGCAGCTTCAAGAACAGCATGTACCACGTGGGGGATTATGTGTATGTGGAGCCTGCAGAGGCCAATCTGCAACCCCACATCGTCTGCATCGAGCGGCTCTGGGAGGATTCAGCTGGTAAGGGTGTCTTTGCTGGGGGAAAACACCTTTGTGAAACTTCTTAGTACTATTTTAAGCTTCCCATTTTTTTTTTCCCTGTGTAGATGTTATTTATTTGATTTGCAGGACTATGTGTGCACTCACACGGTGTGTGAGTATTTTTCTTGTTTCTGAGTTGCTTTTTTCTGAAGGATATTACAAATAGAAAGTTCTTGGATCAGCACATGCTTTTTTTGGTGTTTGTTTCTACCTACCCTCAAATTATAAGCATCCCAGAGATAGTATTCTGAGTGGGATGGACTTTTTGTAATGATCCATGCTTCTTCAAATAATCAGGTGATTGTTGTGTAGACTTTGAAGCCATTTGAAGGCCTGAAAGTCAAGATTTATAAATAAGAACCAATTCCTCCTTTAGTTTTCTTAGTCAGATTTTGCTGGGTTGAAAACAATTGGCAGGCTTTTAAAGCCACAGGCTTTCCTTTCCTGAAAAGTTTAATAAATATTGTCCTGTTTCAAAGCAGAGAGCTCTCAATATAAATGACTACATGGCTATTTGATTAATTGATCAAGCTATGATTGTTCTTTCTTGCTCATGCACTAGAGAATGTCATTTTACATTTTTTTTTCTTTCTATCTCTTTTTTCTTTCTCTTTTTTTGTTGTTGTCTGTTTTAAAGGAGAGAAGTGGCTCTATGGCTGTTGGTTTTACCGACCCAATGAAACGTTCCATCTCGCAACAAGAAAATTCTTGGAGAAAGAAGTTTTTAAAAGTGACTATTACAATAAAGTTCCCGTTAGCAAAATTTTAGGCAAATGTGTGGTCATGTTTGTCAAGGTGAGAGACTGTTCAGACTAATTTATTTAAGCAAATATGTTCTCTGCTGTTTTGCTGTAGGGCTATGGGCACTTTGACATAGAGACATTCTGTTAATACTTAAATAAAATAGGATTTGTTCCTGTAGGCTGTTTGTATTTTTCCTTTGCTTCATGAGATATGTAGTTTAGCCAGGTGATGTTGTTTCCCTGAGCTGGTTGGTTTGTAGAACCATATGTTTATGATCACCCCCAGCTTGGTGATCGTGTCCTCTTTTCAAGTCAAAGCTCAGAAATCTTGTAAAGGTGGTTTCAGGCTCCAGATCTTGTACTTGTTCATGCACCACTTTGGTAAATGAATAAACTCCAACTATTCTCACATGCCAATCAGTACTGAATTTAGCTTCTTCTCTAAGGGTAGAATTTCTTGTTATTCTTAATAAAACTTGGATGTCAAACTGGGAAGAAAAGAACTCAGCAGAAAGGCTGCTGATAGAAGCATAAAAAACCCCAGGAAACATGAGAGAGAGTTCACTGTGTGTCTGTGGGGCGTGGGCATCGCTGAAATATTTCATATTTTTTCTTCAACGTGCAGGAATACTTTAAACTGTGCCCTGAAAACTTCAGAGATGAGGATGTCTATGTGTGCGAGTCCCGCTATTCTGCAAAGACAAAGTCTTTTAAAAAGATCAAACTGTGGACTATGCCTGTGAGCTCTGTCAGATTTGTCCCTCGAGATGTGCCCCTGCCTGTGGTCCGTGTTGCCTCTGTGTTTGCTAATCCAGACAAAGTAGATGAGGAGAAACACAGTGAAACACTGGAGGACAGTAAGGTGGGAGAAAGTATCATTCATCTCGAAAAGGTACGTAAGATAATGAAGAGGGACACTGATTGTATTTGCCGAATAAAGAATGACAAAATATTGTTATTTGGGTTTCACAGCATCCAAGCATAGTCAAATATAAATAAACATGATGTTTCTGTTACAAATAACGTTATACACATTTGTAAATAGATACAAACAAAATATAAATAGACTAAGCAGAAAATGAACTCTACATATTTGTTAGATTTGACAACCTCTTTCCTGTGATCATGTAAAGAGCTTGGTCTGGTTTTTTTACTGCTTCAGAAAATTACACTTTTACTGTAAAGCTTGTCTTAAGCATAAAGAACCTGTAGAACTAAAAGTCTAATTTTAGTTCATGGCAGTGCTGAAATGCTTTATTATGTAGCAGTTCAGTAAAATAGTCAATAGCTAGGCAGCAGTAAGTAATACATAATATTCTGTTGTCTGTGACCTCTTTGTGCTTAATAACTAAGTAGTGTACTGTCAAAATACTTAAGAATATTTCTGTCCAACATAGTGGATAAAATGGTTTATTTATTGTACTTAGAGTAATAAAACAAATAAATTTAAGGAAAGTTATTAAAATCAATTCAATTGAATGAATTTTATCTGAAATAAATTTAGAACCATGAAAAAAATAAGAGAATCATAAAATAAATGCACTTTAGATTGAGTTCTCTAACAGAACCTGAGTACACAATACCCAGCACACACATTGTCAGCTTTAAGTAGACACCCAGTGTGTATTTATTCACATCATGAGAAAAGATACTTCTGTTGAGAGAATGAAATCTCACAGGGTCTTTTCCTTCCATGCCTTGGGTAGACAGCCTGTATTTCTTTGGCTTTCTGAAATCCCAGGCTGAAAGATCAAATGGGATACAATGTGAGTTGTTCCTAAAAAGTAGGAAATTAAATGGGGCGAATGGTATGAATTTGCAGGCAATACATGGAGTGTTCTTATTATTCCATATGAGAGTTGAGTCATTAAATTTCTATGTGTTTTATCTTGGCCATAAATTCAATTCTTGCCCCTTATGCATGTTTCTGTGCTTTAAACCATCAAAGAAAGCTGACAGGGCTTGGCTTGGCCAGGAAACTTAGAAGCACTAGAACAAAAAAGACCTGTAAATTACTGTTCTGGCAGAATTAGAGCTTTGTGAAACAGGAAGGGTTGTGACAGACATGGAAAGTGTCTTTGGCTTTGCAATTGCATTTTTAAATTTGAAGGCTTTTGCATGTACAGCTCTGTTTACATACTGTTGTTAACATAAAGACAGAGCAAAGCCTTTTACGAGCACGTGGCACCTGTTTATTAACGTTTGGTTTTCCTCCTTCTGCAAGTTCCTAAATGCTTGTTCTTCTGCAGGAGAAAGAAGATGTTCCAGTAGAAATGTCCAATGGAGAGCCTGGTTGCCATTACTTTGAGCAGCTCTGCTACAACGATATGTGGCTTAAGGTTGGGGACTGTGTCTTCATAAAATCCCACGGGCTGGTGCGACCCCGAGTGGGAAGGTGGGTGCAGCTTCTTATTTGCAGTTTGTGGCTATAAAAACAGCTTGAACCAAAGACAGGCTGGTTGCAAAAGGTGTAAAAGAGGATGGGGAAAAAAAGTCTTGTGAGTGCAGTGAAGTGTTATAAGCTCTTGATAGACTGAGGTGGAAGTTTAGCTGCCTAATAAAAACCTGGTACAGTTGTACAGGTGGAATAGGCTGTTTGGTACCCATTTTCCACTGCCAGCCTTCCTGAACAACCCAGTTCTGTCTAATCTGGGAGGAATGGCCTTTCATTTATGTCAGTGCTTTGGTTTCCTTCCAGGATTGAAAAGATGTGGGTGCGAGATGGAGCTGCATATTTCTTTGGTCCAATCTTCATACATCCCGAGGAAACTGAACATGAACCAACCAAGATGTTCTACAAGAAAGAAGTGTTTTTGAGTAACTTGGAGGAGACCTGTCCAATGACTTGCATTTTGGGTAATTATTAGCAACTTTAAATCCAATGGACACTCCCTTTCCTATGCAATCTGAAATGATTGATAGCTATGCACAGGCTTGATTCCAAGTAGATTTTTTCATATTGAGGGAGAGAGGGACAAGAGATTATTCAGTGGGTTTCTAATACACATTCCTATCTTAGGAACCTGTGGTGAGAATTTTCACTTTAAGGAAGCTTTCTCACAATAAGGGAATTACATGTATGATAACCAAGTGAACATTGTCTGCAGCCAGAGAACAGAAAACTCCATTATTCTTGCTTATTAATGTAATTATTCCGGTACATATTACCTGGAAAGTTGAAAGGAGAAGCAGGAGGTTGAAATTTGGTTTGTTGGAGAAGGTGATGGCATGCACTTTATTTTGGATATTGGGATAAATACTCTGACAGACCATTGGGGTTTGCTATTTTTATGGGTTTCCTAGAGCTTTAAAAAAATCCAAAAGCTGCATGAAGTTGCTGGAGGTTTCTTGTGAGTGGCACTATTTGATTAAAACGTCGACTGGTGTATTTTCCGTAGTTGCGCCAAATACCAGGAATCTTCCAGCCTTACGAGACAGGCAAAAAACTGGAGTTCCCACCCTTTTTACGGGAAGTCTGCGAGTGTGGCTGCCTTCTTACCCAGCTCTTTCATTTCTGCAGGAAAGTGTGTCGTTCTGTCATTCAAAGACTTCCTCTCCTGCAGACCAACAGAAATCTCCGAAAACGACGTTTTTCTTTGCGAGAGCCGCTACAACGAGAGCGACAAACAGATGAAGAAATTCAAAGGGCTGAAGAGGTTTTCACTCTCTGCGAAAGTTGTAGATGATGAGATATACTATTTTAGGTAAAAATGTGGGGGGAGTGAGGGGGGTCACCTGGGCACCCTCCTGGGTTGTGGTGGACTGACTCTGCCTGGCAGCTCAGCTCCCCCCCAGCCACTCGCTCGCTTCCCCGCAGTGAATGGGGGAGAGAATCTGAAGGGCCAAAGGAGGAAAAACTCCTGGGTCAAGTTAAAGGCAGTTTGATAAGTGAAACAAAGCTACGTGCACGAACAAAGCAGCAAAATAAGGAATTAATTCCCTGCTTTCCATTGGCAGGCAGATGTTTAGCTGTTTCCTGGAAAGCAGGGCCTCAGCATTTGTGATGGTTGCTTGGAAAGACAAACACCATAGCCCTGATTGTGACCCATCCTCTTCCTTCCCCACAGCTTTAATGCCTGAGCACAATATCCTATGATATGGAATGTCCGTTTTGGTCAGTTTGGCTCCCAGTTGTGTCCCCTCCCAGATTATTGCCCATCCTCAGCCTGCTGAGGGGCAGAGTGGGAAAAGGCAAAGGCCTTTTGTTGGCCTGATGTGCCAACACTGTTCAACAGTAATTACAGTGTGATATGTTATCAACGCTGTCATCTCACAAGTGCAAAACACAGCCCCCTACGGGCTGCTGTGCAGAGAATTAACCCCCTCCCAGCCTGACCCAGGACAGAAATAGAAGTTACAGTTGTAGGAGAGTAGTTTTGACTAATCACAGTCTTGGGAATAAGTCCAGGTAACATCAGTCTTTTCATGGTCTTAATACCACAGGATGTTTTCTTTTTCTTCTCCTGACTTCAGGAAAAGTCATTACATTATTGGATTCATAAATTCTCTTGGATGCTATTAAAATACTTAAGTTCTCATTATGGGTAACAAATAGCTTTCCAGTTGGTGAATATTCATATTGATAAAAATATTAAATTCTAAGATAAGTAAAATGAAGAATCTGAGGAAGGTGTGATGTTAACTGCCTTCTGTTGCTGAAATTAAGTACTTGCTGCATTGAAATCCACTTCTAACTCATAGAAAAAATAAAATAAATCCTTCTAACTAGTGACTGAAATAAAACACCATAGACACAGAGTGATTTCTGCTCAGGGATCTGAAAGGAAGCACAGGCACATCTCAAGTTACCATTATTTCCATTTTGTTCAATGATAAATGAAGAAAAGTTGGTTTTCTCCTCAAAAATATGTGCTTTCTCCTGTGAAGTCTGAGTTTGTTCTCAGCTGCTTTTTTGTCTTCTTCCTCCACCTTCCAGAAAACCCATAGTTCCTCAGAAGGAACCATCTCCTCTACTGGAAAAGAAGATTCAGCAGCTGGAAGCAAAATTTGCTGAGTTGGAAGGAGGTGATGAGGACATGGAAGAGATGGGAGAAGAGGAAGGTGATATGACTGAAGCACCTTCCATGCCTCAGCTTCAGGCCCCATTAGCCAGTGACTTGGATATAATGCCTTATACTCCTCCACAGGTAAAGATTTTCCTTGAGGAAACTTTAAACCTTTATATTCCACATTTTTTCCCAATCCAAATGAAGAAAGAGACAGAAACATTTTGTCATATACACAGAATGGATTCATACTTTGGTTTATGAGCTACAGAATAGATTACACAGAACAGCTTTGGTATATCCCATATGATATCCAGGTGATAATATTGAAATCCATTAAAATATATTTAAAGGCAGTCATTCAGTTGAGGAAAACCTGGGCTATACTTTTATATGACATGTTAATGTTATTTTGAATTAGTAGTTTTTATATGACAGAAGTATCAGGCCTTTATATTAAATATAAAGTTGGAATGTAAGGGTTTCATTGTAATTCTCAATTTACCTAATGCCCATTTTTCAGCTTTTCCTTAAATTTTGAAAAAAGCTAGCATTTTGAGTGTTGTGGTTTTGCTGCATTTTTAGAAAATGCTGTGCATCATCCTCAAATGAAAAAAAAATATCACTTTTTTGGTGTTGAATTGCCATTCTTGCTTGGATAATGGATAGGAAGTCCAAGAGGAATTGTGTGTGGTTGTACACCACTCGAATGCATCATTACTGCTGCTTAAACAGGGACTTGTGATTCCCTTCCCTCTCTTGCTGTGTTTCTTACACAAGCCCTGGAATTTGTGTAGTGAGTATTAAAGCAGAGGGGGGACTGCTTTAACTGGAAATTCACCTAAACAATAAAAAATGGATTAAACCCTTTGTCTCACCACACTCCCACATCCAGCATTAAAGAGGTGATGAGATTGACCTGCTGGAGCAGGAGTTTCAGACACTTTTGTAACCAACAATATAGATTTTTTCTGGATTACATTAACTGTGACAACCTCATTGGCAGCAGAAGAATGGATGTGACCCTGGGACAGAAATACCTGTCCTTGGATGAAGTGAAGAAGAGTTGCTGGAAGTTGAAAGCTTTTGCTTGGTTTGAGAGGGATGTTTTGCCATGTGGGCAGACCAGCAAATGCACTTTGCAGTTTTAATGTGCTGAATTTCATAAGCATCATGAAAACTCTTTCTGAGCATTGCAAATAGAAGTGGAATTTTATTTAACAACTGTTAAACCCCAGAACTTTTAAACTTTTTTTTCTTCTGCTAGCAAAGAAACTCTTACAACACCTAAGGATAAGAGGAGTCACAACAAGTGAATATGTGGTATTGTGGGGCTTGACAGAGAGATGGGTGATGCTCTCCTGCTACAGTTTGCTGTGAATTGAGTCAAACCTAAAAAAGAAAAAGATGGGCAGCTTCATTCTTTGCTTTAGCAATATGGCTGAGAAAAGGCATAAAAGGGGGTCCTAGTTCACATCTTCTTTTAACACATCTGAAAGTGAATGTGCAGGTGTCTGACTCAAGTGGGAAGGACTCTGTTCATTTAAAAATGGGTGCATTGGAGATGTAAAAGAACAGAGAATACAAGAACAAAATTTGGAATTCTTGTGGTTTCTCAAAGTCCTGTTTGCCCCTCCAGACTGATGGGGAGGCTTTTATATTAAATTACTGTTACAGGAACTGCTGCAAGCAATATAAAAGCTAAAACAGCTGATAAACTCATAGCTCTCTATTTGCAGATGTATAAGAGGCCAAATACATGATTAGATTTCCCTATTTTTGGTTTGAGAACTTTCCATCTGCCCATGTGGGCTTATCTGAGAAGCCAGGATGGAATTGTATGTGCCCTGTGTGTCATCCCAGAACCTGCATGGAGTTTTCTTCACTTCCCCCAGACAAGTGCTGTCTTTAGGTTCAGAATGAAACCTTGAAGGGTGCATTGCTATTTCAAAGTTAATACAGTGAAGTTTGGAATCACACACAAGTGGGCCTCAGTTTATCCAGTGCCTGGCTTAAATTGATGAGCAAGACTTGTTAAGCATCTTGGTATCACTTTGAAACTTTGTTTTTGGCTGAGAGAAGAGTTGAAGTGTGGGGACAAAGTGACAGGTAGGAGTAGTAACATGGTCACAATTTCAGGAGAGGAAGAAAACAGTTGAGTATATTTTTTTTTAATTTTTTTTCCCCCACCAGATGTTTGGAAACAATTACACTTTTCAAGATGTGACAGATTTGTATATTTGGGGTATGAGAAAGGCCTTCTGAGGGGTTTTGATACGATGATATGTTTATGGGCCTTATCAGTCAGATTGTGGGTGAATTATGGTCTCCTGTGACAAATAAAGGTGGAAAGAGCCTTCAAAAAGGGGGTTCCACCTGTGGTATCTCAGTGGTTGTCAGAGTAGGTTAATTTTTTTGAGGGCTGAAAACATCAAAGAGCTCTCACCAGGAACATCTATGGTGGGAAAAGCAAAGGAGCATTATTTTTGTTACCCATCAATATAAGAATATGATGTGAACCTGTTGTGTAGGTAAATGGTGATCAGCAAAGCTGGGCTCTGGGTTTTTCAGGGAGAAATGGCTCTTTATGTAATGATGTAATGAGAGGTAAACACTTGAGAGAAAGGAAAGTCTGGCAGGAAAATTAAGGAACATTTATAAGATGGAACCAGGGAGAGCAGGGATTGCAGAGGCCAAGGAGGAAGTGGGGAAGCACTTTCCTAAAATATGCAATGGCAAATAAAATGTTTTACCTTGTGTTGGCAACGCCTCTGAACAGCAAAATGGATGAAATCTGTGACATAAAACAATTACCTTTGTTCTCTTCTGGCCTTCTCTCTTGTACTCTTGTGGTCATAACTGCTTTTTCTCACAGTCCACTCCCAAGTCTGTTAAGGGCGGCACCAAGAAGGAGGGATCCAAAAGGAAGATCAACATGAGTGGGTACATCTTATTTAGCAGCGAGATGAGAGCTGTGATTAAAGCTCAGCACCCAGACTACTCCTTTGGAGAGCTCAGCAGGCTTGTAGGAACTGAATGGAGAAACTTGGAAGCAACAAAGAAAGCGGAATATGAAGGTAAATAAAACCTGAGATCCTAAACTCTTTTCTGCCTTTTTTTACTTTCTCAGCACGTTCGTTACTGTTGTTCAGGTGACAGGTTTAATGAAAGCAAGTGTTTATGTTTGTGTTCTGGACTCACCTTAAAGAGAAGTTCATGTGGAGAGGTGACTGAAGAGGAGGAAAGAGCATGTTTAAGTTATGTAGAGCCCAGCTGATAATGTGTCTTTGCCACAAATAACCAAATTAACAGAGACCAAGAGAATGGGGGCAAATTAGGGACATGAAGCCCCTGAGCTGGAAGTCAGTTGGAAAAATGTTTTGTGAAAGTTTCCTTAAACAAGGACCAGGGGGAATTTTGGACAAGAAGCTCTTGAGAGCTGTAGCAGCAGGTAAGAGAGACTTACAGTGGAACGGGAAAAAGTTCATTATTCGCAGTACTTAGAGTCCTGAGAGGCTTTGGTAGTGTGAAATCAAGGATACAAATCTGTTATTATGCTGTAAATATGACCTATTGTTCAGTCACAGTATTAATCAACTGTTGTAACTGATTTTGTTGAGATATTTCATATCCTGAAGTAAGCCTAGGAATATTTCATAGTCATGAGATATTTCAGACTGATCTTTTGTCCCTCTCCTCCCTTATTTTCCTCAATTCCTTCCCTCCTTTCCTTCCCTCCCCGCTTTCCTTTCTTCTCTTCCCTCCTTTGCTTCCTGCCCTCCTTTCCTTCCATTCCTTCCCTCCCTTCTGACAGTGGTCATTGTGTTTCAACTTGACTAGAATAAAATAGAGTTTAACAGCAGGCCCTTTCCAAGCCAAATACATTGGCTTAACATCCATAGTTATCTCCCAGTTAATACTGTGTCTACCCTATATTAACAATATTAACTATTGTATTGATGCAGTTTTATTGGAAGAAAATGCTACTTTGGATAGGAACATTTCAACACCCTGGAAAGTTATGGCCCTATTAAGTTGTAACTCTTTGAGATTTTGTAGGTTTTCTGCATACTCATAACTTAAAGGCAGCTTTGATCTTCAGGCTGGAAGCTTGCATGCTGTCACTGTCCCCTCTCAGCCACCTCAGTCCTTCCTGAATTTTCTGTAGCACCTCTTTGCAGTTCTGGAGGGTAGCACAGCACCCTTTACTGTGTGCAAGTTTTCTTTCCACATGCTGTGAAGGGAAATGGTAATGCTCTTTCTTTCTGGAAGTACTGGGGCCTTACTTTTTTCTGTAGTCATTTCCTTTTACACCCTTCTAGGTGCACATGGTGTCTTTTTATTGGCAGATCCCTCCTTGCAGCCTTAAGCTCCTTAAGCAGTAGGATGGCTGGCATGTCACTGCTTCCTCACTTAGAGCAGCCTGGGCACTTCTGCAGGAAGACACTGTTTGTCCACTGTGTTAATGATTGTCTATGTGCTTCCATTTTAATCTTCCTTCTCAATTAAAATTTTCCAAAGCTTTTGGGTTTTGAGCTGCAGTTTCCCTGGCTTGGTGTCTGCCCAGAGCTAGACTTACTTTTGTTTGGTTTTGAGGCATTGGGATGGGGTAACAAAGCATCCAGGCTGTGTTTGCTTACCATGTGTGGAAGGAGAGAAACTTCACTCCTTCCATTGTGACGAGTCAAAGTTCACATGCTCTCTGGTGTGGACATGCACCAGGGAGCAGGGAGTAGGCATGGTTTGACACCTCAGTGAAAAAGTGCCTTTCCATTTTCTGGATCCATTTTGTCCCATGAAAATTTCATTTGGTGTTATGTGCAGGGTACTAGTTCATTTTATTAGCAGTAGAAGTGCCTGCATGGCTAAATAAAGTAAAAGACAATAATGCATGGGAGTGAGAGAAAGGCCTGTTTTAAGGAAAAACTCTGTTCAGAGCACTCTCTTGAGATGTGTTGGAAATGTTTGAATGATGTCAAGTCCTGGCCTAAGTGATTTGGGTTTAGTATTGAGTGTTAAGGTGAATGCTCCAGGCCGATCTTTCAGACACCTCCTCCAGTTCCCTTTGGCAATGTTGTTCCATCTGTTAGTTCCATGTCATTCAGGGCAAGGTGAAATTTAAGTGCTGTCCTAGGGCAGGTCCTTCTTCAAACCTGAGCACTCTGAAGTCTGATAAAGCTGTAATTTCTCATTCATCAGAGTGTCTCCAGAACTTTTACTTTTGTCTGACCATTTTTTTTTGGCTGGCCAGGAGTAGGTGAGAGTCAGAACAACTGCTTCATCTTTTCCCCAAACACTTTCTCCGCTCTGGAGAGGATTGTCTCATTGTTCTACTTCAGGATCTACCTTTAAACCTCTTGTGTATTTTGTGCTCAATCACATCTAAGTTGCCTGCAGTAAATGTAGGGGTTTCTCTGCGTCGTCATCTCTCCCTGAAACGACAGAAGTGGAAAGAGGGAGGGAAATGCCTTTGGAAATGAAACTGGTCTTGGAGTGTATGGAAGTAGTGCTAGAAGCTGCACAAGCAGGTTCTAGAGGAGGCAAATGGGTGGTAGATGTTCATGTACTAGAGAAAGTGAGTAACATTGGCAGGATGCATAACTTAATCTCCTTGATGAACTTCTTCTTAGCCTTCGTTTGACAGAGGACCTTGATTGCTGTTTTAGTGGCAGTTTCCATCTTTCACCAACTGCAAGAGAACATGTAGCCCTGCCTTCACTGTTGTTAAAAAGTGCTGGAGCTGTTCCCTGCGTCCATTATCCTTGGTTGTTGTTCCTCATTGTGCCAGACAGACACAACGTTCAGAGTAAACAAATCAGGAACTTGCATGTCCCCAAAGCACCTGGAGTGGGCATTCAGTATATCTCCTTTTTTTGTTGGCTTGGGTTTTGTTTTTTTTTTTTCTTTCTTCTTCCCGTGACCCTTTGCCCTTCCCTTAATATCAAATTGTCCTCTGGTCAGATTACCCTGCAGTAGATCTTTTGTTCTTGCAGTCACAGTGAGAAACTTGATTGAGATAATGACCAGATTCACCGTACAAAGGACACACATGACCTCCAGTGAGCAGCACAATGTGAGTTAGACATCTTCAGCCAAAAAAAAAATAGCTCAAAGGGGACCAAATGGGGAAAATGACAGAAAGAGGCACAGAAAAATATTTTTGGTTTATCAAACTGCTGCTTGTTATGTTCCAAACTCTAAGGACCAATCTACACTAGGGAAACTTTACAAATGCTCCCCCATTTTGCCACCACCTTTCAACTGGATCAGTAGTAAAATATATGGGGAGCCCAGAAATAAACGGGCCACTGGCTGGCACTGCTGTCTGCTGTTTGCATCGTTCTTCAGGGCATGTCTGGCAGACATGGTGCCTCAACTCCCACAGCAGCTGGTGGCAGATCTGTGTGAGAGCTGCTGGCCTTGGCTGCAGCTGGTTGGGCTGAGCCAGTGGTGTCAAAACAGGGAATGTTTTGCCATGTTCTCCTAGTGCGGACCGAGCCTAGTGCTGGACTGCTGCTTCATGTTGGTAACACTGGTGTTATTATCATCAAATTTGTTCTTTTAACTTTTTTTTTTAAATTTTCATTTTATTATTTATTTTAATTATTTTTTTATTTTTTTTTTTAGAAAGAGATAAAACTTTGTGGAATATTTTTCATGAAAGGTTCTCTAAAAGTCTTAGCTGCAGCCACATGAAATCAAATCATAATGCTGTGTAGAAAAGATTCATCTGTTCTACTTTTATATTTGACTAAACTATGCCAGTGTTTTGACTAGTCCTTTTTTTTTTTAATGAACAGATAAATATTTTGAAATTCTGGGTTACAAAACAGAACTGAAAATCTAAAATACTTTTACAGAGCGGGCAGCTAAAGTTGCTGAGCAGCAGGAGAGAGAGCGAGCAGCACAGCAGCAGAATTCCTCCCCCCGGGCAGGCACTCCTGTCGGGGCTCTTATGGGGGTGGTGCCGCCACCAACACCAATGGGAATGCTCAATCAGCAGTTGACACCCGTTGCAGGTAAAACGTAGGAGCTATGACCATTTTTTCCTCATCCACTTTATCAACCCCCTTCATAACTCTGAACACTCTCTTGGGTCACGTTGTTCTTGCGGAAGAACAAAAAAAAAAAGCTCGAAACTCTTCTGTCTTTCTTCATAACGAGCATACCTAGTGCAGGGGTAGCCTGGTATCCAGTGGTACTTGCTCCAGGAGTGAGTGGCCTGTGGAGGATGCAGGGAAGCAGGGTCCCCCTCGTGCAGTGGTCCCGTTCTGTTGGTGTGCAGCCGTGTTTATTCGCTCCGCTCCGCAGAGCTCCCGTTTGGCCCAGGAGGGCCGCGAGCCGGGTAGTCTTCTAGTGCATGCAGCATCTGTGGCAGTGGTAAAGCAGGAGGGGGAATTACTGGGGGTTTTCCTGGCAGGAAGGTTGAGAGGCCAGCAGAATGTAACTCAGATTTTTGAATCCAAGCAAAAGCTTCACAGAATTGCCTGTTAGGCACTGGTAAGCAGAGCAGACCAGGATCTAGAGCCGTTGTTGCAGAAACAAAGACAAAATGCCAACATTGCCGGTTTTATCAGGTTATTTTTCAGAATAGAACTGGGCTTGGAGAACTCTTCCACGAGGTCCCTGTTGCTGGGTGTTGTGCTCGTTACCAGTTGTAATCCGGCTTGATTTCATAGGGAGTATGCTCGGAGTAAGTATTTTCAGGATCAGATCTGAAGACAATGTAGTCCACCGAAGATTCTTGTGTGGAAATCAGCCATACATGGGTGAGAAAATTAATTAGGTGTGACCTGATAGGTTGTTTCCCTTCCCCAATTTCTATTTAAAATAAATCACTTCAGTCAAGGTCAAAATAGTGCCAAGTAGGTAAAAATGGGTATTTGGGGGTTTTTTTGGTTTGAGTTTGGGGGTCTTTTTAACTTTCCCTTAAGACATTCCAATTATTCCATTATTCTTTTGTCATTTTTCTTTTTCTTTCTCATCTCACAGGCTGTGGCCATATTTCGAGCTGACAGCCTGAAGCGTTTTTCATCATGGTCTCTAAATCCCTTTTCAGTAAATAGGCTGCATGGTTGTTTTAACTGAAGGCACATTCCTTAGTTGGTTCATGATCTCCAGGTTACAAAGCATTTATTTACACTGATTTGCATTTTTCTTTTGGCTTTTTTTCCACTATGTTCTTGATAATTTTCCTCTGAACTGTTTGCAGCTGGTGTATGTTTGTGTGTGTGTACTGTGCATATAATAAGAAAAAGAAAAAAAAAAAAAGGAGTTCCCCAGTGCTGATCTCTTTAGTGAGTAACTTACTTCAGTCTAGAATATGTAGAAATGTCATCCTCTTGTGGTTATGTTTTCTTGGTTTGGTTCTTGGGTTTTTTGGCATTGAGTTTTCAGAGGCAGGTGTTGATGGGCAGTAATACTTGCTATTACCACTTCCTTAAAACTTTCCCAAAAATGTGCATTCTGCAAACTACACACCTTACTTCCTGTAGCAGCCTCCTCAAGAGCAAACCTGCATTTCAGACCATCATCTTATTCAAGCAGTTACACATTCAAGTCTCTTCCCTTTGGCACTGGGAAATACTTCCTTAAAGTAGATGGTCGAGTGGATCTTTTTAAACTCTTTTCTATTTTTGTGGCCCATTTGAAATACACAGTCTTTCATCTTTTGATTTCCACAAGTCTTACTTAGAAGTATCTTGTTCTGTTGGGACTTCTTTGACATCCTCCTCCATCATTTGATTGCTTTTCTCTAGTGCAGAGAACTTCTCCATCACAGAAGTTCCCAGAACTTCTTTATAGCCCACAGGTCCAAGATATCTGGATGCCTTCTGAGATGTGTTTCTCTTGGCACACAGCGCTTTAATGTCTTGTAAATTTAGGTACCACAGAAGTTTACTTAAATCTTACATTGTTATAGTAAAAAATGGGAGAACAGGTAATTTCAAAGACATAAATCACACTTGTGGGAGCTGGAAATAGTTTGCCCATGTTTACTAGTTTAAAATGAAAATTTGTAACTCATACATGGGGTAAGAGAGTGGCTGCTCTTACATGGAATGAGCTACAAGAACTGATTTCTCATGGAGGTTTGCTGACAACTTCATTGGCAGAGGCAGTTGTTGAATATTTTAATTGGAAATGTAGAATAAGCTTCCATGATGGATGAATATGGGTTTGATTCCTTGGAGGTTTTTTGGTTTGTTTTGAAGCTTTAAATGTGCATGTAAATGCACTGGGTATGTGTCTGCAGCTCAGAGTGCACTGGAAGTACCAGGCAGTGAAAGCCCTTTATGCCAGGGAGGCTTTTGTTGGTTTTCTTCAACTTTTTCCATTAGAAATATGGGTTTCAATGTTAATAAACAGATATAGACAACGTTACAGATATTTGAAATAGGTACCTAAGGCATATTTAACATGTCAGCCTAGGGAAAATGAAGGTTTGAGGGTGATTAGTTCTTTATTTTCTTGATGTTTTCTCCAGGGTGTAAAGCTTTTGGGATTTAAGGTTTCTCAGCTTTGTAACTTCCAGAGGAAGTGACAAATTTAGTTTATATTTTGGAGCTGCTTGTTCTGTTTCAACCCTGAGCTTGTGACAGCTTTGTTCTCAGTCAGAACTGGTGAGAGTTTTTGGCCAGTCTTATTCCAGGAATTCCTGTTCTGAAAGTTTCTTTTATGAGTTACAAGGAGTGTGGCAAAGACTCAGTGGGTGGTTTCTTGGAACAGACTATAGAATCCTCAGCAAATTTGCATTTCTAAACTTACCTCATCTCTCTAGACCTGCTTCTGTCCTCTGTCATCTTTTCATTGTCTTTCCAATCCCTTTCCTTGCTTACCTGGCAATGCATCTGTTTAAATCACACATTCCAGGGCCTAACAAACATAGAGCAGTGATATTGTGTAGGTTCACCTCATGGATAGCAGCAAATCTGAGCCGAAACCAGAAAAAAAAAATTATCCTCCCTCACATACCGAAAACTAAATTTATGAGCAGCAGCACGAGACAGTCTTCTCAGTGTCATTAATTTTCCTATAAAGACCCCTTGAAAACACGGACAGTGAAATTCTGTGAGGGCTGCAGGTGCTCCTTTTAAGTCCTTTTACTTCAGCTCAGTGCCATGAGTTTAAGTTACTGCAGCCCAGCACACCCAGGTTTCAGATTTGTGTTCCTGTCTTAGTTCACACTGGAGATGGTTTAACAACAATCACCAGTCACTGTACGTGAATGTTGTAGGGCTTTTGTGTGCCAGTTTTGCACATGCACTGCAGAAAAACGTCTGGGGTTTTTGTGTTTGTGGCCTCTGAGCCAGCCCACAGAGCTGGCGAGTCAGTGTTGTGTCTGTAATCTGTATGCAGATGGCAGAGCTTTCCGCTGTATTAAAACTGCTTGCGTTAGTAACATTTAATTGTGGCTGAATTTATTCCTTGTGTTAACATACCTGAGTATTCAGCGTTTGTCGCCCCATGAGAGGACATACAAATACACTAAATACTAATTCATCAGAAGATCAGTGTTGCACATCTACAACTTTTTTTTTTTCTTTTAATTTTTAGTTTGTGTTCTTTTTTTTTTTTTTTTTTGCAAGATACTAATTGTAGTGTGGTCTTGCTGTACTAAAGGTGCTTTTTTGTGTGTGTGTGTGTGTGTGTGTGTGTGTACGTGTGTGTGGATAGTGCATGTCATACTGTGTAGGTCATACTGCATGTTATTGATGCATGTTTGAAATTTGTTGTGTCCTTCAAGGCATGATAAGTGGCTATCCACCGGTGCTGCCACCTTTGCAGGGCCCAGTTGATGGCATTGTTAGCATGGGCAGCATGCAGCCACTTCACCCAGGGGTGCCCCCACCCCACCAACTTCCGCCAGGTATGCCAGGCATCCCAGGCATCCCACCACCCGGTAAGAACCTCATCCTCATTCTGCTCCTTATGTCATTGTCATGTACTTGCCGTTTAACCAGTTCTTACAGGAGTTCTCTGCAGCTTGTCTTGGCAGGTTTGTCCAGCTGCAGCACACACTGCTGAAAATGAGGTGTGTGCACAACGCTGGCAGAACAGCATGTCCAGTGAACCCTCTGGGAAAGGTTACTGGGGAAACATGGGGCTGCTCCAGCAGGAGTTTTGCTTCAGCCCAAAAAAACTTGATGATTGTGCTTGAGTTTATCAGAAGTGTGAAAAGCTGGAATGGGCCTATCACACCCTTATGTCATTTGAATGCATCCTTCCATTCCTTCTTTTCTTATCTAAAGGGGGCTTACAAATTAAATGTATTGCTCTCATGTGTTAATGTCAAACTGCACTGAAATGAACCTGGTCACCTAAGACCCCTTGGCCACCGGGGCACCGATGTGTTATTGTAAAACACTGTTCAGATTAAACCTTGCTGACAGAACAGTGACTAGAGACAGGTGGGGACAATGTGAATTCAGTATTCTGTGTGGCCATATTTCAAATTGATTTTTGAGAGCATTTCTACTACACCTGTGCTATTTTTTTTGCCACACTTTTGATGAAAAGTGAGGCTGAATGAAACAAACGTTTTTCTGGTGTTAATGCCATTAACATGTCCTCATTATGGGGGAAAAATATTATCTGCCCTCTGATCCTGTTTCCTGATGATTCTCTCAGCTTTTACCTCTGATAACTCATGTGCCTGTGTAAAACATGTGCATCCCTATGTTCACCTGTTAAACGAGCTGTGGACAAAATGGTCTCATTTGCCTCCCCCTATCCCCTTGCAACTATATTTATCAGAAGCTCTGTTAAGGCATTTATCTGTATGCAAATTATTTGGGTTGGGTTTTTTTTCCGTTTGTTTGCTTGCTTGGTATTTTTTAAACCCATCAGTATTACATGTACAGCTTGGCTGGAGTTATAATTCCCCACCGTGTCACGGAGAGGGAGCAGGACAACAGCTGGGTCTGGGAGCCTTCCCTGACATTTAGCACACATCAGCCACTACAACTGTGTGGGAGGTGAATCCAGGACAATGCATCTCTCTGAAGGGTTTTTTCCCACTGTAGCAGGCTGTGTGGATGGTGTTTAAAACCGAGAGGATATGGATTAGGGAAAACATAATGCCTGGGAATGGAGGACCACACATGAAGTAGTGCTAAATTGGGCAGGGTGGGCTAAGGGTGACTCCATGCTCAGATGCTGGGAGGGTGAGGGTGCCCTCCTCTAGACCTCTTCCAGTCTGTGCCATATTCCACAACTTGTGTTACCAATGTTTTTCCCAACTTCTGATGTGCTCTTGGTACAGATACATTTAAAATGGGGGCTGTGATCAAATGGAAAATACATTTGAAATATGCTTGATTGTGCAAAATGCAGTGGCATGTCCTTCGATCACTGATACAGAAATCATGCATTTAATTAATGTAAATGAAACCATCAGGAAGAGCACAGTTAGTTTGGAGCTTTTCTAATTAACGAATATGAGAAGTGGCACAAGCAGAAAGAAAAGCAGCAGCACACATAACTTTCATTTTTTTCAGACCAAAGCATCTATATGTAAGATATCAGGAACTGCATGACTCATGTAGATCTGTACATTTTTGTGTGTAAGACAGGGGTGTGCTGCACTCTGTGCAGTAGGGAAAAGTCTCAATATGATTGAGAGAAACAAACACCTTTTATTTTTTTTACATTTATTTCAAATGTTTATCAGTCTAGAAATGTGTAAAACTGTTGAAGCTTAACCTACAAGTTGTGTTTTATATCACTGAGATTTAACAGAATTTGTGCAGTGGCTTGCATTTTATCCTGCTGTGAACTTATTTTGTAAAACTGAACACAAGGAAATATTAAATATTGCTAAGCAGATCAGCGTTTCCTTTCTTAAAGGATTACAGGAAGATCCTGTCAAGCCAAAGCCATATATTATAGATGAAAAGATTTAGTCAGGCAATTGCTAAGTAACGTGAAAAACCTGAAAAGCAAAAACTATTTGCTTTGCATTTCTCTAATTTAAGTAATTCAGCAGGCCACTTATCAGTGTTTGGTAGTTGTCACACTAGTTTGGGTTTTTTTCATTCAGAAACTTATGAAGTTTTTTACTAGGGGAGAGGGGGGGTATTTGAATGTTGTACATCTGCCTAAAATAACTGTGAGCAGTGATATCAAAGTATAAATTCTTACTGTAGAAGACCAAAGAGGTATTTGTCACTACTCTGAAATAAGACTAATTATTTTATATTTTGGAATATAGGTGTTATAGGCCAAAATGTGTCCCCCATGGTAGGCACTCCAGCACCAGGAGCAAGTCCATTTGGACAGCAGGTGAGTCATTTCTGCATTATTTGTGAGGCTCCAAGGCTCTGAGTTAGCATTTGAACAATCCCAGTTAAGACACGTAGGGATGCACCTGGGCTGTATCCCAGGGAGAACAGAGATGAAATGCACACTGATGTATTTAAACCAGTAAATATTTTACTCTGAGTGTATGTCTGTGTTTGATTGTTGAGTTGTTATTACACTAAGGAGGTTTGTCTGGGTATGAGGTAACTTCTACAGTATAATCAAGGCAATGTTTTGTTTTGCTTTCCTTCTACTAAACTAAATCAAGTAATTTCCACACAGTGTTAAACTGCTGGTAATTTAGGCTTTGCATGTTTTGGTGATGCACAGAAGGTGCTGTCCACTTTCTGAGCTGTTGAGCAGTGGGTAAAAACTTGTTTTAAATTTGTTTGCTCCTATATTTCACAAACTGATGAAGCAGCCGTTCATTGGCGGTTCAGAATCTATTCATTTGGGTAACAGTGATGAGCAGATGTTCCTTCTCAGTGATTAATACAGGGGAACTGTTCAGCACAGTTCCAAATTTATTGACTATTTTTTTCCCTGATAAAGGGAAATGTGATTTTGGCTAAGTTAGTTATTCAGAGGCACTGGCAGAGGCTGCCCAGAGAAGCTGTGGATGCCCCATCCCTGGAAGTGTCCAAGGCCAGGCTGGATGGGGCTCTGAGCAACCTGGTCTAGTGGAAGGTGTCCCTGCCCATGGCAGGGGGTTGGAACCAGATAATCTTTAATGTCCCTTCCAACCCAAACCATTCTATGAGTCCATGAAAACCAGAAGTTGAGAGAGTAGGTAGTGAAGTGTTTATGTCATGACACTGAGTTATCCCAGACCACAGGATATCTGTGCTAAGAGTTCTCAGTATTACCACTTAACCACAGTGGTGGGAATTCTTCTTCTCTCTGACTGGGATTTTTTTTCTGCCTGGGATTTTTGCCTGACAGTGATTCTGTGGAAGTATCCCAGTCTTCCAAGGATCAGCATCAGTTTGGATTAGATATTTCAGAGTTAAACACTGCACTTCACAGACCACATGGTTTCTGATCAAATTGGAGAGAACATGAAATGAAATAAAAAGGAGGCAAAAGATGAAGTTAAGGTTATTAGGAGAGAAAAGAAATGGTGATGATAATCAGAGTATGTTTACATAGATCAGAAATATGAACAAAGTCTGTTCAATATGAATATGGTCAGTTTGCACTTCCCCTCTCTGGCTGGGGGTCACTGCCATGCACAAAGTGGGCGTCTCCAGGGACATTTTCTTGGGCCTTTGCACGTCACCTTATCTGAGACTCCACTGTGTGAGGATGACCCTGAAATCAGGATGTTCCCTGCAGTGCCCCCAGCTGTGACCTCTCCATGGCTTTGTCGTTGCAGATAGGAATCCTTGGCCCCCCAGGCCAGCAGGCCCCCCCTCCGTACCCCGGGCAGAGCCCGGCGGCCCCGCCGGTCATGCAGCAGCCCACGACCCCCATGTTCGTCTCCCCTCCACCAAAGACACAGAGGCTCCTCCATTCCGAAGCCTACCTGAAATACATTGAGGGCCTTAGTGCTGAGTCCAACAGCATCAGCAAGTGGGACCAGACCCTGGCAGGTAAGGCCTTGCACACAGTGCAGTGTTCCCACCAAAACACGCTTCTTTGTGACCAATAATTTTGCTTTTGTGGAAAATGCTCAATAAATCTGCTGTTTACTTAATAAAATATACACATTCCTAAAGACAAATCAGCAGACTGAGAATATGTATGTCATCCACAGGCTAATTCCATCGGTGTTGTATAAACCTAAGAATCCATTGTATGGGCTCAAGCACTAAGAGCAAAAGCTATGCTGCAGAGTCAGTTGCCTTTTTCTAGAAAAGCCGTAGCGAGTATCAAATCCAGTGGATAACAGAACCATTTCTTGACTTCCCAGCACGAAGACGAGACGTCCACTTGTCCAAGGAGCAGGAGAGCCGGCTCCCTTCCCACTGGCTGAAGAGCAAAGGGGCTCACACCACCATGGCCGATGCCTTGTGGCGCCTGCGAGACTTGATGCTGCGGGACACCCTCAACATCCGCCAGGCCTACAACATCGAGCACGTGTAGGCACAGCAGGGCTGCCCTCCTGGCACCACGGAGCTCTGTGGGACAATAGCTGGGTTAGTTACTGGGTGGGAAGAGATAACCAACAATAATTTGTATTGCATTTTACTGTACATTGCAAGACCATTTTTATATAAGGACACTTTTAATAAGCATATTTCACTTTTTGTTATATTAAGTTGACTTTATCAAATACACAGATTTTTGCATATTGTTTCCTTTGTTTGAAAGGCGATTTCATAATTGGTTAAGTGTAGTCAAGGATTCATCTTTCTTATACTTTATTGCTGAGAATCTGATGCCATTGTTTTTATATAAAAACAAAAAAAGGAAAACAAAGTATTTACAGATTGATACAGTGGAATGTGAATTAGTCATAGTTTACATCTTAGAAGAATGTGTGTACCTGTGCTTGTGTGTGCTTGCCACTTCCAGCAGAACTCTCGCTCGGATGTGAACAGGGAGGATCTCTTAAAGGAAGCTGAAGGTAAGAGGTGCTTTGGCACTAAGGAAAATTGGATTTCAAGTCACCACTGAGGCCGAGTGGGCCCAGCAGCCATGGAAGTGCTCGTGTGGATGGGACAAGGGTGTCTTGACTGCTCATGTTGTCCAGTCCTGTCCAGTTTTAACTGTGTAGCCAAAGCCATTGTGATCCTAAATCAGTAACAGGATGCCTGTGCTGGCATGTCCTTAGAGGGGAAGTGTTTCATCTCCCACGACCTGCGCTGGGGGTTCCGCGGTGCCCCTGACACCGAGCAGTGGGACGGGGAAGCGCCTTCCCTGAGGGATTCTGGCTGCACTGGGAGAGGCAGCACAGAACCTGGAACCAGCTCAGGCCTTGGGGGGTAAGTTAGGGGAGAAAAGCTGAGTTGTTTTGTTAGTGAAGTTACGTGATGTTTTCTTAAATTGACGCGTATTCCGTTCTTGATTGGGCATTGTAAGACGTTTTTGTATGCTTTCTTTAAGTGTATTCATTAACCTTAATGAAAGTTTTGCAATGCAACTTGGAGTGAAATTTGATGCTTAAATTAACTTGAAAGTGAAATACTGCTGTATGGTATGGTATGTGTAAGGTCAGCATACCAAGTGTGTTGGAGAAATAGAGCAATAGAGTACTTGCATTGCAGCCTTCAGAGGGTTTGGGGTTTTTTTCTTTTTTTTTTTTTAAATCTAAGTAAAGTAGGTATCGACTCTTCTTGCCAAATTTCAATGTTGTGGCTGCCTTCTGCTAAAGACTTACCTGTCCTCATAACTAACCAACCTTTTGGACTACAAAGTTATTTTTTTAAAGGTAAATCTTTTCATTTATTTAATTTTATAAAAAGAATTAATACTGTTGGATTGCATTAAGTAACTGGGAAAGCTCTTTGGATTTGAGAAAATAAAAAAAAGGTGGCAGGAACGTGGGCACTGCAACTCAGCCCAAAAGATCTGATTTATTGATACACTTCATTTACTGCTAGAGTTGTTCATCATGTGGAAATGGGCTTTAAAGTCTAGTAGTACAAAACATTTTCCTTTCAGTATATTTGGCAGAAGGTTAACTTTTTCTTCAAATACTGGATATCTTGGGGTTTGTTTTCCTGATGTAATTAATACTGATGAGGGAAGTGACACTTGCAAGTATAAGCTATGATTTAATTTTACTGGCCAATTCTTTTCCCTCTCCTATTGCAATCCTCCAGTCATTGCACAAAAACCCCCCTTTGTAATTACAAATAGGCACTTAAAGACAGTTTAGGTCAGATGTGCAATGGATAGGAAGGAAATGGAGCAAAACAACACAGAGGGAAATGACAGTTTTGAACTCTACAAGTAGCACACCCATGGTACAGAAATATTTACTGGCCTTTGTAAATGACCAATTTTATTTAATAAAGTAGAAGCTGAATAGTCTTAGACCACCCCCATACATACAGTATCATTTTTTAAATGTGTTTAAGTTGCCATAGGTTTTGCAGTTTTTAGCCACAAAGATGGGATGTTGAAGCGAATCAGGCAGCAAATCCTAGTTTTTGAGCATTTGGAACTATCATGGATTGTACTAATACACCACCAGATTCTCCTACTTCTCAGCATTAACAAAAATTACACCAAAGAACCTGGGATGGATTTTAATTAAATTATTGTTTTATTTATTTTCTTTTGAGGACTGGATGGGACTCCCTGTGGAGCCTGTATAACTCAGATGTTTAATTTATCTGAAGGTCAGTGATGAGCAGACGTGCAGCACTGGCTCTCTCCTGCCGAGCAGCTGAATCCCTCCTTTCACTGCTCTTCCTGGCCCGGGAGCAAGAGATTGGAAGTGCAAACAAAACCTGGGTCCTCCCACAAGGCAGTGCAGAGCACTACCACTAAGCCACTGGGCTGGCCCTGATCAATTATTTTAAGCCTTATTTATTTCAAAATCGTATCTCTCTCTATTGGAGGCATTTCAGTTGATTGCAGTGGAATTTAGGATATAATGGCTACAGTCTAGAATTCAAAACCAGCAAAAGAAACTTTTCTCACTCTGGTTTAAAAACAAAAAAAATGAAAGACAACGTCTGTCTGTCTCTTTCTCTCTCTTTGTGGGTGTTTGAACCCCTCATCTGTTTTTCACTGCCGTTCATTGTACTGGGGTAAACAAAACTTTCATATTAAAATAAGAGTATGTGTGGGCAATGGTTGGCTTCTGTGAGAGTGGGAAATAGATTAAACTAGGACCGGTATTTTCATAAACCAGTTGGAGACGACTAATAATTGTTTGTTCTCTTCCTCAGTCCTTCCCTTCCACTAGAAAATTTACTGTTTGTGTAAAAATTCAAAGCGTTGATGTTGGTGACTTTTTTTCAGCATATGTTTTCAGACCTGGTTTATCCATGCTTGGCTTTTCATTAGACCTTGTACTCCTGAAGGCTGAGCTGCTGACCAGGTTTATAACATGTATGTACCATCACTTTGTTTACCTGAGTCTTTTTAATTTGAATAAAAATAGTTTGCAAAGTGTTTTGGATTAACCAGGTTTGAGTGTCTCATTAAGATTTCTGTGGGGATTTTATTTCAATTAATTCTGGCTGTTGCTGATCCAGATTTTATCAAGTCCTTGGTTCATGTGTGCTTGTGTGGGGGTGAAATACCCTTTTTCTGTTGTCCTGTGTATTGTGAGACCTGCCTGTAGGTGATAAGAACAGTGATGTTGAAAATTGAGCTGTGCCATGGACCTTGAACCTTGAAAAAGATGTGATGCATTAGGAACCAGCTGAGTGGAGATGATGAGGTTCAGTCAGTCCCAGATGCCCCCATATTAACTGCTTTGAAAATAAACAGCAAGTCTTAATTTCATACTGGAAGCTGCCTTGGTTCAGGACTGTCTTCTATGTAGCTGTTTAATAGAGGAAATTAGATCAGCAATAATGGAAAAAGCATCTTTTACACAATTAAATTAGAAACAAAGAAATTTTAATACTACAAACTGCACGAAAAAGTAAGTGATAGGAACCTCTCATGGTGTGTCTGACAAAAATTACAAAGAAACCAGAACAGACAGCATTATATTTAATTACCATGCATCCATGTCTTCAAGCTGGGGGATAAATGCTGCCTCTCACACAGGCTGCTGGCTTCATGAAGCTTCCACCCTTCCAAAATTTGCTGTTGCAGTTGCCCAGAGGAGACTAATCCTAATCATCCTCCACATTTGCTCAGTCTGAGATACTAAAGATCAGCAAACGCACTAAACTGGAGTTTCAAAAAGGCCAGGCACTCTGAACATGGAGTCAGGAATGGGATCTGATTCACTGATACCTGGGAAATTTTCTGATTAATAAAATAAACCTCATGTTCCTTTTGCTTACTGCATTTTCCAGCAAGTCTAATTTAACCTTCCTACGAAGAAACAAAATGACAGCTGCTGCAGGGCAGGAGGATCTGGTGATCCTGGATCAAGAGGTTCCCAGTCTTTGTCAGGCCTCGGAGGCATGATGTGATCAGTCATTCCTGTGCCAAGAGGGATTAGAAATCCAGTGGAGGAGCCTGGCCATGCAGATTATCATCTGTTAAAGGAGGCAGCAGGAAAGATGGGAAGAGAAATGGAGGAGAAAGCACAGAATTGCACAGCAATACATGTAACCAGTGAGGCTCAGCTCAGGCTCAGCTGAGCACGGCAAAGCCTTGGACAGAAGGATGGTCAGTCCATGAAGTCTGAGCCACTGCCTCTAGAGGGTGTCCAAATTCAGCTTCCACTGGATGGTTTTTGGGAGGACTACAATTAATCCTCATCCTTGGTGTGAACCATCAATATGCAGTACTGATTTTGGGAAGTTCCTCAGGAGCAGTCATCCTGTCCTTCCTGTTGGAGATTTTTGCCCCTTTCTCGGGAGCTGGGAGTGGCCATGGCCAGAGTGCAGGTGCAGTTCTGGTCTGTGTATTAACTCCAAAGTGAAAACTTGCCTCCACTGAAGACAGGAAAAGTTTTGCTCCAAGGAAGAATTCACCAGGACATCAGATGACGATTTTTTTCCTTTTTGTACTCTTGAGAAGCTTGAACAGAACTGCCACCCCCTGTGCCAGGGAGGAGTGCAGGCTGCTTTTACCATAACTTCTTTTAATTCTTCCCTGGCTCACCACAGGTTTTTCAGCTACATTCCTGCATGCACAACCACAGGGAAACGACCAACAGATCCTGACCAACAGATCCATTCTTACCACAAAATCATTCTGGATTGGCAGTGGAATTGCCCCCTCTCTAATGCTGGAGTGGTGAGCAGCACTGCTTGTACACAGGTATCACTGTTTGTTTGCAGGTGACTATTTACTGAGTTAAGTTTTCCATGCTGTCTTGCCCTAGCTCCAACAGTCTGGAAAGCTTTCAGCAGGAATGCTTTGCTGAATCTCAAGCATGTGGCTGTGGCTGCTGCAAAGCTGTTCATGGATGCTGAGCTGTGCTCTGGGCTGACACAGCTGAATTCCCAGCAGAAGGAGCTGCTGAACTGCCAGCAGAAGGAAGGACGTGCTCAGCCCCAGAGCTGGCAGGGGCTCAGCAGGACTGGAGGTTTGTTCCTGGCTCACTCCTACAGCACGGAACAGCCTCATGGTGTTCCCAGTGCTGGCCAAAGGAAAGCTCTTGCTTCCTCCCCATTGCCTTTGCCACAGCAGATGGAGGATGGGAAGGAAACAGGGATATGGGAGTCAGAAAGAGATTGCTGGGGAAGGCAAAGAGCACAGAACTAGGAGTCAGCAGGGATAAAACTGCAAAACCAAGTGAAGACTCTGGTTTTTGACAATGGGGTGTAGATTAAAATCAATACTAAATCCCTGAGAGTGTTCAGTTCCAGAATGGGCTGAAACTCTGGAATGGGGCCTTGTAGCTATTCTTATTTCCAGCATTAGTGAGAGACTGGCAAAATGCAGGAATGCCAAAGGGTCAGCAATAGCAAACATTGTGGAACAGAGAATACAACTCAGATTTCTAAATGTCAAGCTGCATATTCTGTCACAACAGATCTGTGCTGCCTGAAATGGTACGATGCCAGCTTGGAGAAGGATTTTATTCCTGCAGTGGTCACAAAGATCAGTGATACAGAAGCCCCTGACACCAGACTCCTTGTGAGCGACTGCAGCCTGGCTCCCTTTGTGTTTACCTGGCTGGAGACACACGAGGGATCTTCCAGACATGCCTGGAGCTCTCAGCTGCAAATGGGAAACAGTCACTGCAAAACAAGCAAAAGGCCTGAAGTGGAAAGCTGGCCTTGGCTCACTGGTGTCTGTGGAACACTCTGCTGCTGTTAAAGGAGTGCTTCAGGGACGCCACAGGAAGTTTCACACCAGGCTCCCGAGTCCTGGGAATTAACTGGGGCACAGGGCTCTTCCTTGGAAAAAACCCAGATACTGAAAAACTTATTTGTTCTATGGAAACCAAGCACAAGAGAGTTTCAAAAGGCTGAAGAAGTAAAAGCAGATGGAGCTAAAGCTCAGCAGTTTTCCAAATCTGGCTTTTTATTTATACTTTAATGTACTGCTGCAGTCAGGAGTGACTTCAGTGTGATGATCTGTGACTGCAAAAAGCAGCTTGTGCATGAATTTTTGAACTTGGGCTCTATCTTGGAACCAAAGTCAAAATTCTTACTACTTCTGAAATAGAGACTTTCCTCAAGTGCTTCACTTGCTGCCCAGTCAAAATACACAGAGCACAGTGGTTCGAGTACCTGCACCATAACATCTTCAGAGCAGTCGGCCTCCTCAGTGGATAAAGACTTCCAAAGGCTGTCAGGAGGTAGCACAGGAGCACAGGTAAGGGTATGAACTCCCTTGGGTTTGTATTCTTAATAACTGGCTTCTTTGTGGCACCCTCAGCACACACACATACCCTCAGAAATAGAACAATGGTAGTAATGTAGGACCCTCACTGACTGCACTGTACCAGTCCCTGATGCACAGTCACAACATGCTCCCACACACTGACACAGCAGTCAGCCCTGCTTTGCTTTCCTGCTTTGGGGACAGGATCCTACAGTCAGGACTCGGGTTTGCCAGGACTGCCCCTGCTCTGTTACCTGGTACACGTGTCAGACTTTCCCCCAGGCTGAGCTCAGGTCACTGCCAGAGCAGCAACAAGGGGTGTTGCTGCACGTACGGGCAGCAGAGCCTGAACACACGGGTGACTTCCCAGGCTGAGCAAACACTGAGCAGTGAGTCTGTGCTCTTTTCATCCAGTTAAAATTATGCCACACTGGAAAGAAAACAAATCAGATGCCAGAGTAGTTTCTGCCAGTACAATGGAAACCAACTAAAAATTACTGTTTCCATTCTGCTGAGGTGGATGCAGTGGTAACATTTCTTTCCCACCGGTGTTGTCACAAGGAGGGTGTTTCACCAAACAAACAAAAGCATTAGCCAAACTGTTTACTCAGCTTAGTTTATTTAAAAGTACTAAGTGAACATTGAATTAGTGGGGGATGCCCAAACACAATGAAATTTTTGCTACTGATTTAAATACAAAACATTAAAGATATGGAAGAAGAACAAAACTGCCAAAGCCATCTCAGAGGATGTTACACAGCCGTGTGGATCACAGTTCATCTCGCAGAGCCAACATCTTCCCCCACCCTCCACGTGGCAGTAATGCTGCTTTGGCACTGATACAATTAAAGCACTGGGACCTCCCCCTTGAAATGTTCCAGTTAAACTTCACCCCTCTCCATCCTTGCCTCGTACTCTCTCTCGGAGCGCTTCCTACGATAAACATCATCTGCAGAGAAAGAGATTCTGTGTTAGATTTTCCCGAATGTGTGAACCCTGTCATCTCTTTTTAAACTTTTCAGTCCAAATTTCCTCTTGCAGACGCTGACAGGCAACTGGAAATTCAGGCCAACACAAATCCTTATTGCCCCTTAAAATAGCTCATGTTCTCCATCCAGGCTAAAGTTCTTCCCATCAGTCCTGATTAAATGTTTTTATAGGAAAACCAAGTTTCCAGTGAGATACAGTCATTTCTTGTCTGCTTTCCCACGAGGGTAATTGAAATACAAATACCTCAACTAAATGAAGCAAAAGAGAAATTAAATTATAGGCACAAAGTCAATGCCTGAGGGCTGCCGGCCTGGCTTCAGTAGTTTAGCCTTTTTTATATAAACAAAGCACAGGAATATTCCCATCTTAATGGTCTTCCCACTCATCCTTCCCCCCTCCCCTCTTCCTCATCACCCCTAAATATCCATCACCAAATAAAATCCCTCACTGACAAAAAAAAATGAGGTTATCAGTTTTGTACATTCTCACTTTGCTTGGATTATGAAGCAAAAATAGGGCTAAAGTGCACAATGATTATTACTGTAGTATATACCATTAGGCAATTTTATTTTTTTTTAAGAAAACAAGACTTGAGGTGGAATATAACAGCAACTGCTCCATGGATGTTGTGCTTTAGTTTCTAACCTGACTTAGTTATGCCTTAGAAATGAACAACTAAAAATCCACAACAAATCCAAGTCTTCAGCAGTGAGCAGATAAGCAATTTTGATTGCTGTGGGTTTGTCAGCTCTGGAAAATGTACCAAGCTCTTGCACTGTACAGGAGACTTAACAAAATTTCCCATGAAAATGAGAATATTCCCATAAAACATACAGTTGAGCTGATCCTTTTTCTGAAGTACACAAATATTTTCAGCAATGTTTATTAAAGGGAAGAATGTAATTTTGGAAGTAAATGCTTTAACTTCCAGGAACTAAATGCCATTAGCCAAATTCTTGTGAGCCATTTTCATACTTATTAATTGTAAAAGTCATGCTTAAATTCTGGCAAATCTCATGAGTCTTTTTCAATATAAAAAAATCATCATAGAATCACAGAATGGTTTGCGTTGGAAATGACCCTACAGGTCATCTCGATCCACCCCCTGCCATTGGCAGGCACACCTTCCACTATCACAGGTTGTTCCAAGCCCTGTCCAACCTGGAACACTGGAACACTTCAGAGATGGGCAGCCACAGCTTCTCTGGGCAACCTGTGCCAAGGCCTCACCACTCTCACAGGGAAGAATTTCTTGCCAATATCCAATTTAGACCTCCCTTATTTCAGCTAAAATCTAATCTAGTATCCTAAGCCAGGGTTTCGGTTTGTTTCTGCCCAGCGCGTTCTGCTGGGGAGGCAGAGCCCGGAGTGTCACAGAACCAAGGAGAACAGTGTCTGCCGTGCTGGTCAGAGCCCTCCGGGTGAGGAGGCGCCGCCAGCCCCCGCCAGCCCCCCATTGTCGTGAGGGGGATCCCCGTGCGCAGGGCTCGGGGGCGGCGGTGACCTCTCACTCACAGAAGGTCTCCTTGCCGATGCGGACGTTGATCATGAACCACTCCATGGCCCCGCCGAGCACGAAGAAGAAGGGCAGGAACCTGTAAACGCCGAAGCGCTCCCTCCCGGGCACCAGCTGCAAGAGGCGCTTCAGCCTCCTGCTGATCAGCATGGCCGGGCGGCACCGGCGCCTTCGCCTTTCGTGTGTAGGGAAGAGAACAGGGGAGGGGCGTGTCAGACGCGGAGCGGGACGTGCCGCGGTCACACCGTGTCTGCAGCCGGGCGCGGGCGGGCGGGCCCGCCGATCCCCCCGGCCGATGGCGGCCCCTCACGACCCCCGCCCTCCCGCCCCTCCCCGCGGCGGAACGCGCCCGGCCAATCAGCGCGCGCCCCGCGCGCGCGCCCCCGCCGCTCGCGCGGCCCTCACCTCCAGCCGGGGGGCTCCCGCACGGAAGGACGCGGCGGGGAAACCACGTGACCCCTGCGCGTGCGCGGCGCCTCGCCGATTGGCCCGCGGGCGGAGCCGGGGCGGGGCTTCGCCTGAGGGGACGTGAGAGGGTGCGGGATGGACCCCGAGAGGGGATCCCCAGGAGGGGATCCCTGTGAGGGAGACCCGGGATGGACCCCGAGAGGGGATCCTCGTGAGGGGACCCGGTGAGGGGACCCCGGGATGGACCCCGAGAGAGGATCCCCGTGAGGGGACGCCGAGATATGAGCCCCGTGAAGGGACCCTCGCAAGGGATCTCCAGCCGGCCCCGCCACCCCAGCCCCGGCCGGTCTCTCCGCCTCCCCGCCGAGCTCCGCCCCCGCCCTCCAGCACGGCCCCGGCCCTCTCCGGGCGGGTCTCGCCGCGGCCCGGCCCCTCTCCCCGCGGATTGGCCGCCCGGCGGTACCGCCGCGGGCCGGGCAGCGGAGCGGAGCAGCGCCGGCTGTGCGGGTGCCCCGAGGCCGCGGCGTCCGGCGGGGCCATGGCGGCGCTGGGCTCGGCGGTGCTGCGGAGGGGCGGCGGCGCGGCCCCCCGGCTCCTCGCCGTGGCCGTGTCGTGCCAGAGCTGCCGCCACAAAGCCACGGGGACGGCGGGCACGGGCAGCCCCGCGAGCAGCAGCCGGCGGTCCCCGGCAGAGCCGGTGGCCAGCCCGCCCCGGCCGAGGGCGCCGACACCAAGACCTACCTTGTGGGCCAGGTACCACGAGATGAAAAAGCTGGTCTACGCACGGTAAGGGGGCTGCCACGTCCCGCCGGGACCGGCCTTTTCCCGTCCCCCCCCCGCCCCTCTCTTTGCATCTCCGTGCCTCTCCCGGGACGTGCCCTTTGCTGTGCTGCTGCCCGGTCAGGAGCGTTCACGCCGGCGATGCCATCGGTCCATCCATCCACACCTCCACCGCCCGCGGCTCGCCGGGATGGTTTTCTTTAGCTGAAACCTGGTCTTGATCTTCCTCTCGCCATCCCGAGCTTCCCTCTGTGCACATCCCCCGCCTGGTCTCAGCCTGTGAGGACGTGTGGAGTATATGGGGTTGTTCACAACTGGCCTCCTTAACGCGGGTATTGCCGTGGCACATGGTCTGAATGAAGGGCTTGTTACCTTTTTCTCCAGTTTGCCCTTGGTTGGCATACAGGATCGCGGTTGGACTTGGATAGATGGGCAGGGATGCTCGCTGAAGGGGTGAGTCCAACTCGCCACTGGAACAAGGCTGAGTGTGGACAGGACTGAAGCTGCAGCTCCTGGGATGTCCCCTGGTCCTTAGCTCAGTTTGTGTTCCAGATGGGACAGACCTTTTACTCATGAGTGCATACGTGTTTCTGCTCCTCTGACCAAGAAGTTACCTGGCTCTGTCGGGTACTTTGAGATCTTGCCAAACGAGGATGCCAAATCTGCCTGTTTGTAAAACAGGATTGTGGTCTCTTTGGCAGCAGCAGGAGACCTCCTCTGTATTAAACTCCTCTAAAAATAGCTTTCTTGGCATAAGGGCAGGGAACCTTTTCCTGTTGGTTTCTTGATTCTTGGAATGCTGAAGGTAAGCACTGTAGAGGACTAGGAAGTGTGAGTTCGTGCCGGCTGTTCGATAGCCCTCGGTTAGCTTTTGTTTATCTAAGAGCTCGCATAAGGACGACAGTCAGCCGGAGGCATCTGGAAGAGCTGTCTCCCTGCTCTGAGACTGACAAGGGCTGTCATTCCTTCCTCCCCCACCTTCCAGTACACGGAATTTGACATAAAATCTCAAGTCCTTGATGATGCACAAATGTAAAGGAATTGGCCGCTGATCCATTGGATGCTCAGCCTGCTGCATTCCAGCTGTTGCAGGATGAGAGCTCCTTTCCCTGTGCTTTGAAGGCAGCATAAGGTGCTGATGGAGGACTGTAGCTTTGTTAATACAAACCTGCTCCAAGATCGAGTTGGGGTTTTAGCCCCACTGCTTGAAAGAAATTCCAATTCACAGTACTTGTAGTGCTGCTTGGACCTTAATATCCTCAAAGACATTTTTTTCTTTTCCATAATGGCATTGAAACATAAATGTAGTTGTGGTCAATAGGCTGTGCAATGGTTTTTTGGCAAAATGCTTGGTTTACTATGTGACAGATCATGAAGTCTGTGTTCCCATAACTCTGTTGGGACTCAAGAGATACAGTTATTACTTGAGGTGGAGAACTAAGCAGCAGGAGCAAATGCAAAGTGGAGTGAAGTAGCTCAAGTGCTACAGAGTAGACTCTTTACAAACCTTCAGGTAGCCGTTAGACATGTTGAATAAGAAGGCCCTCGATGCTTTAAAGAATAGCTCCCCAAACCGAAATTTCAAGATTGTGCTGTTAGTCAAGTCTTGTCAGGAAGAGACAGAGTTGGTCCAAGTTGGTTTTAATTGTTGCTTTGATGACTAAACAGTTCTGCAAAGTGTGGCATCAGCCTGTTCCTTTGTGCTTGGTTTCTACATCTGATGTAAAACTGACTGTCTGTGCTTGGGATATGGATCTGAAAACATCATCTCAGGACTCACCAGCACTGAATCTGGGCAGACTCTGGTGGTGCCACCTTCTCCTTCCCTCTCTGAAACTCCCTTTTGTGAAGTCCTGTGTTGTCAGTTATTGCTGTTGGTTTGGAGAGAGGTCTCTGCCAGGAGAGTTTATTATGTGTTTTCAGACCAGCCCTTGCTCAGGACCAGATTTATAGAGCATTGTTGTATTTTTGCACAGAGGGGATTGCAATGGTAAACGCTGACAGAGTTGGACAGGGCAGGATGTGCAGGATGAGCTTCTGTGCAGTAAAGCTCAGTGGTGGTGCAGGTTTGGTGGCCACAGCACAGGCACCAAAAGTTCTCAACTTTGTCTAAACATGTCTCTGCTCTATCAGGCTTGAGGGGGTGATGGAAATGATAGAACAACATTGCTACACAAAAGGTGTCACTGAGGTAAAATCTCCCCTTAGAACTGGCTCAGGATAAGCCAGTTCTCTTCATCAGCCCCCCTATCTTTGCAACACTGACTCTTAGGACCAGATTTCGTTACCTGCAAAAATTTGAGGCTACTACTTCCATTTAATGTGCTTTTTTTTCTTTTCTCTGGTAAAAAAAAAAGGACAATCTGTTTTATCACAGGGGTTGGTCTTGAGCAAGACTCGCTCTTTGCTGATCTGATAAGTGTTCAGGAAGGCCAGTAAGCTCTCATTAGGCTTTGAAGTTTTGCAGTCTAGGAAACATCCAATCCTGAAACTCAATGGGACTGCCAAGCCAGTGAAGATTTAGCTGTAAGCAAGTGTGTTTGGTTTTTTTAGGTCTGCAGGACTTATTGCATGACAAGCTTGAGCACAGTTGAATGTGAGAACAGCCAGAACTGGAAAAGTGACCAGTTGCCAACTTCCTAATTCTGCTTTCTTAAGTGTAACCGTTTTTTCTTGCAAAGAACTATTATAACATTTGTCTGGTGCCTTTGTGCATTTTTAAGATGACATTTTGTAATGACATGGTATTTTTTAATATTGCCTTTAGTTTGTGTAGATTTCATTGGCAAGAAATCCCAAAATCTTTAGTCATAATGGCATAAATTCAAGACGGTGCTCTAAAGTAATTTTCAGCACTCTTTTAAGATGCTTCCTCTGTCACTTAGGGTTCTTTAAGTAATATTTTCCTCTTCCTATCCTATTGGTAGAAGTAGCTACTTCGGCTGGTTGGAGTGCTTTGCAGGAAATGGCACAAAACAACACTTCAAAGGGCTAAAGAGGTTCTTGGAAAGGAGGAAAACTGGCAGTTTGTCTTTAGAAAGCAAGTCAGTGTGAGCAAGGGAAACTTTTTAATTCATTAAGAGTATGGAGGATGGTGGCCATCTGCTTTCAGTATCCTTTTCCTTGCTTGTCTTACAAAGAAACTATTGCAGACTTCTGCCGTGTCGGACCTGTGTGAGTACAAAGGGTGTGAGAGGTGGGTGTGTGTTATTCTTCACTAACATGCTCGGTCTGAAGCTGAGAGAAAAGGAGCATTTCCTGCAGGATGCTCTTGGTACCCTGGGAGCTCAGAAAAGCAGGAGACGGGCTTTGCATCTCCTGCCCAGAGTGTTTGTCACATCAGAAGGGGCCATATGGTCGTTGCTCACAGTTAATTACCTGCTTTTGTTTCCATCTCTGCTCTCCTGTTGGGGATCGAGTGTTATTGCTTTCTAACAACGTGGGTTATTGCCTGGGAAGAGGCACTTGTGCTCTGGTGAAGATGGTCAATTTAAGCAGCTGCTCATGTTCTCACAGCGGTAAAATGAAGGGGATGTTGCATGTTTACCTTGTAAAAGGTGTAAAAGATGCACGAGATCAAACAGGCTTTCTTGTGGTCTGCCTTTGTTGCAGAGTTTCATCATGTGCCCTGGACATGCAGACACTTCCCTTCAAACCGTCAGAGCTGCAAACCAGAGCAAATTGTGCAAGTGAGCAGATTCCTGGGGCTGCATCTGTTGCAGGAGCTGCTTTTCCCCTGCTGCCCTCAGAAGTGCTCACGCCCGTTCTCCCTTCAGCCACACTTCCTGGGCAAAGTGCTGAGTAGAGAGTGACTAACTGTGATATTGTCTGCCTTTCCAGCTAGGACCCAGATGGAAAGAGTAGTTGGGATTATTATTCTTTTTTAATATCCAAAACTGTTTTCCATTTTTGTCTTGTGGTGTTGTGTTTTTTTTTTTCCTTGCTGTAATTTTTCATATCTGTCCAGCAATCTGTTACGGTGTCTTGGCAGAGGAAAAGCAAAAGTTCTTGAAAAATGGCATCTTCGTGAGCTTCTGGAGGGTGTCTGTTTGTTTTGATTTGACAATTGCCAGGAAATCTGAGACAAAGATCCCTGGCAGATTACGTGCAGAACGTCAGCAGAGCAGCAGTGCCCAAGTCTGCAGCCCAGGACTTGGTTAAGCACCCGGGATCGGTAACCACCCAGGTGGTTATCTTGAAAAATAAAAAGCAACAAACAAGCAAAACACCACAAAAAAGCAAACCCAAACCAAACCCACACTTAAACCAAGCTTCTTGAAACCTGCCTTAGTAAACCCCAGGCAAGTTTGGGGGTTTGTATTGAAGCTAATTTTGCCTGTGCTCCCAGCTCCTGTCTCTGCCCTGTGGTAGCTGGAACCTGCATGGAGGTTGGATGAGCTTAAAGAGGAGATGGACACCTGCTCCAAATAGGGGATGCTCCAAATGGACATTCACACTGAGCCAAATGTGCAGCATGAATCCCTAGACTGAAACCCAGTTTTCCTTCTTTCTAGGAGATCAGTGACCTTGAAATTACTGTAATTTAATATACAGGGTGATGGTGTGGTCAGAGCAAGCTGCCAGTTGGTTTGGTGACAGGGATGTGTGACAGGAAACACAGCAGGGAGATGTGTGGTGCTCCAGGGACTGTGTGTAGGGAACATGTTGTGTGTGAGGCAGTGGGGATAAAGGATTTTGGCTATTCCTTTTCAGCCCTTATGAGGTAAGAGAGAACATGCTGTGTAAGTCAGTGACAAAATGTCTGAGTGGGGTAAAATGACCGGGGCAAGAGGCTGTCAGAGCACAGAGAGGCTCTGTATGTTTGAGGCTGGCAAGGAGGAGTGTTACTTCATCCAGTGGGTCTAAATGTGCTTCATAAATCATACTGGGGCACAGTTACTGCTTATCTTCTGATCACAGATAGGACTTGCTTGGTGAGGCTCACACTACCCTCTCCTTGACACAAACTCCTACCACTCCCTTGGCTTTTCCTAATGGGGTTTTTGCAAAAGTTGTGGCTGACGTGTGATTGAATCCAGAAGGTTCTTATGTCTTCTATGAAAGAAGAGGTGGGTTTCAGGCAGTGGTATTTTGTGCTGCTCTCACACTATCAAACTGTGTTGTCCTGAATCTGTTAGCAAAAGGGGAATGTTGGAAGAGTTTGACCTCTGTGTAGGGATGCTGTAGCAGTGAGTGCATTTGTTGCACAAAGTTTTTTCATTAGAAGAGGAAAGCCCTGCACATTTGCCCTGAGCTGTGATTGGGGTTGTATCATCGTTCACCTTGTGAGGAAAAAAAACCACCCTGCAAATCCCAGCATATGCTTAGAAAAAGGTCTTCCCACAAGTTATCTGGAGGTGAGGACAGGAAGTGGAGCTCTATTTGTTTATGGTGCAAAGAGCATTTGTGATGAAAGGATGAAAGTTGTGATCATCTGAATCCTATTTACATTTCCCATCGTTTAAAATCCCAGTGGAAAATACTCAGATTGTATCCACTCTCTTCAGCCTCTTCCAGGAACTTTGCCACCATCGGAGCCACTCAAAGAGAGCTTTTGTTCCCAAAGTGTAGCCAGTAAGTCAGTCCTGCCTTAATACACTGCTTTATTTTCTAGTGATTCCTTTCCAGTTGATCTGGTGAATTGCATTTGAAGGCCAAATGAAGTGAGTTAGGAGAGAAGGATGGCTGTGTTTTGTAACATACCCATTTGTTTTCTCCTGAAAAATAAATATTATGATATATTTGAATCCTGTTACTTTAGTCACCTCTCTGAATTAGTGCTCACAAGTGTACTTTGGACTTTTACCTCAATTCCATTATAATTCCAGACAAAGTCTTTATTGGAAATGGCTGGTATCTCTTTCTAATAATGTATTTTTTGTTCTACATTCAAATGAAACTTGGTTTTATAGCAAGGAAGCACTAAAGAACCGGCACAGGGATTCTTGATAAAAGGCAAAAGTTAAGGTAGGAAAGGAAAAATAAATCCTACCCACTGATGCTGTGTAGGACCTGGAAAATGTCTGGACTTTTCCTATCATTCAAAGAGCAAATTACCCTTCTTTGAAGAGGGAGGAAATGTCTCCTTCCCCTCTGTCCCTCAGTGTGCTTGTGACTAGGCAACTGCCCCAGGGAACTATTTTTATTGCTGACTCTCATCTTGCAATGGACAGCTCTTGTGGAATGGGAAGCCTGGGAAGGGTTTGTTCCTGCCTCTCCCATTGCAGTGGAGCTAAAGCTCTCCTCTCTGGACTAGCTCTGGAAAGGGAGTTGAGCTGCTTGGTCACTTAACCCCATTTTCCCAGTGGTCTGGGGAGCAAAGTGTTATTCCCAGGCATCTTGAACAGTAACCCTGTTTTGACAAACCACAGGCAAGGGCTGAGCTGTTTCCACAGCTGTTTATCAGAGGAAAGCAGGTAACTTGTTGCTATCAGTGTTAGTGCTCCAAGAGCCTGTGGGGTTTTTTTACGTGTTGTTGGTGTTTGTACAAAACCTTGTTTTATCCTCTTAATCAAGAAAAAAAATTAAAAAGCCCTAATGGCACTTGCAGCATTTCTCTGCAAAGTCTGGCTGCTTCTGAGAGAAACAAAAAATACCAAAAGACAAACCTCAGAGTTTCTCATTTGGAGCAATCTAGATTTCCCAGAGAGGAGAGTTGGGCTGCTTGCTTGCTGAGTTCTGAGTGAGGGGTGTGTGTTTTCTTGGTGATCTATCACAGCACCTCTCACATTGTGAGCCCACTGAAACTGCAGCTGCACTCAGCCAGAAATCTGACACTTCAAAACCTCGGCTCTGCTTTGCTTCATGGAGGCCAGAGACCAGGGGACGTTGTTTTGCAGCTTCCTGACACAAAAGGTCAGTCTTACTGTGCAAGTAGATAGAGAGCATCATCTCCAGATGCAGCCAGAGGTTTGCCAGAGGTTTCACAGTGTGTTTTTTCACGGGGAGGATTATTTGACTTAGCAGCAGCAGCCTTTGGCAGAGCTCTGTGCTCCTTTGCTGCTGCTGTGTCTTATTTCCAGCTGCTGTCAGGTCAAGGACGAAAAGTCCAAATTTCAGTGATCCTCTCAGTTTCTCCAACCTCTCCCCTCTCCCTTCTCTTAGATCTCCTTCCACCAGGAGTCTGCAATCTCCTCAACCCCGCCGCTATCTACGCTAACAATGAGATCAGCCTGGGAGATGTGGAGATCTATGGCTTCGACTACGATTACACATTAGCACAGTATTCTAATTTACTACACTCCATGATTTTCAACACTGCCAGAGACATCCTAATAGAACAATTCAAGGTAATGAAAGAATTTCCACTCGATTCAACTTGCTGCTGTCTTTGCTGTGCCCCAGACGTGCTTGTGCACGCATTGTGCACGTGCCAATCACTTGTTTTATTGAGATAAATTTCACGTTTCATAATGTCTGATTGCAGAAAACTTTCTCTGTCCATGGAATTCATTTCCTTTGCGACAATTTACCGTGCTGTACATTCCTGAGGTTTTATAAATATGGAGTGGGAGCCTTAGTCTAGAAAGGTCTGGTCAGCTTTACTCGACTGTGGAAATAATGCCTATGGAATTGCTGGTTCGAGGGACACATGGTGGATAAACATGAACCATGGGCTGACATCAGAGCTGTGCAGGACTTGGCATGTGCAAGTTGATGTGGATGACACTGCAGCATGTCCCAGAGCAGACACCCTGTTTGCAATAGGTGACTGCTCTGTGTGGTTTTTTCTCATCATGTTTTTCTGTTTAGAGAGCTCTGCAGTGCCAATCTGTGCCAAATATATATGCATTGAGTGGAGCTTAGCAGAAGTGTCCTCACTGCCTCAGTGAATCTGATTTTTTCACTAGTGTCCCCTACATGAGAGAAATTAGTTTTGGGGATCCTGATCCTTTATGTCTCTCTTTATTCCTCCCTTTTCTCTGTTGAAGGGGCAAAATGAAGCACACCTGTTCCTTGGTCAGTTTATGCCTGGGGTGAGATGACTAATAGGACTAATCCAGCTCAACAGGTGAAATGATTTTGTTGATTATCCAGTCCTTATGCTCTAAAGACTTTGCTGTTTGTCTTCCCAGTATCCAGAAGGGCTTGCAAAGTATGACTACATTCCAGGGTTTGCCATTCGTGGACTTCACTATGATGTACAAAAGGTAAGCTGTACAAAGTTCACTCTCCTGGGCTTTGTCTTCCATTGTTATGTTTTTAGTGGAAATACTTTCTGTCCTTGCTTGCAGTAACATCTATCACCAGATTACCAGTGAGTCTGGGTGGCTGTGCTTTTCCTTGCATGGGTTCTTCCCGAGGGAAAGATGTCTTTTTTGCTTGCCTGGCCTCTGGCAGAATGGGACATTTTAGCAAAGGCCTCCACTGAACAGCCTTGCCAATTTAAAAGTCATTTAATTGCACAGGCTAATTAATTGAAAACTGAGCTTGTTAGTGTGATGGTTTCTGTCTTTCAGGAAATTTAAACAAAACTCAATCTTGCATCTACAAGTACTTGCCAGGAGCAGAGGCATAATGCCTTACTCTAATAATAGAAATGACTTGTCAGAAGAATGCTTTAGGAAGCCTTCCCCACCCCCCACCCCGAATAATAGAACTGCCTGGAATAAGATCCAGGCTACTTGAGATGCATGCTTCTTAGGAGCACAGGCAAGCAAAGTGCAGGCAGAGCTTTAACCCTTTTCAGTGCTTTGGACTGGTTCCCTGAAAGCCTCATGCCCAGTGATGCCATGTGGTTGCTGCAGCCAGGCACTCAGGTGGGAGCACAGCAAAGTTGCTTCACTGTAGTAGCTTTTTCTTGTGCCTCTGGCTTTACAAAGTAAGAGGTAGATGTGTGAGAAACAGAAGGTTCTTTCTCTGTTTAAATCTCTGGCCAGTATATCAGAGGAACACAGGCGAGTGGCCTGGCAAAGCACAGGGCCCCTTGAGGGAGTAGAAGGTGAGGACCCTTTTCTCAGGATCAGAGTTTGCAAAACACCCAAAAATCTGGGTAGTGCCAGTCTAAGTAAAACTTCAGCATACGTGCCTGCACTCCACAAATTACTGGGAGGTCTGCCCACAGTGTAATAAGCTGCACTGATATGGTTTCCTGATGAAAGAAGTTTGATATGTGTTCTTATGCAAGATGCAGAGTGATGTGGGTTTAGTGTGAGGCTGCTTTCCATGCCCAAGGACCCGTGTTACAGCTTCAGAATGATGGATGGAGGAGAAGGGATGATTCATGAATAGGGGAGTCTGATACCAAAAATGCAAAGAAAGCTCTAATGTTACCAGCCTGGTGTGCTCCTGAACATCTTTGCTTTAGTGTCTCCTGGGGAGGGGGTGAAGTGAGGGGAGAGCTCTTGTGTGAGGAAAATGTTTGGGCACAGCTGTGCTCTAAACCAAAACTTGCCCACTTAGTTCTGCTTAAGATAAATGTCAGGAGTAATGGATCTCTAGTGCACACAAAGCTCCTTTGGAATGTGTGTGCTCCTGAAAGGGAGATAAGGAGAGGCCGGCTTGAGTCACAGAAACATTTTTCCCCTGCATCTGTGTCCACAAACTGGAGTGTAACAGACTTTGGCTCATAGAAAGATGGTCTTTTGCCAGGGAGGCCAGTAAAAAGTCACCATAAGAGTAACTGTGTGTAAAAGTAGCTGGAGAGTAAGTGCTGCCCAAAGTACACAGATGTGGGATGTTCATATTGAATTTTATTTTCTAAATGTCGTTTGTGTGAAACTTTAAACTTTAATAAGGTTTCAGTGTAAACTTAACAGTAACCCAATTCTAACAGTAAATATCTATCCCTTATCACAGAGTCTTCTCATGAAGATTGATGCTTTCCATTATGTGCAGCTGGGGACGGCATATAGGTCTGTCAGTTCTGAAAATCATTTTCTAAATGCCCATGTATGCAAAGGTAGATTTCTGCATCTGAATGTATGTTCATGGCATATGTTGTTGTTTTTTTCTTTTTTTTTTTTTTTCTGAGCAGGGCACAGTCTTGTCCTGCTTATCCTGTTTGTGCTTGCTTCAAATGCTTACCTGGCATATAATTGCAGGGAGTTATTTTTTCTCAAGCATTTCAAGCCAAGTGTGGGTGGGAAGATCTGGAGCTTTTTGTAATGGTTAATGACACATCTGGTCACGTACTCTGCGAGGTGTCTGAGCTGCAGCTGCAGTGGGACTGGGTGAGCACCCGGGAGCAGACAGTGCCACTAGGAAAGGACTCCTCAGCACATGGTTCACACACGGGCCTGTCTTCTCCAGGCAGGAGTGTATCCCAGCAGTGCTCTGCTGGGCCTTGGACAGTGGTCTGGATGTGCAAATTACATCTTAAAGCAATGCAGACTTGTCAATAAAGTAACAGTGCATCAGAACTGGGCTCACTTTAAGGCCTGCTTGTCCTATTTTTCATTCTCCTTTGTTGTTCTCCAAGGAGAGCTGGGTGTGCTTTGGAATAAGTGGCTGAAACAGTGCAGAGGAAACTTTTCTCCAAAGAGTTGTGAGACTGGAGACTGGGAAAACACTTTGTCCTAAAGAGGAGAGGGTTAGTGTGTAAAAAGTTGTAATTTATAGATATCAGCAGCAAAGCTCCTGTAAATCCTATGTTGTATTTCCTGAGCATGGAAGGCAGTGTGGGTTTTTTTCTTGATCTCTGCCCTTCTGCTGTTAAGCTTGTTACAGTAAACACTCTAAGAATATTAAGAAGGGAGTTTCATAATCAGAGAGAATTGGCTTCTTTGAGAACCAGCTTGGGGGGAGGGAGCAGGGGGTTTGTACTGCCCCATATTTTACTTCAGTGTCATAAAGAGATTTTTAGTGAAAATACATTTAAGCTTTTCTTTTTCCCCATGTCCTTTTGTAGCTATCCTTCTTGGAGTGTTCTCTTCCTAAACTGTCCTTTGCTTTTGAGCACAATTGAGACAACATTTAATTTCTCAGAGGCTGTATCCTAACTGAGTAGGAAAGGAGAAAGGGAAAGTTACCGACTGCTTGAGCAAACAGCCATCAAAAATTGTGCAAGAGGCAAAACCTGCAGCAGTCAGATAACCTGATGTTTTGCTTAGGAAAGCTGAGTAAGAAGGAAACCTTTTTTCAGAAAGCCCTTTTCACTGAACGGTGATAAACCTCATAGAAGGAGGTTACCCGGAGCTGCCACAGTCAGGTGGTGGGGCAGTCCCATCAGCAGATTGACAGCAGACAGAGAGAAGTCTCTGGCTGGATTCTCTGCTGGAATGTGGATAAAACCCCTTAATTAACTTGAAGGAGCAAACAAGATACCTGAAGCATGTCTTGGGGAAGATTTTATGTGAATCTTAAGAGCCGTCAGGCTCTCTGTCTCTTTTGTGCAAGGGGAATTTGTGAATTTTAGGAAAAAGCCCATTTTTCCCATGTTCTCGTTCTGTGCAGTTTCTAGACTGGGCATTACTGACAAACTGTTGTTTTGTTTGTGTCTAGAGGGCTCAAACCCGTGCCTGATGAAGAGGTAATCGAACTCTATGGTGGGACACAGCACATCCCCCTGTACCAGATGAGTGACTTCTATGGCAAGGTATTGTAAGCCCTTGGCTGCTGTGATGCAGCAGCAGCAGCTCTTTAACAGCTTGGAAAACAGAGTGAATTGTAGGCACATGTAAACTACTCCAGCCTCCCTTGGAAAAGCTTGGTCCCCTGTGAGCTGCAGTGTGTGTTTTTGTTCTAGTGGGAATATGCCCCAGAGGTTATTTAGCAGTTTAGCATCTGAGAGACATCTGCAAAGCTTTCCTAAACACCAGGGCTATTGGCCTAGAGCTGAATGGCTTTGAAGCTTGATAGGGAGATGTTCTCTGCTTCCTTGGCCAAATCTGGCTCCCAAGCTACCAGGGCAGCCTGCAGTGCAGGAGCTGTGCAGGAGGGGGTCTGTGTGTAGCAACAGCTGTAATACCTTCCTCTTTGGCTTTGGGTAGGATTTTTTTCTTTCATGAAAGGGATCCCCCTCCACACCCCTTCAGGCCTCCTCAGTGGACATTATACATAGCATATCCATGAGTGTTGAGGATAGTAAGGTACTGATGTTCTGTCTGCAGGAGCTGTAGGAATCCTCTGGTTGCTGAACTAGAGGAAGTTGGGAGAGATTTTTCTTCCTCGAGTGTCTGGTGTGGTGCAGTGGGCAAGCAGGGCCTTCACATCCCTTTCCCTCAGAACTGCTTTGTCTCTTGCCCTTTGTTGCCCTAAGGGAAGCTGGAAGGAGAAGGGCACACTTCCTCTGGTAATACCCCTGTGAGCCTGCTGTGTGATGTCTGCAACAAGGCCACTTCTTGATTTCTCTCTCTTGGGAACAATTAATCTGAGTGGTTGTTTTCTGGATAAGTATATACTCTGTTTATAGCTCAGTGATGTTTCCAGCTTTGAAATAAAATGTTTCTGCTTAGAATTTGATATCTGTCTGTCAGCTGCACTCTGTTATCCTCCTGCTGTGCAACTCTGCTCACTCCTGGCAAACTTGAGATGATTTCACCTTTCTTTTTAAATAATAGTAAACATGAAATCTTCGAGTTGTGGCTTTCTGTAGGACCGAGTGCTCATGCCAAGGTGCCTTTCAGTGCTGCTTTGTACGTACCAGGTGCTTTCTTCTTTCCTGCAGCTGGTATTGAAAAATTCAGTATAACATTTGACCACATATGTAGGGATAGCAACTTATTCTTTGTGAAGAGGTGAATCTCCTCTCCTAGTAATGTAATGAATCCCATGAACTAATAAGTGGATCCCAAAGAGAATGAAAGTATTCACAACTAATGATATTTGCATCCAGCAATGTCTGCTCAGCCTGACACATTAGTGGGAAAGCATCTGGGTTAAGATGACTGCTGGTGTGGAGTGAGCCTTTGGCAGGTGTCTTGGATCTTGTCCTCTGCAGTCTGTCATGCTGATGTTGCTGTGTGGGTGACAGGAAGGTCTGACAGGTCACTGATTCCAGGCAACAAGGCATAAGACAGGCAGGACTGATGCAGCTGAAGTGTGTGAATACTCTCCCTTGAGGGTTTTCTTGATTCTCTGTTAGCAGGAGTGGACAGCTTCTGGTAGCCCAACACCTGCAGTAGGTGGGCACAGATCTTGCCAGGGTTAGACACTGCAGCTGCTTTGGCTTTCACTGGCAGAACATGCCTGTGGTGAAGGTGGAGAACTTATGGGTGTTGTGGAAAAACAATATGTAGCATTCTAAAAATGTAGTCCAGTTTTCATCCTGACTTATGTCACTGTGTCTACCTGAGGAAGTCAAGGCCACTAAAGGGAACAGGGGGAGGCTGGACTTGTAGGTGAACCACACAAGGCACAAGAATGAAATTGAAGTTTACAAGGTAAATCTTTGCTGTTAACACTGAATATTTAACTGTCCCCAGGACAGGCCATTGCTCTGCTGCGCTCTGCTAAATCCCATACCTAGTTATTTCAGTAGGAACTGCCTGTGTTTGTCCCTCTTGCTTCTTTCCCAGCATTCTGGAACAGGAAAAAGGGTGAAGGCTGTTTTCAGGAAATTTTATTTTTGCTAGTGAGAGAAATGTTCCCTTAGCAACCAGGCATCAAAATGGACAGAAGTGTTGGAAGGATTCAGTGAGTATCCCTGAGCAGCACCACCCTGTGTGGTGTGGCCCTTTGTGTTCTCTTCTGCTCTAAGTCAAGTTGTCCTATGAGTGGAAACTGTATAACCCTCAGCACATCAGCATAGCTTTTGATTGCAGCATTTTTGAGTAACACACCTCAGGCAAAATGCTGGTTTTTGTTCCTTTGCCCTTTTTACACTGCCTTTCTTGACCCCAGTTTGTGTTGCCCCAGCATTGCCTCAGTCCACCCTTGCCTGACCAGACGAGATGGGAGGTGTTCTGTTGTTACATCCTGGCACGACAGGGCCACACATTTGTCACTAAGGCAGCACCTGCCCTGTCAGCCTCTACCATCTGTACCTTCTGTGATCTTTTGGATGCTGCTTTCATGTCTCTCTCTCACATAGTTGTAATAAATGCTTTCTGATGTGGGCCAGTGTTATCCTAGAGAGTTGAACTGCCCAGCTGTCAGTCCTGGATTGCTCAAAGCTCACATGCACAGACATGATGTAGCTGGATTGCCAGGGCACCGCTGGGGACCAGTTCATTGGGAGGTCTGTGCACTTCCCAAATTGTTTTCCATATACAAGACCTTGGTAACTGTCTCCCTGTCTGATCTGGAACTTCTATCAACGAAAGATGAAAAAATTGATGCCAGGTTCATCTTGCAGTGAGACTCACCATTGTCCTCTGCAGGGGTGGTACATCAGAATAAACAAGTTTATTTTATTGGCAGACCTCCAAAGTTGGCTTCAGCCTGCAGATAGATTTGTAATTGATAGGCAATAACAATAGCAAATGTATGAGAGAGCCTAATGCAAGGGGAGTTATTCTTTGCTCAAGATTTGATTGTCCATTTCTACTTGGCTGCTGGGTGGGCTGAAATCCTTTTTCCTCTTTGTGCCCGCTCTGGGTTTTCTGTAGTGACTCAAGGGCAGACAGGCATTGACAAATGGCTTGTTGGAGTGATTCTTACATTGCCCTGTGAAACCTCACTGGGATATGGTTTCAGCAGCTTTGGTGCCATGTGTCCAGTATCAAAGCCTGGTTTAGGTGAGCAATGGGGCATCTTCAGCAAGGCCCATGGCTGCTTCTGTAGCAGTGTTGTCTTTTGGCACCTGTATTAATGTCAGGAGGCCAGGTGGGAAGCAGAGGGCATGGGGTTGAAATCAGTGTCTAGGACTGACACCACCTTAACCCCATGGTGTTAATGATGCTGGGTTTGTTTAATGATTTATGTGAAAGAGAAGCCTCTCTCTTGTCAAGTGCTAATGCACTAGCTTAGTGTTTTAGTGTAGAAGAGAGGGCTGCTTGTTGACTGGCTGGGACTTTCCATGCTAGTGTTTTTGTTAGCCTGGTTAGATGGTACTAGGTGATATTAGTGTGTTTGTTGGCTTTGATATTTTTTTTAAGTATTTTTGCATTTAATGTGTCCCTTTAATTTTTTGCTTTCCAGGGCCCATCACTTAAGCAGTTTATGGACATTTTTTCTCTTCCTGAGATGACACTGCTCTCTTCAGTCATTGATTACTTCATAACTCATGGCATTGAGTTTGACCAGGTGCATCTCTACAAGGACATATCTGTAAGTAAAATGTCAACTGTCCCACAGCTCATACCACACCAGAGCTGTGAGCTCTGCAGCACCCAAACCCAAGGGGCTGGTACTGAGCAGCCTGATATGACAGCACTGTTGTCCCTTTAGATCCAAGCATTACTGGGGAATATTCAAAAGTGTGTTTTCAGGACGTGTTTGGTTTCTGTCTGTACTACAGAGTTGGTGTTGCTGTACACTATCTTGTGCAGGAATGCCTAGGCTGGTTAGGTTGAAGGTCCTTCCATGGGAAATAGGTCACAAAGCTTGTGTAAAAGTTTTTGGGTTCTGCAGACTTTTAAACTGTGTTTTCCTCTTAGTATCTCATTTTCAGAGAAGCTTGGTCTGATCAGGTACCAAACAGCTTACTTTGTTACAGTGATTGTTGTGAAACAACTCTCCTTGCCTGCTCTGAGAATCCACCTCTTCCATTTGCAACTGCAGAGTAGTCTGATCCTTTGGAGATGTTTTCCAGTGGGTGACTGTTGCTTTCGTGAGTCATTTACTCCAAGGTGCTAAGTGGCACTTGAAAGGGCTGTGTGGGATTATCAGCACTGTTAGTCGGGACTGTCTGACTTCTTAGCTATTGCTGCAGACAAGATGTAAGTGCTTGAGGTTGCTGCTCTGGGTGACTTATGCTGACAGACAACACATCTTCCAAGCCCTATTGCATTCCTTTTTCCATGGAGAAGGGTTTTTGGTTTGTGCCTTATGGGAAGCTTAGGCTCATCCACTGGCTGTTCAGTCCTGTTAGGGAAATGGAGCTCCACGTCTGTGCTGCTGCTTTTGTGATAAGGATCCACCTGTCAGCGGGGCTGCAGCCCAGGATTGCAGTTGTGTTCTGACCTTCTGTCTGTGCCTGATAGCAGCCTGCCAGCCCATTTCCCACAAGACCTTAACATGGTTCTGGGGTGTTGGTTGTTGTTTTTGCTCTGGGGGTGGGGAAAATGGGAAGAGGGTATACAGCTGAATCCTGAGGCTTTTTGTGAAGATTGTCTTCTGAACCTTCTTTTGAGGTCAAAATGGATGTGTTTCTAATTGAAATCTAGAGAAGGGGGGGGCGATTGCCACAGCCTAATACATGCTCAGTACAGGGCAAGTGGTGTCCTCGAACCCTCAGACTTCTTTGTGGACATGAGCACAGAGACCCCTCTGTGCCTACAGACAGGTGTCCCAGAGAACTTGCACAGCCCTGACTTTTAGTACAGCACTGACTCACAGTGGGTTAAGACATGTCTAAACCTGACACCCTTCTGTACCTCTCAGTGGTACTGCTGATGCAGGGCTGTGTGTTTGGAGAAGTGCTGCAGACACTGTGCTGAGTCAAAAGGGCAGACCCTGAGGCAGTGGAAAGGCTGACATGTAATCCAGGTAGTCCTGTCACACCAGTTTGGTTGCTTCATATTTTAAAGTAAGAACATACAGTTTACCTTGCTTCCCTTTGGAGGAGTTTTTTGGAGCCCCGTTTGACACCTCCCAAGGCTACCAAGATTTTACCTGCAAGAACCTTGTAGATCTTCCTTTTCTTTTTTCCCCTTCTTTTGCTTTTTAAGTGGTGAGGGTTTAGGGAAAGAGCAGACTTGAATTTCTTTCTCCTCTGCAAAGGCAGTTTTGACAAAAATCCAAAGCATTGCTTGCTTTTAGTGCCAGTGCTGCTTAAGAGAAGCTTGTTTCCTTGTTAGAACTCTTGCTCTTTGTTCAGATTCTTTCCAATAAGGCAATGGGATGTGACCTCTGCCTTTTTACCATTCAAATCCACATGGTGGAAATTGACTCCTAAAACTTCACTTTGAAGTGGTAATGCCTCCTCCTCCACCATCCCCATCTAAGCTGTAAACTCAGGTTCTCTCGAAGCTTTGCAGGAAATGATTTTTGGGGTCATGAGCAGGTTTCAGCAGCACTACCAGGTGACTGTGTGGTGGTGTGGGCAAGTGTGGAGCAATGTCAGTGGCCTGTGTGGGACTCCAGTCTGTAAGGGCAACTCCCAAAGGGGCATACAGAGTGTAACAGGGGTTTAAAGGTTCTGGGGAAAGGCAGCATTTGTTTACCTCTATAAATTGTCAGGGATGAAAATAGTACTGTTAAAACAAGCACTTGAATGTGCAAACACTGCAAACTGTGTTGCTGCTCTGGAAATGGTTTTGTGTGTCTTGGGTATCTCGTTGGATGGAGACTTGGGCGGAATCTCAGTTGGGTGTGTCCAAAAATGTGTTGCATCTTGGCCTCTGGCCTGGAAAATAGAGGATATTTGGATGCCCTTGACAACATCTGTTTTAACTTGCCTCCCTCCCAGCTGTGTTTTGTACCACCCTCCTAATGGAAGCTTCTGCTCTGCCTGTGCCCACTGGCCACCCGGGGCCAGGAGCTGTGGCCCTCCTTGGCTTGTGGGGAGCATTTTGGAATCAAAAGCTCTCCTCTACTGCTGTTTGCCTCAGCCACACTCCTTTGGGTCACATTTGGCAGAGCTTCTATAGGTATAGGGAGAAAGCAAAGCCTGCTGTGTCTGGGCCAGTACAGTTTTGGGACAGTGAATAACCATTCACTGGAGTTGCACAGTCTGTATTGCCTTGGTACCTGTGTGTTTACCTGTGCTGGTTTCCAGGAGCTGGAAGGAACTTGAGCTTTCATAGATAAGTTTTGAGGTTTTTCCCCCTTGTACTGCATTAGCTGAGCCAGCCACTGTGTTCTTCTTTTGGCATGTTGGTGAGCCTTGCTGGGCAAGCTTTGCTGCTTAGCACTGATGCAGCTTTTGTTCATTCAGCAGGGAGGGGATGGATCATTACTCTTGGTCCTCAGAGGTGACAGTGAGTTTGCATGCTGGGAAATAGGAATGCCACATGTAAAACTGAAACTTTTTTCCCCTGCCCTTTTCTTTAGGATGCAATTAGAGATGTTCATGTGAAAGGAGTGATGTACAAGTGGATTGAAAAAGATCTGGGTGAGTTAAATGGAGGTCTGGTGCCAAATCCATCTCATACTATGGGTGTTTTGGGTAAGATGGCTGTGTTGGCCCCACACAGTCACAGGAGTCAGGGGAACACAGAACTTACTGAAATACTTGATTGTGCCGTGCCTGGAGGCAGCTGAGGATAGAGTGGCATTCAGAAACAAGTGGCATTTATGGGCAGGTGGAGGATCTGTTTTATTGAAGGAAACAGCTACCTCATTGCTCATGTTTCTGTTTTCCTTCAGCTGGTAAACGAGGGATGATGGTCCTTGGCATGATGTGAACATGCAAAGGCACCATCTGGGAAAGGCTTCCTGGTCATTCAGGGGAAAGGAAGCTTCTGCAAGCAACATGGCCTGGAGTGGCTGTGCCTGTCCCTTGTGACAGTTTGGTATCAACCCTCTTTTTCACCAGGCTTTTCAGTTCCTCAGTCTTCCTCTTTAGGTGGGATGGATGGGGATGAGGAAGGCCATTTTGTCACCATAGTGGTTCACTACCTGCCTGCCTGAGGTGGATCCAACTCAGACCTTTTGCATCCTTAGTGGCATGGGGGCTGGGTTGGGTTTGGTTTTATACAAATGTGATCATGACTTGTGCCAAAATGTTCTGATTGCTACTGTTTCATTCTGATATAGAACAGTACATTCTGCATGGGGACGAAATCTATGCTGTGCTGAACCGCCTGGTGAACCACAAGAAGAAACTCTTCCTCATCACAAACAGTCCCTTTAGCTTTGTGTGAGTACCTTTACTGCACACCAAGGCTGTGCAGGGCAGTCCCTCCTTGGGGCACCTGGAAGTTGTATGGTGGAGGGTTTTGTGGCAATAGCCAGCAGAGCTCTCTGGGGACGGGTTGTGGTGAATGTTGCACCCCACAGTGCTCTCCACAGCACTGACTCTCACTTGTTTAGAAAATACAAGGCTGTGGCTGACCACAGCAGTACAGAGCTGACACTTTGTGTTACCTCTAGCAGTTCTTGGTGCATCATAGGCTTCTCTGGACTTCCCATGGTGCAGAAGAAAGGGTGGGACAGCTTGAAACAAAGTTGCATCAATACTCCAGTGCAATGAGACAGCCTTGGGGGGTTCACATGTCTGTGCTTTCTTCTCTGTTACTGAAATGAGAATAAATTTAGGACAGACTGTTGTAAAGATGTGGTGTTGGGTGAAAAAAGAGTACTGGATCTGTTAATTTTTCTGTTCCTTTGCCCTTAGGGACAAGGGAATGAAACATATGGTTGGCAAGAACTGGCGGGACCTATTTGACATGGTCATCGTGCAGGCTGACAAGCCCAACTTCTTCACTGACCGCAGGAAGTACGTGTCCAGGGGCTGTGCTGCTGCCTGTGGGGCCCCCTCCCTGGATAAACAGCTCCTTCTGCCTTCCAAAAAAGCAGTGGTTTGCTAAGCATCATGTAGGCTCAGTGGGCATCCAGCCTTCTGCTGCCCTCTCAGATTCTCTCTGGGAAGATGAAAATTGGCTACTCTGGGAATAAGTGGATGTGTAGAGCCAAGCAGAAACTGTGCTTCTAAAACTGGCTGTTTAATCCTCATGAGTTTTTTCATGGTCTGGGTTTAACTTAGATTTTTAGAGGTAACAATGTACTTAAATCATTAGAAAGAAGAGAGGAGTGGAATGGTATGCATGAGAGCTGACCATTTCTTGGCTCTAGGTCTAGAGAGTGTGACAAAATCTTTCCTTTTCCTGTTCCCCACACATTTATCTGTGTGGTTTGTTTATTGAGGGTTTGGGGGGGGTTGTTTAGTTACTGGATACATACTGTTTGGTAATTGGCAGCTCTGGAAGCCTTTGTACGTGGCAGCTGGGTTTTGTGGTCAGTTAGGAGCTGCCAAGGGACATAGGCTGCTGTCCTCTCTTTGGATTATTTGCTTTGGGAACTTGTGTCTGCTTTGTTGGTTCAACTTACGACTGACCAGAAATTACTGCCCTTGAGGGATCAGTCTATTCTTTCCTTTGTATGTATTTTCCTCTCCTATTTCCCAGGCCACTGTCACAAACAGGAGTAAACCTATGGAATGGTTTTATAAGCTGTTTTATAACCTGGTAAAGGTTTTCTTCATGGGCTGCAGGTGGAGTGTCTTTCAAACACAGCCTGGAGTGATGATGATCCAGCCCTCTTGGAGATAAAACCTGTGGCTGTCTGGTGCCTAAGATCCAGGCATGTAGTGGGCCATGGAAAGACATGGCAAGGCCTCAGGAATTGCAGGAGCCAGCTCGGGTCGAGATCAGCATGAGAACTGCTTTCCATCCACTCTGCAGACTTGCTGTATCCTATTAGGACATTCCACGGTCTTGGTTGGGCTGGGGCATAGCCAGGTTGGAACAGGACACAAAGTCATTCAGGGCAAAGCCTTCTTGGCCTTAGCATTTCAGAGGGAGTCATTATTGTTACTATTTTCCTCCCCTCTGTATGTGAAAAGTAGAGTTGTCAGGGATTTTGGCATGAAATGGTTACAGCCAGTGGAAGCATTTTGAAAAGATATTTCCCTTTCACACTTTCTATTCCCCTGAGAAAAAAGTCTAGAAGGCCCAGAAGGTCACTTAGAGCTCATGTAGAGCTTTTATTTCGAGTTGTTACATAGGTAAACAAGTTTCCTGATTCAAATGTTCTGGTTGCTGGGTAACAATCACCTAAAATCAAAAGGAGTTGACATCTCCCCCTTTTTTTCCCCAGACCTTTTCGAAAACTGGATGATAAAGGCTCACTGCAGTGGGACAAAATAAACCAGCTGGAGAAGGGAAAGATCTACAAAGAGGTAAAGTGAATGGGTGCATAAGGGGTGTGAACCAAGAGTCTGAAATGGTTGGGACTTACAACATGCCTACAGTTTTGGAGATCACTGGAAAAGCCTGGAAATCACTGGAAAACAGGAAAGTCTGCTTGGTCAGGGTGAGGGAAAATTATGGGTTCTTCTGTAGGGCACTTGTGCATGTTTGGTGTTTGCAAAGTGAAACCCAAAAATCTGTGAGGAGAGCACGTGTATAGTCAGAGGGTGTTTGTAGGAAGCCACGCTCTGGGCTCTGTGCTGGCTGGGGGCAGTGGCCTGGTAGGACACTGTCCCTCAGAATGCTTTCAGCATGGGCTTGGCATTAGGGATGGAGGGACAGGGACAAGGGGGGGAAGGCAGAGCAGGGCCAGGTAACTTAAGGCGTGGGGTGCTTGTCTTTGTGCCCAAGGGAACCTGTGCTGAGTTATCTCTGCCAGGCTGGGTTTTTCCCAGCTGCTGCCCTGTTTGTGTGAGATGGGGTGGTAGGGAAACATCCTCTGCATGTGTAGCAGGGGTCAGTGAATGTCCCCTGCCCCCCATGCACAGTGAAACCTTTACCCTGGGAGCTCTGGTCTGACATTGTCCAGCATGGCCAATAGTGCCATTTTCCCTCAGCTCTTCCAATGTCCTACTCCTGAAACTGTTGTCCTGGAGGTGCTCCCAAGAGTGTGGTAGTTCAGGCTAAGAAGGCACAGCTCTCTAAAATCTGATGGGTATGCACACCTCACTCCAAATTGTTCTCCATAAGGTTGGAAAAGGTGCACTTGGATAATAGAATAGAGAAACAAAAGTGATTAAATAGGGCACAAAACCTGGCTCCTGACATGCCCCTTCCTGAAGGACCAGCATGTCCGGAGGATGAGCTGTTACTCTGGTGAACTTGCTGCCCGGGTTGTTGTCCTTGCAGCTGGTCTGTCCCCTGAGACAAGTTGCCTCTGGCTTTAGGACAGTTTGTTCTTGGTTATGTGAGCTCTCCAATCCCACGGGAAGAAACAGTTAGTGAGATTGCTGTCAAGTAGCTGGGACCTGACCTGTGGTAGAAAAGTGGGTCATGTCCTTGAGTAGTGCTGTTGGGAAGCCTCTGACCTGTCCAGTGGGTCTGCTAAAGTGCTGGGATAGTGTCCCAGCCTCTGCCAGGAGCTGGGAGCTGGGAATATGCAAGTATAGTTCATTCCCAGTGGGTTAGCAGCTCCCTCAGGAGAAAAGGCGCACCTCAGCTTTTTATTTCTAGAATTTATTGCTGAATTAAATCCTGCTCTTGACCACCTACGTCTTGTGGCCACAGGTTGCTCACCCAAGTGAATGGTGCAGTGAGGAAGGGAAAAGATGAGGAAGGAGGGATGGAGTAGGATTTTGTTCTCCTCTCCAGTTCTCCCCTGATCATGATGTTCATCTGACTGCATTGAGGTTGTTGGGATGTGACAGAGTGTGTATCCTGGTTGTAGCCCACCTTGTCTCCAGGATTTTTCATTTCCTGGAGTGCCACAATATCCTTCTTTCTGTCAAGTGTTAGTGGCCATGGACCTTGCTGTTCTGGTGGTGTTGCCATAGGCCCCTGAGCTGTTCCTGTCCCCTGGAGCATGGCTGTATGGCATTTATATGTCCCACAAATGGGATATCAGGGGTTGGAGGTTTGCCCTGGGGACTGGGAAGTTTGAGTGATGCCCTTAGTCCCTCCATTCCGATAGATGTGGTGTTTTCTATGTGATACTTATGTACTCCCATCCCTCCCCTGGTCTGCTGCCTCAGGAGGGAGGAGGACAGGACCCGAAGGTCATGGAACAGGTCTGTGTCTCCGTGGAGCTCCAAGTACAAGTTTCCTGGCTGTCAGGTCCACTGCTGTTTGAGGTGACCAGAGCACAGCAAAAGGACTGTCCTCCCCCCAAAGCTGTGGTCCGTTTCCCTGCTGGGCCAGTGGAGTCCTGAGGAACCCTTATGCAAACAGCAGCAACAGTGTCTAAGAAATGAAGTCTGTCTCCTCTTGTTGCCTTTTTAGTCCATGTTGTCCTTTTGACTTGCTGTGCCCTCAAATTGCCTATTTGCAAAAACTCTTCCAAAGAGTTATTCTGTAGTCTGAGAAAAGCTGAGGAATGTACAGGGGGGTTGTCACATAAGTGCAGTGAGGTGGGGAAGGACAGAAACCCTTGGTTGTAGATAGTGGGGTAGCGAGCAGGTTGATACTTCTGAGTGCTCACAGCTGCATGTGGTGAGGTGGCCTGTACCCACGTTTCTCTCTGCACTCCTGTCCCTTGCAGGGTAACCTCTTTGATTTCCTGAGGCTGACGGGCTGGCGTGGGTCCAAAGTGCTCTACTTTGGTGACCATCTGTACAGTGACCTTGCGGTGAGTGAAATGTCTCTGCTCTCCAGAGAGGCGGGAGCAAGCCCGTGTGGCTGCTGTGGCTGCAGCTGGGTTGGAGATAAGGCAGGGCCTGGTCTGAGTGCTCGGGTCTGTGCTGGGTGCTCTGCAGGCTGTCAGGGCACACTCAGGGCACACCAGCTTCCCCATGCTCTGTCAGGCACAGGCAAGCACCACATTTCGAGGTGATTCACATGGCTGATCCTGCTGGCCGGGAAAGGGTTGTTACTGGCACGGGCCATGGATGGCTGTCCCCTGAGAATCCAAAATGGGAACAAGACCACTCTTCTAGGAACCAGGGTTGTGTTTGGCCTTCAGTCTTTATGTTGAATTCATGGTTGTTTTTTCTCCGTGACCCCCAGGACCTCATGCTGCGTCATGGCTGGAGGACTGGAGCCATCGTTCCTGAACTGGAGACGGAGATCCGGATCATAAACACAGAGCAGTACATGCACTCCCTGACCTGGCAGCAGGCTCTGACGGGGCTGCTGGAGAGAATGCAGGTAAACAGCTCCTGGCTGAGCAGGACAGGTAATGTGCTGCCTTCTGAGTCTGCATTTTGGGCTTAGCATGGGAATGAGGGGATATACCATCTTGCTTGGTTCTCAAAAATATCCTCCTCCTGGTGCAGTGGGCTCTGGGTTTGTGAGTTACAGTGGAAACTGGGGGGAGCTGAGGTGTGGCCTGCAGGAATGATGTGTGTGGTTCTGCTGCTGTCTTTGCAGATGTATCAGGATGCAGAGTCAAAGCAAGTATTGCTGGAGTGGATGAAGGAACGACAGGAGATCAGGTGAGCATTGTCCCCCCTCACTGATAAAGTCTCTCAGGGCCTCTCAGGCCTCTACTGGGTCTGTTCTGTAACCTGCTGACCTGTGACCACAGTTTTATCTACAGAGCCCCATCTCTTTCCTCTCAGGTCGCTGACGAAGAACCTGTTCAACCCACAGTTTGGGAGCATCTTCCGCACCTTCCACAACCCCACGTACTTCTCTCGCCGGCTGGTGCGGTTCTCCGACATCTACATGGCCTCCATCAGCTGCCTGCTCAACTACGACGTGAACTTCACCTTCTACCCCCGGCGCACCCCCCTGCAGCACGAGGCCCCGCTGTGGATGGATCAGCTCTGCACGGGCTGCATGAAAACCCCCTTCCTGGAGGAGATGGTGCACATTCGGTGAGGGGCAGGTACTGCAGGCAGCAGCATGGCCGGGCCTGTTGTGGGGCCGCTCGGCAGCAGCACCTCTGTCCACCACTAAAGGGCGTTTGACACTTGCGTACATGTGTAGATGGTGTGTTTATTTTTTCCCTTCACTGGCTCCATCCCTTTCCCTGAGGTGCGTTGTAGGCTGCACAGAGCCTGGGTGCTTGTTCTCTGGCAGGGAGTCCTCTCTAGGAGCAGGTCAGCTGGAGAACTAATGAAGGTGGTGGGACAGCCACTCCCTGCTCTGTGCCCAGAGAAGTGGCTCAGACACGGAGCCCCACGTCTCCAGTGCTTGGTGAGTGCAACCCAGGGGAGGGGTGACAAGGTGAGTCAGGGCTGAAGCTGCCCAGGTGTCTTGGGACTGCAGTGTGAGTCATTCTGCAGGTGGACAGGGAGGGGTCAGGGCTGCCAGCTGGGCAACCAATAAAGCCCATCATGGATGACAAAGCATCAGCAGTGTTACCTGTCCAGAACTGGTACCAGCAGCCCTCAGCCCATTCCTGCTCCCCACCAGTCTGGTTTGTCCAGCTGGGGACTCTGGTAGGGAACTGTTAGGTAACTGTGCAGGATGTGCAAGCCTGGGGTGTCGGGAGTAGGTCACAGGGTCTCAAATGTTGTGATACACCTGGTTTTTGAGTGAGTTTAGGGCTGTGCACTGTCAGTATTTTTGGCTTGGTGCCATGTGACATCACCATTTTGACAGTTGGTGTGGTCTGTTGTGAGTGGCAGAGGGATGGTTCTGCAGGGAAGGTTCAGGGTTGGCAGCAGAGGTGGTGGCATTCCACCTGTTCACTGAGATGTGGCCTACAGTGGATGGAGGGGCTGCTGAGGTTGTCCAAGGAGGGTGTGGGTGTGGGTGTGAAGTGCTGCTGGGTGTGGTGGGTCAGAAAGGGGAGTGTGGCCATGCAAAGCCATGTGCTGCCTCCTCAGGAGGAGGAAGAGCAAAGAGGTGCTAATAGCAATGTCAGAGTGTATAGGATGGGACAAGGGTGACAGTCTGGAGGCCCAGGCAGGTGAGAGCTGCTTTAGGATGTGAGGTGCAGAAAGTGGGCTTTCACCTGGCTTGGGGCTATGCTGGTCCTGGACAGGCTTCAGACTGCCCCAGGGCCAGGCAGGGCATTGGGGAGGGGTAGAGGGGCAGTTGAAGTGGGGAGGAGCTGTTGAGAGTTTGTGCCACTCTGCTGATTGGCCCTGGGAAACAGGAGAACATTGTGCCTTTGGAAAGCTGGTTGGTGTGTGGGAAGTGATGGCTGTAGGATGAAGGGGTGGAGACATTGGTCCTTGTCCTCCTGCTCCTCCCCTCACTGCTGCACTGTTTGCAGATGGCAATAAGGGTGACAGTGCCAGCTTGCTCGAGGGGCAGTTGGTGTTGAGGTGACAGGAAGGAGAGAGGGAACAGTGAATGGAGGCACTTCTTGTCCTGAGTCTGGTAGTGAGCAGGCAAGGAAAGGAGTGACTGCAGAGCGTGTCTGTGCAGCAGGTAAGGGCTGTGGGTTTGCTGGGCCAGGGGATTAGTGTGGGGGGAACACCTGGGGCTTGTGAGCACTGGGCTGTGGCAATCGCTGGAGGGGCTGGGTGTTGTCAGTGTAGGGGCAGCAGAAGGAGAGGTTGGTGTGGAGGACCCTCTGCCAGGAGCTCTGACTCAGAGAAAGGTGCTGAAGTACAAGGTGTGTCAGCAACCCTCACTGAGAGTTGCACACACAGACACATGCACACACACACACACACACACACATGCACACAGAGGTTCCCACACGTTCCTCCCTGGTGCTGTGCCAGGCTGGCCCCTCAGTCTGTCACTTGTGTCTCACTGCCTCGTCTTTGTGCCACGTGCCAGCCCGTCACAGACGTTCAGGATGCCTTGCTCCCGACTCAGTGTCCAGTTCCCTGGACAATCACTGTTAACATGGCTGCTCTAATCAACAGCTGTAGTAGATGCACGTGGCATTTGTCTTTGTGCTGTGTGTAGTGTGTAGCTCAATAAACGTCTGCAGCATGGATAACTAACTGACTAACCAGCTCACTGTGAGGGGGGGGCAAACGGGGCATGTGGGGTGGTGACTGACTGATTGATTCGTACCTGACCGGGGGCAGTGTGAGGGTACAGGAGAGGGCTGCTGTGTCCCGGGGGCTGTCACACATCAACAGTGCAGGAGAGGGGGCCGTGAGTCCCTGGGGACGGCTGAACTGAGTGCCCTGAGTGCTGGAGGCTTTGGTGGACAGCACCTCGTACGGGGACGTGACGGGTGCTGGGCTGGGCGGGTTCATGAGAAGGGGCGGGCGGGGAAGGATCTGGGGGCAGGCGCGGGGCAGTGAGCCGGTGGCGCTGAGCTGTTTTATTTCGCGGCGGGCCGGTTCCCGGTCCGTGCGGGGTGTCACTGCGGGAACCCGGGGGGGTTCGGTGCTGGAGTCCGCCAGGGGCGGGTCTGCGGGCACAAAGAGAGTGTGGTTTGAGGGTTGAGGCGCCGTGAGGGGAGGGCGGGGGCAGGGCGGGGCAGGGCGGGGCGGGAGCGTGGTGTCTCACGTTGCAGCGGATTCGTTAGTGGGGGCGTGGCCGCCGTACAGCGGGTTGGGGCATGGCCCGAAGCGGCCGCTGGGGCGGGCCCTCCGGCGCGTGGCCCTTGCTGCGCGCCTTCGCGGCCCCGCCCCTCCTTCCATGCTCCCTCCTCCTCCTCGTCCAGCGCGCCAGAATCCGCCTTGCGAGGGGAAGCGCGGATTTGGCTGAGCGGGGGGCGGCGGCTGAAGCGGGGGCCCCGCCCCCGGTCCTCTGTTCCCGCCCCCTCATCTCAGTCTGGCCGGGCTCGCTGGCGCCCCCTTGTCGGGTGCCTGTCCGGCGGATTCCCCCCGGGCTGCCATTCCCCCGGGCTCCATCCCCGGCGCTCCATTCCCCCGGGCTTCCCATCCCCGGGCTCCATCCCCCGCCCTCCCGCTCCTCCCGCCCGCTCCGTACCTGGAAATACCCGAAAACTGCCCCTCCTGCCGGCCAGCCTCCTCCGCAGTGTAGGCGATGCCGGCCCCAGCGGCCAGCGCCAGCGCGAAGCACAGCGCTGACACCGTCCCGGTGGCCACGGAGCCCGAGCCCTGCGCGGCACCGTTCACCTGCTCGGAAACAGCGGCCCCGTCACGGCACGGCCCCGGCACAGCTCCTGCTGCCGCTCCCTGATGTGGCCGCGGGCAGCCCACCCAAAATGGGCCACAGCAGAGGGCAAAGGATGGGGCCAGTCCTTGGGATGACTCAGTTGCCGGATCCCTGTTCCCTCATCCCCTCGTGCTGTTTCAGCACGTTCCTTCCCTGTTCCTGCCCTCGGACTCACCTGGCCGAGGTGAACGACAGGCGGTGGGATCCTCAGGGGCTCTGCAATCGCGTGAATGATGCCATTGAAAGCCATGATGTCCCACTCCACAATCATCGTGTCATTGATCCCTTTGGCGTCCTACAGAACAGAACACGGGTGATGACATCTCACCAGAAAGCCTCCCGGTTGTTCCCTGTCTCAGAAGAGATGTGGTGAAAACTTGTGGGGGTTCTTCTGCCCTCTGCCAAGGTTAAACCTACTGAGTGCTCTGTACTGTTGCCCACTGGGAGTTCTGATACGTGGAGGTCATGTCCTGACTGGGATGGGATGATGGTGCCTGTTGTGAGGTTGTAGCTGAAGAGGACAACATTGCTGGATGACACATGAAGCTTCAGTTCTTCTCCTGTCAGTGTCTGAAAATGCAGCAGTGTGCAGGGATGAGAAATAGCTGAGCTGGTCTCACCCCTTCTCTGCTGCTGTGCAGCCCCCCTGGCCAAGCCCAGACTCCCTCCATGGCCACAGGCAGCTCCATTCATAGAAAACACAGCAGAGAACGACTATGCAGAGCAGCAGGGATTTGCTATCCTTAGGAATTGTCAAAGTCCAATTGGAGAAGGCTCTGAGCAACCTGACCTAAATCTTCTGAAGGAGTAGTTGGACTGGAGACCGCCAGTCCTCTCTGACCCGCATTCCTCCTCCTCTCCCAAACTATTTCACACCATCATGCCAGCTTTGGCAACACCTGCTCTCCTCTGGGGCTCTGATAGTTCATCCCAGACATTCAAGCAGCCACTCATCCCTGCTTGCTTACCTCATTGCCTGCAAAGCCAGAGTTCAGAGGGACAAACAGAGTTTTGGGAGCGGAGTCATCAGACAAGTACATGAAAAAATCCAGTCCTTCTTCTGTGTCATTGGCAAAATTGAGCAACATCTGGAAAAGATGGGAGATCTTCCCCATGACCACACTGCTGGCAATGCAACACTATCAGCTTCCCCAGCCCAGGAACTCCCCAGCCCTGGAATGAAAACCTCTTTGTGTTTGTACTCTCTACCCCACACACAGACCAAACCAGCACTCCTTCCTGTTAGGACTCATCCCTCCCTCTGCCTTGTTGCCAACTGCTGAAGAGCCCGGAGAGCATCCCTTACGGAATAGAAGGTGGAGAAGCGGTCGTTGTCTGCGAGCACATCGGGGAGTCTCCCACTGCACCAGTACCCATCTCCCACAAACCCCTCACGGCAGATGCAAGTCAGATCTGCAAGGGAAAACCGAGACAGGACTTGACTCACCCATTCCAGTTACACTGACCCTCCCTTCCTTGGCTTCTGGATACCCCAGCATGTTCCCTCTGGACATGGGCAGGGGGAGAGGGGGATATGCCCATGTGCCCGTGCCGCATGCTCCAAGGACAGTTCTGTGCCTGCTGCCATGACACAGCCCTTGTGCCCAGCAGGACTGTCCCCAGGCAATGTGCTGGCACCACTCACCCTTCTCCCGGAAGCAGAACGCATCCCAGGTCTCGCTCAGGTTGCTTCGGGAGCCATAGTCCACAATGCCCACGTGGTTGGACCCACAGCTGGGGTTGGGGTAGGCTGTGGGGTATCCGGCTGTGCCATTGTCCAGCCAACCCACCAAGCACAGATGGAACCCCATCTACCAAAGGAAAATCAATGATTAGATTAAAAATAATATCTCTTGCCCAAGTTTTTTTGCCCTGATGCACAATCCCGTTGTGCAGCCTTATCCAACATCCCCCCCAACACCTAAAGTGTGGAGGCACTGCCACAGGTCTCATCCCAGTGTGACTGGGAGACCCACCAGCCCTCCTGGTTTCAGGGCTGCTGATGGAGCAAACAGTGCCTGGCTGAGGGGATGAGAGGTCACCCACCCACATGTGACCTTCAGGAGAAGCACTGCCTGTCCCAGCCCCACGAGGCAACAGAGCCAGCCCTGCCCTGACCTGCTGTGCTGCCGAGAGCTGCCGGAACGTGGCCAGGGAAGCGCCTTCTGCGGCACAGGCCTCCTGAGCCTGCTCGTAAGTGAAGTCATACTTTTTTCGGGGTGACTGCAGGTGAAACACGCCCATGGTCTTATCTGCAAAACACCAAGGCCCAGGAGCATCAGCACAGCACAGACTGAGCGCCCTCCCCGGGCAGCCACGTGGTCCGTATGTGAGCACAGGCAGCACTGCTGGCCAAGGGTGGGATGTGGCCAAGGGACAAGCGAGGGAGAGGCTTCCCCGGAGCCTCTTGCCCTCCACTGGGGAGTTGGTGCTTCCTGGCAGTGTAACCCACCAGAGGCCATCTCACATCACATGGGACCAGACAAGGATGGCTTTTCCTCCCCGTATGACAAGTAGGGAAAAGGGGAATGTGAAAACCAGATCAAGCTACAGAGACGAGTCCCTGTCCCCTTGTCCATCCCACCCTCCAGCTCTCCCGAGGGGAGCCCTAGCCAGAAGGTGAAGGATGACGGAGCATGACCTCTCCATGGAACACCATCCCTGGCACTGTGGGGGTGAGCACACTCACCATGGAAGTGCAGGTCAGTGCAGATGGCCTCCCGATGGCACTGCCCATTGTCCTCCAGGCACCGGTCCGTGGGGGGCACGACCTCTTCCAGGCACTGGATCCCGTCTCCCACATAGCCCTGCTTGCACTCACAGCGCCGCTCGTTCTGCAGCACAAAGGGAGGGTGGCATTTGTGTGACTGCAAACACACAGATGCCAGCTGGGGATCCTTGTATCCCTATGAAGACAGGGATGAGCCTTCAGAAAGCCTCTACAGCCTAACCAGACTCTGACAAAGCTATGAAAGGCCACATGGCCTCTGTAGGACAGAGGACACACCCAGAAAATGTCACACTGTCTCCTTGTCGCATGCTGTTTGAGCTGAGCTTTGAATATGTGGCTCATGATTCTTGCACTACATCATGGTCCCAGTCCCATCTTCTGGCCTGCAGTGAGCAGCTCTGGTTCCTCTGCAAAAATGGCCAGCATTGTCCTTGAAGGGCCATCCCAGAAGCCCCAAAACAGCACAGGAATGCCACAACTGATGCATCTTATGCCCCTTAGACACAGGAATGGGGACAAATGGCCTCAGCATAACACCCCCACGACCATCCCTGCAGCCAGGCAGCAGACCAAGGGCATGGTGTGGTGGTGAGGACCTGCAGGATGAGCACAGCAGCTGAGGGGACCGGGGAGGAGGGGCAGGGGACTGTAGTAGTGGGGACACTGTCACATCAGTGTCCTCCAGCAGCCTGAAGCGTCCCAGGGCAGCCAACTGGGATGGCAAGAGGATCTCCCCGGTGCAGGGGCCACGCTCACCGGGCCGGTGCTGATGCAGGAGGCGTGCTGGCTGCAGTCCCCGTTCCTGCCGTCCGCACACCGATCGATGGGGTCGCACACGTAGCCGTCGCCGCTGTAGCCGGGATCACAGGCGCAGGAGACGTTCACGCCCAGCTGGGAGCACTGGGCGTGCCGGGCACAGCCCCCGTTGTCCTGGCTGCACATGTCGATCACTGCGCGGGGCGAAAGTGCTGCGTTAACTACAGCACCTCATGGGGGTCGGTCCAACTGCCCTGCCCACCACCCCTCCAGCCCAGCCGCCGTGGCTCCCCTGTACCTGAGCACACTCTCCCGTCCCCCTCGTAGTGCAGGTCGCACTCGCAGAGGTTGCCGGCGCGGCAAACGGCCTGGGGGTGGCACGGTGGGGAGCAGGTGGGAGTCACCACTGAAACCAGAGCACACACGGGTCAGGATGATCTAAGGGCTGTGACGCGGGCACGGTTGCCATCACCACCACCTGCCCCATGCTCCCACTTTTCTTCCTCCCCCCTGTTCTCTTCTGCAGGTGCCTTGCCCAAACACACAGGGCTGTTACTCCATCGGATGCACCTCAGGCCTCCACCTCAGGCTCAAGCTCTTTTTGGACCACCTCTGAGCTCAGGGGCTTGTTAACGTTCCAGTGAACCTTTCCTCCTCCTCCTCCTCCTCCTCCTCACCACCCCAACCCTTGTGAAATTCAACAGATCTCAGGATGAGCCTCACAACTGAGAGCTCCTTTTTGGAGATATTTCTAATCTGCTGCTTGAACTATCCAGCTACTGGAAAAGCAGCCATATGGCAGCAGGTCCCAGGGAATAGTGGGTGGTGGGGCTTGGCATCCCTCACCTGTTCTGATTTCACAGCGGTCTCCAGTCCAGCCCTCGGCGCAGAAGCAGAAGCCGTCACCGTGCAGCCCCGCATTGCACACGCCGTTCTCAGTGCAGTTACACTCTGGGAGGAAGGGATAAACACACTGTCAAGGCACCTGCCTTGGTGGCATGTGTGGGCAGGTATGAAGGTGGGCATGGCAGCACATACAGCCCTTCTCTCACTGTCCTCCTCTGTAACAGGTGTCCTTCACAGAGGAGGGAAAGCCTCTGCATCCACAAACCCCCATCACTCCTCTCCCCTGGGCATTTCTGGAAATGTGTTTCCTCACTGAAACCCTGCAAACATTCAGCTGTCAAACACATTCCTGGAGAGCCCATAAGGCCCAGTTTGGGATGGCAGGATGGAGGGACTCTCTTTTCCTTCCCTTGGCTTTTGTCTCACGTGGGCACAAGGCCCTGTTGAGCACATCCCAGGAGATGCTCTTTCTGTACATCACAACTTACGTGTCCCCCAGCTCAAAATACATCTTAAAGCTTTCTGTCAGCCTGGGCTCTCAGCTGAGTTGACCCTGTGGTCTCATCACAGAGGTGAGGCCATTGCCAGCATGGCTGCACTGGCCACAGCTCCCAGCATGTGCCACCCAGTCTTGTCCAACTACAGCTGTCTGGCAAGACCCCAGGGAGGGATGTCCCCAGAGGTCTGACACGAGCACTGTGGGGACCGTGGCAGCCCTGATTCCCATGCTGTCAGCTGCGAGGGGGTCAGCCCAGCCCCTACCCCCTCTCAAGCAGCACCACAGCCACCGCCCCCCCCCCGTACCTCGGCACTCGGGGCCGTATCTGCCGGGCGCGCACAGCTCGCAGCTGGTCCCGATGAAGGCCTCGCTGCAGTTGCACCTCCCCGAGCCGCCGATCTTGTCGTCGCAGGTCCCACGGTTATTGCACGGCGCCTCCAGCCCCCCCGGGCACACTGCAAAGGGGGCACCTTAATGAGGCTGAGGTGACAAAGGTGACACAGGGACCCTGGGCTGGAGAGGAGCCTCCCACTGACACTGAGCCTGCACACCAGGTGCCAGCTGAGCTCCCGCTTATGGGGGTGCTTGGACCACAGACAGCTCAGGCAGTCTGGGGAGTGAGTGCTGGGGACATCCCACAACAGCAAACTTTGGGAATGGGGGCAAAAGGGTCAAATTTGGCATGGTTTCCAGACCATCTGCTGCAATGTGCTGGGTCTGCACCCCACACTAACCTGGCAGCAGACTCACACAAAGATGTGAAAGCTGCCCATGCACAGAGCGCAGACACCGGGGAATGGCAGAGCACTGGCAATACCTAAGGGTGAGTGACATGTCTGACAGCCACCCCTGGCAGCCCTGTGCCCAGGGCTCTCCATGGAGTCAAGAGGCTCTCCAAGGAAAGGGAATTCCCTGATATACTAGTCCACACATGCTCCCAGGGGATTGTTCCCTGCACCCTCTACAGGCTGGGGCTCCCTGCCTGGGGTTTTGCCCACCCTTCTCCAGGGAAGGACATTCACAGATGCAAAATGTCTGTACTGAACCAGTAGTGCCACTTCCCACAGGAGAAAGGGCTGGGGTGGGAAAGGGTTGCGTGGCTCTTACCCCGACAGTCTCGGCCGTAGTGGTTGGCACAGCACTGTGGGATCCACTGGCTGGAAACGCAGCTCCTCCTGCAGCCTCGTCTCAGAGGCCCCCTGGAAGAGAAGTGTCTCCTGAAGGGGTCCCACGGGGAGTGTGGTGGCCACGACGGCCGCAACAGGGAGTTGCGGTGAAGCAGGAACGTGTTCCTCAGCAGCTGGTTTCCGTAATAGTAGCAGCGCCTGGTTTCCCCCTGTGAGGGAACAGGCAAAACAGAGTTCGCCACATTGGTCACTGATAACTCACCTTGACTTTTCTCGTGCCATTCATTCAGTTTTATGACAAGTGACAGAGGCTTCCTAACATATCAGGGGGTGGATGACAGAGGAGCCACAGATGAACCTTAGGGATGTGCCAGAAGCCCACAGTGAGAATGGGGTACAACCTCTGCCTCCCAAGGCTGCTCTCCGGTGGCCAGGCTGAGCTCTATTGCTTTAAAGCACCCAGAGCCACCCCAATGCTGGTGGAAGGACCCCTGTGCCACTGTCACCCACATAGGGGCTGACCAAGCAAAGACCACTGGAGCCCCTGACCCCATATTTCTCAGCCTAGCTCCTGCCCTATGGGACCGTGTGCCTTGGGGCAGGGCATGGACAATGTGAGGGACTTGCCACAGGCGGCGGGGGGCTTCATTTTGCTGCTAAAACATGAGGGGCACGTGGGTATCAGTCCCCCACAGGCCTCCTTGGTGACAAAGCTGTGAGCTTTACCCGTTGAACGGAGCCAGCAGGGCAGGGTGGCTCGAAGCCACAGAGTCCGCAGCTCTCTGTAGATCCCTGTGGAGGGGAGAAAGAAACCTCACAACAACTCAGCATGTGCTGCTGCCTCTCTTGGCTGCTCAGAGCTTTGCCAAGGAAGAGTAGCAGGCCCTCTTGACACCCCTCATCCTAGGCATGGCAAGGCACGTGTGGCACAGATCCTCACTGAGCTCATCACAAGTGCTTACCTGTAGCTCAGTGAAGCTGAACTTATCACACCGAGATCCCAGATCTGGTGGCTCCAACAGTCTATCAATGCCATAAGCAATGCCCCCACTGAATTCCATGTGCCTCTGGATGATGGTGGCATCGCCGTTCCCCACCAGAATCTCCCCCTAACAGAGGAAGAAAGCAAAGTGTGACTCCAGCACATCCTACATCCTGGTGCACCACCCAGAAGTTGCCCATTTTTGACTGCCATGATTTCTTAATCACCCCAAGAACTCTCCAAAATCTCTGTACTCACGTCCTGGACAATATTTTCCTGAATAACACTTTCCATGGCCACTTCTCCTAAGGATGGCCTCTGTCCAACATGTGCCAAGGCTGTGGTACCATGGGGGTGGCTTTGCAACCAGGTCACTGTGACATGTGTGTGCAGGTGCCACACACCCCCACACCTCCCTGAGCTGAACACAACATCTCGAGCCTCTCTACAGCTCAGCTGCCTGCAAGCACCCCAACTCTGTGTTCAGTTCCTGCCAGAAGCACCAGTGGCTCCATGGCCATGCCCAGGGACACCTGATCCGTGGAAGCTGAGCCCAGCATTACCAGCACTCACCACGTGGGTTTTGCTGCAGCTGAACGAGATGGTGGAGCCGTGCATGGTCCGTATGGTTTCGACCTGGGGCATGTTACCAGCAAAAATCTGAGGGAAATAAAAAGAATGTGAAGGGAGAGACAGGCAAAACTGGCAGTTCATACTAATGGGATGCTGCCTGGTGAGGACAGGGGTCAGCAGCCACACTCAGAGGGTGTGACGTGGCAGTACATGAAGTTGTGTGGGGTGGCACAGCACAACAATGCTGGGTTAATCCCAGATTCCTGAACAGGAGAGTCCAGTGTGTGAAAGCAGGCCTTAGTTTTTCTCAGCTGGACTTTTCCCTCGTTTACCACCCCTGTAGACAAGAGCCTGTTTGTGAGCCTTGCAATGACACTCTAGCAGTGATGTGGCCTCCCCAGGAAGGTGATGACAGAAGGTTTCAGCTCAGCCCTCAGAGGCTCATGATGAAGCTGTAGTTGCCTCAAATGCTCAAACAGTTTTGGGTCTTCCCTAGACAGCTGATGTGCTGCGTGTTCCACAGCAGCAATAATTTGGCGAGGTCACTCTGACGTAACCACAGGCAGGCGGTGGCACCATGTGTGGCCTCAGGAAGCAGCAGCCTGTGTGCCATCACATTTACCTTGGTGTCCCTGATCATGTGTGCCTTGAGGTAGGAGGCCAGCACGTCCCGGTGCTCCCTGCGGTACAGGTACTTCTGCCTGTCCTCGGGGAGAGCGGTAAAGGCGGCGTCCGTGGGCCACAGCAGCGTGAAGGGCCTGTGCAGGGGGTCACTGACCAGCGGCAGCAGCTCCGCGTCCTGCCCGAGGTAACAGGGGACACAAAGGAAAAGCCACAAGCCCCAAAACTGAACGTGCACGTGCACAAAACCACCTCCCCACAGAGCAGCCCGTGTGAGGTCACTCACCTGCAGCAGCTTGCTGTAAATGCTGTACCCAAAGGCCTCTGCCACCTCTGTGACGTTCTGCTGCAGAGGGAGGAAAGCAAGCAACTGTCTCTAAGGGTTCCCCCTCCAGCACCAGCAACACACTGGAGAAACCAGGCAGTTAACAACTGCAGCAGCTAAACACAAGTTTATCTCTGTCACCATCGTGCTGATGATTTGGCCTGGAAAGGGATGGCATTTGGCAGCCCCTGCTTTTCTGATTCATCCTGGACAGACGCTGCTATGGCAGGAGCTGGGATGAATTCCAGCACCCTGTTGTGCTGTACAGAAAATGTTATCTTGTGTAAAATGCAGGATGTATAAGCTCCTAGTGCTTGCTTGAGGAGTACCAGAGAGGCATTGGCAATCTCACGCTGCAATCTGCTCTGCGCTGGAAAAAAGTGTGATGGTTGGCATGGGACACATCTCCCCACCTACATCCAATACTGCTGTTCCCTAGTGATAGATAAGGCTCCTTCTGTTACAAATATGGCTATGCCACAAGTGCTGTCACCTTCACAAGCCAAATCCATGCCCTCAGACAACCCCTCCACAGTCAGGAAGAGGGAGGAAGAGCAGCTGACGCAGCCTTGTGCTGAGGCAGCGCCACTGGGAGAGAGATCCTGGCCCTGCCCTCACCACAGCCCTGCCTTCAGCCTCACCAATGAGAGCTTGGAGGAGATGTTACGGTCCACCAGGTCACTTGGAATGAGGATCTTGTCGATGAAATGGATGACCCCGTTCACGCCGATGATGTCACTCATGACCACCTTGGCTTCCCCGTTGAGAAAGATGCTATTCTGGGGGAGAGGGGACATGATGGGGCATTCACAGCCATGGAACCGCCCTCTGAGCCATCTGTGGGCCCTGGGCAAGCCACTTGCCACAACCACAGTGGCTTCAAATGACAGCAGAAGGGACATCCTGACAGGTGGGACAGGGAAGGGAATTACCTCGTTCACTGTGATTTTTATTTTGTGACCAGATAAAGATGTGAGGGACTCCTGGGCTTCCAGGTCACTGAGGAGCAATTTCTGGCAACCCACCATGTGGTAGCGAAGCAGGTCCCGGAGGAGATGTCTGCTCTTCCACTCCTCAAACTACAGGCAGAAAAGAGAGGTCACATTGGGGCACTTTGCCTTGCATGCAGGATCCCCGCTCCCAGTGAGGCAGACCTGGATTGCCCAAGGCCCCTTTGACTCATACCTGCAGGAAAGCCAGTCCCTCCAAAACACAGGGAATGCACAAAACAATTTGAGAGCTTTGGGAAATTTCAACCAGGTTGACAAACGCAGCATTTAGGTCCTTTGAGGAAGGACAAATGACCACATTTTCCTTGAGGAAGTGACATCTGGGATATGTGATCTTTGGGAATTGTTCCTTTATTGGGCATATGGGAGCCCATGAGAAAAAGGTTGGGACTAGTGATGTGACCCTGTTCTCACAGTGCCTCTGAGTCCCATGAGAAGGGCCTCCAGTGAGGGTCTCCTTACAACAGGAGCCATGTCCACCCTTGCCCAGGCTCTCCTTGGTGAGATGCCTCCAAACTTCTGCTCTTACACTGATGGAGAACAGGGGATGCCTTTAACTCTCCATGGTTCAATTTTAACCCCCTTTGCTTCAATTCACTGGGCAGAGCAGTCCCAGAGGGGACACTGCCACAACTGGAGCTGTGAAACACCTGACAGAGCTTGGGATGGGAGGACACTTACTGTTGTAGTGTTTCCTATGAAATCTGTCTGTGGGACGAAGACAGTGAAAGGCCCTGCCCCACTGAGTTCTTTGATGTTTTCTGCCTGTGTTAGAAGAGCATTTGTGGGAAGGCAAACAGAAAACAGGGTTCCAGTTAGCAAGACTCTTTGCAGAAAAGTGGGATTTACTGCACAGAGACAGGGACAAGGCTGTTACCAACCTGTATCATCCTAAAGAACATGGACGAGTCTGGAATTCTTCCAAGCTCCTTGAACAAAGAGAATCAGCTGGTGTTAGCACTGTGCTCCTCACCAGCCAGCACAGTGACCTGTTCCTTCTGCCCTAGGTCACTCTCCCACTCTTAAGAGGCACCAGTTCTCCTGACACACCATAGTGATCTTCCCTCCCTCCCTCACCAGCACTGTAGGGACAAATGACATGGATGTTACAGTGACCTCTGCCTGCACCATTCACATCACAAGTGCTGCAGGATGGCATGGACAGAGTGGAAAGCTGGCTGATTTTGCAGCAGCTGTCTCACAGGTAACTGTCCCTTGCTCATGGGACACCTTGAGTGCTTCACAAAACCTCTGCTTTAACCTCACTGTGCTGCCACTACCAGTGCTGGGGTGCTGCCCAGAGGGCAGACACACCTTGGCAAGGCAAACTCCCTCTCCTTACCACACTAACTTTCAGTAAGAGTAGAAGCACACAACAGTCCATCTCCTTTCTTCTGGCTCTGCTGTCGGGATGACAGATTTTATTTGCCACTAGCTGGAAAGGTCACCTGCTTTCCCAAGTACAGTCATTGTATTGGCAACAGAACTGGACACAGACTGCTGCCCTCCAGACTGGATCCCACGCCCTGGCATGGCCACAGGGGACACTTGCCCTCATCCCACTGGGCAGAAGTAAATTGCCTTGGGAAAAAACCAAATCACTCCCATTTGCCTAAAACATGAAGAAAACAGCCTCTGGAGGTATGGCCAATGTTGCTGACAGAGCAGCAGGATGTTCCCAGCATTGCTCCCTTTGGAACAAAGTCATTTTACTGTGATTCTCTCCCACAGCTGGCACACCAAACACACCTATGATTTGTGGTGAGTTTGTCTCAAAGCATCTGTTTCCACTCCTACACCACATTGCTATGACACTGAGATCAGCTCACCTGCACCTTACACTTGGGATGGGAGGGAGTGGTTTGCTGCAGGGCAGGGGACACAGACACAGGAGGTGTTGCACATGCCTCTCACCTGATGCACTTTGCCACGGCAGGTGAAGCCATCTCCAACGCTGTGCCAGGAGCAGGAGCAGTTCCGAGTGCCTGGCCCCGTGTACTTGCAGAGCCCAAAGGGGCTGCAGCCTCCATTGTTCTGCCAGGGAAAGCAAAAGGCCTCCATGGAGGGGCATCTCCAACAATCTGAATGGCCTGTGGGAGCTCCCATGTGGGATCTGCAAACTATTCTTCCTCCCCCCTCTTTAGTGCCTTAGAATAAACCTCACCCAAATCCCTGAGGGTTTTCCAGACCAAACCCTCCCATGAAACAAGACTTTCTCACCTCAGTTTGGAACCCAGGGTGATGACAAACCCCATGATTCAGAGGGACATTGAGAAATGGCAGTGATGCTGTGAGCACAGGTTACTCTGAAGCTTTTGGGCACAGCCCACACAAAACAGGCAGAGAGGAAAAAGCCCACCTGCCTCCAATCCTGTGTCACTGTTTCCACACTGAGGGAGTGCCAGGTGACCAACACACTCAAAGGTCATTGTGAGAGGCAATGGAAACCAGATACACAAGGAAGTCCCTCCAGTATGTGGAAAGGCAAGACAGGTAGCTCCAAACAAACAGGCTAATGCTGCTCTTGCTGGGAGAAAGGAACACCTCAAGGCTGTGGCCTTCGCTTCTGGCAGCAGCAAAATGCAGACATACCTGTTCACACAGGTTGATGGGGTTGCACTGGCTCACACCATCCCCACTGTAACCAGGAAGACAGTTGCAGGCAACCTGGAGGGAGAACAGATCCTCAGTCTGAAACTTGGACACAGTAAACAAAGCACACAAGGGCTGCACTGAATGGAAGGCATGTGGTGTTACACCCATTGCTGCATTCATGAATAACCACACTTGTGCCCACAACAAATAACCCGAGACTGCCTCCAGCCTCTGGCCAGCAAAGCCATCTGCTTTCATGGAAACAGCCATCTTTTCATGCTCTTCCCAGGCAACTTCTCTGTGTGGAAGGTAGCAGGCACAAAGCAGGGTACTGCAAGGGGCAGGACTGTCTCTAAGAGAATTACAGAGCTGTGGCAATCTCCATAATAATGTTATCCTGACATCCATCCTACATACTCACCTTCTTTGGGCCTGTTTTGATGCACTCAGCGTTGGTGTGGCAGCCCCCATTGCTTTCAAGACAGAGATCAATTTCTGCAGCAAAACAATAAATTATATTAATAATAAATTATATAAATTATTGCGCAAGGCAGCTGGGAATTAGTGGTCCAAAGAGGTATTGGGAAAGCAACAGGGAGAACCTTTCCACCTTGGGAAACACCTTCCTGGGAAACTGTCTTGTGGTGGCAAAGGAATAGGAAGCAACTACAGGTTCTACTCCTGCCACATGTGGGGTCTCTGAACTGTGGTAAATGTGCCCACAGATAATTCCATGCCTGTCTGGGTGTACACTGAAGGATATGAGAGGGCTGGACTCTCCTCCAGCTCCACCTTCATCTCAGAGCACCGTTGTGTGAGCTTGCCCTCACCTTCTGTCTCTGGGCCTCTCCATGACATTTTCAGAGTGAGAAACCTGTCAGGGCTCTTCTGGTTTGACACCAAAACACTAAGGCTTTCAGGCTGGAATCCCCCTAAGCAGGAGTGATGCCTCTCTGCTATCCCCAGAGCAGGCACTGAGCACTCACCCAGGCAGAGTGTCCCGTCCCCAGCGTAGCCATCCTTACAGACACAGGTCCTCTCTCCTGGGGACACTTTGGTGCACACAGCGTGCACGGAGCAGCCACCGTGGTCCATAGTGCAGGGATCTATTTCTGGGACCACAAACAAGAGAAGCAGAATCAGCTCAGAGCACCTGGGAACGATCAACTGTGCCAGAATGATCATCCACCTTAACAAAAATCGCATCTTGTTAAAATCCCTTTGTTTCTTGATGAAAATGTTGGTCCTTTAAGGGCCTGGAGCCTCATCCAGACCTAAGAGTGGCCAGTTCAAGTAAGTAAGATGAGCTTAAATAACCTCCAAACTGGACTAATAAGTCTTTCCCTCACAGCATTTGCTCACTGAGGACTAATGGTTAGATGAGAAAAAAATATTTTCCTGAACAATGTAAATGTGTGGGGTTTTTTTCTTTTTTTTCCCCTTCTCACTCACATTTCAACAAGGACAATACTGAAAAGATACTGAAATGTCTACCAGTGTTCTGACTGCTGCAATTTTATCACTTGTTTTTTCCTGGTTTGTTTGCTTTTGACATAGACCAGGTTTGTAATGTAGCTCTGGAGTGGTATCCCAAATTTCTACCTCATTTTGGCACAACTGCTGCACTGCTTCTATCTGGTTTTGGCATGGTCAGCAAATAGAAGAATCACAAAGTTCTAGGGAGTTGAAACATCCATATTCCAGGGATTCATGGCCAAAACTGTTATATCTTTGCCACCATTGCTGTAATATCAGGACAAATACAACCCATTCATGTGCATCTCTCTCCACAGGCAATAGAAACTGCCCTCCTATACTTTCCTGCCTTTTTATCTTTCTCTCACAGGCTTTAGCAACATCAAGAGCATCCTGTGTAAAGCTCTGGACTGGAAAACTTCTCTACCAAAGCACAGCAGAGCTCATGATGGATGACTGAGAGGAAAAGGATTTGAGTGATCTTTGTTCTGGCAACATCACAGAATTTATTTCACCGTGTCTTCGGTGGATGTACCTGTGCAATGGGTCCCATTCCCTGTGTATCCAGCAGAGCAGAAGCACATAGGTAGGGAATCTGTGGAACTATTGAGGCAGCTGAAACAAGAAAGGGATAAACAATCACTGACGGCACCTCCTGATTTGCTCAGCCAGTGGGACAACAAGTACAAGTCTGGCATGTGCAGAGCCCACAATGACCATAGGAGGAACATGCTGTGGATTTCTTTACAGCTCCAAACACTCAAGTCATGCTGGCCAGGACCTGGCATCCAGGCCATCCACACATGCAGAAGGGACTTGGAATGAATTTATGCTCAGACAGACAAAATCCTTGGGGAAAACAGATGTGGCTCAGCACCAAAGAGAGTTCTCAGAATGGAACTAACTTTTAGTTCCATTTTAAATGAGTAGGCACCTTCTCTCACACCTCTGCAAAGGCCTAAACACAGAAACACCTCTGAGTAAAACACTCACAAACACACATGGATGACTCAGCCCCTTGTCTGCACTTACTTGGCCATTTGATGGCAGGTGTTATTGCATAGGTCAGTCTTGATTCCTGCAAGAGAAGACACAAACGTGACTTGGCATTTTCAGTTTAGCACTTGTTGGGGCCATTTCTGCCAGATAGAGAAATGGGCCCTGCAAAAGGCCTCCACACTGCTAGGAATGAAACAAGGACTGAAGCCTCATTAATCCAGACATACAGAGCCATTTGGCTTTGGTCCTTTTAAAGCAAAAGATGAACTGTTTTCATGCTTTACATTTACACTAGATAGGACATCTCCACTCAGTTTCTATTTCTAAATACCCCCAAAGTGTTTGACTTCACTATAAAATAAGTCTTTGCATGCAAACCTTTAAAATGCCAAAGTATTCAGAAGTTCAGGTTTCTCTCCACCCAAATGCTAAACAAAATCCCAAGTCCACCTTCAATGTGTTATTTTGACACACAATGACAGATTTACTGATAATGGCAGGATACAGCCTGAGTTCACCTAAATGAATAGATCTGTGAGCAGAAAAAGCAGCTCTGCAGACACACTGTGGCCCTTTTAAAATTCAAGTGAAGTCCTGCCACCCTTTTAGGCAAGTAACAGGAGTCATGGTCAACCCAATCTGGCTGAAAGCTTCCATCTCTCTCTCTCACAGGGCTGTTATTGTGGTGCCCCAGTCTCAGTGGAGAAGGAAGCAGGGGATGGGCTTTTCTCAATATGAGTTTCATCCAAAGATCTCAAGGGTTCATGTGCTGTTGGGGAAGTTAAACCACAAATGCAGCTTCTGTCTGGGAATGAGCGAGCACAGTCTGAAAAGCTTTCAGGAGGATGAAAATGAGACTGTGGTCACCTTGCTCAGCTAACACAGAATTCCTCTGGCAACTAAAGAGGATCACACAGATTTTTGTGCTAAAAAGACAGTGTTACACCACAGGCCCCTTCACACTCACGTACTCTCTTGGCAGGTGGGGCCCTTCCACCCTGGGAAGCAGTCACAGCTCCCGTCCCCTTGCAGTCCATCGTTACATATCCCGTTGTCACAGGCACATTCTGCAGGGGGAATACAAACACTCATCACTGTCAAACCAACCAGCTCTCACAAGCAGAGAGACCTGCTGCCATTTTGCTGGCTGCTCTGTTCCTAATACAACTCACCAAAGTGCCATAAAGAAAATGTCACAGGAGTATCAGCTCCTGTTCCCTCACTGCCAGGCCAAAAAGCCCAGGAATAGACCACTTGCCTCTACTTTCTGTAGAAAAACATCTTGGTTTTGGGTGGCAACAGGATGAGCAGCACAGCACAGCACATGCTTTGGCTTGAGGATGAAAAGTGGGGCCACTCCTCTGGCTGACCACAAGTGCTCGCTCGCTCACTCACTCACTCACTCACTCACTCACTCCCTCCCTCACTCCCTTACTCCCTCACTCACTCACATTGTCCCACTCTTGTGGCCTGCCAGCCATTTGCCTGTCTCAGAAGCTTTGGGATATTTCTCCCTTCCCACCACCCCTCCCAAGAGCTGAGATGTGGCCACTTTTCCCCCTTTGCAAGCAGGACATTTGAGACAAGCTGCAGTAGCCATTGGTGTCACCTGATTTGCAGTCAGCTCCATATCGTCCCACTTCACACATTTCACAGGCAGTGCCGTGGAAACCCTCCAGGCACCGGCACTCTCCGCTGCCCTCCATGCCATCCTGGCATTCCCCGTTCCCAGAGCACCACTGGCCTGGCTTCCCTGGGCACATCTCACACATGTGTCCGTAGTAGCCGGGGCAGCAGACGGACCTCTGGAAAACCAACAAGAACAAGCTGGGATGAGCCCCCCTGTGCGGCACAGATGAGGTGCAGCTTCACTGGGGAAGCTGCTCTATTGCTTTAACTATGCAATAGCCATAGTTCTGACAACACATGAAAGAGCCAGGTGTGTGCACAGGTAGGATGGAGTGAACACCCTAAACCAGGGTGTTCTGTGGCCCAGAGCTTCATGTAAAGGTCTGCATGGCCCTTGAGCAACACTGGCCCTTTGGTGAGTAACTCAGATGTTTAGTTCTGTGCCCCTCCAGCCTATTTCCTGCCTGTGTCTCTCTGTTGGGCAGAGAGAGGCTGATTTGATTCCAAAGCCTAAATTAACTGCTCTCTCTTCTTTCTGCATCTACCCACGGAGGGAAGAAACCATGATGGAACCAAGTATAGATGAAAAGAAACATCATCTAATGAAGGGATGCAGAAGTGCCCAGTGAGGTATAAGTGCCGACTGAAGTTCTCTCTGTATGTCCAATTCCCTCTCTTCCTTCTCTTCAACCTCCCATTCCCACTAAACTTTCCCAAGAGATGCTGCTATACCTATAAGACCTCAAATTCATGCAAGTTTTTCTTTTGCCATTTCCTTTTCAAGTGTTTTATCCCAGACACACACTTTCACAAAACTGGTAGGGGCCGTCATTTAACATAAGGTGCAAGACCTTCTGCTCCTCCCTTTGATTTGGCTCCAATTAGTCATCAGTTATTCGGGAAGGCACATGCATAAGGAAAATACCATCATTCATGCCTCACTTCCTCAGGAAACCAGACTACAAACATTCAACTCCTTCTCTTCCTCTGCAGGACAAAACCCAGGGCAACAATACCAAAGCAGCAGATCACAATCCATCACTGTGCAGACATTCCTGCAGGTCTGTTTTTGCTCCAGTGCCCTCCATCTCCAGGATGGAGAGCAGATCCCAGACAGGCCCAGCCTCAGCTATGCCATGGTACGGACACAGCCAGGACTTCAGCACAGCCTGTACTTCCATAGCTGTACTGCTGATACCCATCTCACTTTTGTCAAAATGAATCAGAGGCAAATGTTCTTCTCACCAGAGAAACTTTTGCACAGGTGAAATGGCAGCCAAGTATCCCTGCATCCCCGGAGCGCAGCTCGCAGCGAGCGAGATTCTTGCTCCCTGGCAGTTCCTGAGGATATAATTAATACAGACACAGAGAAAAGATATTACAATATTTAGGCAAACAATGTAGTTTTTAGTTCATATCTTGTTTTGTGTCCTACAGGAACAGCCCTAAACATTTGGACTATCCAGAGCAGAGACCAATGAGGCATCTCTGGATGTGAGGTCACCACACAGAGTCAATTCTGTCACCTGCCAAATCCTTGCTGCACATGTCAGTCTGAATAATGAGAAGAAAGATTTGGAAAATTCTGGGCATAGAGTAAAGCAATGAAGCCTAAGAAGCCAGATGTAGCTGTTATGCAATTCACAGTCAGCATGGAGATGAGATGCTTAGTTATTTTCCTCTCTGGAAATGTTTGTCACTCACAAACAAGTTACAGGCACAACCAGCCCATCTGTGAGAACAAACCAACGGTCCAGGCAGGGAAATTGCTGCTGGCACCTCTAAACTGGCTTTCCTTGATGTGGAAAGAGTGAAAGATGAAAAAAAAAAAAAGACATCTTTTCTTCTCTGCTAAGTGGGGAAACTAAAGGGCTCCTAAAATTCTTTGTCCTAAAAAAGCTTTGTACAGAGCCTCATGATCCATGCCCATGTTTTTCCTCTGTAACCTTCCCTTGATTTCTGCTTTCTCTTACAAACCTTGGTAATGGATGAGCCACGGAGGACTCAAGGGCACATTTTATCAGGTATCAAGATATCATCCATAGAGCAATAAAAGGACATCAAAGCACTATCTGCAAATAGTCTGTGAACTGTCACATGAATCAAAGACTCACCACAAGAACTGATCCAGGAGGACACTTGATCCCCTTCTCACACTTGCCGCATCTTGACTAGGGCACAGAGAACAGGACAAGTCACATGTGTGCCCTCTACCCACATCACACCAAGACACTAACCCTGAATTACAGCACAAATGGTGCTGTACTGGCTGCTGGCTGGGACAAAGACAAAGATGTATTTAACTCCATGGCTCAGAACACCAAAAGAAGAGATCAAGTGCTACACCTTTCCTGAACCTCTGAGCTGGGTAGGGCTTTCTCAAGACCTGGAGTTCCTTCATGCAAGGTTGCAAATACTTTTTTTCTGATCTGTAGCAGGCAGACCTACCTCAGTCTGACCCTGAAATCTTCAGAGCTGCAAGGTTCATGCAAGCTGGACTTTGGCCATGACTCCTTGGCAGCCCAGACAGCATTTTCTAGGGCAGCTTGTGGCCATGGCATACAAGAATTGGACTGGATTCTCCTTCCACAGCTGAGTATCTGGGAGTCCCTGCATCAGCCTGCACCAAGGCTGGAACACTGAGAGAGCCCCAGCAAGGGAACTGAATGTGATCTGCACAAGAGCTGCAGATCTGTTGCATTAGAAGTCCAGAATCTGAGTCTAGGATGTGCCAAGTCTCCAGGATGTCCCATTTCACATGAGGTTCATCTGGGGTCAGACCACAAGCTACTGTCTCATCCATGAGGAGAGACAAGGCAAGTTGTCTGTTATCCATCAGTTTGGTTCAGCAGATGGAGAAACCCTGAGAAATGGTGATCATCTCCTTGGTCACCACCATTACCTTTTGTATGGTGGTGGTGTTGGCAGTGCAACGATTCTTCTGTATCTGGAGCACCTGCGACACCCCGACCAGCATTCCATTCTTGGTCTCGAGGAATTTTCCATCCAAAGGAATATTATTGACAAACTTCTGCAAAGCAGAAGAAAACAGCAAGAAGAAAACTCCTTTTGCATGGATTGCCTGGCAGCTGTCAGACAGTCACAGCAGTGAACTTGCAAGGGTGTGGAAAACAGAAACGGGTGTATCCAGCCCCAGCCTTACGAAGTGATAGGTCAAGCCAGATCCTCAAGTGGCAGAACAGTCTGCCTCCCTTACCTGGGTGCTGTTCTGGTAAAACATTAGCCAGTAGGAGAGCCCCAACATGCTGTTCTTATGAACTCCACTTCTCAGGTCTGTGGGCAAGAGCTTTTCTCCCAGTACAATGTGGTACTGCACTGTTGCATTGTCCTAAATCCACAAAAATACAAATATTAGGACTATCTTGACTTCCTCCCTGCAATTCAGTCAGAGGTATGGCATAAGAAATGTTCCTAAGCATCTGTAACAGCTAATTAAGCCCACAGAACCTAGTAACTCTCTATCACAGGTGACTAGTCACACAATAATTCTCTTACTTGATGAAGCCCTAAATGTTTTCAGACCTTCCAGAAGTCTGAAAATTGTCACAGATGTGCCACAGCCAGTCAGGAAAAGGAATATATTGTGTCACTTATCCACATACTAATCTAATCAGCATTTGAGCCTTGATATTCTTTTCAGATCCCATTGCAACACCTCAGGAGATGCTCTCATTTCCGTGTCACATTTCTCCCAGCTTTTAGCATCAGATGTGTGTCTCCTCTCCATGGTGAAACAGTGTGTACATATTCAGGCTGCAAGCAGGCAGTGAGCTTACCAACTGGGTCACATTGGCAGCGTGGCAGTACTCCTCAATGGAATTATTTCCAGGAACAAAAATGGTGTATTTTTCAGAGGACTCGATCTTCCCAGTGAGCTGGTATTGCTAAAAAATGTCCAAACAGTAACATTAGTTATTATTCTTATACTCACTAAAAACCAAACCACACACGAAACCAATTACAAAGGCAAGAGGAAATGCTTGAAAGTGGAATATAGAACTTCTGCTCAGTCACACACATCTGATTGCTTGCTCCTCGTCCTGGCTGACTTAAGCGTACCTTCTCAGCTATGAACAAGCCTTCCCTTCCCTCCAGGCTTCTCTGCCCTGTCAGGCATGAGAGCACCTGCAGTAGGCAGGTCATCTTCCACTGTAATACATGCCAGTGATCTAGAGATCTAACTGTAATTACATAACTCTTTGGCTGCTCAAAAGAGCTTTCCTAGAAGATTCCTGATGAATGGTGGGAAACAGGTGATCTCCCTTTCCTCACCAGGCAGTCCAAATTTTGGTCCACCAGTAGAGGGTAAGGTGGGACTTTGCTCAAAAGACAGTTCTGACAGTGACAGCAGTGCTCACCTCAGCTGCTTACCTCTAGCAAGTCCTTGAATGTGCTGAATGAGGCCACTGACTCGAGCTGTTCCTGCAGCCCAGGAGGACTCGGTGGGACATCTCCTGAAGGCGGTAACAAAACCTGGGGGAAAAGTAGGTTCATAACCAGGGCTGGGCAAGGGACCCTGTGGGGAGTCACATCAGACTCCTGCCCTGCTTGCAAGAAAGGCAATTAGAAAAGGCCTCATTTTACACAATTCTGCAATAGCCTGGACACTTCTTCTGTCAGCCAAGAGAAGGGAACTCCCCTCCTGTTTGTCCTGGAGACAAATGTTTTAAACATTAAACAGTGCTGCACAGGAAACATCTGTCAGGACTTGTGATAACTTGATATATTTTTGCCTTTATATCTCTTCCTAACTGTCCAGACATGTATTCCTCCTTGGCCCCACTACAGAGGCTGCAACACAAACCTGCTGCTACAGCTGCAGTGTTTCCCAGTGTCGTACCTTACTGAGGACATGGATAATGCCGTTGCTGGCAGGGATGTCACTGACAACTATACTTGCATTCTGGATGGTTAATACCTGCAAAAGTACCAGAGGGAGAAGCAAAAAGGTTAGAAATTACCAAGTAAGTGCAAACCAGATATATTTTCTTTCAAGGTTGCACATGGTTAGTGTGGATACAGTTTTTGAAAGACGTTTGTGTTTGAGGGCATCGCTGCCCCACCCAGGCTCCCCACTGGATGCAGCAGCTCTTAAACAGTCAAATTTGAGATGGGTGCACGAGCCTTATGTAAGAAACCCTTACACTGCTCGTGGTGTTTATCTGCCATCTGGTCTGTGGGTTGAGAGTGGGTAATTCTGGCCCGTTGTACTTTTTGAGCTTTTCAGCAGTGAAGACACCTTCCAGAAAGTGGGCCCTGGAGGGAACAAAGGCAGGTAAAGAAAAGATTAAGGAACTGTTGGTAACAACAGGGAGATAAGACTGTACCACCCAACATTCACATCTCTCACATAAAGTAATTAAGCATGTGGAGAGAACAATGGAGGGAATTACTTGTTCTGATGCCATCTGTGTCAAAAATCTCTCTCTGAAAATACACAGAAATCTCTCTCTGAAAATACGTGAAATACATGAAAAAACTCCCATTTCCAATGGTTTGTGGTCTGTTATGTTTTAAATGCCTACTAAGTGCTTTGCCTGCTAGATATTTAAATTTCCTTCTATATTTATTTCAAGATAACTCCTTATTGGTCATGTGCAAGCAGAAATCCAGTTCATGGCTCTGTTACTGTTGTTTGGCAGAGTAAACGAAAAGCAGGAGGCTCCTCATACCTGACTAAAAATGGTAGCATGTAGGGGGTCAACCAGAAATCTTTCTCAGTGTCACTCAAGTTCTTGATAGCTGCCTCTGATGGCACCAGGACAGTGACATTGGTTCCTGCTGGGATGCTGAAGAGAGATTTCTGTTGTCCAAAGCACAAAAATGAACAAATAAGACACGCCACTGCTACATCTATAGTGCAAAACACAACCAACAGCCATCCCACTCTCACAGTCGTATGAAAGGGATGTGTAGGAAGGTAGCATGTGTTCAGCAGCACAGCAGGCTCTCCTGGCTCTCCCAGGCATGATTGCCAAAGGAAAACCCGCTGCTTTAAGCCTTACTTTTGTGCTGCAGTTACCTTTTAAACCCATTCAGTCATAGCCATAAACCCCTTCTGAACCCTCAACATCACTCTTAGGGGAGGGACCAAGATTATTGCTGGCAAAAGCAGTGTATGGTGCAGGACAGGTGAGCTAAAGCTCAGTTAAAGGCCATCCATCATAGTGCATTTCCAGAGACTTGCTGCAGTCTGTGGAGTGTCTCTGCCATTCCCACACCAGAGACAGGGAAGCAGTAACAAGAAAAGGTGCGAACATACAGTCTAACTTCTCAAAGGATGTTCTTCTGAAAAACAGCATTACCATGCTACCCTTTCTTCTTTCCTTCTGAGCTGTTTTTTGATGGTCAGGAGTTACAGATGGTACAACCATGAAAATTCAGTGTAACACAGCCCAGCTCCCTTCCGTGCTAGAAACAAGGCCCCCCAAACACACTTATGACCCTCATTGTACCACAAACTCCACAGCTTTCCTACATGTCTGCTCTATAACAATTTCTCCTTCACTGCTTTTTTGTTTTTCTCTACTGAAAAAGATAAATGGAGTTGCTGGTCCTCTAAGACCTTACCTGTGTGGGCATCCCTTGGCTGCTCTTACCTTAACCCAGCTGTAGAAACCCGCAAAGTGGGAATTCCTGGCCAGCTCCTTCCAAAGAGAAACAACAGAAGAGTTACCCCTGCTGAGCACAGGGTGCAAGGCTGGGGGAAAGGAACCCTTTGTGATACCAAATCTGGCAATAATGATTTAGACATTCCTCTCACTTCACAACCAGCACAGGCACTGCGTATTGTGAGGAGAGATGGGCACTCCTAAATGCAGATTTCAGCCATTAAATCTATATTCCCAAATAAACTCTTTTCAATTCATCTGCAATTGCTCATGTTTACCAGGAACAAGGATTAAATCCACAGTGGCCTTTGATATTTCTGATGACAGAAAATGGGCCTGGCAAGCTCTGACTTGAAAAACCTTCTAAACAACAAAGAAAAGATGACTTATTGCACAGGACAGGTGCACCCTGCACAGTGGTGAAGCAGCTTAGAAATTATTGCCAATTATTTCACTGGCAAAAATTGGCCTTGGCATCAGTTCTGTCCCCGTGGCCTTGGAATACACTTGTGCTGTCAGGCTGGTGCTGGGAGAAGGAGTCAACTCAGGTAACAGCAAAAAGTAAAGTGAGAGCAGAGCCAGTTCTCTCCAGCCTCAAAAGGATCTCAGATGTTTGCTTGTCACTCACTTTTAGAATGTCCCCGTAGCACGTCATGCCATCCCCCATGTAGCCTTCAGAGCAAACACAGGATCTCTCTCCTCCACCAAGGGGCACACATGTAGCCTGGGAATACAGTGAAAGGGGAAATTAGAGAGCAAACACAGGTGATGCAGTGTTACTCTGATCTCAGAACTGAATTCTGGCCTTCCACAGCCTGGGCTAGAGCAGCACACACAGGCACCTTCCTCCTGTTGTCTGTATGGTGGCCCTGAATGTGCACCTCATGCTGCTAAGCCTAGGTGATATCTTTGGTTGTGTGAACTCACAAAAATCAGAGGATCCACCTTCACAGCATCTTGGTGGCATGACAGTAAGGTGACATAACATAAAACCTTGCAATTCTCTCAATGCCATGGCTGCAAATCCTCTGTCAGGGAGCAGATGAACTCCCACTGCCGTGCCAGCCCTGAGACAGCTCTTTGGCTACTCACCAAGTCATGGCAGCCACCGTTGTCCATGAGGCAGGGGTTGATTGCATCACAGCTGTGGCCATCCCCAGCATAACCCCTCTTGCAGACACACTTGCTCTGCAAGAAAGAGACAATATCAGTGTCCTCACTTGCTACCCAAAACGGGTCTAGGGCAGCAAAACTTAATTTATTTTCCCAAGTTTTCCTCCTGGTCCCTCAAGACCTGGAAATGTGGAGATATTTCCTTAGCAGAGCATCATCCTCTCTCACAGCATACACGCTGCCTGGTTACTCAAGTGCATTGATCCCTTGCACTGTTTGCCATGGGGGTCTCTTGAAGACAATGGTTTCCACCTTTATTTCTGATTTTTCAGGCAATGACACAGACTTTGTGAATGGCAGAAAGAGGAAAGGAGTTAATTTCAAAGCCTGCTGCTTTCACATCTCACCTCACTAAAATCTGCTAAAGACTTGGTACCTATTTTCAGCACATTGTCCAACACTCTCCTTGTTCAGTGGGAAGAAGCACCTTGAGAAGCAGCACCCTGGGAAGCCACCTCTCCTGTGTGCCTTCCTCCTGGACCAGTTCCCTCCACGGACTATCTGAACAGCTGCACATGCTTATCAGTGCTGTGGTCTGGGAACAGGGGACGCAGCAACTGATGCCTTAGACCAAGCTGGATTATGAAGCTTGGTCTCTTCCCTTTGCTGCATGAAATCTCAGAGTCGAGCAGGATCCCCAAACACACCCATGTATCTCACATGCCAGTGCACTGTGAGGCTGCAGCTGCCCCTGGAGCTTCTGGCAGCAGACAAGCAGGCTCTGCTGCTGGCCAGCCCAGTTTTCACCTCTGGCAACCCCAGGCCATCTCAGAGCAGCTGAGGAAATGTTAAGTCCACCATCAGGCTGCCCAGCTTTGCCCATACCTGCCCAGGGCCGATGTAGACACAGTCAGCGTTGAGGTGGCAGTTCCCTCTGCTCTCCAGCATGCAGTTGTCTATGGCCACACACACCTTCCCATCCCCGGTCCAGCCCACGTTGCACTGGCAGGTGGCAGTGCCAGGGCCTGTACTGGTGCACAGGGCCTTCAGGAGAGGGGAGAGAGAAAGAGTTACACTCAGTAGAAGGGAGAGAGACCAGTGAAAATACAACAACAAATCTCCTTCGTCACACTGTGGAGAATTTCTGAATGACCAACTCTGGTTCCAGCACTAGGGATGGAAGCATCTTCTCCACAAAAGTCATAGAAAACTTCATAGTAAAGTGATTCTGGAAACATTTTGTGTTTTAAGAGAGGGAGACACTTGTGCATAGGTTCAGAACTCCCAGGGCATTCATTATCATCCTGTAAAGCTCTTCCATTATAGAAAAAGTATTTCCTAAAGAGGAGGACCACAATCTGCCTGACATGTGGGATTAAATTAATGATGGAGAGCAGATCTCTCTCAGGAAAGACCTACTTTGTACCCAGTGGTACATCCTATTTCCTTCTACATGCCCAAATATCTTCCTCCTGCTGAGGAGTCTAATTTGTGATGAGGTTTGACCATTTGGCAGCAATTGTCATCATAAAGCATCATGTTTTTTACTATGGATAATAATGTAGTGTTGATGGCTACTGGAAATGTGAGTAGGAGCTCACAGTTAAGCTACAGCCTGAACACCACAACAGAAAAGTTAATACATGTTAGAAGAGCTTGAGGGGAATATCAATGCAAACCAAAAATTATTTGTACAGTTAATTTCTATAGCTGCCAAAATATCTGGTGCAAACCATCCAAACTCTCCTTGGAGCATCACATTTTGGCACCAATTCAAATGACTGACATCTTTGCAATGACCATGTTCAGGCACCTGCTATTCCACCTGATCTTACAGACAGGGAAATTTAGCACACAAAGTCTGTAACAGTCCCAGGAGTCCTGGATCCCTGCTCTGATTGACAAGAGCTGCTTCTCCACGTTTCACAGTCTGACCCCACTTACATTCTGTGAACAACCTCCCCGTTCTGGCTGACTGCACAGGTCGATGGGCTGGCAGGAAAACCCATCACCTTCATATCCATCCATGCAGATGCACCTTAAAAGTATAAGCACAAAAGGGACACAGGTGGAGCAGTCCCTCTGAAAGCCAGCAGAGAGCACAAAGGCAGAATGAGCCTCTCAAGCAAGGAAGAGCCTGACTTGGTTTCTAGCAGGTTGGTTGAGTCACTCAAACAATCCTGTGAGACAGGCACACAGACACACACAGAGCCACGGGCTGGCAGCCCCACAGCTGTGAGTGCCTGCACAGTGACACTGTGCAGTGACAATGTGCCCCTCAGTGCACCTGCCACACAGACTGACCTTGCTGTGTCGTTGAGGCTGCAGACAGCGTTCTGGTGGCAGTACTGGGACAGCCCACTCGGGCCACAGTTCTTGGATGTCCTGTCGCAGAATTTCCCGGTGTATCCCTCCTTACAGGACCAGGACTGACACACACCACCACTGCCAGGCCTGTTGTCACAGACACCATGGACACAACCACAGTCTGTCAAGCACATGGAGTAAGATCAGTAAGTACAAATAGTCCAACATCCATCACAGTGTAGACTCTCAACTTTCCTTCACAACCTCAGTTATCATCCCATTTGTCTTTGACAGAGAGACATCTGCTGAGAGACATCCATTATAACTCAAAACCTGGCCACGGAACAGATCCTGGATCCATGTTATTTATAGGCTGTAAGGACAGGCTCAAATTTAGGCTATCAAGCTCAGGTTCATTGTCAACTATCTTTTGTTTCCTAGCAGGAGATCTAAATTTGGTTGATGTTTCCAAAACTCCCATCACCACTGTCATATCAAATGTGTTTTCTCCGCTGCTGTTTGAAGGGACAGCCATGATGGCACTTCTATCACTTCTTTCATGACATTGGTCTTGCCAGAAGGGAATCCAGGATACATGAACCTGCACTATATCCTTGTCCTACATTCTCCTCTAGTTTCTCCATCAGTCACCAACCTTCGTCACAGTTCTCGCCGTGCTTGTTTGGGTTTGCACAGATGTGACAGGCTGTTCCTTTGAAACCCTCAAAGCAGTGACAGTTGCCATTCCCCTGAATGCCATCGCTGCACTGGAAGGAAAACAAAGATGAAATCAAAATGATTGAAGCTCAGGGAACAAAGGGAAAACCAAGACACTGATATCCATCAAAGGCACTTTGATACTTGCAGTAACAAATAGGACTTTGAAGAGTGGTGGTAGCAATGCAAAATCCCACAACAGCCATGACCTGATTCGCATTAGAGGTCAAGAAAGAAAACCCACTGAGTATGTGCCATTTTCTTTGGATCTTCTGCTTCTACCACTGCAGGCTCAGCTCTAGACCACAAACTCTGAATTGTACCTACCTACAGCTACACCCTCAAACCACACTGATGGAACTGCTCATTGCAATGCAGCAGGATCCTTCACACTTACATTTCCCCGGCCATAGCATGGACTGGAAAATCCCCCTGGGCATGGCATGCAGTCTGGACCAAAGAATCCTTTGCAACATCCAGGTTTCTGAAACAAAAGTAAAATTGGTAAGGTATGGCACAACTTGACAAGAACTGCCTGGAGCCATCCTGTGCTCATACTTCTGAGATCCTCGTCTCTGCCACGGACTGAAATGGACTGTCACCTTTGGCATCTGTGTGTCTAGGACCTCCTGCACTTATTTTTCAATAAAATCCTGCTTTCTGCTCACAGACTGTTCTCAGAACAAACCACTATTTTCTGCTCTCTCTCTCTGACTTAAACAAATTGGGTCCATGTTTTCTATGAGCTTTTAATTCTTTAACAGTGCTGGCCCACTCGCTCCCTCTTTATTCTTGCCCAGGACTGCATTCCTTTGGAGGATGCAGCAGTCCTGGATTGCTGGCCTTGTCACGACTCATAAATGGAAGAACAAGCAAAGACAAACATTCAGCAGTATTTCATGAAACACCCCCAAATCATTCCATGCAGCTGGCACTTTGAGAGCTCAGGAGCTGCAGGCAAACATGAGGTCCATAAATTCGCAAGGAGAGGCTTTACTGAACCATCTGACAATGGTCCATAAACAGGATGCAATCACTTCACAGCTTACAGCACTTTCCCTGTGCTCAGCTTCCTTTGGGAGAAATGCTAAAGCTGGGACACCCCAGTTAACTCTGCACCATTTGCCCCATGGCTTCCTGCAGCTTGGCTGGTCACAACTGGGGGGGCTTTATTTTATTTATTTACTGCACTCAGGTTTAACTGAGCTGCTTTCTCATATTTGCAGCAGGTTGGTACCCCGTGTTCTCTCTGACAAAGAAAAAGCAGGTAGCTACATCATGTGATGGTCCTGGGGACAGCTTTGGCATGGGACAACTTTCCTTTAGATCCCACTCAACCCTCTCAGCTCAAGGAGTCAGAGCTCTGCTTGATGAATGAGGAGGAGGAGAGCTGAGCCCCTGTCAGAGGGAATGTGGTTTTCCATCACACTCACCGTGATGGTTTGATTGCAGTACCTGGCGCATCCCTTCTTCAGGACATTCAGGCCTTCTGGATCATGGATGTAGACACATTCTTTTGGGGAGAGCGTTGGTTCCTGTACAAACAAAACAAGTCATCGGCACTGTCACCTTCCCCTTTGCTCTTTTTGCTGCAGAGAGCAGCTACACCTTATCTGTGAGCTGAGGAAGTTCAGGAGGAGCCAAGGTGAACAAGATACAGTTATGGCAGCACCAGCAAGAGTGAAGGCACACGGTGGCCTCCTCTTGCTCCCAGCAGTCCCCAAGTCTGAGCCAAGGTGCTGCCCTTTAGTTACAATAATAGTATCTGTGATAAGGGACAGAGCAAGAGTAAGGGGAGAGGGTAGGGAGAGTGGGGAAGGAAGGGAGGAGAGGATACAAGAGGGACAAAAGGGCAGGGGGAGGAAACAAAGCTTAAGAAAGAGGGGAGGAAAGAGATACAAGAGGGGAGAAGGCAGCAGGGAGGGAGAATGGGGCAGAGGGGGAGTAAGAGAGAAAATGAGAGTGTGAGAGGGAGGAAAAACAAGTGAGGGTGAGACTAAGAGGGAGGGAAGTGAGACAGAGACAATAAGAGAGAGGGGGGGAAAGGGCTGCAAATAATTTTGGAATAACAGTGACCTGTCATGGAATTAGATATGGGCAGAACTGGGCCCCAGATGATTCCCCAGGCTTCACCTGCCTCAGTCAGGGAGGAAAATGAGCAAGTAGTGACTTTGCAGAGCTCTACTGCAGGCATTCATGCTGAGACTGCATTAACAAGTTCTCCTGAAAGTCAGATCTCTCAGAGGACACCCAACAGTTAACAGTGGTGAACACCTCTCTGGCTTTCACAAAAAAAAGAAGAAAGCTAGTTCTGCTCAGCTCTGAACCAACAGGGAGCACAGGCCAAGTACAAATTGTTTCTCACCCTCTGCTATGCAGAAAGCTTGTTGTGACCCTCTGGTTGTGATATAGGCAGTGGTGGTACTGGGTGGTACCAGTGGGATCAGGCTTGGTTCTAGGACTCTGGAGGAGCTGGCAGATTCTGCACGTGAGCAGGAAAGCTCTGCCTGAGGCAGAGCAAAAGTGCTAAAAGCTGCAAGTCTACAATTTCACTGAGCCCAGAGTTTCTCACCATGCTGTGCATTGATTCAGCAAACAGACTTCAGAATAAGAAAGGCAACAGAGCAGTGAGTAGGTGACAGACTGGGCTCACTGAGCATGGTTATGTGGGGAGTATGTCCCCTCTAACAAGCCTCTCTGCTAGTTGCCTTTCCTGCTCTCTATTTGAAAGTGGCTTGGGTTAGAAACTATCTATCATTGTGTCTGTATGTCATCATATAAAGAAGAAATTACCAAAATAATCACAAATATTTACCATTTCTGTGCTGCCAGGTGGGCAAATACTGGTGTTGAGGGCCTCACAATCCACACAAGAGCCCTGTTAAGAAAAGAAGAGGCAAAACATTAATCTTCTCAAAGAAACCCAGTCTACATGCTAAGAATGTTACAGAGCTATCCCTCACTGTATACATCCAAAACATCACAATGTGTATCTGAAACATTCCTAGGAGGGAGTTTCCACACTCTGAAATGGGTTAAGTTTATTACTTTAATAAAATGACTCCTTTGTCTCGAGGGGATGCTTGCACATGTCTGCAAGATGGGGCCTGTCTCCACCCTGGGAGTCTGTCAGCCACTAGACACTAGGCTGGAAAACACTTTGGGCATCCATACACTGAATCAGGAAATTATATGAAACCTCTGGCCCCTAGGGATTAACTGTCCCTCTCCAAACCCCTTGCCTATTCAGAGCCTCATCTTCTTTCTTCAGTAACTTATGACCAAACTGGGGACCAAGTACCTCAAAAGAGGTATATGAAACTATTCATGTAATAGTATCACACAGCATTTGTAGCTCCTGCTACTGAATGTCTGCTTCCTGTCCAGGCTACAGGACACCAGTGCTGACAGAGGTGGGAACAAAGCATTGTCAGCTGAGTTAGCAACTCCAGCGTGAAGAAAGCCTTATGAAAAGGCAAATGTACTCAGGAATTGGAAGTAGGATGGGTGTATGGAAAGAACAACAACCTACAAGGAACATTTGCTGATTACCAGGAAAGCAGTGCCAAGTGTGAGCAGAAGGACCACTGATGGTGCTGATAGTGCCAAAGTTCACATCAGGGTAACCCTCAGAGGGAATACATTTCCCAAATGCAATGTACACAGCCTGCTTTTGTCCCTCCAGGTCAGTGTGGGGGCCACAGCAAGCACCAGTGTGAGAATGGGACAACCTGACTTACCGTCACAATTTTATGTTGCTCTTCATTGCATCTGTGAGGCAAAATGGGAATTATTGAGGGGGGGATGAAGATGCCATCCAAGGTATGAATGATACCATTTGATGCCACAATGTCTCGCATGTTTAAGGGGATCCCTGATTCATCCATCAGAATTCTTCCCTGGTGCAGAAACACAATTTTAGCCCGTTAGGCAGCATCAACTACATAAAGGCAATGAGGGAAACAGATGGCTCACAACATCAAGGGCAACCACACAAATGGTTAAGCCTCTTAGTGGAGTCACAGATTGGATGATAAGAAGCAAACTAATTCAATGACCTCCTTTAAGTCGAGTTTTTTAAGCAGAGGAGGAAGCAGAGATGGGCTGAAATCACTTGTTCAGAACACATCCAGACTTTCTCCTAGCACAGGAGGGTTTGCCCAGAAGGGTTTTGATTCACACTTACATCTGCACTGATGTTGATGGTAAGTATCTGGTTAGCCATAGTAACAATTTGTGGCATCGTCATCAGTTTATCTACTGTCACCTGAAATAAAAGCACAAGGGGATGGTACCAGGAAAAAGCAGGGTCTTTTCAGCGCACCTTACATAATCCTTCCATGGTTCCTGCCACTTGAAAAACTTCTCAGGGGGACTTAACATTTACATTTCATGAAATACCTTAAAAACAAACAATGGGTCAGAGGGACTTCCAGGACCTTGTGGGACTTGTTTGCAATACCAGAAACACAGCAGTGCTGGTGGCAGCTGCCTTGGTTTTCATTCTTTGTGTAAGAGTCCAGAACAGCTGAAGTAAAGTCTCACTTAACAGTGTCTCTTACTAACACAGCTGCAAGTGGGGTCAGACTAATAAGGGGATTTTCCTGGACATATCAAATAAACAATGAAAGTGCAGCCAGAAACATAATAGAGAACATATTTTGACTGAATAAATAAGCCTAAAGGCAGAAAAAAAGAGTAAACTGCAGCTTCTCTACTGAGAAACTTAATGATTTGAGAAAAGAGAAGTTCTGAGAACCAAGACAACTATTTCTGTGTCCTGCAGCAAAATCTTTACAATGTTTTCATTGTAAAGGCCACCCAACCAAGGAGCACCACCACTCCAGAAAACTTGAGAGTTTCTTGATGGAGAGCACAGCTGTCCCTTTTGGCAACCACTTCCATGGTAAACATTTTGCCTCATCAGATCCTGAATCACATCTCTGCTCCTCCAGGGGAAGTCCAAGAAGCAGCAGCTGAAGTCACCAGTAATGTGACCTCTGTGCCAAACAAGACAGTTGATAATATGCTGGTCTAAAGGAGTCCAATTTTGTGGAGTGGGAGCTGCTGCCTTACCGCTGCTGAAGTGTAGATGTGATGTCTCACGAGTTCCTGAAGCTTATTTATGCCCTAAGGAAAGAAGACAACATCAGGATTGGTTACCCCTTCAACACTCAGAAGTAAGAGGAAGCAAATAAATTTTCTTTTAACCAGTGACTGACATTGCCAATGTCTATAGCAGTGAATTCACTTGGTGAGTAAATTCTTTCATTTTCCCTTACCAAAGCCAGGGTGAGGAAAAGCCAAGCACCAGATTTAAACAAGCTGGCTAACACTGCAGGTTCCATCACTATCCACTTCTCTCCCAAAGTTTGTACAGAAACTGTGAAGTTTTTGGTTTAGTTAACTCCAGGAAGAAGAATTTTCAGCGATGACCAGATGCACTGCACAAGTCATTCCAGCACAGCCCAGTGCAACACTGTCAGCTCAGGATGTCTTACAGCACTGTGAGCTCTCACCTCTGTGAAAAGATAAATGAGCCTTCCATCTCTCAACTTATCCACACCATCATTGCTGGGCACAAATACAGTAAAAGGGCCTGGTCCATCCAGGATTGCAGGCAGGCCACAATTCTGCAAAAACAGTGAGAGATTTCATCATGGATCAAGCAAGGGTTAGTGAGGGGGGTCCATCAGGAAGGGAGAGGAAACACTCAGCAACACACTAGAGGCAGAGCTATTGAAAACTACTGAGATGTGTTTAAATGTTATTCCAAATTCCCCCCGAGGCAGCAGCAGGTTTTGTACAGCAGCAATGCCACACCTCCCCAGACACAAACTCACTCACCTCCAGTATAGTTTCAAACCTACTGAAGATCTCCATCGAAGCAAGGATCTCACCAATGGTTTTCTGCAAGAAGACACAGAGAGGAAAAACATGGCAGGGGCTGAGTGAGGTCTGAGCACACACTGGAATGCCCAGTTTGTGGTTTGCAGGTAAAGAGCTACAGGAGACCATCATCCTCAAAGAGATGGGCACAATGAAATCCATGTGAATACCCAGAACAATTGGTACACCATTCTCAGGGCACTTCAACTGAAGAGCCACCACCACTCAACACTCCAGTTGCTTTTTGAACACAGAAAGTAAAACCACAACATTACACAGTCTGTTTTTACAGATTAACTACAATGGTGTAAAGTAAGTGCAAATTATTATCAAAACTCTACCAATTCCAAGAGATTTTGTCATTCTCTGTAAGTTTTTTGCAAGGAGGTAGGGGGCAAGAGATCCTGCTTTCTGCATATAGAAACAATATAAAAATGCTCAGGCTTAGCAATGCAGTAGCTATGACAAAACCATTTCCCAGCTAACAGGGAAAAGTATTTAGCAGAACTTGACCCTGAAACTCCCACCCAGTGTCTTAAACTCAAGATATGACCTCAGAATGCAGAAGTCTAATCATTATTTGTCCTCATTTTAAATATTTTTGAGGCAAAGACAACTTCTGGATTATAATTTCAAAATGCAGTACAGACCAATTAAAGAAAACCTTAATTTGATTTTTATGTGAAAAATGTTTTTCAATGTTTATCCTGTAAGATACATATTATTTAAGATACAATTTAAAAAGAGTTTATTTGCTATGAAGGGAATGATCTCACTCATGGAAGTAGAATTCTCTACTTATCCAAGCACTGTAAAAGCATAATTGCAAGATCTTTATCTGGCTATGCAGTGCTATTAGCTACTTTTAATGGTATTTTACTAGTGCCTAACAGGTCTTATCAGGAGCTGAAATTAAAAAAAAAGCCTTTTCCCTTTAAAAAAAAATCCTCACTGATTTGGAAGGTTAATGGTGAAAATTGCTCTTTTTTAAAGTGTTTATTCTGCTGTCTCATAAAAGAGAAGAAATATGAATACCTGTGGGTTGCTGAGGTTGTCAGTGCTGGTTTTTTTCCTCAGAGTGTTAACCACATGCATGATGCCATTGGCTGCTGGCAGGTTTGAGTGCAGAACATTGTACAGCTCCCCCGGCAGGTCTTGATATCGAAATGACTTGATGTATGTCTGGATAAATATGAAGGTTATTTTCTTGTGGTGTATCTGTGTTATCATGACTGATCTATCAACCACTGCACTCTGCCTGTAGGTCAGCAAGGTGAAGGCACAACCAGAGTTACTCTTGAAAAAGTAAATTTAAGGGACGGCCTGGGTGTAAAACAGACATCCCATTCTCCTTGAGTTTTGGTAATGTTTAGATCCTGAGGGTACTTTTAAGTCTTAGTACCAAAAAAAAAAAAAATCTCATCTGGGACAATCAGTTCTAGAATTAAGCTTGAGTGTGAACAATGCTTGGTCCCAGCTCTGGATCACAAAAGGGTGCTGTGACCATCAAGAGCTGCCAAGTACAAGAAGGTAGTACAAGAAAGGCACGGTGCCCCCTGGGCAGCAAGGTACAGAATTTGGAGGCAATCCTGGAACTACAGCTTTGATTACAACTGTTATTCAATCATGATGCTGACAAGGAGCCTTCATAACAGAGCCAAAGCATCAGGCTCGCTGAGGTACAAGACAGAGATCTGGTCCTTCCCCTTTGTACACAGTCATGCACTGAATCTGGGTGTATGAAGGGGTTCAAGGGTAACCTATGAACTAAACATCCAAATGTTGGTGCTGCAGCCACTATCCCAGTTCAGGAAAGCACAGCTTCCCTGTGCTTTTCATTTCAGCATGTGCAGCTCTTTGAATTGCTCCTCCCTGCCCTAAACTTCAGTTCACATCACTGAGGATTCTGGCTGAAACACAGGAAGGGGAGGGCAGACTTCCCAGATCAAAAGAATCCTGAGTAAACCAACAGGAAAGAATTTTAAAAGGAGCATTGACAAGCTCAGCCTGGATTCCCTGACTCCAAATAGTGCTTTGTCCTTTTAACACATGCAGGGCACATGTACTATGACCCAGACCTTAAGGCCAAGGCTAGATCCTCAGAGAGGAAATAGGGCTCTCTCCCTTGGCCATCTGTGAGCCTGCATGCAGGAAAGGTGCAGGATGGAGAGAGATCTGTGGAGACTGGAAAACATGAGTCAACTGGAAAAGGGAAAAAAAGAGCCTTTCATATCAAGACAGGATGATGAAAAATTCTTTGATAGAAAGACTAAGAAAAATAAAATAGAAAGAGAGGAAAAGAGAAACTAGAAGAGAGAAAATATTCAGCACATGGTTGTGTCCAAGCACACAAACCCCAAGGAAGCATTCACTCTGAAAAGAGACTTTGCTGCCTCTTCCATGTCAGCCACATGGATATTGTAGCTTCTAATGGCTAGTGCAGGGAAAAGGTCTCTTTTCCAGAATACACACAAAGACCGTGGAAAGACCATTCACAAGTCAAATTCTGTCTAATTCGTTGTCTGTGAGAAAGGGAATGTGGTTGCTTGGGGTGTCTGGTCTTAAATCCCCTCACTTTGGACTCCACAAAGGAGCTTGTTCTGATTACAGGCAGGTTGATCACAGAAAAGGTTTTCTGGTTAGGGAAGTGCTCAAGCTCCAGTCTGTCCTGTGTGAAAGCAGAGGTCCAGGCCTTCAGGAGATGCTTTACCTGGCTCGTGAATGTCATCTGGTGTCCTGACAAGGTCCACATTGTCTTGGTTTTAATCATGTCTTCTATTAAGTGCAGACCAGGAACAATGTGCATTCTGCACAACCGCTCAGCAGTGGTGTCCTTTGGGGAAGAGAGCCCACAGAAAAAAGATAAATGACATGTTCTTTCAGAAACCTCTTTTACCATAACATTACCTTTCTCCCAGCTAACACACACAGAGAAATACTTGGCATACAAGATGGAATTTCCCTCTTCATTTTGGATCACTGGAGTAGCACTGTGGCAAAACTCTCACTTCTGTTTGTGTACATATTCAAACACGGGGAGACTGATTAACCTGCAAGTGACTTTAGAGGAATCCTCCAGACAGAAACCTATTGGATTTGGACAATTTGAGAACTATCCTTGTGTGGTCCAGATTATAAAATTTGTTGAAGCTCTCCATACATAACCTTTGTTGATGCTGAATGATGTAAGTGGTTTAATCTGCTAAATTTGCATTTAGTTTCTTCTTTTCTGTTCTGGACTTTCCATCACTGATGCTTTTGTAAAAGAATCCTTGGTCAGTACTGATTTAGGTGGAACTGATCCTTCTGGGAACAGGTAGACTAGATAACTCAGGGGTCTTTACTGATGTATTTTCTATGAATCCAGAATTACCATTTCTGGCCATAGGTCCAAAATCCAATACTTCGATGCAATACTCAGCCCCTTTTGAAAACACCACCCTCAAGCAGTGAAAAGCCACCTAATGTTTTGAGAATAGTCACACACAGGAGGTTCAAGCTCTAAATGAAGAATGGTCAGAAAGACTCACACTTCCTGACATTTAAACCAAACAAACTCCATCAGTACTGAAGAAAAAGACAGAGATTTTTAAAATAATGTAAGGGATGTAACATCCTCTGTGAGACTGCTACTTAACCAGACAATGAAAACTCTTCCCAAGAGACAGTCTCTATAAATATTGCCTGCAAAAGTTCCTCTCTTTTGTCAATCAGTTTTTACAGGCTGCAGGGCTCAGACAGGAAAGAACCCTAAGACAGCAAAGATTCACTACACCCAAGAAAACTTACATTAAATTCCATTCTATCATGAATGGGAAGAAGGGATGGTACAAAGACTGTGAAGGGCCCGTATTTAGTCAGCAACATGGAGCAACCAGAAGCTGTAAAAAGAGGGGCAATGTGAAGTAATTACTTGGTGTATGGTTTAACGACAGCAATAATTATTCCTCTCCTTAACAGCACAAGTCAATCTACACATTATCAGCCTGGTGCAAGTAACTAGTACTTGTTTACAAGGAAGCAGAGGGAGTTTAGTACTGTTATCACAGCCCAGTTTGGTTGCTATGAGTTTTATGCTCTTGCCAAGAAGATTTCTGAAGGACTGGTGACTCTGGTGCACTTTGAATCACTGCTGAAATTTGCAGAATATTGATAATAATTTTGTTCCTCCATGCTTACCACCTTATTCTTGGGCCCAGTCTTCCCCTTGAAACAACTAATTTTTGTGTCTCATCAGTATTTTTTAACATTAACTGCTTCTTGAGAAGCTGCTATGAACCCACAGTTGTCACTCAATCAACAAAAGTTGTTATTAAGTCCCACTGCACAGGGGTGGAGATCTTCATGTGGTTGCCCATAGCATAAATTATTATGGAAACATATGCAAAAAATGAGTGTTGGCAACATTGATATGAGGAGGGGTATTCACAAAAGCTAAGCTGAGCTTTTAGCCCTTTCTCTGTGCTCCTGCCAAGGCAGTGGAGATAGAAGATGGACAGAGGACAAGTTGGAGAAGGTATCTAACATAAATAAGCTTTGACATGACCCAAAGGGTTCTCATTCTGTCAAATACATAATACTGAACAGTTTCCCAAATTCCCAATCCAGAACTGGTAAGATAAGTTCAGAGATGTGATGTGTTTAATTTTGCAGCTCATGATCATACATTGTGAAACAGATCTATTATGCTGAAAGTAGCCCTTTCTGACACACTCTCATCCCCACATTTGTTCCACACCCCAAACAAAACCAAAAAACATTTACCAAACATTTTCCTGGCGATGTTAAATTTCCTAGCAAACCTTCCTCGCAAATTGAGCTGATTTATTTCACCCAAGAGATCTTTATAGCAGCTTCTCCCATCTCCAATCTCCCCTTCTTTACACACACAGCTAAGAGACAAGAATGAAACATAACAAATCATTATAAACCAGTTTGCAACACATTCAACAAATGTGAGTAGACTATCCCAAAAGAATGAAGATGCTTTCTCTGATAAAACCAACATAAGGACTGCTGTATAGTTCAGGGTACAGATATCCCCAATATATTTATCAACACCTTTCTAACTTGATATTCAGTCAGTACCAGTCATTACAACATCTGAAAATTTGAGGTAATGCATAAAAAACCATAAAAATCACAGGTTAAATGGCAATCTGGCAAACAGCTCCTATGTGACCCCTTGGTTTCAGCGAGAAGTGCCAGCTCAAGCACACCAGGTATCTACAGTTCATCTCAACTCAATGAGGGGCCCAGGCAGGCTGATGACTTTTCATGAAAAGCTTATCTACATGTGAAAATCTCCGTCCTGCTTCACACGGATCCACAGTCATTACTCAGGGACTCCTGAAGATCCCTGGCCGATAACCGTGTTTTTTCCCGTTTGGGCTTTGTCCAAGGTTGGCTCTGCTCTTTCTGTTTCAGCCATGCAAAGACATGGGACACAGGGGAGGGATCTGACATCACTCCAGCCTCAAAGGGCTGAGTGCCAGCAGCTGGGGAACACATATATAAGGCAGGGACTGTGCTGAACACGGTGTCCTGCTCTGTGCCTGCAGACCTTCAGAAAGGGAAGCCACTGTGTTTCAGTCCTGGCCTGGAGCACACGAGGAGCAGGCAGATGATAATAGTTTCAGCAGCACTGGAGAAGGAAAGGTCAGGGAGATGGGCTTGCTCTTTCCCTCTTCAGTCTCAGTCAAGCTCCATCTTTTCTTGATAACACACAAAATCCTCAGGTATGCAAAAATGATCCTATATCTGGCAATATTTCCCATGTAAGGAGTATCAACTTCTAGGTGTTTTGCTCCAAAGGACTAAATGATGTCTGGTGTTCCTTCACTCAATTTCTCCCTTCCCTGTCCATCTGCAACTCTAATTTATTTCCTGCTTATAGGCCTGAGTAGGAGAAGAGACAAAGACTTATCCCTCAGAAGCAAGTGTGGGCAAATGTGAGCAAACAAATCACATATTTCCCCTTTAATGATTGATTATTAACTCATAATAACCTACTATTACCACTAACCTGGGAGGCTACATCTCCAGTTCACATCACAGAAGGCCCTGCTACCCCAGATTTAAAGCATCTTGCGACCCACATGCCAAAATTTACAATGACAGATGTAAAACTTCTCTTTCAATGGGTTTGTTACAAACAGGTTCTTCTCAAAAGGCAACTGTGGCCCATATTCCTGAGATCACTCTCAGTTTCTTCAAAATTCAGCTCATCCCAACTCAGTCTCCATTCTAGCTGCAGATTAAGCTTCTTTATTTACAGGCTTTAAACTGGCTTACCTAGGATTCCCCTGAGAATTAATCTCACACTTGGAGGTCACGTCGCAAAAATACTGCCGGCAATCATTGGGAAATGCAGAACACTCGGACGAAGGAGTTCTCTTACTCATCCCAGGCTTGCAAGCACAAGTTGCCTAAGGGAAGGCAACACAGTGATCATAGAGCTGCATTCATCACCTTGTACCCACTAAGTTACCCTAGAAGAGAGCTGCCTGGTTTCCCTTTGCAAAGTGTAAGGTGAGGAGAGCAGATCTGATCAACCCAATCACCAGTTCATTTGAAGAGCTTCTCACCCGGTCATTTTTCACACCTTTGTTGTTGTTCTTACCTCTCCTGGACGTCTGTAAACACAAATTGTAGAGTTTTCTGGGCAGCCCCCATTGTTGTCAACACAAGGGTTTATGGGCTGGCAAATGTTCCCATCTCCTTGATATCCTTCTTTGCAGGTACACTGATATGTTCGTGATCCAAGAGCTTTACATACAGCGAAGGGGGAGCATGGGGAAGGAGAACAAGGATCCTGAGCTGCAAGTAAAGGGATGAGAGGTGAGTATAACCAAATTTCTGTTTTCAAAACAGCACTTGCTGCAGCACAGCAGAATGCAAAAGGCCTGGAAAGAATGGGGGAATTTGTACTATTAAACTTCTAAAATTTCACAGGAAAATAAAATCATTTCAGACAGCAGACATTTGGGGTTTTTAAATCTGAGGAATTTGGATGACACATTTTTCAAGTTACTTTAGTAACAGAAGTGTGAGTGACAGAGGATGCTTGGATTTACTTCTGATTTTCCATCATATCTGAGGATATATGAAAATGCAGTTTGATCACCAAAATCTGCAAAAAGCCAGTGAAAACAGAGCTGTCCATAGCTATTTTATCAAATGCATCTTATTGACTCTCTTTTAAGAAAACCAATTCACAAACTTAAATCTGAAGTCAGTGAAGAACTCTGTCAATCACACACCTTATTTATTTAAACTGATTCAGACTCACTAATACCCTGCTGTCACAGTTATTTAGTACATACTTATAAATGAGTGCTAGAGGGAACCTGCAACTCTAATTCACTTCTTGCTTTCATGACCAAGTGAGGGGAGAGACAAAAACTTAGCCCTTAATCTTAAAGGGATTCCTAAAAAGCTGGTTCTTAAGCCTCTTCAGTGATGTAGGCATTGTGTTCACCGTGATCAAACTCATCTGCAGATACCAATGCAATGAGATTTTTTCCAAACAGGGGACCATTTAGGGTCATTGAGAAGTTTCTCACCTTGGCAAGTGCTCCCAAGCTTTCTGTAGCCCAGCTTGCAGGCACACTCTGCAGTCCCATCCCTCACCACACACTCGCTGTTGGGCTCACACGTCACGCCTTTGCACAGGGACAGCTCTGCAATCACACAGCAAAGAGAGTAGGTAGGGCCCTGAGGGAAGGTGTAGCTTATCTTACTTATTACTTCAACATGAAGGCAAATGTGGTTTCCAGAGGACCCCAAGCTGGCACAAAAGCCAGAGGATATAAGCAGTGCAGGCAGCTCTAAATCCCTGGCAGCCTAAGTAGCCAGATCCCGCAAAGCTTAGGGACAAGAAAGGTTCTAGTTGGTTTCTAGAGACAGAACAGAGGCATAAAGGGGTGGTACATCTGAGCCACTGTCACAAAGTGGGGAGCAGACCCCAGCTCTTCCCTCTGACTGGATAGATTTCCAAAGCTCAGATCCTCTTCCCTCTACATTTCCAACCTATTCATTGCCCCCCTGAACCTTCAGGGACACATGCACCCAAGCCCACAGCTCAGATTACTTTAAGTGCCCCTCTGCAGCTCCCAATGTATTTACCTTGGTCACACCTGGGGCCTGTGTAGCCTCCATAGCACGTGCAGTTCCCATTCCCAGCGACGCCGCTGTTGCACTCCCCGTGCACACAGTCACACACTGCAAGGGAAGTCCAGACAGACCTGACCTTCAGCTGCCAGGCAGGGCACAGGGCTCCAGGCACACACAGGGCTCCAGGCCAGCTGCCCTGGGACTTGGCATCCTGATTTCCCACCAATAAGCCACAGCAAAAGTAGCTCCTTATAAAAATTGGCCATGGCAGGCAGAGCTTTGAGAGGGTAAACTGCGTGTCCTGGGCTCAAGAAGACAAGGTACTGCCCTGCAAGAGCAGCTCTGAATACAAGATCTAGACCAGTTTTTCAGGCACACGTGCACAACACATGAGCACAACCAATGAGATCACTCCTATCTCACCTGTGTGGACACAAGGAACCAGGAGCTGGACAAACAGGGCTCCTTTAACAGTCAGGCTGCACTGGTCATAAATCACTTCCCAAAACACCAGACATGAAAAGCAAATTACTGTGTGTAATGATTTTTTATGGAGGGCAACAAGGAAGAAGCTGAGAGATAAGTGGGGCAGTTACAGGAGTCTGAAAACCAGTTGAGCAGTGAATATGGGTAGTTTCAGGGATGTAGGTAACAACTGGCTAAAAGGAGAGAGGAAACTGGGATAGCCCTGATAAGGGGGGAGAGAGAGATTTGCAATAGAAAAAATGGACTGATTTGATTGAAAGACTGAGAATCATTTGTCTAATGGGACAGCAGAGAAGGGCACAAAGACAAAATGCCCAGACACCTGCTATTGAACACTGCCAGCTCTCTGCCACTCTCCTCCTCTCCAGCACCCTTCCTCACCCAACCTCTCCCTTCTCCTTCCTTGCTTTCAGTTATTTTTGTGGAGGTTTCACTTGAATTACATGTTCTTACCTGACTGACAGTCTGGGCCAAAACGATTTTCATCTCGACAGTTCTGGCAGGCAAACCCACTGTATTGCTCCTAGAAGGGCCCCAAAATGTGCCAGGTATTATTTTTCTGTATCACTCTGTTGTTCCACACACTGGTATAGTTCAAAATCCCTCCCCATTTTTGATTTTCAGTGACAGCCTGAAGCAGCACAGTGAAGAAAACTGACCTGTTCAGTGCCCCAGTAGCACTAACCAGCCCCATGGCAAAGGAGACCACAGTGTAAACTGACACACAGAGGGCATGGAAAATGCCAGAAAAATTCTGGAGGGCACTGAGGAAATGATGTCCTGACTAGAGACAGGCAGGAATGTACCAGCTGGCTTCTGATATCTCTCTGAAAAATGAATCTGGAATTCACTGATGCCAGTGGGACTTTTTACATTGATTTTACAGGGCTTGAGGTCCTTCAGCATATATTTTAATTGATATAAGATGTCTTTGAGTTAAATCCAAACCCAACTTTTCTCAAAGAAGAGTCCAAGAGGTAGGATTTGAGCTATTAATTAAGGATGCTTTAAAAACATACAGTTCATAAGAGAAAACTTCAAGTCTGAATTGATCCACGAAACTAGAAATTTTAGAAACACTGCTCTAGACAGTTCAAATGTGCAGGGATTTTTTTGTGCTTTTGTTGTATTAAGTCTGGAAAGAGAAAAAAAAAATCTGTCCTAAATTCTCTTTATGGTTCCTCCTGCTTTTCCTGAAAGAGGGAGACTGCCTTCCAAGGTGCAGGACTGATCCATGTGGGAAGTATATCATCCAAATCTGGAAAAGGTGCACCTCATAAAGAGCCAACTGTTTCATGGCTTCTTGCAGCCACAGACAGATCTTGATTATTTGAACTCATCGGGGGGTTACATTCATGCAATTCTTTTTTCCTTTCCTCCTATTCCTCCCAACTCCATATCCTTACCAAGAGTGCTATTGCAGACCACACCAATCCTCCAGGAAAACCACAGACACTGATGCTGGAATGGAAGAAGCTGCTAATGACCTTCCAGGCAGAAGGGCAGCCTTCATCCAGAACCTGTGCACAGACACTGTACAACCCCCTCTGACAAAAACACATCACCCTCAGAATAAACCAGGTACTGACCTTGCAGATGCAGGTCCCATTTTGCTGCATCCCGTCCAAGCACGTCCCATGGCCATTGCAGGGATTTTCAGAACCACCTGGACACTCTGACAGGTAAGAGACAGGCCAGGTAAGATTAGATTGAACCACCACCACCTTTTTCCATCTTTTCCTCCCCCAGGTATTCCAGTTGTACAAAGGCAACAGCCTCTTCACCAGCAAATTATCCAGCACACCTAACACTGCCCCAGAGCTGCTGAATGTGGCCTGGAATGGCACCAAGGAGCAGTTGGGCTGCTAAGAAAGGCCTTTTAATAAAAGTCTAAGGAAAAGTCCCAACAGGCCATAAATAACTAAATTTCAACAAAGGCACTAAAGCATTTCTTAAGGTTGAGCCACTGCTTGCATCAGTGAGAGGCAATTTCAAACATCTGAGGGGAATTCTGAAGCTCAGGACAGACAGGAGCCTGCTTTGCAAAGATACTGAGCATTTCCAGCTTTCCCTGACTTCAGGAAGAGCTGTAAGTGTGCCCAGAAAAACATGGTCCACAGATCTTTGGAGTGGGGTACCTCCAAATTCTGGGCACTATTTCTGATCATTTTAGGCATGTGATTTCTCTGACAAAGCCAGTTGCTTATTCAAAGCACTTTTTTGCGAGGACAGGCTCAAGCACTCAAAAAAATCTCCCATTTTCTGCATAACTGGAGAGTGCCTTTCCCTATCCCAGCAGTCAATCATATGAAAAAATGTTCAGCTTAGTAGTTCTTGCTTTTGGATTTTTGAGACAAGACTAAACAAATTCTCATTACTTGGCGTAAACCTGAGTGGGAGCTTTGGGATGGTTATTTTCTGTGGCTGAATGGCTGACTAACCCCAGACTACACAGCAGCACACGTGGCACAAGTGCTGCAGACTAGAGGGACATCAGAAAGATCTTCCTCTTCCTTTGGAAACTTTGTTAAAGAGGAACAAAAACATCCCTTTCCAAAAGTTTATTTTTAAAGAAGAGACAAAAGGAAGTTCCACCGCAGGAGGTTATGTTATGTGTTAAATGCAAGAGGATCCAACTCATCTGGAACAAAGAGATTCTGTGCTGAACTTCCTAGATAGATAATGAAGACCTTGTGAGTGTTGAAGGAATAATGAAAATTAATCACCTCAGTGTATATTTAATGCCTCCTGTTAAAGTTGGTTTCACTTATTCAACAGTTAGAGATGATTGTAAAAAAATTAAAAACTTACCATAGCACTCTGTACCCCAGAATCCTGGACAGCACTTTTTCTCTTCAATATCCTTCTTACATATGTGATGACACCCTGGCAGGGAAAGGGTATTTTCTCCTAACTTGACAGAGTATCTTAAAGAGAACAATCCAAGATTCATGATTACAACACAAACCTAGAACTGGCCTGTTGGAGGGTTTCTAAGCAGTCCCACTGCGGTGCCCTGGGCTCTGAAGGGAAGGAAGGGCCCTCATCCCCTCTGCCATGCAGGAACACAAGAGGTTGGACTCTGGTTGTCTCTTCTCTAAGGATACCCATTGATCTGAGCCTCAAAGATTGGTTACAAGAAATCTGTCAGGGACTGAGCATGAGACAGGACCTTGCATCAGGATGGAAGCCTTGGATGCTGGAGGGTTAGACATGTAAAGCTGACATGAGACACTCCAGAGTGTCTCAACATTCAACTTCACATCTAAAATAACCTTGGAAGAACAAAATCTTCTCGCGGGACTTGTCTCTTTCTGCTTTTTACTAAAAATTCCAGATTGAGATGCCATAAATTTGGATTTAATAGCTGTATTATTCACAGATTCACTATTCAATCTTGGACAAATCCCTTAAATCCCTCAAAGAAGCATCTTCCTTTCAACCCTTCATCCCTCCCCTCTCCACACAGGGTGAGTCCTTGGTGGCAGTGCCTCTTGTTCTGCACGTACACAGCACAGAACTATTCTTGGGTCTGTCCAACAACCACCACAAGAGCAGATAACACTCAGAAAAGCTGCATACACTCACATTATTCTTACACTCCATTTTATTTTTGGCACAACATCCTTCCCAAAAGGAACTTGGAAATTGTCTCAATAGCATTGCTGCTTTGGCTTCAGTCTGACTCCTGTGTGTGTGCAAAAACTGCTACAAGCTGCAAAACTGCCACCACTATTTTTAAAGTATTTTGACAGAATAGAGAATCACAGAAAGAGAAGACAATGGAGCTATATATTAACAGTTAACATTGACTACTGAATAGATACACAAACAATAATCTATAGAGTTTCATTTTTCAAAAGCTTCCTAGTAAATTCAGTTTTCTTTCATCCTTTTCCTATTACAGCCAAGCTCAACAGAGTAAGAGCAAGGAACACATGAACAAGCAATTGTCATAAAGTGAACTAGGAAGGTAAAAAGTTCAGAGGATTATTGCTGGAAGCTGGGAGGATATACAAGGGGAACTATCATTATATTATTTTCCTAATAAGCCACCAAGGAATTCTGGGTCTGAAATAGGCTTCTGCGGTAGACAGACCTCTGTTAAGCTGCCACAGCAGGATTAGCAAGCTCAGGTTGTTTAGGGCAAGTTAGAGGCAATTTGTTCTGTGTATATAGAACCTTATGCTCAGCAAAAAGCAAGGAGACAAAAGCAACAATAATAGGGGCCATAAACCCATTTTCCTGCATCTGAAAACAAAACTTCTTGGACCTTTACAGCTCAAAACCATGTGTGTTCTCCTGAAGGCACACACTACTCCTTGCATAGCAGAGCTGCACCAAAAGCTTGACACAGTGAGGAAATAAGTGAGGAAATAAGCCTTACCTGCAGTCTCTCACCCCTAATCCTTGGGTGGTCTTTAACCAGCCTCTTGGACACAACATTTTAGGTGCTGCAGCACAAGCAGTACACGCTGTGTTCAAGGTAAACATCGTCTTGACATTGCATCGCATGGATTTTAACTGAAAAAGAGAAACCAGGATGGAAACAAGCCCCAAACGAAACTGTTATCCCAGCCACTTACCTTGCCAACTTGTAACATCTTTATCAATTCACACAATTCTTGAGATACCACTGGGGAGGGCAGTGGCCAGTGCAGCTGCTGGGAGGTACCACACACTGCCAGGGGCTAAACCATCACACTGCTGTGTGCTTGGATCCACTTGGATCCCAGCTAGAAGGCAGCAGGGCACATCCCAGCTATCTTATCTTCTCCCTACGCCCCACAGCAAAAATTCTAACCATTTCTAAAAGAATCACAACTCTGCACTGCTAATTCCAGCCCATCTTTTACAAACACATGGCAGTGGTATGTGAGGACAAGCCCTGAATTAATAACCCTTGCCAGAAGCCACTGAATTAAAAGGCAATGCAGCATTTCTCTTTTCCATGCTATTGATTTGATCCAGTTCACTGGTGGTTTCATTGCTGTTCCACAGGTCTGAAGAACAGAATGAGCTGGCTCAGTCTATTTCCCAGAGCCAGGAGCTGCTCACATAAATATTTCTCTTGGCAATTGTCTTCAAGAAGGTGCAGGGCTGTGGATGATAAGGAAAAGTGCTCTGCACCTCTCTGAACACCTTGGTGCTTTGACCCTGGGCCAGAAGGACTCCATAAACATTGTCAGGAATATCAGGTAGGAGACTTGGATAAATCACATGGCAGGTGATTTATCAGCACAAGCCCTTCCACCCAACCAGAATAACTTTAGGGGTTCTGGTTTCCTCACAGGGCTTTTCTGTAACCCTGTTCAACCTTGCTTCTCCAAATGAAACACAACCAGAGCAGATGACAAAAGTACAGTGAATGATCATCATCATATGCCAACCTGTCACTAAAACTCGTGATTTTACTCTAAAAGCATTCCCTTGAATTTCTAAACTCCTGCATGGAATCAAGCAACTGCATGGAAACCTTATTGCTAATTTTTAAAAAAGACAATATTTGCCACCGATGATGACAGAGAAAAGCTGGGAGGCATGAGCTGTGTATGCCCCCAAAGGTCATTGGCTGGACAAAGCCCACACAACTCACCTCAGCTCTGCCTCCACAGGCACTGTATTTTTTAAAAATAAAAACATTGGATCAAATTTTGGGAGGAGGCCTTGATCTGGGATTTTTTTAAGCCAATCCTGAACAATGCTGTTAATGCAGCAGAACTGTGCCCAGAACTCCTTGTTTTGGATTCCCATCAGCAATCTCAGCTTTGCTTCCTCTGAACTTAAGCCCAAATGCATACATTTGCCTGAAGGCAAGGGAGGAAGCCCAGGGCTTCCCATCAGTTATCAACAGCTCAGGAAGGCCCTCTCAGATGATAGCCAGCAGACCCTGTCAGGAAAACCTCCTGAGAGATAACCCTCAAGTCCCAAGTCCACAGGGACATTTCCCTTGAATGTCTCATGACTCATATCCATGTTCCCTCTGACTGGAGTTGCTGAGCTTTTTCCCATGTTTATGGATCCACCTTCTGCAGCCATCCATGCAAGAATGCTGCCCAATGAAGAAAATTATTTCTATGTCTGTGGTGGCCCTTCCCAATGGATATTGACTTCTAGTTGTGTTTCTGGGGCTTTCCTACCATATGGTAGCCTCCACTTCCCCTGGAAGCAGAATCCCCAAGGAACCTGTTACGTCAAGGACTCCCCTGCATTACAAACAGCTCAAAACCAATCTGAGATCCACCAGACCCACACATCCTTGTCTTGTGAGCACCAGCTTTACTGTTATCCAGCAGAAAACATCTTTGCTGTTCCTTATGTTTCCATCCCACTGGCACAAAGAGCAGTTAGAGGAAACTTCCCATTTTTCATGGAGCAACAGAGAAGACAAACTATATGGATGAATAAATGAGGTGCCACCTCTGGAGTACTCTGTCTCTATGGATCAGCTGTGCCATTGATGGGGTAGGGAACAAGTCCATGCAACCAGCTGACTGAAGGATAAATTAGGACTCCAGATTAAAGCTGGGCTTTGAAAGGAGCAGGTTGAAGCCAGGCCCACCGATCCCACAGAACAGTACATCTCCATGTTTCTAGTCTCTCCATGTTTCTAGTCTCATCAAGCGCCAGTTTTAACCTTCCCTGAGACAATGCCTTGGAAAGAGGGATGGGAAGATGCCCTAGGAAGAAGCACAGCTGGGGATGCCTTCCTGTGAGTTAGAATTACCCCACAAACCTTCCCCTGGGGTCTGAGCCCCTCTACCTGCACAAAAAAGACCACATAAACAGTGGAGCACAAAGCACTGAGTTAAAATTCTCCAACCTTCTATCTCATCTTTACTTTCAGGCATCAGACACATTTGGGCCTGTGTTCTCTGGGATGGTGGTTCTCCACAGTGGTGGAGAAAGACACCATTATTCACATGTTATTCCATTTTCTTTCTCTTTCCTCCATCAGTGTGGCTCCACTTCTAAATGAAGGACAGTGGGAGAGGTAAGTGGCTGCCACTCCTCCCTGTTGGCATGTTTAATTATTTGCAGACCTCTAAGACAAGACAGTTATTGTGGAATCCCCCCTACCCTACTGGGACACTTCATAAGTTTTAGGCAGCTTTCCAGTAAGACCTTCCCCTTTTTATAAGGAAATATGCTTGTGTCAGCAGCAACATGCAGGAGGAAAGAGGAAGAGAACAGCTGAGTGGAAAAGAAATAAAAAAAAATATTTCCCTTCTTATTTGAGTGACAGAACTGATGAAGCAGTCATTTTCTGGAGAGTTTTGCTGCTTAGGAAAGCAGAAGAGGGAATCAAGGGACATAAATGCAACAGTCTGGATACTCAAATTTTGGAGAGGATGAAAAATAGGCAGAAGTTTGAGTCAGAGGTGGCTTCTGGGGCACAGCCTCATGGAAAACAATGATGCACTTCTCCCTTGGGCTAATGTGTGACAGCTGTTTCCAAGTGTGAAGAGGCTGGGAAGGAAGCAGCAAGAGGGAATGTCTGCCCCTGTGATGCAGCAGGGCTGCCTGGTGACAGCCACTGTTCTGGTCAGGTGATGAGCCTGGGCTGTATCACACTTTGGGCACAAAGGAACAGAAAAGGAAGACTGATGCTCTCAAACATCTCCAAAATTAAAGAAGGCTTTTAAACCAGAAGACATCCAACTGTAGCTGAAAGAAGAGTCAGGGTGGTGCCTCTGTCCACACTGAGCTCTGTCTTCCAGGCTGGGCTGTGCTCTCTGCCTGCACTCAAACACTTGTTTGTGCAAGAGCAGCCACTGCCCTCCGTGCTCAGATGAGACACATGGGAGCCTCTGGATGCTGCAGTGTTTCCTTCCCTCCTCTCTGAACAGATGTCCCTTACTGCTCAAGTGCTCGTTTCTCTTATTCCACTTCAAGCGAATAAGCGGGGAAGTACTTTGTAATTCCCCTCTTTTTCATCCTTTGTCTTTTCCTCCCAAACCATAACACAAATCCTTCTGCACAGCAAAAAACCTCAAGGAAGAAAGAAAAACAGATCTGGACGTCAGTGTTCAGCTCCAACAATCCTGGGAGCCAGTTCTGGAAATAGTCATTATCTAATGAATCACCAAGTTTCCAGTGCACTTGTCCTTTACAAAATAGAGCTGCAGACACATGCTTGAGTCATTATAGTCGTGTACCTCCCCAAGAAGTTCTCAGTAACATTTTAGCTGAACAGATCAGCAGTTCCTGGACACGCAAACTCTTCACATTTGTTCAAGGAAGACACTTTTCAGCATGAGGATGAACAATCAAGTACAGAGATCACATAACACAAGTTCTACTGTTGCCCTGGGTGTTTCTCACTGCAGAGCACTGGAAGCTCAGGGATGCTGAGGCCACTTCCCACATCTCCCACCTGCCTCCACTCCTCCTCCAGCACGGCCTGGGATGGGCCTCCTCCCAGCACACAAACTTTCATGGTTCTCACATCTGCTGCATCTCTCCCAGCTCACAGCAAGAGGTATAAAAATCCAAATTAGGCTACAGGTTCACTGTCATGTTTGAACCATCAAATCAGAGCCCTGAGGTAACATCACTGAAAAACAGGTAGCACAAAATCCCTCTTTTCTCTCTCGATGGCCCCTGCAGGCCCGTGGAGGCCTCTTGTGAAATCACAGCATTTCTGTTGCTATCCTAAACTATCAGAGAAGGCTCCATTAGACCCTTACTCTTCCTTACCTTCCATTTTAGCCTTTCAAATGTTTCTTCTCTTTCACCAAAAATAGGGAACCTTTTGGGGAAAAAATCTAAAAGGGAGTTCTTTTTCCCAGATTAAATAAAATGCTCCAGAGGTGACTCAAAACATTTCACTTCTCTGTAAGTGGGTACTCACTGCCTGATAATGTAACTGCTTCAAGCCAAGCCAGACACCTCAGTGATTACAGAAATCAACACAGTGTCTCAAAGTAGAGAGACTTAAATTTCCACTTAGACCAGCTGAAGATGTGAGCTTGTGGCTCTGAACACAACTGTACTGGAACCCACATCTCCAGGCAAACAAGATCCACCAGCAGAGACACTTCATGTTTGTGCTCAAGTCATCTCAATGATCCTACAAGCCTTCCCAGTAGTCACCCTTTTATGAAGGGTTCTATACAAAAGTTTCCAACCCAAGTTCTGACACTGAAGCATCTTTCCAGTGCTCTGGCTTTCTCTAAATTAAGTCTTTAAGATTCACAGGTCTGTCCACTCCCCACAAGGCCCCGTTTTGTCATTCAAGGCAAGACAAGCCTTACACAGCTTGGATCTCCAGGGAATAAAATTTCCAAATGCCACCCACAGCTTCTGACTTTGTAGGGCAGTTCACCCCTCCAACAGCAGGACACAAGAAGGGAGATGGCAGAAGACAATATGGGGTGAATTAGTGTGAATTCCAGCCTCCAGGAACTGGGCTGCCTCACCCCAGAGCAGAACAGACCCACAAAGGCATCACACATTCCTCTGGATGCTGCTGCTAAAAGCAAGAACAGAGATGAAGGGATAGAAATAAAATCAACAAAACTGAAATAACATCCAGAATGGAAAGTATTCCACAATCCTTACTGGGGAGCTGTTGGGAAATATACTTGAAACAAACGTATTTACCCTGTTGCAAAGCAATGAATTGTCGAGATGATTGTAAAAGTTTTCTTTAAATTAACTTCTGGGAAACTTAAGGACCTCTCCTGATGGATACTAAGTTCCCATCCCACGTACTGAACTAGAGGAAGACAAAGATGCTGAGTGTATTCCTTTGATATTGCTTCTTTTGAGTTCAATGCCAAATGCAGACACAAATTTAACCCGATCTAAAACTCAAGCAGCTCCCTTCAGCTTTACTTCTAGTTCGTCAGTTTGGTCTACACACACAGCAAAGAAGATACCTTACAGTCCTAAAGTTTTTATGGATGTTATTCTGCACATAAGTAAATGTAAATGAAAAAAGGAGTTTTGTGGAGGGGGGATTATTTCCCAACATGCAACCGTCCAAATACGAAGAACCGTTCAATGAACATTTAAACAAAGACTCGCAGACTTACCTTCTGACTCTGGCAGTCCACTGTGGGAGTGAGGCATGCTGCTAAGAAGAAAAACAGCAATCCAGGAGGATGCATTTTCATGCTTTTACAGGCAGGACCCCTTACACAAAAGGGGTGGTGATAGCAGCTGTAATTTCTGTAAGATAACACCGCCTACTAAGAATCAGATCCAAGACAAACCAGAGGTTAAAAGTAAACAGGGAGAGAGCATTTTTGCACTGTGCTTTTTGGCTGCAAAGCCTTCAGAAATGGATCTGCTATTTCTAGTGTTATATCTGAGTCAACACAACCTTTTTCTTTCTTTCTACTCTTTTTTTAAATGCACAAGCAGAACTCCTTAGTAAAAGGTTTACTCAAAACAGGAACATCTACGGATTTCCTCTTACATATCAGTTCAAAACAGAAGGAAGGAAATCCTTAGTTTTCAACTAATTGGAATGAAAAGAGGTTAACTGTGTGCTTAACAGAAGGCAAATCCAATGGGCAAACTTAAATACCATGAATTCATGAAGGGTAAGTTAATTTCCTTTTACCACTGGTGTTAACATGTCCACAACATCTCAAAGAGAAGGTAGACCCGACCACTGCCTGTCCCAAAGTTTGCATGAGCAAAGCAATATGAGTGATGGGCTGCACTGCAGAACAATAACAAAGCACATTGTATCCATCAATCAAGCACTTTGGGGAGGCTTTGATATTTATTTAAAGTATTTGACTTTCTCAGCAAGAAAAGCATCACATTTTGCAGGTGCTATGGCAGCGATGGCAAAATATATCATCTCCCAAACACTGCTGACAGCTTGATGAATCCAAGGAGCTCTTCCATAGCACTCAGAATAGGAAAGTCCCAAAACAGGATTAAAAGAAATATATGCTAACCTGAGGTACAGTCTGCAATTTATATTCTCCTTTTGAACATTACAAAGAACCAGTAACTGCTTATTAACAGATTTTACATGGCCTTTATCTCCCTACACTGCCAAGAGAGCCCACTATGCTGTTAGCAGCAAATCCTACTGAGCAATGAGGGACCTTCTCTTTTGAAGCCATTAATAGTACATGAAGATGCCTAAATGAAATCAGGACAGGGAGTTATTCTTGTGCTTACATAAAGAATGAGAACATTAATATTTTTTTGCCCCTACACGCACACAAAGACACAGATGCTGACATGTAAGAACCGCTGTACTTACTAGTGCCGTCAGTTGTGCTTTCCTTCTTCCTTCATCCTACAGGGAGAGCCAGCATGATGAAGAGCCAGCCCTGTTATATATCCTGCACTAACAGGAAGCAGATAAGGCACACAACCATCCACTGCAACCCATGTGAGAAGTACCAGCCCACAGCTCCATACGACGACTCAGCCCCTTGTCCTGCTACAGGATAACGCAGCCCTGGGACTTTTGCTGCCCAGCTGATGCCACTGCCAAGGTCAGAGGGTGACACAGCTCTGGAAACCATCTGGTACCTGCAGATCTCTGAGTTGAGGCACAGGCATCATAGCTCAGGCCAGTTCTGGTGGGATGGCAAAGTCACAAGTGGACAGTGGGGACACTCTTGTAGAGGGGATGATCAGCCTGGAAGCTGTGCAGTGCTTTCTTTGCCTACAATCATGGTCCTGGACTGGCCAGAGAAACAGAGGAATGAGGCTGTTTTTCTGCTCCATGCTGCCTGCTGGGCACCCACAGCTAAAACAGGCAGCCTGGAAGGATGGTGATGCTTGTTGATGGTTTTTCCAAGAGCTGGCTGTGTGACACAGGGATTAAGTTGCCAGCATCCACACATAGCTGATAAGATTTTAAGGTGGAACTAGCTTACCCTGAGGCACTTGAAGATGCATTGGCTCCTTTAATGAATCTTCAAACAGTTTTCTAAATGGTTCAACACTGAAAATGGTATAGGGGGAAAAAGGACACACAAAGATTGATTCACTGCTGCTTATCATCACTATTATCAAAGCTTTTCACTGCTGCTTATCATCACTGTATCTGACCTACTACAAGGGAACTAGGAAGGGAAGGGAGAGAAAGGCTTGGTGAAATTCCTATCTGAATTAAATAAATCAGATTCACAGCAACATCAAAAGGTTTGCAGCCAAATTCCTTATCTGACCTGACCTCAATTAAAGGCAAGCAATACAACAGCAATACACAGGCTAAAAATGCAAACACTGAGTAGTGCCATTGTACAGCAGCAGAGCATAAACTGAAAAATCAAAAGGTCATCTGTAATCAGAAGCTACTTTCCTGATCAAGCAGCATAAATAGCATGTTTCAGCCACTGCATATGAGCTGCTGTGAGAGAATGCTCATCACTGCTGCTGGATCTGGAACATCAAAATCTGCAACAACTTTGGATCTTCATGATTCTGGAAATCAGTAAGATGGTGAAGCACCAACCACCTCCAAATTAATGGGTGGCCAAGAGCCATTACTAATGCTCAGTGCACAGTGGAAAGATGCCAATGTGCTCACAGTGGCAGTTCAGTTGGTAGTGTCATTGAAGATGGAAACACCAGAATAGAAATAGCACAGGGAGCAAAACTGAGCCAAACAAACACAAATAACTGCTCCATTTACACTGCTCCCACTCTTTTCTGATAGATGGATTCCTCCTAGGCAGATGAATGGATTTCCTAGGCGGATAAATGGATTTTCTCATGGATGACATCAATAAAAACTTTATGCCTTAGAGGCAAATTGCATTGGATCAATTGTTTGTATTCCACTGTTTTGTCCAACACCCTTCAAAATTGTCAATAAATAAAACCTCAGTTCCCTCACTCTTTACTTTATGAGACCAGCTCATGCACACAGGCAACTGCACAAAGTACTTCAAATCCCCCAAGTCTCCCAAAGCAAGATCCTGAGACCTGTCAGAGAGTTCAACATCTGATTCTTTCTAAACCATCCAAAATTTACAGAGGAAATACCTAGTAGTGCATTAAAAATAAAGCCACGGGACTTGCTATGTCACTAGCAATTAAAGGAATATGTTAGACAGGAAAACCAGGGAAAAAAACCTTCATCAAAGGGAAAATTTATAGGCAAGACTTGTAAAGATCTGATGGCAGAGGCCACAAATGGCCTTGTGCAAGCAGGGTAAAAGGGTTTCATTCATGTCCTAGTCAATGTTTGATTGAAATAGGATTGTGCAAATCCAATTTTAAAACACACAGTAGGAGTTCTCAGCTGTCTGCCAGTGTGTTTATCTGTGAGGTGCAGCATGTGGGCTTCTATTTGTCTTGGAAAACACAGAGGTTGATTTATCAGTCAAGTGTCTCCTGCCCACATGGCAGAAGGTGACTGGTTTAGCAGTGTAAGTCTCAGAAACATCATCTTTAAATTCTGGCCCTGACACTGACTGCTTCAACGAAACATTAATCATTTACTTTGTGGGCTGAGTCTCCTCAGTCACCACCAGACTGTTGGCAAGCAGCAGGGCTCAGGATTTTTCTCTCTGTCTTTTTGCTTTATGTATTGATGAAAGGTTGGGTTCTAAAGTAACTTACCTAAGACCTGGCATTTTTTCTCTGAATTGACATTCAGAGTTGAGAAGCTGCTGGCAAAAATTACTCAACCTCCTTAATGGGAAGAAAAAACAAAACAAAACAAAACAACAACAAAAAAGCCTGGGTAAAGGCAAAGGATAAAACTACAAACCCTTCCAGCCTCCCTGCCTGTATCACATGCTGCATTTTAAAATGCTGGGTCACCAGCCCTGCTCTGTGAAGTCTGTGCAGCCCTGGCCAGCTTGGGCAATTTCCTGCTATTGAAATCTTTTGTTTAAGCAATCTTTACAGAAACTACAGAGCCAAGGCAAGTGATTTACCACCCAGCCCACCTTGCCACACAGCTTCTGTGGGAGCTGACCATTTGGTTACATCCAGGAAGAGAATGGGACTCTTGTTCTGCTCTTCTGGGAAAGAAAATTAAGTCCCTTTGCTCTGAATTGTCAGTGTGTAAGAAGGCTGTGAGTCTGAAGAGGTACCAGCAAAGGATTCAACAGGCCAAGCCAGAAGTGCTTGTGTGTAGTAAAAGGGCCAGCTGAACCACACTTATCCAATATACACCTCAGGGTCCTGCTGAAGAGATGAGAACACAATACTCTTTTTCTTTTTTTTTTTTTTTTTAACTCTTGGCAAGTTGGAAGAAAGAGGAATTTTAAAGTTTGCTGATAAAAGCAAAACCACTGGAAGGACTGCACAGCTAGTAGAAGTCTGTTTATCTTTCTCTCACACACACACACACACACATGCAATGGTCCCATTCCAAGCAGACAGGTAGGGCTGTCTGAGCACAGTGTTGTCGAGTGATTCAGGAAGAAATTGTTGTGGCTGCTCACATCCTGTTAGTCCAAAACCTCAAAGGGCAGCAGTACCAGTGTCAGTACATAAATGCTGTAAGTCTGGCCTATTTCTTTCTCTTGACTCTCAGTTCCTTTACATGTTCCCCTGCAGTGAAAAGCAGTTACATATTCCCTTCTCTTGGTTTTAGTTTTGCACCTTTCCCATTTATTAAGCAGCACTCGGTACTAGGAGAGTCAGACACTAAATTCCCCACAGACATTCACTATTAGAAGTCTGGGCTGTTGAAACTCAGCCCCTCAGCACCACAGAAGTAAGCTTTTTGATCAGAGACATCCAAGTAAGAAGCAGCAGCTTTTTGTGCTACTTCAGTTAAAAAACCCCTCCTTATCCAAGCTGACAAGAACAGGAAGTCAAGCCAGAGGGGCTGATGGAAATACATCACTGTGCAGTACATCTGCAGCCAGGCTTACCAGAGAGTGCTGTAAAAGCAGCACGGGAATGGACACAGGACAGACAGGATGCAGGTCACTGTCATTTCTTCTTGCAAAGAAAAACAGTTTAGCTCAGGTCAGCACCTCATTTACTTTCCTTCCTAATGAGGTTCATGCGTGAGTTTTTCAATTTAATACAAGGGAAGTTTTAAAACCTTTGGCCAGATCCTTGGCAGATGACACTGAACATAAATCATTGCCCAGGACTTCTAAGAGTGGCAAATATCTACATCAGCTGCAAAGTCAGGCTATGGAAGTCTGGGATAGTTCAGGAGATACTTTCCTGACAAAGGTCTGCCCACCTGCCTGTGCATGTATCTGATTGTAACTTCACCTACTCAGACATTGCCTTAATGTTGAACAGGGGTTGAAAGCTGGATTGGAGTATAAAGGGATTACTAAAGAGAAAAATGCAAGGGGGGCTTTGTAGTGCTCTTGCAAAAGGAGAGGAAGAAACCAAGGCTGTTCTGTGTAATCTCAGCTGCTTACAAAGCGACTTCATTCTGGTGATTTTCTGTAGAAACTGTGGCAAGTTCTGAGAAATCTTTATGAAATGAAACAAGTTTATGAAGTTCAAGATGAATGATTGTGCATTTTCAAGAACATCTCACTCAAATCCCTATATTTAGATCAAAAGATTACATTACAATTAGACAATAGAGACAACAGGTTGGTGCTGAGGAGTGACAGTGCATCAATTTTTTCAGTTTAACATTGCACTTAAATGAACAGAAATGTACACCCACAAAGGTCTAACTCCAGCAGGTTCTAACACAGAGCACCCCTCCTGTGGAGACAGGCTGAGAGGGTTTGGGTTGTTCAGCCCAGAGAAAAGGCAGTTCCAGGAAGACCTCATTGCAGCCTTTCAGTGTTTAAAGGAGGCTTTTTAAAGAGGGACTTTTTATGTGGGCAGGCAGGGATATGACAAAGGGGAATGCACTTAAACTAAAAAAAGAAGAGATTTAGATTAGAAATTGGACTCTGTGATCCTTGTGGGTCCCTTCCAACTTGGCATATTCTGCGATTCTGTAGCTCTGAGAGTACCAAGGGTAAAATACTTACTGGAAGAATCCAGACACACTGCAGGACATATTGAGCATTTCATTGATCTTAAAATGTGATTGGTGCTTAGCAAGATCTCAAAGGGGAATTGCTTGTGTTTCCTGGATTAATAATCCGATCCAAAGGGACAGATTCAATGCTTTAAACAGCTGTGGACTTAAAAGAATTTCAAGTTTAATCACAGTTGTGGGTTTTTTCTGCAATAAAATATGAAAAAGAGCCCTTGCCTGCTCAAACTATGTGATAAGCAGGGGATTATCATTGCTTACTCTCATACAAGATTCTCTGATATCCACTAGTGTATTAAAATACATTTAAACAGTTGGTTTTTACAAAGACAGAACTCATTTCTGTCTCAGGCACAAGGCATCCCCCAGGACAGGCCTTACTTATGAGATAGAAGCAAGGCTGACTTACCCAGAAGCAATGACAAGAATAACCCATATAGGAGAGGCAGAGATGTCTATTCATGTTGGCTCAAATCCCAGGCAGTTTCTAAGGACTCATTACAGATTCCCTTTGCATTCACTTAAAACCATAAGCCTCACAGTAAATGACCTGTTCATCTGGGAAGCTCTCAATTGCTTTTGCAAATCAGACTATTCAGGCTGCCACAGGCCCCCCCTTAAGTGTTACTATGGAGAATTATAGATAAGTGATTAACAGAATTACTTCAGAAAAAACTAGTGAAGATCTAAGCTTTCTTTTAATTATATTATCCCTAGGATTTTTAATTTAGGAATTACGCTTAAATGAACATAAGTAACTCTGAGATTTCTGGGAATAGAAAAGCTCTGAAGTACAGGAAAATTCAGTTTTCCCCAAGCAGTACCTACTTTAACTGTCCAATCAGTCTGAGCTTAAGGGGTTAGGTTTCCTCTGCTAAACTGAGCAGAGCTGCACTCAAGTAATGCTCCTCACCTTTTTTCTTGCTTAGGGAACTCCACAGAATCCTGCAATACAATCTGACTTTGGCTGCCTCTGTCTTTGTCATCCTTGCACTGACTGCAACATTCCTGGCTTCTGGAGTCCAAAAAGCACAGCCAAGCTCTGCTTTCTATGCAGCAGCACAGAAAAATACTCCGTGAAACCACCAAATTCCCAGCTAACCACTGTGGACTTGCCATTCTTGGAGAAAGCTCCTAACTTGTTTGGACCAGGCCCTGAGCAATCCATTAGAAGTTTGCCCTGAGCAATCCATTAGAAGTTTGCCCTGTTTTAAGGTTGGCTGTTGGACCTCCAGGTCTCTTCCAATCCAAATTTCTCTCTGTGGTTTTTAAGGGGCATCAGTTTTAAGCAGCATCAGCTGGCACAAAAGTATCCAAACTGTTCTTCCCTTCTTAATATCACTGGATACAGAACATTCTTTTTCAAAGTCTCGATATTTGTCTTCAAAACAGTGAGTATGGATTTCAGTGTCGTGGGGGAGGCTAAACTTTGTTGGGCACAGTAACACTCAAATAAAAGATGACAGCTTGGAAGGCAAATCCCTGGTACCTAATAGAGAAGCAAAAATACTTGAAATAAATCCTCCTTAAATTGTGTTTAGAAGCTGCAGATCCTCAGTTTCCAGGACTCAAATGTATTTCTGGACTAACATAATCTTGCTACAGTAGAAGAAACTATTTTCTTCTTTCATCTTGCTGCATATTCCACACTTTATAACGCACTCTAGGAACATAATATGTGCTGCTGAACTGCCATATGGTATCCTGCAAACACAAGATATAAACTTGAATAAAGACAAGGCCAAGAGAAAACTGTCAAATTACACTTTATTTGTATTGACAAGATAGGCAAAAAGAAAGACTTTGTGTTCAGAGATACAAATTCATTATTTGCTGACAAAATGCTCATATACCTATGTTGGGTATTTCCAATTTGCAGATGATACTGAGGGGATCTTTACCAGGGAATTCTTTTATCCTAGGGTAAGGAAAAAGAATGCCTATGAAAATAATTTCATAAGAAAATTTTTTACCTGTTTGTGGCTCAAATTTCACTGCTAAGTTGAAGATTGGCAGCAAATAATTACATTTGGCCTCAAAGAAAAACATATGTAAAACTGTAAGATCATTAAATAATAAGCATTAGCAGCATACCCAAAATACTTCTTGTACAAAGAACATTGCACTTGAACGTACACAAGCATTTACCCTTATTTACACATTAGAATTTGTATAGAACAGCAAGACTGATATATACAGAAGAACAGTGGAAACCTTAACAGCCCCAGACGACAGTATTATCTAGTGTTGACTCCTTAATTTTTCCATACAGTTTCCCAGGATGTCTCATGATTTTTTTTTTTCACTATATACTATTGCATAAAAAGTAGACTGTACAAGAAGTTCAGTCCCCAGTTAACACTTCAGAATATTTCTGTGTACTGCACTATGTATGTTCACTGCACTAGGGAGCAAGGGAGTCCAGGTCAGCTCCTCATGGAAACAAAGAACTTGACAGGTGCTGTTTACCTAAACACTGTGCTTTACCTTATAATACACACTGAAATCACCTGGTTGTGCAATAACTACCCTGTGAGTTCCAAAGGCAGTTCCCTACCACACAGGATCTCCCACTGCCTTGCAAGCAAGGAAATTAATTTCTCCCTGCTTTCTGCACTTGGGATAAAAATGTACCACTGGATCTCTCTGTTCTTGCTGCCTTCTTGTTTAGTATTTCCACTTGGGACACTACCAGCTTCTCCAAAGTGATCCAGTGTTAAATTCTGCATCAGATCCTGATCCTGAACATCATCAAACACAAATGTAAGGGCCTGTGGATATGTCTGATAACCCATAAGTACTCTGTCTAAATCCCGGATTCGTCGTCCATCTGCAAGCTGATACTTATCTCTCTTTGGTGGTTCCTTAGCAAAGTCAGGTAGTGGGTAACTGATATAATCTTCATCAAAGAGGAACAAATCAGAGCTGGTCAGTATAAGTGTTTTAGGTTGAAGTGAACTAGTGTTTTGAGCAGATCCTTCACCGTGATTTACTTGGAATGCCAACACATACAGAAGGATGTTGAGGGATGGAAGATTAGTCAAACCATCCATCTTTTCTGACACTAGAAAAGCAAGGTCCCCAATTTCCTCTTCATTTGGATAAATAAATTTTACTCTGCTAGAGTGAATCAATTCGTAATTCTCCATTTTTCCTGCAAGAAACATACATTATTATATTTTAGTATTATATAATACTTCCTTAATGTATGAGGATAAGCAATAACCTTTGAGAGAAGAATTCAAGTTTTGTATCTATTCATATGTGCTTTTGCTCATATACAATATTTGAATAATTATATTTGGATTGCAAATCTCTACTGGAGTCTTTCTTGCATTATCAACATACTTTTCTGCAAATTTCTGACCACACAATTAGTTCAGGTGATGGCAGAAGATAAAGGAAACACAGCTGGATTCTCAAATAAAAGATTATCCACCTCCATACCAAGTGACCTCCTCTGCCTCCTTCCCACTCCCCGTTCTGAACTCACTGAAAGCATTATCAGATCACTGAATACAGAGTCCCTGCTTTCAAGTTTTTCCACTTTTAATCACTAGAGTTTAGATGAAGCCTTAAGTCTGATGCCCAAATAACTCATGACATGTAGGAAGGACCACTCACCTGTGTTTTTACTCCCAAATTCAGAGTAGAAGTCTTTGTCTACTGGCTCAGGTGAAGGTGTGCGTGCAAGCAAAGACAGAACTGCCATAAGCTGCTGGATGAAGGTGTGAGTGTTGTAGCTATCCCTTGTCAGGCAGGTGACAATGTGATCTGCAGAATGGCCTGAGGAGAACACAGAATACAATCCACTCACAAATCCATACGTGGCATTATCATTTCTTGAATCAACATGCAGCTGTCATCAGAAATGATTTCTTGCAAGGATTATTTCTCCTGAAAACATGCTTCATTATTCAGAAATCTTTGAAATCCTTGGAAACAACAATAGAATCCTTACAAAGCCCTTAAAAATACATAATATAATTACTCTTCATTTAAAATATGATGTACACTTATAGTTCAACTACAGCTCTAGGGAATTCAAGAAAAAGAAGCAACAAAATCATACACTCTTCCATCTCACTAATAAAGACAGGAATCCATCCAACAGAAGACTAAAACAAAGCAGGACTGGAAAAACTTCAAAGCACAAGATTTACTCACCAGTAATGCGGAAGTATTGGTCAAATAGGCCAACATTTACTGACTGCAGGTCATTAAGTTTTAGCACAAAGCAGCAAGAGAGGTGGAAAGAACTGTTTTCACAATCTGAGTTCTCTTTGTTCCAAAAATCTGTTTTAAAAATATACATATAATGAAAATGTAAAAAAAAAAATTATTCTGCCCATAAACTTAATTTTTATCTTAAAATCCTACACTTATCTCACACTTGAAGAAAGAAATTAAGAAGAAAGTGGGTACAGTGGCTAATCATTTCTCAAGCAATAAATACACCTGAATCTCCTTGTTAGCAGCATTTCTTGAAGCAGCTGTCACATACCAGAGTTAAATCAGCAGATGCATTAACAATCCACTTGAACTGAATGCACACCCTGAAGGTCACTACTGCCCACTTACCATTTTGGTTATTAAAGGGCCTTTAGCTGCCTAGGTGATGGTAGGGACTGTGAAATGACAGCAAAACATGGATATAGTGGCAGCTGGAAAGGTCTGTCTGAGAAGCAGACGTGACTCAAGGCCCTGGTTTTTCAACATAAGTCTTAATAAATACTTTACATACAGTAAATTTTGCCACTGTACCCCTCAACTAGGAGGTCCCAAGTAAGATTACTGACCAAAATTGGTACTTCAGTTGAAGACAAACACACAGAGAGGGATTAAATTTGTAACCTTATTAAAAATAACTCTTTTACCTGACTGGTGCTCATCAGCATGAACAAAAGAATCATCCAACAGAAAGTAAATAGCTTTTGTTGAGAGAAGCACGCAAGCCATCACTTCCACATTGGGAGTTTTGTAAAACAGAACTGAAGACCACATAAGATGTCTCAACTCTTCATTTTCCACCTAGGACGTAAATTTTATTTCATAAATCACTTTTGCACTTTGATATTTCAGATAATTTCATCATCTTAGAGGCAACTTTAGACTACAAGAGAATCAACTTCAAAATCTGAAGCATCTGAACATGCAAAGAACAGAATTTCACCTTAAAGTTGCTAAATGAGGCCACAATTACAGCCACTGAAAATATCTTGTGTTTAAGTAAGAAAATTATTTTTCTGTTGTGGGCTAATTATTCTTTTTTCTGACCAAAACTAGAAAACTCAAAAATATCTCATGTATAAAAAAGACTTTTTAAAACAGACACTGCCAACAAAACTTTAATCAGAGGAGCAGTGGCTTCCCAAGCCTCAAAAAGTCTACTGGGATGCTACTGAGGGGTTGGATTTAAAGATCCTCAAGAGAGGACAGAAGTACAGGTGCTGTTCCAACCAGGCACCTTCCCAGCTTCTATCTTGATGAGCTTACTGTGAACCCTCAAATGTCACCTGCTTTCTTTATCAGCTCCTCCTGATGTAAAAAGAGAAGCACAACTTGTAACTGTGCTTACTTAAACTTTGGAAGGGAGATAAGGGAATAAAAACTGTCTCTATTTCTCAAGCTTTTCAACTCATGCATGTACTCAGACCTCAATGATTTATCACTCAAAAAGCCACATCATAAATTTAAAGTAAGATTTGTGCTTTTAAATTTGATGGTCACACAGACTATAAATACGTTTTTCAGAAATTAGGTTTATCTGTCCTTGTTTCTGGAGTACCTACAGCCATGAACATGTACTGCAGTCATGCACCTTATCACAGAAACAAGTCAGAATATTTATGTTTCACTCCTCATAGTTTCATTCCTTTTCCCACTCTAAAGAAAAAAAGAGGAACATTCTTGGAGCAATCATGTCTTCAAGACATACACCAATGTACTCTCCTGTTCTGCATCACAGATCCTGAGGGCAAAATATGCCTGGCAGGATCCCAATCACTGTGGCAGGGAACCCAAAAGGGAGGAACACAAACAGATTTTTGATCAAAACACTCTCAGGTTTCGCAGAGTTCAACGCTTGTGGCTCAGTTTGATCAGGGAAGTTCTTTTTTAAAATACTGTGCAGCACAGATAGTTCACAGGGCATCTTTTTATACACCTGGGCGAAGGCACAATACCTCTGCAATGTTGCCATGGAAAAACTCAACTAGGGCACTTCCTTTCAGCCCAGCCACATACTGCAGAGACACAGAGACATGGAGGTGAACAGGGATCTGGTTATCTTCTGTTATCTTCTGCACAAGAAACTCAGATGGATATAAAGATGACAGTGTCAGATGAGGCTTGCAAAAACTAGAAGAGATCCAGAAAACACATACAAAATGTAAAGAACTACAGAGCTTTTCCGCAGGAGAATTAATATTTATATTTTGTTCAAAAATTAAAGCCAGGCAACTTCCATTTTTAACAGTTTAAATTATTTATCTTGAGCATAGCTGTCAACCTGCCAAGACCTCAGCCTGCAGGCACGTGGAATAGGAAGTTGCCTTCCATAAGAAATTACATTTTATGTTGCAAAACCAAAACAGAAACAAAAAAAGGCAGACAGGTACAGTGTAGAATAGCCATCCACACATACTTCAGACTAGCAGAATGCAGAAGCATTTCATCAGTACTACAGTCCAAACCCAATCACAATGACAGCAGCAAACACACTGGTTAAGCCACACCAAGCACTGTGCAAGAGCCATTTTACAGGAATTATTACCTTGCTGACTGACTGTGCCTGTTTGCCTCCACAACGTGATTTCTTACAGCATCAGATTTGCTCGAAGCTTTGAAAATAATAATAGTCTTAACATCCTGCAGGAGTGTCCTTAAAAGACTGTAGATTCTTAGGAAGTGGAATTTCTCATGAGGTAGAACAAACACTGCTGTAACAAATCTGTATCCAACGAGCAACTCCAGCACATGTCCATCCAAAAATGAACCCTTCTGCTGGGTGGAACCATGAGCTGGATGCAACACTAGTGATGCTAATGGAATTCTGTTCAGCTTAAATACACTTCCCAACTCTTCTGTGCCTACCCATTTACCTGGCAGTAAACTGAAATCCACCTTTACTATGTACAAATGCTGGGGTGTTAGAAATATCCAACATGGATGGATCACACAGGGACCCTGCTCAGAGGATTTATACACTGAAGAATAAAGTGCAGAACACAAAACATTTTTTGACCATTCTCTGCTATTGCCAGCTGACTCTGGTTGATGCAAGATTTCCTGAACATTGGTTTTATTCCCACCAACAAGGTATGTTGGGAAACAACCTTTTATTTCAACATCTTCTGCTGAAATGCAATTCAATTCCATAAGCTGACAGAGGAATTCTTGGAGGTTTGCTTTTCCACAGTACAATGTGGAGCTTGGTAACACTGATGTGTAGTGTTGAGAGTAACAAGCGTGTAAACAGGAATAAAAGTCTTGAAGATTCTGGGAGTCTGAAACAACAAACAAGCAGTTGTCACTGTTTTTCAGCTTCAGAGCTAAACAGATTTCTGGCAGGAGAAAGCCAAATTCTGTTAGATCAGTGTATGGCAAACACAGCATTAATTTCAAGGCAGAAGGGATGTGCTGGCAGTTTCCTCTCAATTCCTGGTGAGGAATCTCAAACACAGCTAGCATATCATCAGTCAGAACCAAACAGGAAGCAAACTGCCTGAGTCCTTTATGAATGTGGATAGAAAAACTCCAGAGAATTTTGACTATGCCAACACACTCCACTGCTGTGCTGTCTGATGACTGAGGGTCTGAAGTAGTGCTGAACTCAAAAGTCTGATCTCCTTCGTGAAGTCCCATTTCAAAATATCCATCTTCCTTGTCTGTGGTAGTGGAATTACCTGGAGAGCTTCCTTTATTCTCTGTGAGGGAGGGGGGAGATTTCTGCACAGTCTGCACTATGGAGGCAGAAAGGTGCTGGATAAAGTCCTGGTTTGTGGCAGTGTAGGACATACAGTTAAAAGGCAGGATGATGGTGTCACAGGGGTCAGGCACCGCACAGGCTTCTTCCTCTGAACGCTCCAAGCTTCAAAAGAGAGAAGAAGCCTCAGTAAGTACAAACTTGAGCTTAAAAACAGCCATGGTTGCTACAATTCATGGTGCTGTTTCTCAGATCTTTGAGGTTTACTCTTGTTAACACTTGTTAAATCAGTGTAATTTTGTAAAACATCTCTTTGTACTGCACACAGTCATTGATTTTAAAAGCTGGTAGTGTATAATTCCATAGAAAGTAAAAACTAAAATGGTTAAGTCATCTTCCCTTTCCCACTCCCAGTAAGCACATCCTTATTAGCTAAAGGACTATGCAGTACAGCTATTGCTGGTTTTGAAACTGCCAACTGCATTCCAGGGTTCAAAGATTAAGAACACCATAAAATTGATTTTGATTCCAAAATCCAGAGGCAGAATACAATGAAAGAGACTGTTTTGCCTTAAAGGCTGGGTTTAAGAAAACAGCACCCACTGTTATTACACAAAAGCTAACAAGGATTTAAACTAGAACTTATTTATCTAGCTTACCACATCTGATGACCACTTCCATACTCTTTGCATGAATCCAATAGAGAGGCAGGTGCCTAAGGAAAAGAAAATAATATCACAAAGCTGTCAACTACTTGGACTTCAGCACATATGAAGAGCAAAGTTAATGCAGGCTCACACTTTTTAAAGCTGGCCAGCTTGCTGCAAAATGCTGTTGTACTGGCCAGCTGAACAGCCATCCTTTCAGGATCCAGAAACACTGTTTGCTTTAGGTTGGGCATTCAATTAAGGCAGAAAAAGAATGAACTTTGCTGTTGACTTGAGAACAAATTCAATCTGTGACTCACAGACATTTCAGCACACTACAAATTTTTACTGATTTAGGGTAAAATGAGGCAAAAAGGTAAAGGAACTTGACAAAGATCAACTAAACTGGTAGCAAAGGAGAAGATATCCTCAAGTCTTGCTGTCTTATTCCTTGAAAGAGTGCTTCCAATACAACAAATGAAATTACAAAACAGAAGTTATCAAACAGGAGGAGATTGGAGAAGACAAATTAAGGTCATTGCCTAATGACAGGGAGAAGGTTCTTCCACTCTACTAGTAAGAGAATCATCTTCTAAAAACTGGTATTGTAATAAGATGACAGAATTCTTATACTCAGTATATAAATGGCTGTTAAATGATGTGATACCAATACTGGGTAAACATCTCAAAGCCATGACATGTGGCAACAGTCCTCTGCAACTCTGGTAAACTTGGATTATGCTTTTAATTTATAAGCTGGACCAAAACTCCTTGACTCAAATTTGGGGCTGCCTCCTTTTCCATTAGCTCTGACAATAAAAAAAACCCCTTTGCTATGGATTAATACAATAACCTAAGTTTAACACAAAAAATAAGTTTGCAAAAGCGTTTAAAAATACCATAATTACCTGATTTTTACAACTGGAGTCTGGTATTTCAAAACATCTCTGGGGAATTGTATGGTCTGTAGGAGTCAAACAACTGGATTGCAAAGAACTGCTGGCTAGGACTGTTTCTTCACAAATTATTTCTAGAACAAATATAAAGAGCTCTTTAAATCACTGACGTAAAACCAAAATGAATGTCTAATAGTATCCTGCCAAACAAGTGGAATTAAATTTGTATAGTCAAGATCTAATCATAAATCATTAAAACTAAAGGATAACTTCACACAATAGCCAGGACAAAAAAAGCAGGCAGAATTTTAGTTTACTTACAGAAGTAACTTTAGGTGCACTGAGAGTTGCATTAAAAGATTGCTAAAGCTCATTTTTCAAGCTAACAATCAATTTAAATCTCAACATCTGGTTTAAGAAATCTTCACATGATTCAGTTTTGACAGAATTAGTCTGTTGCCAGGCTGGCAGAAACACAGCATAGCCCTCTATGTGAACTTTGTACATGCTCTCAAATTTCTGTAGCTTCAAGAGAACAAGTATAATATCTGTGTACAACCTTCACACTCAGATTCTCTGGTCCCTCAAATGCCACTTGAGATATCTCACCTTATTTGGAACCTTTTTCAAGGATTCAAAGCTGAATTACCACTAAAAACTAATCCTGAGTGCATATAAGCCAACATCCTCAGGGACATTTGACTTTTTGCCTGTTTGACATTCAGAGCATCGCCCTGACACAACAGGGCAAATCAATTTTCAGTATTGCCACTGAGCCAGCCAGCTCTGGGATTTAAATATGCAAAGAAACAGCAAAGTTACAGTGTGGATATGGTGTCTGGCTGGAGCATAAAAACTCCTGCATGTATCTTTCTGGCTGGATGGTAAAGTTCAGCAGATCACATCAAACCATCTCATGGTCAGAGGAAACACAAGAGGTACTTATTATTTGAACAAAATACTGTGTTAGCAAGAAGGAAACGCAAATTGACAGGAAAGACAGAACATGACAAGCATTATTTTTGGTTTTCTGTTTCCTATATAAATATTTAATCTTTTTCCATAAGCCATTTGCCAGTGACATTGAATATGAATAATATGTTACGGAAACAGATGGTGTCTAGAAAATGCAGAGAAAACAATTCATAGAAACAGCACATCAGGAAATTAATTCCATTATTCATGATTTAACAGTGAAACTACTTGCCTAGCACATCTCTATTTTTTAAAACAGATTTCTCAAAATCAGTATTTTGAAAACAGCCCTTGATAGTAGATACATGGCAAATAATCCATTTTTATTGTTAAAACTGAGAAATAGCTTGCCACAGTCTCTGTTTTCCCACTATTTATAAAAGCTTTTCTGAAAATTCTACTGAAGAAAGCTTATGGGAAAGGACTACAGTAAATAAGCCTTAGATCTTATGCAGTCTCTCTATAAAACTCATAAGTTCTTCAGAAAGTTCTGTATTTTCTTTTCTCCAAAGACTCATTTGATGCTAAACATTTATTGTAATAGAAAAAGACAACTGATGAATAACTTAAGCAGTTCCAGTGGTTGCTGACATGCATTTTTACAGCAGGTCCTGTGTAAAACTGCAGGTTGTTACACAGTTAAAGGATTGAGACAGTTTGTCAAATGCTTAATACTTTAAAGCAAGCATTGACTTCATTTTGGAAAAACTGGCATTTTATCTGCAGATCAAAAGTGATCTAAAAAGACTACAAAAGGAAAGTACATGAATAGCAACCAGCTCTGCATCAAGGTTTCAGTCCCTTAAATCAAATGCTGTCAGAGCAATTCCATTTTTCTAGAGTGAACTAAGAAAGCTCTACTGATTCTGCAGAAGTTACAGTAATGGATCTTTTTCAGTGATCAAGCTTTTCAGGGATGTTTCTCTCCCTCATCCACCAATCCACTGCTTTACTGGTAAGAGGAAGCTGTGCCACGCTGAATAACTGAGAATAAAATGCCTGCTCTTTTAAACAGCTACACAGTCTTCTCTCACTGTGCATATCCTACTGCACTTTAGCTTTTCAGTCAGACAAAAGCCAAATCCAAGCAGTATCTATCTCTTATCAGTTACAAATGAACATTCACATTAAGTCAGTCTTACAGCCTCCTGCAAAAAAGGAAAGTTAAGCCATTCTTCTAAACTCTGAATGCAACCACTCTTCTGAGTTCCTAATGCAACAGGCATGTTTATTTGAAACACACAGTAAAAATACTTTCAGGTAAGGTCAGCAGGTACTGCAGAGCACAAATGATGTGCTAAAATCTAAATCAGCTAGAACATGAGTCCCACAACTGTCTTTTACTCATCTCCTTTTTCTACCTTCCTTCTGGTGTGACAGAAACGCAGCTCTTCCAAAAAGCAATAACGGAGGACATGCTGCTTGAGCTCACATTTTGCAGACCAAGAAGCAATTTTAAAATATGTCTGTGTATGCCACGGTTTTACATTGTGGCATGTATCTAAAACCAGAAAAGATATCTAGTTTTCTGCAGGTGAGTTCTCCAGGATGACCCAAAAGAAGCCCTGTATCCAAAATTCCACTCCAGTTAATTAACACTACAGGGAACAACAGTCAGTTCTGCTCAGTCACATACACACAACTTTCACTTTCAAAGCCAACACTACCAGGTCTTTCTGCTGGTCTTGATAAGCCCTATATCCATGCACATAATATTCATGTATATCAATGCAGCTTAGAAAAGCAGAACCAAGAGGCTCAGCCCAGCAGCACGATACATACATGATTACCTTGGCTGGAGCTGACAGGACGAGGCAGAGAGGGAGAGGAAGGACGAACAGTAAGAGAAGAACAGTTTGATTTGGAGCTGGCAGCAGTGAGCCTGGAGTCCTCACTGATCTAATAAAGAAAGTATGCAGCAATTAAAGAAAAAACCTCAACACACAGGACACATCAGATCCTGAACTAAAATAAGTCTACCCAAGCTTTCTCAGTTTTAGCAAAAAGAAAATTAGTGCCAGCTTTTTTTTATTTTTGGGGTGGGGTTGGTCACCTTCTCTAAGTTTCAATTTTCACACTAAGTGGAATTCCACTAAGAATTCATTTAGAAAAAAGTCATTCTGATCACTGACTAGTCACTGCATTGACAGAACTGGCAGTTTCACAAGCCAAAAGGACAAAACCAGGATTTCCACATTGTAGGGATAGAACCTGTTCTGTCCATAAATTTATTACCAAAACAGGACCAACCAACTACACAGCACACAGCCACACACCAGAGAAGACAAGGAGAATTCACATTTCTGATTCTCTCCCACTGTTAAATACCCACAAAAGTCATTTCAGTACTCTACAACACAAGCAGTAAAATCACAGCTCTGCCATACTTGTATGAGATGTAAAATATGGCTGTTAAGGTCAAATGCAAATTCATTGTGTACACCATTAGGTCTTTTTATCTTTTCCTCCCACTTCCTCTCTCCCAAGCCAGCATAAAAAGGAAGTTCAGATAACTACCAAAACTGCATTGAAAACTAAATAGGAAAAAGAGACAATCTTAAAAGTTCATAACACAATAAAGCACAAAAAGCATGAAAACTTCAATGCTAAGGAAAGTTTAGTGAATTCTGCTTACATCTAATTTATGCAAGTATTTTTGTAAGCTTCTTTTGTATACAGCACATTCCATTTCTCTCACAGCACCAAACTCACCTTTTTATCAGAATTGCTCAGTTTGTATTTCACCTCCTTTGCTTTTTGTATAGCTTTCAGAACTTCCACTGTGTCTAGTTCCTTTTCTGTGGTAACAATGTTATCCAAACAAACCTAAAAAATAGTTAAAACATCTAAAAGTATTGAAAACAAGGCACCTCATTCCACTTACTAATGGAATAATTAAAAATTACCTTTGCTTACTGCAAACTATGTGCATCTTTGTAACCATTACACAAAAACAATTACCACATTAGACCTTGCTCCAACATGATGAATCTAATGCAAACTCAGGAATGTTTGGTAAGCTTAATATCCTTCTAGCACAGCTGTGTTCCAATATTAACACATTGTTACCTGATGAAGGCAGGGTAAACTTTCATTTAGATCCAGGAGTACAGTTGAATAATATTAATATGGTTTCATTCTCTAAACATCTTCTCCAACACATGCTAAAAACTTACCAGTCTTTTAGAACATTTGCACTACTTTCCTCACTAGGCTATAAAAAAGACTTTTCCAAGCTGTAGTTTTTAAGGCAGAGCAGCACCCTGGCTCACCTCTGAGGCTCTGTCTCCAAACTGAGCCAGTACTTTGGTCCGGTAATCAGGGATGATGCTCAAAGGATTGCTGGATAACATCACCTTCTCTAAGCATGGAAGGTTTCCAATATTCTTCACTTCATCAATCTGAAAGTATGGGAATAAAAGGGTGAATACAGACTGGTCAAAGGAAAATGAGCACATAGACTGAGCATTACTTGCACAGATCACATCCACACAATAACCAGCAAAAATTGCTACAGCCACTTCTATTTATTTGCAGTTTCACCCACGGCAAGAAATGGCTTGTGATCTAACACACAATTTCACACTGAAAGGCAACAGTTACCTGTTCTATTTTGTTGTTGCTTAGATCCAAGTTGACTAATGAGTACAGTTTGTTAAGACCACACAGCCTTTCCAGCTGATTTCCTGCTAAATTCAGAGTTTTGATGTTTCCCAGTTTTGTGTGAACACCTTCCAGAGATGTAAGTTTGTTGTAGGATAAGTCCAGGTGAACAAGGTTGTACAGATGCTACAACAGCACAGAAAATCCATGTCACATGCCAATTAAAATTGAACAATTGCAAAGATGCTGTATAATGGTTTGCTCATCTTTTTGTGCAAGTGTTCTCATGCTGGACACTACATAGCATGAAAAACACACCATGAAACTGTACATTACACAGGTTCAAGCTTGTAGAAAGGAAACTTCCTCAGCTGCATTTTTACCAACCTGGCAGTGAATTAAATTAAGAACTAAATGTTGTATGTCAATATTGGCAAAGCAATTAAAATATCCAAAACATGTAAGAAATGCAACTGATGCCTTAAGCCCCTAATGTTTTTTTTATTTTGTTTTTCTAATATTTGTAAGGCATCACACCACTAAAAGTACTTGATGTTATGAAGAATAAGCAGTTTGGGCTTAAGATGAAGATGAACAACAAAATTCTGAAGCATGAAAATCTGTGTTCTAAGGTCTCTGGCATTTGGGGGGCGGGGGGATATCACTTTCAAAAGCATTTACCTGTAAATTTTCTACCAGAGACACCCCATTGTGACTCAAATCCAGGAACTCAATCTTTGGGATTAATTTCTAGAAGAGAAAAAATACATGTGTTAAATGCACTTTGGCCTACATATCAAGCCATACTTCCTTGATTATCTGCTGACCAACAAGCAAAGGAAAGGTATTATCTAATATAGTCTCTCTTCTCAGCTTTTGGCATTTAAAAAGCATTCTGTATGACCTAGTGCAACAAAGAGTTAAATCTTGTTTTTAAGAAAACCAGGTTACTCTGAGGGGCACGGTTAAGTTTTAACTTGAATGAATAAAATTCTAAGTGGTCTATAGCTTTTAATAGTAAAAGCATGTTTCAAAAAGTCAGTATATGGCAATGTTGCTTACAGAGCACAAAATGACAAAGGAAATATCAAAGTTTTTCTAGAACAAATCTCCTCAGCTTTAAGCTAACCAACATAAAGTGCAACTGAAAATCTTGCAGAAAAAAAGATAAAGAGAGCAAATGCAAAATTCCTGCTGTCTATAATGTGCCACAATCAGTCATACTCTTCCCACAAAGAAAAATTATTTCTTACCACTGAATCATCAATTTCAGAGATGCTATTGTGACTCATATCCAAAGTTGTTAAAGTTCTCCACGTTGGGATAATTGCTGTCACTGGACAACTTGAAGTTGCATCCTCTGGCTCCCAATGATCAAACTCAGAGGCCTCAGGTACCAGGATTTCCTGTTTAAGACAAGCACACCAATACAAGGTTCACATCTTCAGTGAAAGCTCATGGGTTTGGAAACAATCCCAACAACCTTACGTAAGTAAGCATCAAAAATGTCCCTGTGAAGGGACACATCCAAACACCTCCTTCACTTAAATCTGAGGTTCTGTAAGGTTAGCAAACCCTTACAGTTCCATGGTTTTAAGAACAGGACCTGCAAGAGGCAGTAAAGAAAACTACATGGACTCCAAATGGATATTTCCACACTGTGCATGTTGGCTTTTCATATGTTTTGAACACTCCTCAGAAGTAGGAACTCACTCTTACCTTCATTGATGTTGCTGAAAATCGAACACTCAGTGTGGCCAGAGCATGTTTGGATGAAGTCAGTCCTTTGATGAGCTTTCCCCCACAATGACTGATCTATTTAACAAAAAAAAACACATTACAAAGTCAGAAAAGCTGGAACAGACAAATGAGACATGAAAGAGGCAGTTAAAAGCTTCAACAGCCAATTCTCCAGCTATTTAGAAAGTAGTTACAGCGCTCCCTTAAAATCTCCTGAGATTATCAGGTCAGAAATACATTTGGCAAAGCTAAAAAGCAAGAAATCAGAGACATAACTATAGAAAACTTAAATTCAAACATATATTTGAACAAAGCTTCTCCATTGACTTTCTACCTGTTCCATATATTCTTCAAGGTGAAACTACCCAGGCAGTTTAATGGGTCACAGCATTTTACTATTACCAAAAAAAAAGAGGTATCTCAAGCTATGGCTCTACCTGCAGACATATCTGAGTGTCATATTTCCTTTTTATCATAAAGAAAAAAAAACACTTAAGGAGTGAGGACACTAACCTAAGCATTTAACACACTACTGAGCTAATTACACAGACTAAATTTAAGATTACAAACTAACTTTTTTTCTGTAGTTCATTTTGAAGCAGTGTTACTGAAAATCTGCTACAGCCTCTGTCCAGCAGAGAGGTCCTTCCCTGCCCTCAGTCACACACCTTGTGCAACCATGAGAGGGGCACATTTGCTTATGTGCCAGGGAAACCACACTGAACTCACAGAGCTCCTGCCATTCTTGGCAAAGTTCTTTCAGGATTACCACCATTAATTTTTGGACAGAGTTTACTACAGGATGAAAATGTCAGTCTAGTGCCAGTCAATCCAAAGCTTTTCATGGATGTACAATTTCAAAAGTCTTCAAGATCTAAACCCTTTTTTCCCCACACTCATGCTCACAGGAAAGGGGAAACACCCTCTCTGCCTTGTTAGACTCTCCCACTCTACAGTCCATTGTAGTTTCTTTTCCACATTAAAATGCCAATAATCACTGACTTCAGAAATCTACTTAAGTTCTTAACCAACTCAGCCTCCTATCAATGAGACAAAAGAATTCACGTACTAGAAAAGGTGCAGCATCCACCAAAAGTGGACAGAATATAGACTGCATGACAAATTCTCTCTCTGGAAAGACTTGAAGTGCTTGAAGTATTTCTTAAATTACTCATTGAACAACTACTAGAAACCCTGATATTCACACTGAAAGCAGAGCAATGAAAAGGTTCTGCAAATTATCAAGCAAGCAGCACTACTCCCAAAAGTGCATTTTCACAGGCAAACTTAATGTTAGGACATTTTCACAAATGAAAAGTATATTTTCCAAATGAAAAGTACTTTGTAATAAACCTTGTAACATAACTTTGTTATAACCCATTGGTTAAATCTTCAAGGTAATGGAAAGCCAATTGGGTTTAGGTTTTGTGTATATACTGGAAATCACTTTTTTTAACAACACACACAGTACAAGCTATTATTCTAAACATTTAAATTTGACATCCTTATTGCAAAAAAAACATTGCTTCACAAATGAAGCAGTCCTTCTAAACTATGCACTTCCCAATCCTAGCAGCAAAACAAAGCACAGAATGATGAATTGTGAGATATATGCAGCAGACCTGGCATTTACAGACCCTCTGTGAAATTATGAGCAGTATCTCAAGTCATACCTCTATTTGATAAAGCGATTTGAAAATAGACAGATCAAAAGGCAAGAGATGCTCCTGAATGTTACTGGTCCCAAAAGGTCCCCCTGTTCCAGTGACCTGCCATTTAAGAACAGAGTTAGTGCACATAATCCAACTTGTCCACATTTCAGAGTCTTACACAGCCAATAGCACAAAGACAGCAGCTTGGAAAGACAGTCAAAGTTCCAAGCAATTTTTCAAGTATGGAATGATTCATGACACTTGCAAATTAACTCTTCAGGAAAAAAAGGCATTAGTTGTTCCAGTTAAATGCACTGAACTTGAAGTGCCACCTTGTGATTGCAGTGTGTAGCACATAAAAAACAATTCCATAAAAGCAAGGCTGACCAAGGCTTCATTCTCAGCTGACAAAGCCAGAGCTGCATTCACTGAAAACAACTTCTTGAAACACATGAACCCTCCAAGTCAGCACTGCCTTCAATTCCACTACAAGGGATGAAGATCAAGGTACTGACAAGATGGGTTTGAAGAAAACATTAGCCACATCAATAAAAATGCATCTGATATTTCCATATGTTCATTGGATTCTGGCATCAGAGCATGTCAGCAATCTAACAAACAGGTGGTTTCATTTATGTTTGGTGTGAATATAATTTTGGGAGAAAATTCTAAGGTTTTTCTCTGATCTTGTGTATCTTACAAGCTCTGAATGTGCCCACTCACAAGCATTCAGATGGGCTAGAAATTCTGCAGAAGGAGATTTTTCTAAACAATAAGCTCTTCTCCAGCCAGAAAATCCTCCCTTCAGATGATTCCATACAGAGGATGGCAAAGGCAACTGAAGAGCCACAGGAACACCAGTACAGCTGTGGTTTTGCCTTCACAACTTCCCAAGTGCTCCAGAGAAGCTTCCCCTGATCCACCACTTGGTTTCAGCTTTGAACACACCATACACTTAAAAAGCAGCTCTTCATGTAATAAAACAGCTAAAAAGAGTTTGAGTCATAGCAAGCAGTGTTTAAAAAAAAAATTAGGGAAAGTCTTTTCAGTTCACTTATTTGGCAAAACAAAAAATAAATCAAATTGACTCCAGACAAAAATCTGTTCTGAGGCCATTTTACATTTAATCTGAAATGGTACTTTAGCTAGAAACTCAGGGCCATCTCATCTATGAAACTGAGGTTTTTTTTAGTGTTTTGTTTTTAACTTTCAGATGCAGTTAAAATGAGAAAGGGGACAAGACATATAAATATACATATGCATGTGTATACATATACACTGCCCTGCCCATGGTGTCTGCAAAGAAAGAAAGGTTGAAGAGAGTAATATTTATCTCTCTGCCCATCCCAAACTGCACCCAGATTCTGTGGCTGCCTCTACACAGAGAGCACTGCTGAAAAGACCACATCACACAGCAAACACCTTGGTTAGGGAACAATGTCTGTATTGAAGCATAAGCACCTAGCACTGACCTCTAAATGCTTGTAGGTGTTTACCAGTACAGTTCTCATCCACTCACATCAAAATTATGCTAAGCATCATGTTAGTCTGGTAGAAACAACATCTCCAGTACCTGTGCAAGCAGAGCTCACCTTCAGATACTTGAGTCTACAAGTGAAATCCAGAATATGCCCTAGGTCAGTTTTGGCATCTCCATTAGCACAGGTGGGTTTGCCCTGCAGCAGCTGCTGTGTGACAGCGTACAACTGCAGGGGTCTGATGGTGAAGACTTCTCCTGCCATCAACAGCTGCTCTCCTGAAAAACAGGAGGATGGGATCAAACACAAGGCTGCAAGGGTCACAAAAGAATAAATGGCACATGGAAATTAAATGTTTGTCATTTATACTCCAAGCTCACAACTGAGGTACCAAAATAATGTCATTTTCTGTCAGTTTAAACTAGCACAGTTGAATTAAGGGGTTTGTTTTTTATAACACCAGAATAATCCAGGTGTTCAAATAGATACAAGCCTGAAGCTTCTAATGCAACTAGTAGCAATTTCCATCAATCTTAACAGGACTGGAATCAAAGTTCATTTACATAATTTAAGAGTTATTAAACTTTTCCTGAGATACCTCCAAGTTCATAGCATTTAGGACTTTTTCTATCCAGGAATCACAGCATCTACCACCTAAAATACAGACCTTGGATCTTCTGCTATGCTGCCTAAATGCAGACTTGTAGTAAATATGTTTTTTGCACAGTGTGAGGACTTTCAAAGCAAACTCCCAGAACAGAAAATGCCTTATGTAATAATAATTTTACATTCCCATTTCATTCTAGGAACAGTAGAATGCAGCATCCAAGAGCCTTTCTGAAGGCACCACAAGAGTAAATGTACATTGTGACAGTTGGAACACACATGGACAAGAAAGCATCAGCTTTCATGATAAGCAGAGTTCTCAGAAATGCTCTGAGGAGTAAAATTCCCTTCAGCTTCAGTGGGAGCAAGACCAAGAGCCCAGCTGTACATTACTGGAAGGCTACAGTAACACAAAGCAGTCATACATCAATGATTCTCCTATCAGCGAGACTGCAGACACTACAAAGTCAGGAAGGATTTCTTCAGGAGCTTCCTTAAAATGTTCCAAATTTGCTGAACAGACCCTGTGAGATGGCTTCACCTAAAGTTAATTTTGTGCCAGAACAATCTGAAATGCCATGCTGAAACATGCTTCACCCTATGGCCTCAGCCAATTGGAATTATACTGTAGCATCTTGCATGTCCTTCAAAACAAAAATAGCACAGGTTAATCATTTCACATGCCTCCTGCTGTTAATGGAGCAGCTGGAGCTGTTGCAGTTTTACAGTAAGAGCATTTCACTTTCATCTGCCAGCCTCAGAAAAGCACATCCTTTAATTAACTGACCAGAAGGTCTCCTGTTTCCTGAATTCTGGAAGAATAATATTTAGATACATAAAGTGATCTCTTGCATTTAATACACGTTATACCAGGGCTCACTGACACAAACCAAACTTCCTTACAGGTTACACTAAAACATGCTGAATCAGAAAGCTTAGCAAAAGCTTCTGATCACCAGTACCACATCCTGTCCCTTGAGGACACAGGCTAGTAGGCCCTTTTCAAAACCTAAATTCACCAATTTCTTTCCTTTCCAAAAGTAGGTGAAGAGAAAGAAGGGAAAGAAAGTATGACAGTCTGATATGGAAGATCACTGTCTGGAGGTAAAATATCAGGTATGTGAATACATGCACACAGAGGAAAACATTCCTAGTTAAATACTTGCAAGTTCTTTACCATTATGAAAGAGCTCCTCAGCCAATGCAGCAGTGATCCCATTGATCTCCTGCAAAGAATAAATCATTGTAATGAAATTATTTACATACTTACAGTGTCAATTTTTCAATGTGTACCTTTGCTGAAGTCTCCTTTTTTTTTCTTTGCTGCAGTACAGGACTTTGATTTTTAAGCTGATATCAGATGTGACTGTGTCTTAATAAAAAGTACTTGAAATTATTTTATTTCATATGTTTTTTTATTTCCAAGATGAAAGATGTTGAACTACATTTCAATAATCACATCCTGCATATATTAGAAATGGGCAGCAGCAACTAGAGAAAGTATTACTAGACATCATCAGCCCAACTGGAAAGTTCTGTTTTAAAGAAAATATTACAAGTTTAGCATTCTTCAAGTTTACATATTAAAGACTATCCTAATGCATCAAGCACTCAACATTTCCTCAGAATATCACTAATACAAAGAAAACTTCAGATTTACAGGCCTACAGGGAAGGAGAGATATATAAAAAGTAATTAGTCTTCTGGACTTCAACTCTACCATGCTTGCTGCAGAGTAATTCAAAACCCCCTTTTTCCCATCCTCCATTTTCAGCCTCCTGGACCCACCCATTCAACCTCCATTGCCAGGTGCACAAAGATCAGCACAAGTATTTCCCACCTGGGCACACCTCTCTCCACAAAAAGCAACTGCTCTATGCAAGTCCAGAAATAGTTCTGAGCACTTCCAACAGTTCCCTCTCAAAGGCCCCCAGAAAGAGCAAAATAAAACTCCCTGTGAGAGTGAAGCTTTCCCTAGACACACACATCTCCTTTGAAGGTAGCTGCAAAGCATAAACAGATATTATGGATCAACACAAAATGAATATTTCATGAGTTTACTTTGCTGACAAATACCTCATGATTCATAACAAGGGAATACATCCACAGGACATCTGCAGCAGACAGCTCAGCTCGTTTGATGAGGCAAGGATTTTAGAACAGCACATTCTTAGTGTAACTGAAACCCCACTCACTGAGGATGAACAAAGCCTCCTCACCACAGTTTTGAGAACAACAAGCTCAGAACTGTATTCCAAACAAAATTAAATAATTCTGGTTGTCATTTGAATAAGCCAATTACACTCATCTGGCAAGCACAGACTTAATTGAAAACTATACTCTGTATCCCTTTTGTCATCTGGGACAGAGCTGAAATTTTTTCTACATTCATTATTGGAACAAGATTATGACTGGGACTGTTCAGTGACTAGTAGGCAAAAAAAAAAAAAAAGGAACTATTCCTGTCAGATCTACAAGAGATTTCTGTCTTGGCTCTAACTACTCATATGCATCACACCCACAGAAGTCCATTGTTTGCAGGTGTCTCTGAACAGCAGTTTGTGGGTGTTCAATGCTTTTCTTGCAAAACCTTTTATCTGTAAGTTAACAATTGAAATCTGCTCAGATGACAAAGTACAAGAGAGTGCAACAAAACAAGCATCCCCATATCACTGAGACATCCTTCTCAATGTCAAAGGAACAACAGAGTTCTAGACTGCTGTCACATGCAACTGTTTCTCTTTACTAAGCTGCATCTGTTACAAATAAAGGTTTCAAAGTGGTTTTAATGTATTTATGATATTTCTACTCGATTTAGTTCCATTAACCTGGGAAATAAAATTAAATAATCCCTATTGGTAATACAAACAAGAATAGGCAAAAAATATTGCAGCCTTCCTCCACCAACTATGGAGGCAGTATCAGGGATTATGATGGCTCCAGTATGTACATGAGTTGTCTGGTAACAAAAATATTTTAAAAGATCAAAGTTCCACAGAAAGGTCATTTTCCAGTAGAATTGCTGTGGTAAATATTTAGCTTTTTTGCTGAATAACTAACACATTTTTGTAAATATTTAAAAGTATCCTAAAGTTACAAAGAAAAAAATGAGTTTACAACTAAGTCAGAATCCCCCTAGAGAGGAGAAATGCAGATTAAGCAAGGACTTCACTCTTAATACAAAAGTGCAGTACAGAAACAGAGAAGCATTCATATCCAAATACTTCTAGTTCCCTGGAAAATTACAAAAAAAAAAAATAAAGATGAACATTACAACAAGAGGAAGAAAATAGTCTTCCCAAAAAACAAGAGTAGGCAGGAGGAACTTCTGCCTGCATAGAACCGTTGCTGAAGTTACAATACTAAAACATTAATGAAACAGGCATCATTTACAGGACAGAGCAGCCACAGAACAGAAAAATTATGCAACTTACTGGTGATCAGGAATTTTTGCTCCATCTGAACAGAACTGTCTCTACATTGTCACACATTTTTAATACATTTAAAACCTCTAATCCATTTCAGAGTGCTTAATAGTGATGAACCAGTGCTTCTCTCTCAAATCTGCAGGGCAGTAGCAACACCATGAGGTAAATCTTCTACTGTTTTTATCTAAGTCAAACTCTGAAGTCTCACTAGGATAATAATGTTCATGTAACATGACTAAAACAGGTTTTACTTTCTTACTAAAACCTAATTAACACACCTAATGGACCACTTGTGACTCATTTCTGAAGTCTTCCTGTGAAACTAGGAAGGGCCTTCTCAGCACATCCCACCCCAAAGCAATTACTGCTCCTTCCTTCCATTCAGTTCTCCAGTGCATTATCCTCTTTATGAAGTTCATTCTCCCCCCTTACATATTGCAAAAAAAAAAAAAAAAAAGCCTAATTATACACAAGAGATGAACAAACAAATTGCAGTCTGAACATGAAATCAAGTAATTGCTTCTTGCTTCAAGCATCCCTTACGGTAACATCCTGTCTGCTGGCTGGAGCTATTTCTCCAGAGGCCACTCCATCAGTGTGTTTTCCATGAAGAAGCACCATTTGTCTTCATCTGGGCTACTGGAAACTGTTTCAGTGTGAACCACAGCTCTAACCATTAGCCACTAAGTAGGGGGGTGTGTGGATCAATTATGCAATGCTCACTTGAGAGCCAGCACTATTGACTTCAGACTGACAACCAATTCAGCTCCACGTTTATTCATAGCTTCCAACTGTCCTGCCAGCATTTATTTCCTCCACTTAAGAGTCCCTGCCCACACCACTTCCCAGCAAAGTACCTACTGCAATAAAAAGTGGTGTCAAAAATCTTTAAAAATATGCTTTGTTTGTTACATTGTGCAAAATGTTGAAAAAGTACTGTTTCAGCTAATTCATGAAGATTCCACACAATTCTCGCCAAGTCAGAGAACCAGGGAAAGACACTGAGGCCTCTATTCAGACACTAAAAACATAACTTACATATAAATGAAAGTGTAGGAAGTGTGACAAGACTTTTGGAGCAGTAACAGGGAATTTGAGCAGCAGGGTTTGCAGGTAGACCTCTAATTCCTTTTGTCTTTTCTCCACCAGGCTTTTGGAATTTTTTCCAATGATCTTCTTTGGAGGTAACAGATTTTTATCTATTTTCTTCTCTGAAACAAGCTGAAAGACAAAGACCAGAGTTACTACCTGAATCACCATCTGAACTTGCACAAAAGATGCAATGGAAGAGCATGTTGCCTGATATCCTGCTAAGATCCAAAAGTAAAATTACTTCAGTAAATTTAGCTACTGGCTTCAAAGCATTAGGTATTTTCAGAAAGAACATTTTGTCATAGAATGATAAAGAAGTTTAATAACAGTCTCTTCTGACAGAATCACTCACAGTACCACAGAGCAGACTGTAACCAACGTGATAAAGCAACAGAATAACCAGAGCATTTCTGAGAGAGCAGCACAGTCATGAATAAATTGGACTTTCCCTCATTTTCACTTGTTTATTATCAGCACTGGTTAATAACTGCCCATGTTACTTTAAGGATATCTTTTTCATCCACCCCATCCAGAAGAGACTTTGTTCCAATCCAGCTTTTGGTTACCAGATCAGCTGGTTATAAACATGATTCTTAGCTAAAGAAGTTCAATGAACTGCCCTCTCTGACACAAACTTCCACCCAAGGCTAACGCTGGCCAGGCCAAGCTCTCCCAGTTCAAGAGGGGAATGTAACAGAGGCAAGTAATTGTTCACACAAAAAGGATTTAGTCTGCAGTTCAGGTGGTATCTGGCAGATATTCTTGCTCTTTATTGAGGAAAGAAATTGAATAAACTAGAACTACATGAACTGTCCAACGCTTTGTAAGAGACCAAGGCCACTGTTTTAATCCTCTTACCTTTTCATGCAGGTCATGGAAATCACTGTAACGATGTTTGACTGTCCACTGATGATTGCCAACACTGACCTGAATAATGTACACCTGAAAGGGAGAGATTCAAGTAAGGGAACTGCAAAGCATTTGCCTTAAAGAGAAGTGACTGGCAGACAGGCTGGTTAGTGGAGCACTGCAAGGTGATCCTACACTCTGAAAGTATCACAGCTAAGCCAAACCAAGGTGACTTTGCTGATGTAGGTCCCTTATCTCATTCATGAGGCTGCTCCACACACAAGAACACGCAGATGCCTCCATGTAAAGCAAGGCTTTCACTTCTGCAACCCAAAGGTTAATAACCAAGGTCTCCAAGCTACTTCTTTTTCTGAAGGTTTCTGCTGACTGAAGTTGGTATTCACAGCTATCCACAAGCCTGAGGCAGCAGCACCCCTTCTTCCATCTACCAAGTTCCACAACGGGCAAAGGATCTTGCTAAGTTCCTGCTGTCCCTTCAGTTAATCAGAAATCTGGAGCTTAACCCTTGAGAAATGTAGATAAATCCTCTCGTTGGGTGGATGATATTTTACTCTTTTTAGGTTAAAGCACACAAGACAGCTTCCTGAGAGTTACAACCGTGCCCAAAGAATCACTACAATTATCTAAAGCAACCCCACATTTCCTTGCATGAAACTAAGTATTTTTAGCCATGCATGTACCAAACAAGGATTTTCACTGTAGGTGACTTTCTAGACTGAGTAGCACCGGTTCTGCAGACAACTCAGTCTACCTTTGGATATGCCAGAAACAAGACATGCCAAAGAAATCCTAAAGATACAAAATGAAACACAAATTAGAAAACGAACAAGGCTCTGCAAAACCAGTTCTACAGCTACTTGAAAACAACAAATTAAATAAACTGTATTATCCAATCCAACTATACTCCTTAGGGAAGACACTAACTCATAATCAAATCTTGAAAGCATTTAATACAGTTGAGAACTTGCTTACTACCACAGATCACACAGAGCTGACTCATAGCTGCTCTGAGAATGATGCACATCCAGTTGCTAAACCCACTTGAGAAAACAAAAAGCATCAAGACTTTCGATCTGTTACATAAAAGGCCAGTTTTCACATGCTGTTAGTGCAGACCAGCACGTTGTCAAACACCACATAGAATACCAGTTGCATTTCAAAAGATGAGCTACAGGTCATGCCAGTTTTAATTTTGTGAGCATCTGACACTGCCTCGCTGAACAAAACCCAGGACCTAAAGAGACCTGACTCAAGATGTCTGACCAGTGCCCGCAGCAAGGGACACGTCAGTGCTGGAAGGAGCCTGCACACACAGATGAGGCTGCACACACAGATGAGTGCCCACAGAGAATCACAGACTCAATTAAGGCCTGTGCCTGCTTTCCCATCACGCTGTGTTGGGAAACAGCAGATCAGGATTAATCACTGGGCTGGTGACAAACTAGAACAGGAATAACCCGAGTGCTCCAAAGCACCTCACAAGCCTGAGGAAAGCAAGGAGAGACTTAAAGAAACTGAAGTTACAAGTAAAGGAGCACTACATTTAAAAGCCATAATAAAAAGACCAGTTCTTCTGAAAAGCTAAACTATGGGAGATCAAGTGGCAAATCTAAATGCACATTAAGTACACACGACATAAAACCTCAGATTAGACCCACTGGTAACACAGTAACTCCAGAACTGATACCTCAGGAGACGAGGAAGGAAAGCCCCTCTTTGTGCAGAACGCAGTCTGGGTAAATATATAACAAAGGTTTCATATCCTTTTGCTGAAATGGCAAGCACTGAGCACTTCTAGACACACAGCCCTTGGCCAAATGGATAGTGTGGTCAGGAAACTACCTGTTAGAGGCAGTGTTTACATGGAGTGATACAATTCCTCAGATTAAGTCTGTAAAAGCTGTAGCATTCCCCATTAAGAAGGCAGCCAGAGCAGGCAGTACACATTCACCCCTCAAACAGCATCAGTATGCAGAAAGACAGCAACTCATCTCACATCCATCCACAAGCTGCCATTACCTTGAAGAACAACACAAATGTTTATGTGCTCCAAAGACTTCTGCCAGTACAAAAAGAAATAATTTTAAAGAAAAAAAACCCCTTAGATATCTCACTTTTTGAGGACCTTAAGTTCATCTTCAATGAATTTTGAGTGCACTAATATGACAGGGCTGACAGTTGATGTTGAGGTTCTCCAAGGGCTGCTTACCTGTCACTCCAAGTGCTAAAGGCATTCAGGGAGAGATGATTAAATTCTCACACTGCACTGTCTCCCAGACAGAAATGCACCATGTGAAATCTCCACCCAGATTTATGCCACAAACTGCATTTCTATTGAGCTCAAACGCAAAAGGGTTTGTATTCACAAGTTTTCCTCTTCCCTCATCTCTACCAAACTTTTCTGTATAATAAATTTTGTACATCTTACTATAAATCAGTTGGTTTTGATAAGTTCTACTTTGTAAAGTGTTCAGTGTCTTTGCAGTGTATATTTTCTTTATTTTCTAACCAGCCACTACAAACCTTTTGCAGTTAAGAGCCCACACCACCAAACAGCATCCCTTCATCTCCCTAAATATTTCAGGGTGAAATATGTACTAAACATTTTTAAGGCAGCTGTTAAATGAACAGCAGTGATTCTCTACTGCTTTTTGTTTACTTCCTGACACAGTACAAAAACCTGCCCAACTTCACTTTACATGGAAAACTTGCATTTCTACAGTATTCTTCATCCAACTTAATATACTTCAGTACAGTAAAAAAAAAACAAACCACAAATAAAACCCCACACTTCAATGACAGGGCTGTCTACAGGAAGCCTGGGACACAGGTGTCACTGCAGCCAATAGTTCCCAAATTCCAGACCAGTGATGCAACCACATCTCCTCCTCCCTGTCTCAAGCAGTCAGACAGTTTACACCCATTCAAGGAAGCCACAGTGTTTTCTTTAAATATCAAGGCTAGTATTTATATTAAAAACAGCTGCAAAAGACAGGAAAAGCAGGAAGGCAATTTTAGGCCAAACAAATGCATAGCAGGAAACAAACCAAGCACTGACAGCCTTGAGGCTTTCTCTAGCAGCCAGTCCTCAGTCAGCATCAAGCTGGACCAGCACACACAAGAGAAACACCCTGTAAAACTGCTCAGACTGTACTAACCCTACAGAAAAAAAACTTCAAAGTGCAGTAATTTTTCCTGCTGGATTTATCCAGACCTTGCCTACCACCCCAACAACTCCAACAAGAATCACATTTTTAAAAGTACCATCAAAATTACACAGAACTGTGGACTTTCCTGATGTGTTTTATAGGATTTAATTTCACAGCTGTCAAATAGACATCATTAAAGTCCCCTCTATTGCAACTGAGCTCTGAAATACAGAGTACAACAGGAAACTCTTATGCCAGAAGAAAAACAGCTCTTTCAAGGATGTAAATAGGACAACTGCCATCTGACTACTACATGTTGAAGGATGAAGATGTAGGTCCCTACAGCCTGTATTTCATTTCCCACCTTTATATCATCTAAATTCTTCTGCCTGGAGCAGGTCTTTGTCACGACCTTAAGTACTGCTCATCTTATTTGGAACACTAAACACATATGCTATTTTTTCTAAACCTTTTCACCTTGTGAATAATTTTGTAAAACTTTTGTTTTCATTGAAAGATCTATTCCTACATTTCTAATGGCTTGGGCCTGACTCATACAAACTGACTGCAGGTTTGGAGTCCTGCTGGTTGTTTGAGGAAGTTTATAAACAGGTAAGCTTAGTGCCAGGATGCCTTCAAAAATGTAGCAAGAGAATCGAAGTGGGATCAAATACTGGTAACTCTTGCCTTTCACACACTCTATTCCACCTCCAGTGGAATAAGGGGATAGATGGCACCGACATTTTCCCAACTAAATTCACTTGGTTTTCTCACTCACTCAGATATTGCATAATAGTAATGGAAATTGTCCATCTCAACATTAACAGGTCTTAGTTCACACCTGAAATGGAAGTTTCCAGTCCCCACACCACAGGTCTCACTGTGCCTCTCTGCTGATCGAGGACTGAGAGAACAAACCCGCCTGGGGGATGAACCACATCCTAACACACATCGGCGACACTCCCCAGCAGTGGTGTTTCTGTCAATACACATCACGCAACCGACAGAAAGAGATCAGACAACGCTCAAAGATTGGTGTTAAGCTTCTAACCAACTCCTTCACTGAACGATCAGGACATTTTTGGCTGTAAATATGCAACTCACACCTGACAGTCATTCCCACAAAATCACGTTTCAAGGGCTGTCACCTGGGAGGGAGTTCAGCCCTTAATGTGCTACAGCTGTGCAAAGGCTCCGTCCTATTAACAACTCAGAAATCACTTTCCTGTTGCTTTCTTTTCTCTGGGTACTTCTAAAAAGGCAGGAACATAAAGCATTACTTATAACCATCACACAACTTTCTAAATGCTGCCTTTCTAGAACATTGCTACCTTTTCCTTTTAGGTTTCTACAGCAGGAAGAAGCCTGATGTCATCATGTGCATTCTACCAAAAAAAAATTTACACTAAAATAAGGCAGAAGCAGAAAACATTTTTTAGTTATATAACTAAAGGGTGCTGTGCTCAAGGCATATTCTGCCTGCAATTATGCTGAGGTTTGTTTTATGATGAGCTTCTTCCTGAAAAACAGACCAATTAACTCTTGGTAGGATGCAACCAGACAAAAACAAGTTATACATCAAAAATACCATTCCTTCCCCAACAAGAATACTGCTGACAATCAGCCTTTTTTTTTTTTTTTTTTGGTGGGGTGAGATTAAAACTATCCATCCCGAATCATCTGGTTTCCTCTGAAAATAAGATCAGCTTTACAACAGGGATTTATATGATATTGCCCTCTGAAGGAAGGATTTCCTACGTGTAGTCCAGCTTCGAAAGCTACGTTCACTCGACAGCAATCTTCCGTAAACATACGCACATATACACAGATATATATGGGCAAGAACACGACACTCGCTCGCTCAGCCTCCACCTCTCCCACCGGACCAAGGCTCCGCGGAGCTCGGGGCCGGTTCTCCCGGCTGAGCCCCCGCTCCCAGGCGGCTCCTTCCCCCGGGCACGGCGCATAAAACCCCTCGGAAACTTGTGCCAAACGTCTCCCGCTCCGTGCTCAGCGTGGGCACAGCCCCTGCCCGGGCGCTGCTGCCGGAGATACCCTGGCAGCGAGACCCGGCCTCCCCCGCTCCCCGGCCCCGCTGAGGCGGCGGCCCCGCTCCCCGCTCCGCCCCGGCACGTCCCGCACGGCCCCCGCACCGTTATGTGTCCACCAGCTCGGAGCCCAGGACCCGGGCTCCCCGGGGGCTCCTCGCCGTCTCGGCTCCCGCCGCCGCCTCCATGTCGCCGGAGAAGCGCTGGGGCGCGGCAGCTCAGGCCGTCACGGCTCCCCCGCGGCCGCCGCCGCCCGCACCCGCCGCCCGCCCGGCCCGCGCCGCCGCCGCCGCCGCATCTTGGACCGACCCCCTCAGGGTGCGGCGGGCCCCGCCCGAGCCCTTTTATGGGCGCGGGAGGGGCGGGGCTTCAAATAGAGGGGCGGGCCTTGCTTCTAGGGGTGGGGCCTGGCGCTTGTAGGGGCGGGGCCATGGCCCGGGGAGGCGGGGTTACGTGTGTCGGGGTGCGCATGCGCGGTGGGTCTGCACGGCGTGTTCGCTCAGTGTTGCCCAGAGCGGTGGAATGCAATGGAATCCAATAGAATCCGACCCAATGAAAGCCAATGCAGTCCAGTGGAATCCAGTGGAATCCAATGCAGTGCAATTGCACTTCAGTGGAATCCAATAGAATCCAATGCAATCCGGTCCAATTGAATCCCGTGGAATCCAATGGGATCCAATGCAATGCAATGCAACCCACCCCAACCCAACCCAGTGCAACCCAACCCAATCCAGTGCAATCCAGTGCAGTGCAATCCAATGGAATGTTATGTGATGCAATCCAACCCAGTGCAATCCAACCCAATCCAGTGCAATCCAACCCAATCCGGTGCAATCCAATGCCGTGCAGTGCAAAGCTGCCCAGGGCTGAGGTCCCTCACAGAGCTGTGGCAGTGCTGCTGCTCCATGACCATCTGCAGCTGGAGGCAGTGCTGGTAGTCTCCAGTTGCAGGCAGCCTCTGGCACAGATCCATGGCCACCAAGGGCTGCTGAAAGCTTGGGCGCTGTCACATTGGGCCAAGACACCACTGCAGTGGTTCTGTGACTGATCTGCCTGATGCCACCCCAAAGCCAAAGCTGAAGAGCTGATGGGCCAGACCTCAGAAATGAGCCCACTGTGAACTTGGGGTGTTGTTTTGGGTGTTTCACTGGCCTCATGGACTTGGCTTGCCTCAGTGCACTGTCCCACAGAGCACAGGGAAGTATTTCAAGCCTGTGCATGCTAAGGGGATCTTGCCAGGAATTTGTGGAACTTGTAACAGAGAAGCTAAAGGATGGGGAACAAACCCTCCTCAACCTTTTTCCCATGAATCCATGTTGCCCTGAGGGGGTGTCACAGGGTGGCAGCCTTTCTGCTGGGCTCAGTATGCACACCAGGAAAGGAAAGTTGAGGTGGAGAGAAGATGTGAATTTTTTAGGAGTCTCTGACTCTGTTAAAAGATTGAAAGATTATCTAGAAAGGTTATATTTTAGGCAGAGGGATGCATCAAGCATCCATCAGTGCTTTGGAAGAAATTCTGCACTACATTATAGATGGAGGGATTTCATTATGCACCATCAAGTCACAGGAGATCTGGGGGAAAAACGGACCTTCCAGCAAAATGAAGGTGACAGCTCTCTGTCCTTCCTTATGCTACCTCAGAGAGGATGCAATTAGCTCAGTATGGTGTCATTAATAACACCAGAAGTGCCAAATGCCCTGGCTGGATGCATGGACCTGCAGAGGCAATGCTGGTGTCTGGCAGATGCCTCCAGGACCAGGGTAGCAGATAAGCAAATACACCTCTGCAAATGGAGCTGGATAAACCCATTTTGATTTTATTTTCACTGAAAAATGCTTTCTGTTGGTCAGGATGTAGCTGAAGGATGATGTATGCCAGGAGAAAACACGTGTAGTGCAGGCAAACCAAGAGGGATTTTCTGTTGCTGTCCCAGCATCAGGAGCTGCTGCTGAGCTCAGCCTCTTCATGGGATAATAAGTGGGTTTGGAGAGCAACTTTAATTAAGCTTCCTCTCAATGTCCCGTCTCCTTAATTAAACAACAATTTGCAGCACTGGCGAGCCTGTCGGTTGCCATCAGTTCCCTTCTCCTCCTCCTAAAGCAGTTCCTGCCTGCAGGCACAGAGGTGGCTCCTGGTGTGACAGCCCTGTCCTGGCTCACAGAGAAGATGAAAGGGGGCAAATGGGGGCTTGTTCAGCAAAAAGTCTCTGAGGTGAATTTAGGAAGCAGTGAATTAAAGAACTTCAGTGGTGGTGGGTCTGCCCTCTCCTAGGGCCAGTGCCCAATGCAGGGAAGGGGGATGCTGGAGAGTTTTGCTGCAGTTTGGAACTACAACAGAAACCAAGGAGCCTTGCAAACAGCCCTGACCCCAAACAAAATTGCATCTTAGTTGGGCTTCTGCTTTGTATTTCCCTGCATTTGACCTGAAGGATGCCTCTGCGAGTTTTGCCCTGGATTACAGCTGCTTGGAAATGCAAACCTAATCCGAGATTTTGGAGGAAAAAAGCACAGTAAAACCTTCTGTTTGTCTTGGTACCTTAGACTGACTGACAAGTGTGGCAGCGTGTCAGGGTGCAGCTGGAGCCCAGGCTGACATGCTGTACCTGACCACAGTGACAGCTGGCGTGCCACCGAGCCAGCCATGCCCGGATTAAGGGCACTTGAGCTGGCAGCCCTCCCCAGGCTATAGATAGCCACGTTCCATCTCTGCCCTGGGTCTCACAAAGAGAGGATGGTTATCCCCAGGACACTCCATACCTGTAGCAGCCTTCCCCTGCCCTGTGCATGGCAGAGGCTCTGGGTTTCTCTACAAACCCCCAATTCTTTTGTAAGCAAAGAACTTCAAAGAGACGGGGGATGCTGGAAGCTTTGGCTCCAAGCAGCAGGCGAGGAGGCAGCGGTTGGCACGATGCCCCTCGCCTGTGCCTCCTTCCCTGGGAGGAACATCATCTCCTGTCACCAGATGGATTTCATCCTTTCCCTCCAGGCACAGCTCTGTTTTGTAAGTCCCTGTTCATATCAGACATTTGCAGAAGTGCAGCCATCCCACGTCAGTGTGTATGGTGGCAGTGGCCCAGATTTCCTCTAAGCAGACAGAGACCCTTCTTCCTCATCCCGACCTGAATTTCATCCCAGCTGCTCCAGCAGTGCACCCACAACCTTTTAAAGGCCATGTTAGAGCTCCCATTCCCGCTCTACATTGGCCCTGGATACATTCTGACGCATCCCAGGGGCTGTTTTCAGAGGGGTGACTCAGAGCCATCACCTCCCAGGATAGAGGGCCAGGGCCAGGCGTGATTCCTCGCACTTGTACTGCCCAGTGCTGGCACCTACAGTGAATCCTGAGGGCAGAAAGCAGCCAGGGACACTTTGGGTATTTGCTTTGGGGCAGCACTTCACTGGGAAGGTCTCTATGAGCTTGCCCAGGAGGTTCTGAGGGATGATTTAATTGTGGATGACAGCAGGTCCTTCATCCCGTCCTGTGCCCTCACCTAAGGACAGGATCCAATGCCCTTTAACAAAATAACTACTTCCCTTTGCAGCTTTTCCTGCTTTTTCTGTGTTCAAGGCAACCAAAATATGAACATGTTCCAACTCTCAAGACTAAGTGCTTCAAAAATTAATTCCTTAAACGCAACTATTTTCCTTGCTATTCCATCTGGAGGCAGACCTGGGCTGAAGCTGTGTAAATCAAGGCCAGTGGGTACCCACAGGACCACAGTTCCTAACAAGTTAATCCTTCAGGACTCAAAACCTGGGAGGATGTGGTGTGGAGACAGCTCTGTGCTCACCCATGTCCTCACTTTGTGCTGACACCAGCAGGGTCCCTGATTAACGCTGCTTTGGCTGGGCGTTCCACAGGGACAGCAGGTTTTTCCACGCAGTATGATTCCTCTTAAACGGAGAAGGGATTTTAGAAAGGATGAAACCTAACAGCTGCACAAATATTATTTTCTGTTTTGCTAACTAACGCTGGTATGAGCCAGCTGGAGGTGGGACTTTGTATCCTGAGGTGCCGGAGCCATCCATAGCCCCTCTGGACACAAGAGGGAGTCCTGAATCACTAAAAGGAGAGGTTTGACTTCGGTTGCTGGATTAAATCTCTTTTTCCTGGACTGAGAAAACGCTGCTCATCACTTGGAGGTTTTTGATGTGTTTTGCTTTCCATCGTGGAGGGGTAAATCCACGGTAAATCTAGGAGTGTGGATTTTAGCCATTTGCAGTGGAGACAGGTCATCTTGACGGTTGGGTGAGGTGAGTCCCAGTTTCCTAAAAAAACAGGAATTATCCCTGAAATCAAGCAGAGTTGATACCTCTCTTTTTGGTAACTGATTCCCCCCGATTTTCAGCCCCAGCTGCAAACAGGAGCTTGAGGCAAAGCTCCATCTTCTTCCACACTTCCCTCCGTGGCATCGGGAGTGCAAATTCCCCCTACCCTTGGCACCCGCCCACACATGGCATCAGCTCCTCCCAGGACATCAGCCCTGGCTGCCTGTCCTCCATGGGTTTGGGGACACCCCGCAGAGGGGACAGGGGGCCCCGACACCCTCTGTTCCCACTGCCCCGGGGGCACATTTGCTGCTAGACAGGGATATTTTGGGAGACATGCCTTTCCCGTATCACCCAATTTAATTAGGCACACTATGATCTCTGTATCGCAGCTTCCAGGGGGAACACGCTGGAGGTGGAGGTGACATGGTGGCACGTGTCCAGTCAGGAGAGCTAAGTACCGCTACATATCAGCAATTTCGGCAGCCCTGGCTGAAAGTGCTCGCTTGTTCCCACAACAAAGTCACGAGGAAAACTCCAGCTGCCCCCGGAGCGGGGCTGGGGCTGGCCCCGGACGTACCAGCCTCGGGCTCGGCGGTGTCCCCATCCCAAGGCATGCAGGCGAGGCATTCCTGTGGGGCCGGGCATACGGGGCTGCCGGTGGGCTGGTCCCAGCCCCCGGGGCGGGCAGCCCCCTATATCAGCCGGGCCAGCGGGGGCAGAGCCAGCAGAGTGTGACCGTGACATCCCCCGGACCCTCACCCGCCCTCTCCAGCCATGGATGACATTTATAAGGCAGCGGTAAGTGCCTCCCTTTGGGGCTGTGGTTTGGGGAGAGGGGTCTAAAGGGATTTTTGGCGATTTTGTAGTAGATTCCCCAAAGCCTTGATAGCTTTAATTCAATCGAGAAATGCAAATAAGAAACAATTATAGGGCAGCAACTTTTAGTCAACATCCTCATCCAGGACACACAGACCTTTCTCGCTGATGGCTCTGGACGTTTCACACTCCTTTTATAAGTGTGAAACTCTCAACAGTGCTGCTAAATTATTTACAAGTAGTCCCCTGTTTCCCTGCTGTAAAGCAGGGAGATGCCTCACAGGTGAAGTTACAGATCTCAACCAAACACTCAAACTTTAAGAGGTGGCTGCTAGTTTTAGCCCAGACCTAGCAGAGCAGCATTTCCCAGGAAGGAAACATTATTTTTATGGGTTAAACCTCAGCCTCTTCTTTCTGGTACTTTATAATTCTGCAATTGCTATGTTTTCCCCCTCCTTAGCTGAATATTTTTTGGGGCGATTTATAAAAACCCTTGTTTTTTCTAAATTATATCCAAACCTTCTCCTCAGCTCTGCTGCTCCTGCTATCTGCTGTGCAGGATCCAGAATGTGAGCTATGCACTGGGGAACGTGGAGCATCCTCATGGCTATTTTAACTTCCACAGCTGCATGCTGCACTCTCTGTGTAAACCCAAACTATTTGGTCTGTAATACGAACACTGCATTATTCTGTAACGTAGACAGACAGTGATGTGCATGTGGAATAAGGATGAAAATAGATTCTGGACTGTGTGGATTGCTACTGCATCCCTTCCATAACTGGAGTTACATTAAGAGCTTTTTGGTGCTTTTTTAAATTTTTTTTTTAGTTTGTAGCTGACCAGCTTTGATTTTAACCAAGCGCACAAAAAATACATCATACAAGTCCTATTTTAATTACGAGGTTTTTAGAGGGAAGGAATATAGCGCTTGGTAGGTAGTTAAAGAAAAAACCCCTCAATGCTCACACCTTTCTTGTCCTGATCAGCCCTGAACCTCGTTAAATGGAACCCCCGCAGTGATCCTGACAGTGTGAAAAGGCTCAGGGAAGGCTGAGTCCCTCAACCACCACCTCCAAAAGGGAGGAAAATGGAACCTGTAAAATCAAAGAAAATCCAGGCTTTTCTAATGAAGGTTTTGAATTAAATACGTTCTCTGAGGCTCAAGGCATCGGCCCTCTCCTCATTGTACAGGGACCACATGCCCATAATTAGGTAAATGTGAGGCTTGAGTCCTGGGCATTTACTGCCAGCACCTTTACAGAGGCAAAACAAGTCCAAGCCAGGCACAGCTGAGACAAACAGCATTTTTGTGGATCTATTTCCCACAGTTTTAACTATAAGAAAACATTTACCTGGAAAAAAAATTGAAGAATTTCAATTTCCCCTATCTGATGTCAAATGGAACCATGGGATAGATGGAGAGGATAACTGATAAAAGCAAAATACAGCAGATTTGGTGTTACCACGGCTGCTGCAGTGCTGTGACCTCCAAGCTCAGAGCTTGCCTTCCCACACTTCAGCCAGAGAAACCTGTCCCTGCAATGATGTGGAGGGAAAAGAGGAATAAATCTGCAAACAGCACCCATGTCCAGAGGGCACTATGAACAGGTCAAGAGACATCTCTATGATAAAAATATCGCTCTGTAGTTACAATGCATTTAATTTACACACACCACATCTATCACTTCAGAAGTCAAGGAAGCTTCAAAAGTGAATATTTTTGTATTTTCCACATGCTGATGGCATATATTAATATCATATTTATGCCAAATTCCCTACATGCAGCCAGAGAACCGAATGGATTTTCATCTTGCCCACTCATGCCTAGATAAGGGTGTGCAAACCCAAAGCTATTTTGGGAACATTTTTAGGCTCTGTTAAGCGGTGCTTAGAACAGTGCCAGGGACGAGTGTCCAGATAAAGGGCTGCAAGGATAAATTCCAAAGCCTGGGAACAATTGGGGAGCTCATCTTTATCTCCAGCACCTCTCACCCAGGCTTATAAATAGTGACTGCCCCAAGAGGGTCATATTACAGAGCAGGATGGTGGCTGTGGGGCCAAGGGAGTGTGGCTGCTGCCCTTGCTCTGCCCAAAAAATATCCTCAGAGGGCTGGCTGCTGCCTGCCTTCAGCAGCACCAGGGACAAAATGGGCTTGGGTTTCCTCCAGCAGTGGAGGAAAATCCTGCCACCGCCCTTTGCGCTTCCTGACTTGAAAGTCTTCACCTCCTGGTGCACAGGGAGCAGGATGAAGGCTCTCTGCCTGCTTCCCACAGGCTCTGTCCTGCTAAGGAAAGGTACTTTCCCTGCCTCTTGCTGCAAGGAGGAAGGTTTTCCAGCTGGCTTTTGCAAAACCATTGCTCTTTGGGGTCAAAAGACTCAGCTTTCCCTCAAAGACAAGGTGCCACAACCTGGGATCGTGGGGTTTTGCCTCAACCAAAACATGGCAGGGATGGGTGTTGGGGACTGTTTGCATTGGGATGGCAGCAAGGAGACTTTAGAGGGGTCAGACACCCTCTGTGCAGGTGGGGGGTCATACCTGGCTGGCTCCAGAGAGGCTGTTGACCAGCATAGGAAGGGTCAGTGTTTTCATGGATGCTGTAAAAGGGGCAGTTGGACATGGTGGTGAGGTCAGCAATTTTAGATAAGCAGTACCTGCAGGCAGGAATGAAGCCAAAGAGAGAAATGCACTTAGACAGGTATGGCACAGAGCTGACTGATTCCTCTTTGCTCTCCTTAGTGATTATTTTGTTAATTCATACTAACTAATGAGCTCCCACTGATGGTCTGAGGGGATTGAATTAGGGCAGAGTTTAGGAACAATCTGCCAGTCCATTTCAGCTAATGCCTAATGGCTCCACAGGCCATTTCTTCAGGGAGATTCCCAAAACAGGCTAAAGGGAATAGCAGTCCTCTTCAGAGTCAAGACCCTTTGTAATAACACTGACTCAGATGGAAGTAAAGCAGTTAATGCTCTAGGTAGTGCAGGCAGTTTCCTGAATCTAGGGCTGAAAAACAACTACTGGGAATGGTCTTGTCCACCTTTCCCTCCCCAGGGACCTCTCAAGCACATCCCACCTCTGACCTGGGCAGAGCCCACATGTGAGCAGCCCTCAGCAGTGCAGCTATCCCGTGGTGAAGCCTGCCAGCAAAAAGAAATTATCCCAAATGGTTGATGGAGGCAAATTCTTTTTCCCAGTGGGACTCCCCTGCCTGTGCAAAGGCTATTTCTGCCATGTATTAGGAGCTACTACTCTAGAGAAGTGATGCTTGATTCAAAGGAGATGGGAATAATTGGGTTTTTAAGGGGAATAATCTCTTAGACAAAAAGTTGTGGTGTCAAAACCCCACTGGCTGTACATCCCCTAATACACGAGGGTGACTTGTGAGACTTGGCTGATCTTTGCAAAGGCTGTTGAAAAAATAATGTGTCCTGTCAGTGATGCTGACAAAGAAAAATTACTTGGTCTCTGTGTTTTCCTTGCAGGTTGAGCAGCTGACAGAAGAGCAAAAAAATGGTAGGTACATCTTGAACCTGACACCAAACTCCCCAGCCCTTGCCTCAGCAATGACAGTCTGGAAAATGCTTTGGTCAGACTGGCCAGGGGAGGACATGACCCAGGGATCTTGATCCACCAGGATTTCAAACAAGGCTATGTGTGTGTCCCCATGCTGAGGGGCATGGGGGGGGGAGGCTGTGCTTGGGATGAGCCCCCTGCCCCCAAGGCCACCTGTCTGCAGGGCCAAGGTGCACGACAAGATCCCCCCACATCTCCTCTCTCTCTGTTTCTCTCTCCAGAGTTCAAGGCTGCCTTTGACATCTTCGTGTCGGGGGCAGAGGATGGTTGCATCAGCACCAAGGAGCTGGGGAAGGTGATGAGGATGCTGGGGCAGAATCCCACCCCTGAGGAGCTGCAGGAGATGATAGACGAGGTGGATGAGGACGGTGAGAGATTTGGGTTTCTTCCACTCTCCACATCTGGAGATATGGGGGCCATCTGTGCAGCACTGGCAGGACCCGTGCTGGGGAGTCACAGCTGTAGGGAGCAACCTGCTGTGTTGTGAATTCAAAGGACACCAAACACTCACCAAACTGCAGCATTTTTCCTTTAGGAAATTCTCAGGCAAAGAGAAACTATAAAAATTATTATTCCTACAATGATCAGACTGCTTGAACTGATTTTGAGGGGGTGCTTTGAAATTGCATAGATCCATTTAAAAAACAAAATGTAGGCTGAATGTAGAAACTGCCATTTCAGAAGTGCCACAGTTACAGCATTCCATCATCAGGAAAATCTCTCACTGCTCGAGTGTATACAACCCCACATAACTAACTGTCAATATTGATTAAATCAGTGTACTGGTGATCACATGTAACAAAATCCACCATGTGCATTTGGGCAGAAATATCATACTAAATAACTGGAAAATAAAAAAAGCAGTTAAAAATCAGGCAGAAAAGGAAAACAGCTGTCTCATTGAAAACAACAGTACTGTACTGTGGGTGCAAAACCACACTGGCATGAATACTTGCCTTCTGGAGCTTTTAATATTAATACCTGGGTGAGATGGACAGGTACCTCCATAGCAGGAATTTCCATTCATCAGTGCTTCTAAAAGGATTTTTTCCAAGGCAAAAAGACTGCAAAAGGTAAAAATTCAGTGATGAAGTCAGAGCAGGGCCTCCCATGTCTTGAAAACTGCCTCTTGCTGCAGAGCTGCTCTCCTGTGTTTTGATTCTTGGTTGCCAAAGGGAAGTGTGATCCCTCCCTGGTGTTGCCCATCCACTCACCGTAGCACCAGCTGATGGTGTCTATTCTGCCTGCAGGCAGCGGCACCGTAGACTTCGATGAGTTCCTTGTTATGATGGTCCGGTGTATGAAAGATGACAGCAAAGGAAAAACCGAAGAGGAACTCTCAGACCTCTTCAGGATGTTTGATAAGTAAGAGCTATGACCGTGGCAGGGTTTTGGGAGGGGTGCAACCACCTCAACTCCCCCTCCCTGGTGTGTCAGTCTGCTCCTGAGCTCTTCTGTCCCCTCACAGAAACGCTGATGGCTACATCGACCTCGAGGAGCTGAAGATCATGCTGCAGGCGACAGGAGAGACCATCACCGAGGATGACATAGAAGAACTGATGAAAGATGGGGATAAAAACAATGATGGCAGGATTGACTATGATGGTAGGACTTTCTTGCATGTGGTTCGGTCACGAACCCTTGAGGGAGCCCTGGGCAGCTCCCACAGTCTTGGTTACCTTCTTGGATGGGCACGAGCTCATGCAGACACTGCTGGGCAATATGTCTGACAGCAGTGTGTGTGCAGAGGGATAGGGGGGTTTCTTGTTCTTGTGAAATGGTAGCAGGAACCCGGGGCTGCCTTCACTGTCCCCATGCTGTGAAGGCCAGCCTGCACTGAAGCACTGCCACTTTTCGCCAGAGACCTGCCTGTCTCCTCCTACCCTCTCAACACAAGCACCATTTACAAAATGCCATAATTTTGAATGTGATGCTGCCAAAACAACCCCCAGACCATTTCCAAGCTAAGTCAGCACCTGTGTCCCTCCCCTGGACACTCACCTCCAGTGTTTTGGTGGCAGCCGAGGGTGACGCAGGGCTCCAGTGACATTTCCAGCAGGAGTCACGAGGAGTCCTTGCCACAGTCAGAGGAGCAGTAGCCATCCACCCTCGGCCTCTTGCACGCTGGGGGGTTGGAAAAGGAGACAGGGCTGGGGAAAACTGCCAAGAGCGCACTTGGCAGCTGCGAGGGCACTTTGGTCTCACCTCACACCTCTTGTCTCCAATGTCTTCCCCTTGGCAGAGTTCCTGGAGTTTATGAAGGGGGTTGAATAAATCTGAGGCCCGATGGACAGCTCGAATCTCCTAAACCCCTCCAGCTCTGCATCTCATCTCCTTGACTTAAATCCCCTGGCTACTGGCATGAAGACTGAGTGCTGAGAAGGGTGGCTGGGGGAAATAAAACCTGTTAATACCCAGTGCCTCAGACGGTCTTTCCTTAGAGGTTTAGTGACAGCTTCACCCCAGTCGTGTGCTCATGACTAATGGGGTCACTCCTGGGGACCACTTCTGGCAAGGTGACATCACAGCTGGAGCTTTAATTCTCCAAGGAGGTATTTTGCTGCCAGTCCAGCGACAAAGTCCATCCAACAGGGCCATCTGCTTGGTGGGGAGCTGTCATCTCCTCACCCCTGCCGTGGTGAGAAGGTTCGGGAGCTGGCACTGGTGCCTGCTGGCTTAACTGGAGCATCAGCAGCATTTTAGCAAAGAAATGGGAATTACAAACCACTTAGGCCATCACTGACATCCATGGGTGAGGGACAGTACCTCTCCTCCCTACTCTCACCTTGCTGTCCTGACAGGACACCCCGTCTTGCCATCCTGATTGTCACCCTGTGGCACATGCAGAAAGAAGATCTCAGTTTTCCTTGGAAACATGAATAAAAGCCATTCCTAAGCTTGACTGGGTGCCTCCTTCCTGTCTGACCCAGCCTGGTGAGGAGCCCCACGGCACCTCATAGTCCTCCTCCAGTCCTGGGTGGGAGCCTCACTGCAACAAGTGAAACACCCAGTTTTCCCTCAGAAATCACATCCGTTTGGGCCACAAGGGCCCTGAGCAAGGAAAGACCCCACTTTGGGTCTCAGCTCCCGGGCGCAGGGTGACAGCAGGGTCAAGGAGCCGAGCTGTCCCCAGGGGCCCCAGGCGCCATCTTCTCTGGTCCCGAGGAAGCGCAGCATTCCTTCGGCATTAGCAGCTCTCCCTGCACATAGCTGCCTCCTCCCATCGAATTACAGCCCCAGCACAACTCACACATTGCAGTCGTGTTGCTAAAATCAAACGTTTACCCAAGCAAAATAAACATTGGCAGGGCAAGGCAGGAGGCCGTGTCAGGGCGATGCTGCCCTCAGCCCAGGGCGGCCATGCTGCCACATGCCAGTGCCCCACGTCCACTGCATTGTCCTTCTGTCTTTCTCACAAACCAGCTTTTTCTCCCCTCTCTGTGGAAATAACACCCTGAGCAGCTGTATTTGCTGTGACACTCACTCTCATCTAAAGCAATAATGAAATATTGTAATTCAGGATAAATGGGCCTGAGGTGAAAACAGGCCTGAGAGTGGTTATTGATTGTTTGGAAGGACATGGCTGCGTCTTTCCTCTGGACAACAAGCACTAAATCTTTTGCTCAACCAGGTCTTGTAACACCAGGAAAACAGAAAATTAACCTGTCAGCTAGATCAGCTGATTATCCTTAAAACCCAGGGTATTTTGGGAAGACCCCTAATGCAAATATTGATTGATGTGCCCAGAGGGGTCTCCCCGAGAATCCCAAGCCCTCAATACCATAGCTACTGCGGATTCAGCAGGACTCCAGGTGCACCAGAAACCAACAGACATGGAAATGTGCTAAGAATTCAGTGATAGGAAATGCTCCCAGGTGTTACAGTCTTTTGTTCCCAATGAATCTGTAGCCTAGAGATCAAAAACAAACACCTTCCACCTCCCCAGTGTAGCAGCAGAAGTCATTTCCCATTGAGACCTGCTTATGAGGACACAGCTGAAAAGTGTTTTACCCCAGAGATGGAAACCTCCAGAGAGTTGCAAATACCTGGGCTTCACCAAGGTGACACCAGCTGTCCCCACACCCACGGCCATCAAGCCCATGGCAACCCACTCCTGCACTCACATCACGTCAGGCATCGCTGACAGCCCCATTATCTTCCTCTGTCCTGTCCAAATCCCAACATCCAAAAAGGACTTCTCCAAGATACTCTCCACTGCTTACTGAGAGGGTTTAGACCCCTGAAGAGTGAAGAGAAGAAATAAGGTTAACCCCTTTCCTTCAGTCAGCTTGGTGGCTTGGACTGCGCTGTGGCCCAGGGAAAAGGATGACTGGAAAGAGCCACCTGCCTCTGTGTGTTGTCTCTCCCCCCTTGGCTCAATGGCACAGGCAGCAGCACACCACGGCCTCACTGGCTGCCTTTACTCTTTTCTGAGAGTAAAACAGAGAAGGTTGTGGCTGGGGAGAGAGGACAAAGGTCTTGTAGCAGCTGAAATTTGTCGCTAGAAGAACAGAAACACTGGGACTATTTAGGCTTTTTCAGTCCTTAGAGCAGAGGTGCCAGCAGGTCACCATGCTCTGCGGGGAGCCACGAAAACTGCTGCCAGGCCAGTCTGCCTTAACACACTGACTGTCCTCCCAGAGCCAGACAGCAAATGCTGCAGGGTGAGGAGCTGTGGGTGGATTTCACTGTTGGCTAAAACACGGGAACAACTGCACGAGGAATGTAACATGACATGACAGGCCGGTGAGTGGGTGAGCTGGCTGAAAAAACAGTCATTAGAAGAGGACTGGCCTGGTTGAAGCCCCCACAGAGGGGGATGTGCTAACGATGAATGACAACCACCCTGAGTAGTCCATGTATCTGCAACTGGACAGAGCCACAGTTCCCAGGCCATTTGATCTGCTTGCCTTTACTGGCAGCAGATTTAATTTCTGCTCAGTTTTTCAGCTTTATCACCATATTTGAAGCCTCTCTTCAACCCTCAATAAAACTGCTATATGAACCAAGTGACTGCAGCAAGATCTAAGGAAATTTTGTACACGCTGCCCTAATGAAACCTCTGCATCTTGCTTACAGCCATAAATCTGCCACCAGGGCAGTGGCAATGTAACATGAGCTAAGGTACATGGGATAAACACTCCACCATGCCAAAGCCACTGTGGTGTAGGAACACCTGCAACAACCGTGAAACCTGGGCAAAGCAGAACTCGTTCTGTTGCTGCTTTTCCTTGACTACACTATCGAAAGGCGATAAAGGGGGACATGTATCCAGCCCTACTTTTCATTTTCATGGTGAACATCAACGTTGCCAGTGAAAGCTGTCCCCCATCAGAGCGTTTCACAGGGCTTTGATTTCTCCTCCCCAGTTCTGTGCTCTTGGCTTTCACCGTGATGGCTCTACTTTTGCCAAACGAGCTGATTCAGTATTTGGTTATGTGCCCTTTGCTCTTTTTTTTTTTTCAAATTGAAGCAAAGAAAGGAGCCAAACTGGAAACTTGATATGAGTCCTCTTAATTGCACAGGGGAGAAATCATCTGCAGCAAGTATGACATACAGCAGCAGCAAGCACGAGATGTCTAAGAGTCATTAAGCATTGAGATGCTCTCAAGCTCTTTGGCTTCCTGCAGGATACCAAGCACTTAATCACGAGAGTTTTGAAGTTTTTAAATGTCAAAGATGACACAGCTCTGCATAATGGGAATAGTATCAAGTGGGCCACAGCTGCCAGTTCCCCCTCCTGGGCTCTGTATATGTAATGCTCCTAAAATGGATCTCCAGCCTCACTTCACCAACAGAACTTAAATGATTTCACAATGCAAGAAAAAAAAGAGGAAGACTCATCACAAGGCAATGTCAGCACAGACTCCCCTTCACAGGTTTTCCTTCTGGGTTCGGGCAACCTGTACGACAAGGAGGGAAGCCATGAATTGAGCTGTCACAGGGTTACAAAGTCCAATAGGTGGTCAGCTGATATCAGGGTAGCGTCCCGTGGGACCACCATGTGTGCAGGGAGCAGACAACAACAAACCTGACACCGACCTGCTGTGGAAGTTCACAAAATTCCTGTCTCCTGCTACACAATGATGCCTGGATTAAGGTTACGTTCCTCTGTGCTGCATTTTGTCACGCAGCCGCTATTTTGGTCAGAAAGTCAGCAAGCCCATATTTGGGAAGCTGTCCCACTGAAGGGCAGCATGAAGGGCAGTGACATGAAAAGGCTGCTTCTGAAGGCAGGCCTGGGGTTGCTGCCTGGAGCCACAGGAAGCCCAAATCTTGCCCGCTGCTTCTCAGTAACATGCCAACATCCTCTTCTCAGCCTGACCCTCGCCTCTCTCTCTTCCCTCAAACTGCATCCTGTGGGTGAGCTACTCCCACAATACAAGCACTCAGGGGAAGACACCAAGGGGGATGAGATGAAATCTCCCTTCTTATATGGAAAAGTCTTAGTGCTAGAGATTTAAAATGCAGAACTTAAACCATGTAGGAGAGCTGCAGACACACAGGTGAAGGTCTAAATTGACAAACACTAATTCCTCTGCTCAGAGGCTTTTTCTTTTGCTCTTGTAACAACACACACCTGCAGCAGCTGGACCAGCCACTCCATTTTCTTCAACACCAGCAACAACCCAAGGGGACATCTCTGCCAGCCAGGCAAGGCTGCTGCTGGGCAGCTCTGGGCAAGGGCTGAGGCTGCCAGATGTGCACAGTAACCCAAACCACAGCCACACAGTCCTACCTTTGGAGACAAACTGGCTCAGGCAGGGCAGGCACCAGCCACGCAGCTCGAGAGCCAGCAGATTTAAGCACTGTGCATCTGTCTCTGGGTGATCTACCACCTGCCAAAGGGAGGATTAAAACCGTGAAGAATCTCTTGTCAGTTGTCCTTCTGGTGTACCTGAGGGCAGCAGGGACCAAACAACCTTTTGTCACTTTAGTACAGTGACTGCACACACTCTGCAGCACCAAACCCCTCCGGACCCACACGACAATTAACACCAATCTCCATAACAGTCCAGGAGCTGCACACTGCAGGAGCCAGACAGCTGAGAGCTGCAGACACCACTGACTTCACAAACCCCTCAACCTGTGAGTTTTAAGGCAGCTAATCTCTTTAGATTGCTTGGTTTAGGGTGGTATTTCTTGTCAGTCAAAACCTATTAAAAAGTAGGAACTGGGAAAGGGCTTTTGAACTCAAGCCAGAAAAAAATAAAGTATTTGCCTTGCTTCAAAGTAGCGTTGAATTTTGCTAATTGGCTCACCTATTCAAAAAAACCAACGACATTAATTGGATGTTTCAGTTGAAATAATGTTTTTTATCCAGCAGGTGCTTTGCTGCTCTACTGCAGTGAGAAGCTACGTGTAAACTTCCAGCCCTCGGGTGGATCCATGGATTTACCCCACCGGGTGGACAAGCGCTGGAACTGCAATTTCAGGAAGAGCTGGGCGCATTTTAACAGGTGGTCCACGTCTTGAGCCAGCTTTGCTGGTAAGGGAGACTCGGAGAGTGAAGCCCTCTCCTGGTGTAGAGAAGGACAGCAGAACAAAACCCGGCTGCAAAACCTCCCGGCCTTTTGAATGTGATTTCCCCTCATCTCACCGACACATCAGATTAGGTACTTCTGTTACTGGAATAAAAGATATTCCCTAAAATACAGAAACTATGATAAAATGCATATCTTTATGTATTTCTAAAACCTTGCACAGTCCCATGGGTAGCTCCTTTAACACTTAAATACTTTCAAGTACCTCACAATACAACACAGACCAACTCTAAAACTAATTGCTGTGGTCTCATAGCCAGCACTCCTTACTCTCTTATTTTTCAGGATTCCCACAGCTGTAACCACCTTACCCACACAGCAAAGCAGTGCACAAGTAACAGCCCCTGCAAAACTCAACAATTATTAAAAAAAAGTCATGGTACATGAGAAAGCAAATTTTACCTGTATTGAATACTGTAACCCAAGAGTACAGGCAACACTGGCTCAAATTTGGATGGAAAGAAACAACTTATTTCTTGTCTAAATTTCAGAGCATCAATCAATAACCATTTCACTACTTGAAAGGAGACTTTGAACTACTAAATGTTCACGATATGTACCACCAATTACAGAAGAACAGCACTGGGGAGGGGGCAGGTGTTTCACTTCCCTTGTGTGGTGGCTGGCAACAAACAGAAAACCCCTCTCCAGGTGCTAACAGAGGGGTTTTAACACAAAACCTCACCAGAGTTCTGACTGGCTTGATCTGCCAGAGAACCAAAACACACACTGGTCACTATTCACAGGCTCAACGCGCAACTGGCACCGAAAATACAAACCAGCTCAGGCTTCTGGAGGGCCCTCAAATTCAGAAGATGAAGATTTTGTTACATACAATTTTATTTTAAAAAAATGCTGTAACACATGCTAATAGGAAAATCGGTTCTTTTCATTAAATCCCATTAGTCCTTTTTCTGCTGAGCAGCCTGCTGAGCTGCCTGCTTGGCATTGTTGGCCTGCATCTTCTTCAACCCCTTCTTATTGTGTTTCTTTGCAAATCTCATGTTCCTCAGAAACTTGGGATCAACCTGTAAAAAACAGGGGAAAATAAGCCATGTTGTAGAAGGAACCTGTAAAAACATATATATCTTCAGTTTGTTTTAATTACTCCCAAATGTTGGCTGTGACTAATTCAGATTTTTTTTCCCTAATTTTTTGATAAAATTGTTCTAGCCACCTGTAACCATCCTTTAACAGCTATTTTCCTTAATTGCCATACACATAAAAAAATCCAATACTCCAGCAATAAACCCACAGAAAGGACAAGTAAAGCTGTAAACAAGGCAAACTTCATTTCCATGTCACGAGACATTCTGGACCTGGAGTACCACAAACCAACTTTGGCAGCTGAGCACATACACATGTAATCCTTGGGCAGAGACCAATGCTGCTTCCTCGGGTCTTTCCTTTTTACATTAAAGGCAAAAAACCCAGTACAGAGAAGAGCAGCACCTCAGGTTTTGTCAGCTACTGGCTGGCCCATCCTGTCATGGCTGGGACCAATGCTCAGAACTATCAGCTACTGCTGCACTGAGAAACATTTGCTACTTCTCTTTAAAAAGAATTTTAACCAGCACAGAGGAACATCAGGATTTTGTCCTCTTAACCCATGCACAGTGTGAGGGGACTGCTGGACTGGAGGGGGCAGGACTGAACCCTCACTGAGCTTTGCAGATGCTTTTACATCACATCCAAAACCCTTATCATCACACCTACAAGGCAAACGGAGTCACAGCCCTGCCCAAATCCAAGATGTCCTGTTTTCACTTTCAAGTGTGGAAAAACATCCTGTTCTATCACTTGGAAAATCTCACCAAAAAACCCAATATACTTTCACTTTCATGTGTTCTGGCCAGAAATGCCAATTCTTCTCATTTTGTGAGTGAAAATTCTCTGGATTAGAACAATATTGAAGGATATAGAGAAAGAGACACAGCAGGACTCAAAAGAGAGAGGAACCATCCAGCTGACAGATGTTTGTTTCACTGGAAGCAGCAGTTAGTGATGCCCACCAGAGCAGGACACAGACAAAACTGGCCAATAACTTAAATGCAGTTTCATAGACACAGAAGGGCAGATTTTGTGTGGGCTAGAAATATCACAGCTGCACATAACTTAAGCAGAAGATATAACAGAAACGAAATAATACAAATACTGGGGTTTTTCATGGTTAAAACATGGTGGTTCAACAGCCTGGGAATACCAATGGAAATACTCACCCCTTTGAGAGATTCATATCGATGGGACCTGGGTTTCTTGATGCCATTTCTGTGCCACTTGCGGGCTGTGTGGAAAACAAGAAAATTATTTAAATGACAATTTCTGCTATTATTAAGCAGCTGTAAGAGCTTCCTTTTAAGTGTACCTGACTATCAACACAATGTGTCACTCTCAACTGTACAGGACCAAGCAGGACCTACTTGTGGCCTTTGCTAACTTACAGCACTGATGAGAAGACGCCAAAAAAGAACTATTTTATCAAGGTGCTCATCTTTGGATGGCACAGTATCACAGTCCGAACACCATCCAGTAGCATTATGGAATCCCAGAACTAGGAAGTGACCATTAGGATCACCTCATTCCCCTTGCCATGGGCAGGGACACCTTCCACTAGCCCAGGTTGCTCCAAGCACCATCCAACCTGGCCTTGGACACTTGCAGGGATGGATGGGGCAGCCACAGCTTCTCTGGGCAACCTCTGCCAGGGCCTCACCACCCTCACTGGGAAGAATTCCTTCCTAACATCCAAACTAAATCTGCTCTCTATCAGTGTGAAGCCATTCCCCCTTGTCCTGTCACTACACATTCTTGTAAAAGACTCCCTCTCCATACTCAGTGATGATCATCACAGGATTAATGAGGTTGGAAAACACCTCTGAGGTCATCAAGTCCAACCTATCACCAAACATCACATTGTCAACCAGACAATGTGGCACTCAGTGCCACATCCAGTCTTTTCTTAAACACCTCCAGGGACAGTGACTTCACCACCTCCCTGTGCAGCCCATTCCAATATTAAGGCACCCTTTCTATGGAGAACTTCTTCCTGATGTCCAACCTAAACGTGCCCTGGTGCAGCTTAAGACTGTGCCCTCTTGTCCTGTTGCTTGCTGTCTGAGAAAAGAGAGTGTCTCAAACGTGAAACTTGCAAACATGAAACTTGCCTTTTTCCTGGTTACGTATTAGTTCTATATTGAGCCCAGACAAGCCCTGACTCTCACCAAGCTCTTTACAACAAACACACCACTCTACTCCCGCACGCCACCGCCTCGCCTCGCTGCAAGCCCCTGGCAGCCTGCCGCTGCCACGACCACAGGTCACAGCAGCGGGTCAAAGCCCCTCGGCCCACGCCGCCCCTCCCCGCAGCCCCTCAGCCCCGCTCACACTGGTTGTGCGTGGTGTGGTTCTTGGACTTGGCCATGGTCGCACCTGCGGGAGAAACACAAACGACTCAGCCGGGGGGGCCAGCAGGGGAGAAGCGCCTGCCTAGCGCCCGCCCAGCCCAAGCTCCGCTTATCGCCCCTCTCCGACACCCTCCAGCCCGGCCCGGCCCCTCCCGGCAGCCCCGATGCGGTCCGGATGGGTCCGCGATGGGTCCGGATGGTGCCGATGTCCGGTCTGTTCGGGCCCGCCTCACACGAGCCAACTTCGCCGCCGCCGGCCGAATGAGACGGAGGCACCCGGGGGCTGCCGGGAAAGGGCGCCGCCCGGAACCCCGCGCACGGTGGTTCCGCCCGGCGGTGGTTCCGCCCCGCAGCCTCCCCGCTCCCTGCAACGCGCTGCCGCTCTGCGTCCACCCCGCTGCGGCCTCGCTCCCGCACCGGGACACCCCGCAACACCCAGCGGTGCGGCGGACCCCAGCCCCTGGAGACACTGCTCCCCTTAACAGCGCAGTCCGCAACAACACGGTCCCCACACCAACATGTCCCCCGCCGTGTCCCAGGGGAGGGAGGCGGGTCCCGATGTTCCTGTGCGCTGCAGTTTATCCTCTCGTTCAGCCACGCTCGGGCAATGCAGGCACACACGGGCAATGTTCCTCACGGCAGGGTCACTGAACGCCGTTCGTCTTTATCTGTGTTTGCTTTCAAACACCTCGAGTGCTGTGTCCAGTTCTGGGCCCCTCAGTTTAGGAAGGATGTTGAGGGGCTGGAGCGTGTCCAGAGAAGGGCAACGAGGCTGGTGAAGAGTCGGGAGCACAAGTCCTATGAGGAGTGGCTGAGGGAGCTGGGGGTCTTTATCCTCGAGAGGAGGAGGCTCAGGGGAGAACTCATCACTCTCTACAACTCCCTATTAGGAGGGTGTAGCCAGGTGGGGGTCGGGCTCTTCTCCAGGTAACCAGCAATAGGACATATTTTTATGGCATTGCTTTTATTTTACAATGAGAGGCACAAGTGAATTGTCTAAAGTAACCTAGACTGGAAAAGACAGCCCAGAGACCAAAAGCCCCAGGACCAGTACATGGGAGAGAGACCTGGACATTTTTTTCCAGTCATTCAGTGATTGCTTGCAGAGCAATTGCTTCTCTGCCTCAGGTTCAGATACCTGTGAACAAGTTATTTCTATTACAAAAATAGAGAAAAATAGATGAAAAATAGCAATATTCTTTTTACTGGCATTTTGTAGCTCGAGTACAAAAGCCTGCTCAAAATCCTCCTTGATAGGCAAACTTCTGACTTTCTAAACTCTGTTGTTTTTTTAAATTCCTTCCACTGTAGTGAGCTGCAGTCTTTACTTGTACAACACTGTGGCCAGCTGATTGCAGCCAACAGCAGAGGGAAATCCTGACTTTCCTGATAGTGCAAAGAGCTGAGCTCAGTGGGAGACAGAACTGAGTCCCAGAGGTGTGTTTGCCTCCATTGCATTGCAGAAGGCAGAGAGAAACAGGCTGCCAGGTGCCCTTATGTTGGCCATTAGATTACAAAAACTCTTGATCTTTTCCACTCATTTCTGAGCCTTCCTTCATAGGAAGAAACAAAAGGGTTTATTTTATGGTTTCATCTACCTTTTCCAAGTTCTTTCACTATCCTGCTGCAGTTGTTGTTGTTGGAGCTCCCTGGGAGTCTTTCTCAGCTGCTGGTGAGACCACATGGGATGAGCTCTCAGACAGGTGGGGATAAGAGAAGCTGTGCTTAATGCCCAGGTGAAATACAAGACCTGTAAGACAAACTATTAAAATAAAACTGTGGAAGAGTGTTCAGTTTACAGGGCTGAGTGTAACATATTCAGGGTGGTTTATAAATCACTGCAAACCAATGCAGAATATCAAGTAAAAAGGATGATCCAAGGCAGGATCAAGACCTGTGTGTACCATTGGGCGATCAAGCCCCCTTGAATTGGTGCTCTGATGAGCTGCCACATCTCTAATTATGGCACTACTGGGAATGATTGGCCAGTTCAAAACCTTTAATCATACTTTTAGCTATTACAGACTTAATTAGCGCATGTTACCCCAAGTGTCCTCTATTAAAGGAGCTGTGCTCATTAAATAGGATTGTAAGTACTCCAGCAGCAAAACAGTTATGAAAAAAATCATAGGTTAACATAAAAATCTCGCAGTGCCTTTGAGGACCGTGTTATCTCAGTCACTGTCCTTGCATCACACACGTTTGTGCCAAGGGATCTCTGTTGGGTTTGTCACAGTTTTCATGCTGACACCACATTTCAGCAGACTCCCCTAACCTTGCCTCCTCCCTCCCTGTGAGCTGACATTAGTCTTGGGGTGATGAATTACCACAGCTATTCCCATTTAGTAATGCCAGGGACTCTAGAGAGCTCGGTGCCCAGTCCAAGCACTCTGCAGGTATAAACCAGGAAAATATCACTAATTTCTTGTTATGTGAGAAGATAAGGCTGCCCCCAGCTCTGCACGGTGCTCTCTGAAACAGGGGTGCTTGCAGGGCTGTCCATGGCCCAGCGTGGTGCTGATGCCAGAGCTGAGCCAGGATGAGTTTTACAAGTAGGGCTTGAATGGAGGTTGAGGCCAGTCATTTCCCAAGACATTAAGAAATTTCCTCCCCATTTCCACAGGAAGAAGACAAGGAAAGGCTGCGTTCATGTTGGACACAATGTAGCAGTGTAGCTCTGCCGTGCCCCAGTACAGAGGTGGCCTCTGCTATTCAGTGTCCTCCACACCAGACAAAATCAGTGATAAACAGTTTCAGGTGTTGATTTGGAGCTCAGCTGACTTTGCTTGGCATGGACTGTGGGACACCCCTAAAAGCTGCTCCCCTGGGGAGAGGTATCAAGCAGTGGGGAGAGTGCAGTGATGGTTTCGGCTACCCCAGCTGGCTCACTGCGAAGGTGCCCACTCCCAGCCTGGGCTGCTCCCAGGGCAGCTCGGGCACTTGCCACCCATCACTCATCCTGCCTTGCTCCCTGGAGACACAATCGAGGTGGAGCTGCTGTGTGCAGAGTTGTGCCTTGTCAGGGAGAGCATCCTGTGGGATACGGCCACCTCCATCATCCTCCTTTTGCCCCAGCAGGCAGAGGCAGGGCTGGGCTGTTTGGCAGGTCCCCAAGAGGTCCCTGGCAGGCTGTGATGGCTTTGGGGCAGTTTGTGGGCTGTTCCCAGCTTGTGGGCAAACAGGGCTTGGCTGGGCTGCAAGCCCGAGGTGTGATGGAGGGGAGTGAGGATGACTGGCAGTCCCCAGGGACAAATGGACCAACACGCCTCCAGAGAAGCCAGGAACAACAGGACATGGAGGCACTAGAGGGAGCCTGAGCATAACAGATCCCGCTCCTGGCTCAAAGTGAGAGGACTAGTCCCAGTCATGGAGAAGAGACATCTCCAGGCAATAACTGGAGAGAATCACACAGCAGTTTACCCCTTGACCTGGCATCCTACCTGGCTGTGCCTTTTTTTTTCCCTGGCAGCTGTTACAATTTCCTTGAAGACATGAAGAAATACTTTTCACTTACAGAAAGTGCCAGGGAGACAATCTGGCTCTGTGCATTTGCAATTGGAGGTGAGAAAAAACAGTGGCAACTGGTGGCAACTGTCAGACTGGAGGGTTCAAGAGAGAAGGAGTTCTTGCAAGGCAAAGGGTAGCAGAAGTGCTGATCCACAGCCACACATATCCTTGTGGAATGGGGAGCTGGCGTGGCACAGCCCTGTATGTGCTCCTGGACTGATGGCAGGGACATGGGGACAGTAGCTGAGGCTTGTGTCCCCACTGGTGCACTGCAGTCAGCACCAGTCACAGAGCTGAGGCACGAGAAGAGGTTGGAGACCTGCAATCCTTTAGTGAGTGTGTCCCCCATTAATATTTTCGTTGCATTGGCTTTGGACAAGGAACAGAACCACTGGCTCCTGATCCATTTCTGGGTCTCCCCCTGTCAGTACTGTCACCAAGGATCGGCACAACAAGTGTGAGTCTCTGGCTTAGCTGCAGATGGGCATCAGCACCAGGAGGGGGTAGGGACTGGGCAACAAACACTCTGCACTGGTGTGGGAGTCTCCACAGTGGGGAGATGGATGTGTCTGTTCCAAGTACATCTGCAAAGTGCATCTTCTTTTACACTGTTTGCATTGGGCTAAAAGTTGCTTTCAACAGGGTAATCAAGCTTAACTCAGTAGAAGTCAGAGGAGCAACCAGAAGAGATGGGTGAGCAGGGACCAGAAACAAATGCTCCATCACTACTGGCTGCTCTTGGAGGTTTTCATTCCCCCACAGAGCCCATCCCTCAGATCAGCCCAGACCCTCCACACATTGTCCACAAGCGTATTCCTGTAAGCAGCTTCCTACCATGAAGGCAGGAGGAAAAATCAGGAAGCAGCCTGAAATGCGGCCCTGACCTTTCTCTCCAGGCCTGCCACCTCCTCCCACTCTCCCCAGAGCTGGCACTACTAACAGCTGGTTTCCTCTTGTTATTTTTCCACCTCCACTCCTTCCTCCAGAGGGGAGGCCGTGCTGGTGGCCCACGTACCGGTGACTCACAGGCTGGGACCCGCGAGGAGCCAGCTCAGCCCGGCCAAACTTAGTAACATCTCATTTTCCATTGCCTACATCCTGGATGATGCTGCTGGCTGGGTTCATCACTGGCGGCCTTCTCCAGCTACCTGCGGGGTTTGGGAGGACCAGCAGTAGTTGGGCTGAGATGGAGCAGCCCTTGATGCAGATAAGTTCCGTCTTGGTGAGTGTTTCTCCAGCTTGCTTATAGCTGAAACCCACGAGATGCTCTGGACATCAAAGAGGGCTTTTTGGGCTTGGGAAATGTATAAATAAAGACATAGACAGGACTGAATGGTAGATGCATTTTCCTGGAAGCATTTGAGTGATTTGAGGAGAGCTTAGGGGTTTAAAACTGATTCCCCATCTCTGTCAGTCAGCCTGGTCCATCTGGCTGGATGTCCCCAAATCAACAAATGTCAACTACAATCACAAAACTGAGCCTGGGGCACCTGCAATGTGGGGAAGGATGGTCTGCAAAGATGGAGGTGCTGCCGTGGTTGGAAGCTGAGAATGGAAAATAGCTGGATGACAAGCAGGCTGACTGCAGATGAGCAGGCAGAGCATGGAGACACGGCTCCGGGGCAGCTGCAAGCCCACTGAGCAGGACCCTGCGGCTCCTGGCAGGGCTGCGTGGAGGGGATAGCGCCAGGAAGGGAGCAGCCGTGTGCGCTCAGCCCACGCCTCTTGCTTTAATGGGATTTTCCAGAACACTTTTTGCCCCAGTGATGGAACAGGAAGCTCGCCTGCTGCTTCTGAAGGCTGGGGTGAACGTGTGCAGCCGACGTGACACCTGCTCAACCCGCGCTTCCCGAGAGCCCGGCTGTTGGGAAGGAGGGAGCGGATCCGCAGGCACAGCGTGTACGGAGCAGCTGATCGCTGCGGGGAGGAGGCACACGGAGGCGGCTGGGAGAAACGGAGAGGGCTGACCTAAATAGATGCTGAGCTAATTTATTCATTTCTCTGCTTTATTATTTAACACAACTTCGAAACGGCTCAGGACTTCTGGTTCCTCTCAGCTCTGCTGCTGACGTTGGGATGGGGTTATTTTTTACCTGATTCTTTGCATCCATCGTGTTGACAAGCACAGCACACCTTAGCAGCCTGCTCTCCTGTCAGGAGGGCCAGGCAAGCTATGGGAAAGCTCCAACACAGCCACTTTCAAGCCAGGAGCACAGAAAGGACTTATTTTAAGTTATTTTGAGCTTTTGCTTCACCTCCTGCCTAAGGAGCTGTTCAGATTTTGGCCTGCTTTATGCATTGCTAATAGGGAGATTTATCTCCAACTTAGCTGGCTGGTGAGAGGATTGGTGGTTCATACAGCACGAGGCAGCCTTCAGCCTCCAACATCTTCCTCCAGGCAGGCTGCCAAAGGCAGCCCCAGGCTCTGCAGCACAGGGGCTTTCAAGGATAAACCTGGAGCCTGTCTCACTTCCAGCCAGCCTCCTCTCTGCTCAAATCCTAGCAATCCCCTGAAACACTGTCCAGGAGGAATTTATTACTAGAAGGACACAGAGCCCCAGCTTCCTGGGGAGCTGTTCAGGCTGCAGTTCACCCCACGGGCTGCACGTGTCCTCTGCGAGCCCACGTCACGTTTTAGCACTGCTGAGGTTTAAAAGCCACAAGCTGGTGAAAAAAAAACCCCTGATGCCTGCGCAAGTTGTCTGTATCCCTGCAGCATTTCTGCGCAGGAAAAAGGGACAGGGGCAGAGCTGCTCCTGTGTGAAGTCACTGTTTCCCAGGATTCAAACAGTACAGCACCAACTTGTGCCATGCAGGGTCCTTTAATTTTTCATTACGGCTTGTCACTTGATGTATGAATTTAGGCCAATGTTGTATACAGTTACCCAGCACCTCTGTTATGATTTTTAAATTGGATTATTCATCGACCTGCTTGATTCCTTAAAGATTTCTAAGCAGTAGAATGAGCCCTGATGCTATTTAGCTCGGCAGCCAGGGCATTTCAGCTCACCCGCCTTCATGTTGCTGGAGACGTTCGTGATGTTGCTGGGGGTGGGATAGTGCAACTTCACAGAAATGAAGCAGTTAAGGAGGCTGCAAGTTAAAGTCTTCCAAGTCAGCAGGGAAAGTCAGGCATGGGGCTGTGGAGGTAGGTGCTGCTTCCCTGGCACAGTCAGCCCCTTCTCCTGCCTTCCGTACTTAAACTGGGGCAGTGTGAATCCTTGGCAGGGTCCTGTCCTGGCAACCCATGACAGGCTTTGTGTTAAATGGTTTTAATAAAAGTGATATAGCGTTTAGATATATTGGTCTGAGAGCCCTGTGAGGCCAAAGAGAACGAATGGGTAAAGGACAGAGGCAGCCCAAGTGAATTGAAGTTTTTCTTTCTCTCCCTGTATCCTGGACTGGAGTTTGGTGGATAATGCCCTGAATTGCCTAATGAGGTCAAAAAGGCACTACGTTATCCCACATCATTTGAGGTTTTGATCCCTTGCACCTTAATTGCATGGGGCTGATTAGGATGGAGTTAGGGTAACTGAGTGTCACCTTGGGATTTAGGATCCATCATGTGAGCACAACCCATAGCCTGCAATAGAGAGGAAAGTCCTTTAATGAACCAGAGTGGGTAGCAGGCTTGAGGTGAGGGCTCCCATTTGGCTGCTGGCTCACCTTTATCATCTGCACAGAGAGGATTATTGGGAAGCCCTGTTGACAAAGGCTGCAGCTGAAAAGGAAAATGAATTTCCACACAAAGGTGGTTTGTTTGTGCAAAGCAGAGAGAGAATAAAGAAGCTGCCAAAAGAGCTGACACTAAACCCACTGCTTACCTGCAGCTCATCTGATACCATGACTGAAACCTCTCATTTGCAGCAACGTAATCCAAGATGTTCCTTCTGCAGAGCAAGAAAGTAGGTTATTGCTCAAGCAGAGCTGAGGAGGGATAAAGAGACAAACAGGGCCCCATCCTGCCAGGTTCTGTGCCCTCTGAGCAGGGCTAAAGCCCTGGCTGGCAGCGTGATTTGGGGGTTTTGGAAAGAGTTTGCACGTAAACCCTTTCCAAACCTTTAGGAAAGGGCTGGCTGTGCTGCAGAGGCAGAGCAGCAGGCAGAGTGTGGAGCTCCCAGCCTTGCCTTCAGCTCCAGTCCCTCTAACCCAGGGACCTGGAGGCAAGTGACACAAACCCTGTAATCCTTAGCACTCATGTAGCACATCTCACCTTCAAAAAAAGAAAAGAAAAGGGCTGCCTTGCACCCCCCAGCTTCCCTTTGGCCAGGTTGCCTGCTCCAGCCACCTTTCCCAGGATGCAGAGATCCTGCATGCTTCATTCAGCAGCAGTGAAATCCTCCCCTTTGCAGCACCAAGCAGACCTTGCACTGTTTCTTTACCTGCCTTTAGATGAGCAGAAATCCACTCATCTGTGTCTGCTGATTGATTTTAGCTGTAGTTTTGCACCAGGATCTTTTCAGAAGGTCTTGCTAATTAAGAAATCGTATCCCCATCAAAACCACTAATGCAAACACCTCTTGGTGTGCTCCATGCACCTTCCAGGGGCTCACTGCAGCCAGGCTGTCTCTCTTGGAAGGTTCCTTCTTATCCTGAGTTGCAGCAATAGGAGGTTCCACAAATGCTGCCCTCAAATATTAAGGATTTAAATTATTGATCTGCCCTTGCATAAAGTCAGTGCAGAGAAATGACTGACACCCTTGTTTTTGCTAGTTCAAATGAAAACCTAACTGCACCACAGCTGCATGTGAAGGGGCTGGGATTGGCAAAAAGCTTTGGTGTGGAGTTCACAATTCCCACTAAGAACCAGTGTGGCACAGACACCACATATGCTGTGCCTGGGACATCTTACTGGTTTAAACAGTGCTTGTGCTCAACCCCTTCTGGAAATGGTGCCTAAGGCCACTGATTTCAGCCTGACAGCAGCTGCCCTGTGGGGAAAGGAGTTTTATCAGGAAAATAAGATAATACGGGCTGTGGCAACACTTCCATTAGCTCTGCTGGCGCCCCATACCCTGACACCTGAGTGTCAGCAATAACTGAGCTGGCCCCTGTAGGACTGGATGCACTGGGACACAGGACTGCCAGTGAAGGAGAAGCACAGCCCTCCCCTCTCATATGAGCCTCATCTCAAGCAGTCATTTGTGTTAATTTATGGCCTAATTTATGATTTGGCTGGGATTAAAGCACATTTCCTTCCACAGCCTTTTATCCAGGCTTTTCAAACCGCTTCATGAACCCAAATAAATCCTTAGGAAGTCTCTGGCAAGTGGTTACCTTCAAATATCCTTGGCACTCAGCAAAACTGGCCCATCCAGAGGCAGGTGGGGAGGACAGAGTGCCCGGCTAAGATCAGGGGCAGGTGAACTTCAAGAATTTTCACTAAAGCTCCAAAACTAGCCTTGTTCAAGTGTTTCAATATAAGAAATCAAACCACACTGACATGTAAGTCAGGAAGAGGATCAAGAACAGACCCCAGGAGTCTTTACTCTCTCTAGACACCTTAAAGATCTCTCCTTTGCCCCCTGGCCTGTGTCATCATGCTGCCACCCCTTCAACAGCTGAAGGATCCTGAAAAATTAACAGCTAAAGAATTTTCTTGTCTGCTCTGGCCACCTGAAACAACCTCCTGTTCAGATGCAAGCACTGAAGTGTTTCTTAAAACAGCTCTTCCTCCTGTCATTAAATATTTAAGAGAGCGGCACCAGGGGAAACCATGAGCTTTTATGGAGGCAGGATGGCACAGTGCTGGGAACCACACAGAGCCCCCTTTAAATAGTAATGAAATGGCAGGCTGGCAAAGCTCAGCTCGGCTTTATCCTCCCTTTGCTGTGGTGCTCCCTGCAGCACCCCCAGCAGTGCATCCCCAGCACTGCATCCCCATCCCAACAGCTCCTGCACCGGCCCCAGCGACTGAACAAGCACTGAGGGTCTGACCCAGCCTTGCCTCCCACAGACCCCACAGGGTGGGTGCCTGGGGTGGAGGGCAGGCTGGGATGAGTGCATGCTCTGCCAGGCCATCCCTGGGATGCAGATCTAGTGAATGGAATCATATTGACCTGGAAATCAAGTGCTTGTCAGGACTGATGGGAACGCAGCAGTGCCTGAGCACTTACTGTGGAGGGATGGGAACAGAACATGGAGCAGTCGTGACTGCTGAGGGACACCCCTACCAGTTATTTTGTCTCCTCACCATCACTTTCTCTGCTCTGCCTTATTTTGGGGGGTTGGAAGGTGGCAGAGTGAGAGTGTTGGTGAGTCTCAGTGCTTTGCAGTTGCTGTAGCAACTGTGGTGTCTCTGGCCGCAGGAGCACACGTTCCCTGCAGCCAGCCGGGGTGTGAGCTGGTTCACTGCAAGCAGATTAAGGTTTTCCCCTGATAGCAAAAACCTCTCCTTTTCTCCCCCCACCCACCCAGCAGTCAAAGCCCAAGAAGGGCTGCTGGCTGGCACCAAGAGGTGCAGGCTGGCCCCTGTGCTGAGCTGGAGGGATGCTGATGTGTCTGCCTGCTCCTGGGAAATCTGCACGAGTCAAAGCCTCAGCACCTTCTCCAGACCCTCCACTGCTCCCCCTTGGCTCCTTGGCAAGGACAACCTGCCTTCCCCTAATCCAGCCTTGAAGGCAGAGGGTGGGTTGCTGTAGCCATCCAGGCTCATCCCTGGGGCAACTCAGACCTGAACTCATTTTCACAGCAATTAAAGCATCTTCTTTAGCAGGGAGGGATCAGTCTTGATCAAAACATTCTCAGAAGAGGAGGATCATTACCAGCCTTGCTAAGTTAGTTCCCTGATTAATGACTTTCAAGTAATAAATGCTGAATTAATTGGGTGCCCATTTCCAGCCATCTTATAAGACTGTGCCTCCTAAATCCCGTTACTCCCCCATTTCCATCACCTTTGTACTTCACAAGCCCTGACCTGCTCTCCCTTTATTTTCTCTCTGAGAAACCAAAGGAACAGAGTTCCTTGAGCCAGCCCTTGAAATGTGCTCGTGCCTCTGAGCCTCAGTGACTTGGCCATTGCACTGCTGTTGGATCCCAAGGCATGTTGCTCCAGCGTCCCACCCTTGTGCCAGGACCATCCTTTGGCCACTTTCCACTACAGGGGCCCACATACATTCAGAGCCTGGTCTAGGCTTCACCCTGTATATGTGACATACCTCTTTTTCCCTCCAGAAACGTGACTTTATATTCAGTTCCAATAAAGCATATCCTGCTGGCCTCTGTCCAACACCTCCAACAGTTCCCATCAGCCTGTGGATACATAGGAGGGCAAAGCAAACAAAGGTCAGTGCTAAGGCTTCAGCACTGCTTGCCACCCATGGCTCTGGCTTGCATCTGTTTGGTTTCACTTGCAGGGTTAAGCCCTGGCCTTGCACAAATGCAGAGACCTGCCCTGATTTTCCAGAAAGCCATGAGCTCTGATCCAGCCTTTTCACCTCCTCTCTTTAGTCTGGCTGCAGCTCCCTGCCAGGGAGAGCAGGAATTGCAAGGGGGGGGGGGGGTTGTTCTTCACAGGAGGGGGAAGCAAAAAGGGAGGGAGTTGCTCCCACATTTCCCACCTTGAGGGTCCACCCTCTAAGCACTTCCTGGTGGGAACCAAATCTTCCTTCTGCAGGTGCTGACCTTCACCACAAGATAAGAGATGGGCAATTACCACAGGCAGGGGCTGTGGTAACCCAAAATAGGGTTTTTTACCCTAATCATTGCTCAATGTGCCATTTCTTAGGCGGCGGTTTTGGGGGTGCAGCTGGAGGTTTATTTTCCCTGGGAAGTTTTCTTGAGGAACAGGTTGGTCAGTTGGGGAATGTTTCACTGCTATTTTCAGCCTGGGACGTTTTCCCTTTTTTTCTTCAAAGTACAACAAAAAACCTGTCAACAAGTCACAAAAGACTGATCTCAGTCTAAAATACGAGCCCTGGCACGGGAGGGCATTTGACTCAGAAGCCACTTCCCATCTTTGGAGACTTGAAGTATGTTCCACTTCGTCATCCCGAAGGTCTTTAAACGCTTATAAAAACAGAGTTTATTTATCCACAGTCAGAACAGCCTATCTATTATCTTGAAGGCTGAATTCAGAAAGTTTCTTCAGAAATTTATTGGTTTCATTCCTACCAGTCTGAACAGAAGTTTTCCACAGAGTCTGTCAAAATACAAATGTCTCAATTCCAATTTCCTTCAGTCTTTAGCAAGACATCACATTAATTGTGTTAAAAAGCACTTTTATTAGTTACTGAGAAAGCAGGAGTCTGGCAGCTCTTCTTGACCACTAGCCATTCACTTTTGTGAAGTCTCCTTTAACAGTGCTTTGATCCAAGGCAGTGGTTTTCTCCACCAGCAAATTCAGCAATGCCTGGAGCCAAAGGGACCAGTTCCAGGCAACGATTATTTGCTTCAGGTCTGGAGGGCTCCTACTGTTCCCTGGGCAAAGCCTTTCTGTCCCTCTCAAGGCTTCTCACATTCCCATTGTCAGAAAAAATGGAGTGGTGGAGGCACATGGTCAGCCTGAGGCCAGGCAGATCCATGAGCACAGGCAAAAATGCACACAGAATGGAGAATTTCATCCACACTTGTGATGTTTTCAAGAGGACTCAGGGAACCATCAAACAGCTTGTAGGAGTTTTGCCTTAGTCTAATTCTGCATTAGCCAAAACTGCTCAGCCTGGTGATAATGTGGCTTCTACTTCACAAGGGAAAGGTGGCAATGAAAAAAGCCAGCAATTCCCAGTCCTCCAAGGGGTGAGGAGATTATCTTCCCCATCTGATCTCCATGAGGTGCTCTGGAGTTTCTCCTGCCAGCATTCAGTCATTCTGGAGCTGTGTGAACAGCCAGAAACCCAAACTTCCCACCTGCTTCCTTGCATCAGCCCTCCTGAGTTTCTTGAGCCAACACCAGAGCACACAGAACAGGATGGGCACTGGTCATGTCTTATCACTCCAGCCAGCTGCAGGATACATGGAATTCCCTAGGATACAAGCACCTGGGTCGTTAGCATTGATGGAAAACCTCAGCTCTACAATATATTTGCTGTTGACAGCCCCACTTTAAACAAGGTGTCACATGTTAAGTGGCATCAAATGAGACAAACTGAGGCTCTCATTTCCCTCATGGCATTTTTTTGAGCACTTCCCATGCCACTCCAAACTGATTCCCTGCTTACACTTCAGCTCTGAAAATACTTCCAGGAGTTCCAGCACACACACACTTGTGGAAGAAGCTCTGATAACTGGGATGTTAATGCTGGAAGACTGAGCAGGATTCCTTTAGCTGTCTCTGCTTGGCTGTGGGGAGCTTATGAAATGAAAATAAATAAATTGGGACTTACATGAAATGGCCAAAGGATCAAAACCTGGAGATTTCTGGAAGCAGCTATTCTGGAAAAGAGCATGTGTGAAGGGTCTGGTTATAGGACCCCTCCCTTGGCCCTGTAAATACCTAAATGTTAATGTTTCAAGCTGCAAATATTGGCAGGGCTGGCAGGATTACATGCACCAGAGTCCACAACCACCCCCACAAGCAAACTCACACTGTCACCTTCAGCCAGGCATGCACAGACACCCCATACACAAGGATGGCCAGGACAAGCACAGGTGAGAGTCTGAGGTACATTGGGAGCAAAGATATTCCTACAAAAATGGTTTGTTGTTTGCTCAGGTATCTGTGGAGGGATCCACCAGTAAACAGAAACCCAGAGAGAAAAGATTTCAGACAGGAGGAAAAGCTGTGCCACCCAAAAAGTGCAGCCCAGCTCGTCACAACCCTCCGTGATCCACCATTGGTTCAACACAGACTCACCTGGGGAAAATAAATGCTCTTAGGCTTGAAGGTGGGTATCTCATACACAAGTCTTGCAGTTCCTGCCACCATAAAACAGCTGAAGATATTTTGATCAGAAAAACACCTTCCAAACCACCCTTGGAGGCCTCTCACCAACAAGAGTGCAAAAGATCAAGCCTGTGGGGCAGCCCAAATGAAGAAGGGCCTTCATTCAGCACAGGCCATTCATAGTTTTCTTTTATTTTAGAACTCCACTCAGAATTTTAGACGAGAGATGTGGCAATGAAGGGCTGAGCAAGGTCTGTCACAGCTTCTGCACAGGACATGGCTCCTGCCCCAAACACCAAGCACCATTGCACACGTGCTGGAGGGACCTCATTGCCTCTAATTCAGCCCAGTTTTGCTTTTGAGCACTGGTCTAATCATGATTGCTGGAGGCCAGAAGGTGCAATTCCTTGGGTGCCGGCACGTGATGCTCTCGCATGTGCTGGTTTTACACCTGTATTAATCCAATGGCCTCGTCAGGGCCAGCCCTGACTTCTCCAGGCTCAATGGAAAGGACAATCTGGCATTTCCATTATTTAGCCACACACAGCCACATCCAGCCTGACAAACAGCCCTGTCACATGCCCTTTGCACAGCAGGGGAGAGCCTCAATTACACGGCAGTGGCCGAGCAAGGGCCACCAGCTCTGCTGTTTACAGGAAGCACCGGCACAGAGCATGGAATTAGAAAGACCACAAGGAAGTGAGGGATTATTTACTGGAGATTAAAGGACACGGAAAAACCACAGGACAAATCAGTGGAGCCTAAGCAATGGTAGCTGCTATTTCAGTCTTCCAGCTGCTGGCATTCATACTGGTCATGCCGTGATGGGAGAGTTTGGGAGGAATTCAGCAGGACAGAAGGCTGCTCTGCTTTTGGACCAGTAAAACACACCAAAGAATAGGCCATAAACCTGCTGGAAGGATGGGAGGGATGTCTGTTCCACTCCTTTCCCTCCTCAACTAGTCCTGTGAGTCTTCCTCCTCCCTCCCTAGGTGGGATTCCTGCTTTTGAACTGTCCCCCCAGGCCAAACAACTCTGACCAGACCTGCCTGTTGGCAAAGCAGCTGGGATGTGCCCATGGCTTGAACCCAGATGAGTCAAGATAAAGCATCTCCTCGAACTTGGAAAGAAGTGGGTGGGGTTGAGGTCTGGCATCTCAAGACCTTCAAGACAGCTGCAGTGCCAATAGGAGCCGGAGTTTCTTGGAATATCCATGGAAAGAGGAGAAACTACCAAGTGAGGATTAATACTGATCCTCCAACCCAATCCCTCTCAGGACTACTTCTCCAGGCTTTTAGCTTTATTTTAAGCACCCACAACCTCCCTTCCCCCTTTAAAGTTCAAACCCATCAGCACGGTCTGTGGTGGGAAGTGACACAGGCAGAGCTTGTGGCCAAGCAGAGACATCCTACAAGTGACAAGACACCCTTGTTTTAACACCTCAGTCCAACTACCCAGGAGTTCACCCAGTTTTCAGTGAGATCTGCTTTTCAGCTATGACTGGCCACCAGTATTTCAGTGATTGCTAATGAGCTCTGACATTTGGACTGTAACTGGATTTGGTCTCGTGTCAGTGCGTGCCCACCTCTCCCTGCAGCTGTAAACACACAACTGCTGTTCCTGCAGCTCTCCAGGATGGCTGCACACTCAGCCACACTTTTCCTAGAAAATACTGCAAGATTTTTCCAAACACTTGGCTATACTTTCTCTAGTATTTTGCTCCTGGCAGGTAAAGCTGTTTGCAGTGCTGCTGTCCTTGTGCCACAGCCATGCTGGAGATTTTGCCACCTCTAGTCTCCTGTCACCAGCAGGAAGTTTTGGGATAGCATCCAAACTCCTGCACCAAGCCCCTTCTCAGGGAGCCAGGTAGCCCTTTTACTGCTTCTCTTTCCAAAGACACAGATGTCACTTTGTCATCTCTCCTGCTGCGTCTCAATGCCACACAACAGCAGGCCACCATTATGTGCCAAGTGACAGCATCCCCTGTCCATCCCCACGCTGATGCAGGTTGAGCTTCCACCACCACCACCAAAACAGCATCTCCAGCAGCACCAGGGCCCTTTGTGCTCAGCAAGAGGCACTAATTCAGCCCTGACTCGAGAACGTGGCCATGGACTGAAACCCGAGCCTTGTTCCCTGCAAGGCCCATGGTGAACATGATCCTGCTGGAAATTACAGAGCTCCAGCAAAGGCAGCTGGAGGGAGGCTCCCCGTGGTGAGGAGGAGCCCACAAGAGGCTGCCACTGACAATTCCTGCCTTCTCCCTCAGTCTGCATCCATGTGGCTGAGGGAACACAAACAGCACGTTGCCTTCGTGTTTGACCCAGAGCAGTGCTTGGCTGCTGGTGCCACACCACAGGCTCCATTCGGAAAGCAAACAGGAGCTCACTGGATTTCTTTTTTTTTGTTTGCCCTTCAACAGATAGAGAGAAAGGATGAATGAGCTTATTTTACAGCCTCAGAGGAATACCCGGCCATTGTTGGCTTGACACAGGCTGCAGAAAGTGATGGCTAAGAAAATAAAAGCTTATTCTTTCCTTTATGGGTTGGCTGAAAAGTAAAACCCACCCCAAAAGCCCTTCCATGGGCCAGCAGCAGCACTTCCATCAGCTACGTGGCTGATCCACAACTCAGTGACTTCCAGAGCAGGACTTGACCTGCTGCATATAACAAGAGGAGAGGGAATATCTGGGTTTGCATAATTTTTGAGGAGTCTTGAAGCACACCATGCACCCAGCCTGCCCTCCCCATGCAGATGCCACCCAGCACCATGTCCCATGCTGGGCTCGCAGCAGCTGGAGGGAAGGCAATGCCATCCCTCTGTGAGCATCAGCATAGAAACTCTCCAGAATATTTCCTCCTCCCAGTTCTCTGCATCTAGAAAACGTTGTCACAAGGTCTAACAGTGCTCAGTCCCAGCTGAGGCTCAGGTACCTACAGTGGGTATCTCAGAGACAATGGGACACCAAGGGTGACCACCTCTGCTTTGGAGAACCAGCACTGCCAATAAATTGGTTCAATGACACTTTCTCCCCTCAGAGATGAGGACTTAAGAGCCAGGGCATGCAGAGAAAATAGCCATGCCACAGATGCTCATTTAATTAACTCAAGTAATTTTTACCAGAGCCTCTTGGGTTATTCATTGTAGCCGTCTCTGCCGGGAGAGCCGGGCGCCGTCGCCTGCTGCAGCCTTGTCTGAAGCAGAAACCTGGCTCTGGAGATGTACTCCTCTCCACTCGTCATATAACTTGCTTCTGCCACCAATCCACATAATTTTCACTTATACTGAAGTGGTAAAATCAACCTCAGGAGCTCAGAGTCCGGGAATAGGGATTCACAGTTTGGAGTCTGTGGCCATCTTGTGCAGTTCGGTGACACATGAAGGGAAAGAAAAAAAAATCCCATTAATGATTTCAATTCCCTCCTCAGTAATTTTACCCAAACAAACTTCCCACCCAAACCAGTGCTTTTTAAAAGACTGATTTAAAAAGCAGGAAATGCTAGTGAGTACACTCCTTCCCTATCACAGCTGCAATTCCACTTTTAAACACATCTGACTTCAGAGGCTGGCTTGGATTTATATGGTTCATGCTATTTTTCCTGCTTTATTCAGTGCTCAAAATGGCTGCAAAAAGGAGGTAAATCAGAACCCAGTGATGCAGTTCTGGATGCCAAGGCACCATTTCCCTCCATCGTCCTGCCCTGTGTACACAGGGGTCCAGGGAGCAGTGATGGGCAGGACAGAGGCAACGGGGATTGTGTCTGAGACCATTTCCTCCATATTGCTCCTGTGTGCATAGTGGGTGCATTAGTTTAAGGAATAAACAGTGACTTTCTTTTTAAGGCTATAAATCAGGAGACCAGCTCCCTCACTAACATCAGCAGAGAGCAGAACAGGACCCAGGCAATTTTATCAGCTGTGGCTCCAACCCATGGTCTGTTGGACAAGCAATGCCCCATGGAGAGGATGGGATCTCATCTTTTGTTAACAACAGCCACATACCTGATCATGGCCGTGTAGTGCCCTTAGCAGCAAAACCACCAGCCAGCACCTTCAAGGGGTTAACGATCAAGCAAATTACAGTGAGGAACAAAAAGGGGAATTCACTTTACTTGGAAATACATATATATTTTTTTTTTCTTCTGGACTTCTTAAATGACCAAAGCTTTTCAGGTGTGCTCCACAGCCTGGCATGAGCCACCTCCTGTGCTGTTGCAGCCACTGGCCATGCTTTGCCATCCGGCTGCTTGGGGAGAGGGTGAGAAGAGGGCCCAGTGTGGGGGGGACATATCCCGATCCAGTATTTCATGGATGCCCCTGCGCTGAGCGGGGAGCAGCGGCTGCCACGGGAGCCTCCTTACGTGGAGGCACAGGCAGGGGACTGGCTTGGTGATAGCAAGTCTGCTCAGTCACAGCTCAAATGGCTTAATAGGGACTGGATCCAACTGGTCCAGCCTTGTGGGTTTTGATTTAAACTGCAGTTAAAAGGTGTGATTAGAGGCAGGGGATGCGGTGCCAAGAGCTAAGATGTGAAGCAAAAAACATATATTTAAAAAAAAACATTCCCCTAAACCTATACATATTTTTCTATCATTAACCCTTTGCCTGCCACTGCCAGATATCTGAGGGGCCGTCCGAGGAAACGTTTGACTCTGCTGCTTAAATCCATGGACTGTAAGAGGTCTGTCAACACCACAGAGGAATTTGACCACTGAATTACTGACATTTATGGGTTTGGTATTAATGACAACCACAGCAGAGCTTCGTGGGGACCGACTGAGTCTTTCCTGCCACCGCCTGAGAGCCCCAGTGAGGGCTGCAGCGAGGGCTGTGTTTGGCTGCCTTCTGTTTGGGTTATTCCTATACAGAGTAGAAGGAGGCAGTGCTTTTCTGTCTGGAAACAGTTAAATTAGATCTCTTTTTCCTATCTCAAACTAGTTGCCCAAAAACTCAATAGTTAATCTGGCAAATGGGGACCTTTGGAGATGTTAACACAGCTCAAACCTTCAGACCATATGGATAAAATCGTAACTCAATAAAATTGCTAGTTCTTTATCTTCATGTGGCATCATCACACAGTTAATTTCAAGCTTTCCAGTAAGCTGTAATATATCTCCTAACCTAAGAGCTCTTTTGCATGACACTGAAATAGGTCCCAGCCTATATACATCTGTTGCCAATACAAATGTATGGTTCAGCAGCAGTAAAAGAGGATATAAAAGACTCCCACGTTACAAATGTAGGAGGCAGAGGATATTTTAGCATGGCAGTGGTTACACTTTTGGCAGCTTTGCTATAATAAACTTTGTTTTCAGAGCCTTAAAATATTCCCTGTGTAGCACAGACTGACATATTTGCTTTCAGCAGAGCCGTCTCAGGGGCCAGGGCTGGTGAACGGAGCTCAAGGACGTGGAGGAACTCAAGGAAGATGGAATTAATATCAGCCTATGTTTAAACAGGGTATTTCCTCACAAAATGCAAATATTTACAGATGCCATCAGATCCTGGTAGGACTATTTCCATGCATGCAGATGGGCACTCAGGGGGTACCTGCAGGCAGTGTGCCGAAGCCTGGGGCTGCTTCAGGACCTGGAAGCAAGGGAAAGAAGCTGAGCAGGCAGGCCAGGGGCCAAAAATATGAGGGCAAAGAGATGTAAGACATCAACCTCATGTAAGAAAAGTCTCTGGAGACTTCCACTATCTTACCATTTGATGGACATCTCCAGTCCCTTAACAAGATGCCACTGCTGGGTGCCTGTCTGGATGCTGCCTCGAAGTGGATGGAGCCCATCTACAGCTGGCAGGTGGATGTTGGCTTCCATGTGTCTGCCAAGTGATCCTGGAACCTAATGATCCACTCAGGCATTGAGTTACCTTTGGAGAAAACCAGTCACACCTTAGTGCACCCTGGAAAGGTAAGAGTAGCTGCGAAACCTTGATCCAGGCACTTTTTTGAGCAGAAAAGGGGAGCTCGTCCCACGTGGCTGATGGAAAAAGGAGGCAGCAGGAATGGCATCAGAGCTGTTGCCTGGTCCTGCCTGCTCTCTGCCTTCCCACAGGAAGGCAGGGCTATCCTCCAGGGCTCCAGATACTGTCACTGTGATGCTGAAGGCCGATCACTCTACAAATGATCACTGTTCACCCTTTGCTCTGGGAACTCAGACCGACAAGGGAGAACACAAGGAAGACTGTTTTGAAACTTCAGGATAGATTTCCAGACCCTTAGAGCCTTGGCTGAACCAGAGACAGAACAAAGAGGAGCAGGGGAGAGGTGGCTTCCTACTGTCTCCTGGCACCTGCATCACCAAAGGATATTTCCAGGGGTCCAACCTGTGGTAGGAAAGGGGTGAAGTCTTTGTGTACATTCAGTTCAGTTTGAAGCATCAATTTCTTGCAGAAGGGATATCTGAGAGTCCAGATGGGCCAGGACTGAATAGCAAAGCAAGCATGAGGCCATACTTTGCTCAAGAAAATATTAGGAAATGGACAAAATGTTGACCTGGCCTGGGGTATGAGCTGAGTATCAAACCCAAGAGGAGCCCTGGTAAGTGGGTCCAGCAGGACTTCTCTGTGCCAGGTGGATATGGAGGGCCAAGCTTAAAAATGGGGTGAATAACTGAACAATACCATTTTTGATGTTCTATGCACACATACAACTCCAGAAATTCAACTCTGCTACTTACAGTCTCTAAGACAGCAAAAGAAAACACTTCTTACCATCAAGCCTCCTTAGAAAGGCTCACTGCTGCTTGTGCTGAATTTGGATGTGGTTTTGGCACAGAGGGTTTTGAGACCATGTGATGGCATTATAGTCTCATGCTAATCTGTCCTCATGGTGTGCTATTAAAAATAAATAAAAGTCATGGCTTCCTAATCCACAGGTTACTAACTGTGGGAAAAAAACGTGTTTGTTACAGCCTTAGCAAGTGCTTAAAAGTGTCACACTTTTGTATTTATTTATTAGCAAGTGAATGTATAAACACATTGTTACTGCCCTGAGTATCTGGTGTGCAATACCCACGCAGCTGCTCTTGAAGGACAAAACCCTCACATCTTCAGGAGAAACCCTATGCCAAGGCTGGGGGGCTGTGCAGGGGGTGACCCCAACCCCTTTTGTGCATGGACAGCACGGGGGGTTTGGCGGTGCCTCACCAATAAATGTTATTGCCCCTGGCAAGTTTTTTCGGATTCCTAGGAAGTAAAAGAGAAAGAAATAAGTTATTTTTGATAGTGGATCAGGTATCAAAGGAGTAAAAATAACCAGGTACTTTTTCAACCTGCAGGCTGAGCCCTCTGCCATGAAGCCAGGTGTATGTTCCTGCCTGGGGTGAAACTCCCCCTGGTTCAAAGAGGCAGCACGGCAGCACTGGGGCTCTGATCTCCACAGATGCACGAGGCCCAGCAGGTCTGGATTTCATACTTCAGAGAAGCATTTTCATTTTATTTCTCCTCTCCAACCAGGCAGGTGAGGCAGTTCCTAAGGGGAAATCCCGTGCAGCCCAAGGAACACTTTTCTCATCTTGTCTTTGCAGCACAGGATGAAGAACAAAATGACCTCCCAGATAAGCAATGAACAAGACAGCAAGTGTCTTCCACCAGGACTGCAAGTCCTGCAGGGACACTCCTGTCCTCTGCACACACAGAGCAATGGGGTTCTGCACCCTCAGAGGGAGGATGTGCTGGCCAACATTCTGTTGACCAGTGAATAAAGATGAACTAGGCCTAGAAAAATACCCAACCTGGTCTCTGCTCCAGTGAATAAACTTGCCTTTGAATACCTCTCACACTGAGAATATGCCTGGGTTCAGCCTCTGCTGCTCCTTCTGTCCCAGCATACAGTGGGGCACCAGCCACCCACTCCTAATTAACTTGATGGGTAACTCAGCAGCACAAATCACCTCAAGTTACCTTGGCCACAGAACACAGCGGATCCTTCCACAATGAAACAGCATGGCAGGAATTATCCCAATCCATAATTGCTCTGAGCAGACAATAAACCAGCTTGTGCTGGTGGAAGTAGCCACTCGGAGGTAATAACCCAGTGAGTAACAATAATGGCAGCAGATACTTGATAAAAAGCAGGGAACAAAAGAGAAAGCTTTCTCCATTATACAAACAACGGATGTTTTCTGTTTGCTTCCTTCAGCTCGGGGATGCACTTGGCTGTTTGGAGAGTGCCGGAGCACAGCTCACACGCAAGCACAGCAAGGCGGGTTTCGGGCTGGGGGAGGAAGGGATTGTTTTCCACCCCTGAGATCACAGGCAGGAAAATTAGTTTTCTCCTTTTAATCTTTCTTGGGTTTCTACCCAGCATTTTGTTTTCTTCAAGAGAAATGTTTGCATACCAGCGGGGGAAAAAATTGCAAACCTGTTCTGGGTTGGTTAAAAAAGGGCATTGAAGTACAGACGTGCTCGTTCCCCCCATCTATGCCCTGCGAGTGCCCAAAATTGGGCAACAGGAGGGTTGAGCCATGCTTATCTGAGGAAAATCCCTAAAACCAGGGACTTGCCTGTGCCTGGTGCATGTGCCTCCTGCTCCTGCCCATGGCTGTGAGCCCTCGTTGCCCAAGCTGCTCACACTGGGGGTCTGGCTGCTTGCCCTGTAACTGCTGGCCCACGGCTCTGCTCCCCTGGGCCAAGCTTGGAGCTCACACAGGGACTATCACCCACCTGCCTCCGATGAATTGGTCTCTGAGAGCAGGACACCAGGCAGAGAAAAAAAAGAAATCCCCCCAAGCTCCTCAAGTGCCACAAAGGCACTGGTGTGGTGGGGCAGGTGGATGGTGACACAGCCCTGAGGATGTTTATGCTCGTGGCTCTGGCTCAGCACCAAGTGCCTGGCACCAGCACTCCAGTGATGCCCATTTCACACTTGGCTCCCTCCTGCTTGCCCAGCGATGCCACCTGCCACCTCCTGCCCCCAGGGGGGCTGCCACGGGCAGAGGCATCGGCACCGGGACGGGCTCCCACAGAGAGGACAGGGCCTGAATGAGATGGGAATCACAGCAGAGATAAATCACCAAGATGTGAAAGATGGAATAGGAAAAACCTGGCGGGGGAATTGCAGGGGGGGTTAAAAGATCCAGGTGCCAGCTGGGCACAGCACAGCCCCACTGCAGCCACGCCGAGCTTTGCCCTGCCACATAAACGAGCCTGCAGCCATCTGCAGCACAGAGCGTACCGGGGAAGGCTCTGCAGGCTGCAGGGGCTAAGCACTGCTCATTAAAGTGCCGGGGAAATGTGAATGAAGCAGATGAATGGATGAAGAAATGAATGAAGGAGGGAAGAGGAAGTGAATGAATATTGCATTGACTTGGTGCCTTTCATCCTGGGATGGCAGAGCTGTGCAGCGCAGCTGACGGGCGGGAACGGCATCGGTACTCCCTGGAGAAACCCCCGGTCAACACAAATCAGATGATTTCCTGTTGACAGAGCCCTTCAGGGGAAGGCAAACAGAGAGATGTGGCATATGGATTCATATTAGTTGAAGCACAAGGCTTTCCCCAAACAAAATCCCTCCGACTCCTCCTTAATCAATGTGACAGATCATTACTTTTTGAGTTGCTCTTGTTCTTGCTATTCCAGACACGGGGTGATTTCCATGGCAACAGTATCCCAGCCATCCCAGGCCTTATCCTAACCTCTGTCATCTGCTGTCGAATCATACCAGTGCATAACCTGGGGACAGGAGCAGCAGGGCCACAAAGGTGCCTTTTGGCACTGGGGGGAGTTAAAGACCCCTCTTTCTGCCCTATGCAGCCCAACCCTGTGAGCCCCAGGGAACCTCTTGCAGCCAAGCACAGCACAAGGCTTGCAGGCAGCTGTGGGGAAGAATGTGGAAATGAAAAAATTATTTTTCTGGATGTTTTATTGTGCTGTTCTGGAGCACAAGCAGCTGAATCCACTGGCCAGCTTGACTGCGACAGGGATCCAGGGTGGTGGATGATGGGAGGGAGCTGAGATGCTTGGTAGTGCAGAGCAGTTTAGGGACCAAAACTGGGTGCTTTGGGGAGGAAAGGGAGTCCAGCTTTACTTCTGGTTTGGAGGAGAAATTGTTTTCTCTTCCGCCTTTTGAAGGAAAATGAGTCTGGGATGTGATGCTGCTCTTCAGGTGCTGCAGGTTTACAGGCAACCTGGTACAAGCACCACAAGCAGCACACACTGCTCAGAGGAGCATCCAGCCCTGCTCGAATGTGGTGCCACTGATCATCCCTCAGTGCCAGTTTGATCTACTCTATGGAATTGGGGTGTCATCACCCCCCGGCATCACCCAGCTGCTCCCCCAGCAGCTCACAGCTGCCACGCTGCCCAGTGTGGCCCCACGAGCCATTTTGCAAGTATTTAGCAGAGTATCTGAGGCCGGATGCAAAGCTTAGGGACCATCCATGGGCTTTGAGCAGCTTTTCAAGCTGACCTCAAGAGCACAGAGCCCGCTGTGCCCGGGGTCTGGGCACACAGACACCGCCGTGCTGAACGAGCCGGCGCTGCAAGCCTTGCTCACACAGTAACCGCCCCCGCCGCCGGCACGAGCGGGGAGAAAATCATTTGGTTTTTCCTCTTGCACTTACCCTGCTCCCTCCAGCAAGCAGCTTCCCCTTTGAAAGGCCAGGGAGGATTGAGAGCAGTTGAGTGCCACTGCAGGAACTGGAGCCCCTGCCACTGGGAATGGGGTGACAGGCAGGGACAGGCAGGCAGGGACAGTCGGGCATTACACCTCACCTGAGCTGGCAGGTAAAGCACCTTTGTCTGTCCCTTCTTCACTCATATCACCCTTGTGATTCAAAGTTTCACCCCAGTACAGCAGGATGTTTTCCTGCCAAGTGTTTGCTGCCCTGTCTCTGCATCAGCCTACATTCCACACAGGCTGTGTTGAATTTCATGGTAACCCTGCAGAGTTATTGCCCTATAACAAACACAATTGCTGCACTAGATTCAGCACACCACTTACCTCATCCAAATACTAACAAGCACCAAATGCAGAGCAGTGGGCCTGCTTTCCCATCTTCCCACGGGGGTCTGGCCACTGGGTTTGGTGGTTGTAGGACTGGATCCTGACAAGAAGATCCGTTTGCAGACTGGGCCAGCAGCTTCCTTGAGTGAGGCCAGCTGCTCAGAAACTCACTGCTGGAGTTTTTAGTGAATTCAAGCATTTATTTAGCTGCCCTTCACAGCAGGACAAAAAAAGACGACCTGTTCTGCCATAATATGAGCTAAATTGCTTTACCTGACTGTCAATGGCCTGGACTTGGGGGCCAACAGCTCTTGGTTGAATTCTGGACCAGCTCCTTGGCCCTACACAGTGAAGCAGCTGGTTGGGTTTCAGGCAGCATCTGTGCTCATGCCATGGTGTCCTCCCCAAGTACTTCAACACAAATTGCTCCTCGGAGGACCCCAACCAGAGCCGGGACAGCTTTGGTGCTTGTGGGTCCAAGAAGGAACAGAGCTTTAGGAAGGGACATATTTCTGTAATACTTCAGGAACCACTAACAAAGAACCTAAATATATTCAGATAACTTAATCAAAAACAGAGGTATAAAATACATAACATGGTAAAAGCTGGATTGAACAAGCTATCAATATCCCTTTTATAATTAAAACAGAGGAAAGAACTGTAACTCCTGGGGTTTATAGGGAGTATAGCCCTTACAGGGAGCTAAGGGTATAACCCAGGCCAGGGGTTAACTCCTTTGCCAGCTCTGCAAAAGGATGGGTGACCCTGGTGCCATCCAGCCTGGAGAGCTTTCCAGAACTGGACGAGCTGCAGGAAGAGCTGGGTGATGCTCTAGGGCTGTGTAGGCAGGACCAGAGCAGAGCTGCTCCTTTTCAGCTTAAGATCCCCCGAGTGCTCAGGCAGAGCCAGCCGAGGCTGTGCAGAGCTGGAGCACTGCTCCCTCCACCCACACAGACACCGTTTGGGAGAGAGGAAGAGGGGAAAAAAAAAATCAGAAGACAAATTGACACTTACCTCTGTGTTGTTGCCTGCCACTCCCACCATTCCCCTTCAGCCTAATCATTCTCTTCCTCTTCAATCAAGGCCAATTTGCAAGAGGAGCAGCTCCCAGTGCCTCAGTGCAAAAGCCTTTAATTACTGTCATTTGGGAGGCTGTGCCAGGCTCCCCTCCAGGGCCTTTTCATACTTTTCTTTGGAAGACACTGCTCCAGGACTTGACGCCCCCAGGATGCCATTTGTCAGGCTTTATTTTAAACAAGCACTCACTGCCTATTAGCAGGCTGGGGAGAAAGTTCCTGACAGTCCATCTGCACTGCTGCTGCACGGAGATGGCAATCACATCTGGGCACTGGGCTGATTCTGTCTGCTCCCTGGGGTACCAGCCTGGCACGGTACCAGTCTCCTGCGTGGTGGTCACTACACACAAGTCCTGAGAACTGCATTGTTCTGTCTCTTCACTCTCTCTCCTCGTGTTTCTTGACTGGGCATGTGGACAAGGCTGTAAACGGGGTCAGAAATGGGCAAGGAAAATTCAGAGAGAGCAGGTTGTTAAACGAAGTGGCCCCAAAGCATCCTCTCCCACTCAAGTCCCCAAGCCTGCATCCCCAGGAGCACACTCCCAATTGGAATGCATGCTCCCTGTGTACAGCGTGGGTTTTGGCATCAGCCAGGGGTTTGTATTTTATCCTGCACAGGAAAGCATGAATGCAGAACCTACATAAACCAATTTGGCAGACCCAGCAAGCAGGGCTGGGAAACCATCTTGTTGCTGCCTCCTGCCCCTCCACGCTGCAGGCAGGACACAGGGCTGGACAGCCTGTTGGGATGACACAGTGTGAGCTGCCTTAAACATAATCACAGCCTGAACTGAGGGGGACTCTGCCAACCCAGTGACCTTGCAGCTTGGGCTCAGCACACACTGAGATATGAAAAAAAGGATGCCAGAAAGTCTCCAGATGTCTGAGACCAGCACCTGTGGGACATGCTCTATGAATTGCACCCACCAGAGCCATCCTTCTTATATTGTATCTTTGGAGCGTCACCTGTGGCAGGGAAAAGCTGCAGAGGAGGATTTCTGTGGAGCCTCTGCCAGTGGGTGGCACTGCAAACCCAGCAGTGTGTAAGAAGCAGCAGTGCAAGGGCCCGGGGGTGGAACAGCAGCACAGACACTGCACAGACACAAGTGCTGTGCGTCTCCGGCTGGATCGGGTATGAGCATCGTGGGGATACCACATCGCGGGGATACTGCAGCCTGGCTGGTGGGAGGAGGGAAGCTGCTGGAGTGGGAGAGGGAGGAGGCATCACCAAGGGGTTTGAGGTGCTGCAGTGATGTGGGCTCAGAATGGCGAGCAGGAGTGCAAATCCATCCACATGGGACAGAGCCAATTCAGGTACACGTGGATAACCTTCTCAAAGGTAGGAGCAGCTCATCAGCTTCCCCTGCTGTCCTACTGCGTTCTCTCTGCAGCTAAAAAATCATGTGACATGTCACCCTGAAATGTAAGGTCTCACCTCTGGGGAAGTAGAAAGGCTCCTGCCCTGCACTCTGCAGCTACAGTGGTGTGGGAGGTGTAAAAGCTTTTTGACCACCTTGGCTGTAGGCACAAGACCCCTGGAAGCACCATGGCCACCTCAGACATGCACCAGCCAGCATGACCTAGGGAACCAGGAATCTGGATGGAAAGTGGGCTGTGCTACACTTACATCACCTCCTGCCTGGGTGGGAATTAAAGATCCTGAAGCAGCTGGGTAAACCTGGTGAGTGGTAAAAAAGGCTCTGAACTGAAGGCCAGCCTGGTTTTGAGGGTCCAAGTTCAGGTCTAGAGTCCTGCTCCGGTTCCAAAGTGGCTGTGCCCCTGTGCCACACACCCCTCCTGGCACAGATTTTACCTCCCGTTGCACCACATCCAGTGTTTCAGTGTTGCCTTGACCAGTTAATTCCCAGGAGGTCTCCAATCAGATTTCATATCCCCATCCAGCCAAAAATGCTCTGACCCATCCAAGGCAGTAAATGCTCTGTTCTTCCTTTCACTAACAGGCAACAAATGAAGGAGCATCTTCTTCCCCCATGATGTCCCAATGGCAGCTGAGAGCCACAAAGCTTTAGAGGAATGGGCTTGTGTAGCCCCAGTCTGACTCCAGGACCATGAGGCTTCATGCTGGGAGTGGGACACCTTTGAAGAGGAAGCCAGAGGGACGGGCAGGGAGCCGTGAGAGAAGAACTACCTCTCTTGGGTTGTGCAAAGGGAATTTGGCTCTGAAGGGCTGTACTCTCTGCCTGGTGGGGGGCAGCACCATCTGACAGCCTCTGCCCCCATAGGAACAGGCACTATTTCCCTCCACAGCATCCACACAGCCTTCCCTGCTAATGGGTATTTTCTCTGGCAGGAGCAAATTCTTCATCCATCAGACTGTGGACTAGCAGGAGGCATGAGTGCAACCTCAAAAGGAGGATGCTCCTGTTATCAGTGGGGCTTCCTCCAGCATCTTCCTTCTGCAGGGAACATGCTGACTGGCATGGTGGGGGTGGCTGCAAAATCCCATCTCCTGCTGCCCACATTCATGCTTACAGAAATGCCTTGGTACAGCCCAACCCAGACTGGGGAAGAGCTTCAATCCGGCCCTTCTGCTGCAAATGGATCTGATTTGCTCCTAGTGCTGAGCGCTCTGTAATTACAGTACATCCCACTTAATCGGGATGTGCTTAATTGGGAAATCCACTTACCAGGATGTCACCTAGGGAACCGATTTAAGCTTGATAACACTTAAGAGCAATGCCTGCTGCTTTATAGGGAAGGTAATTCTCCTACAGGGAGATGCCTTCAGGTGGCTGAATCATACTCCTTCTTCCAGCAGCATCCAATGCTCCTGGCTGCTTGCTCCTGCAACAGATTTCAGCCTTCCCCTTAAGTAGGTTACAGGCAGGAAATACACCAACTGCTACTGCCAGCTCACTGCTGTCCTCTGCTCCAGCTGAACAGGCTGCCACTGCCACGTGGGCCAGCACTCGGCTGTCCCTTTGGCTGGACCCGCACACCAGCACACCCGACCCCCTTCCCCGTTTGAGGATGGTTTTCCTTCCACAGATGGGACAATTTCTGAAGTGCACGACATGCTCAGGCTTGGCCAAGCTGTTCTTTGCAGCAGAAGAGGGGCCAGGATGACCTGGTCATCACCTGAATCAGGGCAGAGCAAGACATTTGGAGATAACCAGCACCCCTTACTATTAACCCCCACCCTTGTCTTCCTCCCTCCAGCAGCCAAACACAGCAAATGCCCAAGTGACAAGAGAAAGGGGACCTGGGATCAGTCCTTAGACTGAATGTTGTGTCAAGCACGTGGAGAGGCCAGTTTTCTATGGGCTGAGGGTTTATGTGACCACCCTGAGTATCTGGGCATGAAAATATGCATCTTATATATCTTATATATGCATCACAAATAACTGCTGAACCTCTTGATCCATCTAGGCAGAAAAGCAGCTTTTCCAAAAATAACAGATTCCCACAGATTTTGTAGTAGTAAGAGCCAAAGGAGAGAAAACTTATGAATATCCTGCTCTCCACCAGCTCTCAGAGACAGAAGAGCACTTTGCCACCTAACCTCCCCATGAGCCAGATTTCCCTGTTAGAGGGAGGCCAGTTGCTCCAGGACCATTACTCCTCCAACCTTTTGGCATCACCTTGCACCTCTTCTAAAGGTGAGCCCTTGGATGGAGGCTGCCTTTGCTACCAAAACATCTGCTCTGTATGGCAACAACACAACTTTTCAAGATGCTGTGCTGATCTTTTTGTTCTCACCAACCACGAGGAGCTGGGGTGAGTCAAGGCAAACTCCTTGGATGCGTAATAGTGATTGCCTTTCAGATGCTTGAAAATGCAATAGCTTGACATCAAATGAGGGATTTTTATGGCTGCACATGTTTTGTGCTTCTCTGAACAAGCCAACTTCCAGATTAGCTACATTGGCTTTTTAAAGTGCTATAAAATATGCAAAGGCACTTGTAATGTATAGTGATTTCTGTAAAAACAGGAGGTAAGTGCTGAAATGCCTCCTGATTTATAGTTTTGCTTCTGCTAACCCATGCTGGGAGAAGGGGTAAAAGCAATCCTCTATTCCCTTTTTGGCTTCTTCAAGCCCAGAGGCAGATGGAAGACAAAATGCCAGGTACTACAGAGCTTGTGCCTTTCAGCCACTCTGGTAATTGCAGAAGAGAAAACTTTCTCAATTCCCAGGTATCACAGCCAACACCACACACAGCAAACACCTTTCCAAGGTGCAGCACAACATGAATGGCAAAGCTGGACCATTGCAGCAGCACCTGGCTGGGGCAAGGTAAGCCAGGCAGCACCTCCCACGAAGGTGCTGGACCTAATGCTGGATGGAGGGTCCAAAAGAGCAAATCATCATGATGGACCATGTTAGCAGGGTCAGGCCTTTGCTTTCCTGACAGCAGGGTCACCTTGTCTCCACCTCTTGTTCCTGCCCCTCTGTTCCTTCACACTGCTGTAACACAGCCAGAAACCCACAAGGCTGTGCAATGGGGTTGCTCCCCCTGTCACTTGCTTGTGTTGGCTTAAGTATACATGCTGAACCATTACCAAACATCATGTCCCTCACAGATGTCTCAGGGGCTGGGCTTACTTTTTGCTAAAACTGAGCTGTGCAGAGGCTTGGCAAAGGAAAACATCCCAGCGACTGAGGCTCCCATTTTCTGAGTCTGGATGGGAGGAATAAAGTATCAGTTCAAGCTCCATTTTAGCTTGAGGAGAACAGCATCATTTATGGGAGCCAAGCAGGTTCTTCCCCTCCCCTGCTCCAGAGCCAAGCTGTCCTCTCACCATGCCAGGGCCAAGGCAGCGCTGCCACCGCCGAGGGCTCTGTGGTCAGTGCCAGCCACTGCTGGCACTCAGTGCCACAATCACCACCAGCCAACACAAAGGCAAGTGTTGCAGCCCTTATCTGGCGTGGTTTACTGCAGTCAGGCTCAGACAGTGCCTCTGGAACAGAGGATGAGTCTTTATGAGCTGGAAGTTTTTAAGCGCGTGCCTTAGTGCCAGGCGTGTTCAAACCCATCCATCCCTGCAGAGCAACTGCAGCTCTCTGCTGCCAGCACGAACAGGTAGACCCTGGGCTGCCTCTCGCATCCATTTTTAGACATATAAATGGTTTACAACAACCTGGAGGGTCGGCAGACCTCAAATCTTTAAATTAGCCCTGTGCATTTTTGTATAAAAGCGACACTTACCTTTAGCAGAGTTTATACAACACGGATTTCGTGTGCTTTGTTACTGCAAATTAAACATAATTATTTAACAACTGCCAGTAGCGCTCTGTGTAACCAGCAAATGCATGACTGCATCCTGAAAGCTGTTTAACATGACCAAGGTTAAAATGCAGATTGTTTTTAAGGTTTTGAGTGCACTTGCTGTCAGATAAGAAGTGCCAAGTCTAGCGCTTGCAAGTGTGACCTGGCTGGACTGGGCACCTCCATGCCACCATCAGGATGATGGAGGCTTGTTTGAAAATACCTCAGTTCCCTGCCTGTCATCACATTGGTAAGAGATATATGAGGGGAGGAGATGTGGAAAGGGAAAAGTGTCCTCAAAGGTAAAAACCACACAGCAAAGACAGAATCAAGTCTTAAATGCTAAGTGATCCTTCATTTATATTAGCAGCTCCTGCTGCTTGGTCCCTGCTCCATCCTCGGGGTGCCAGAAGCCTCTCCTCCTCTCATTTCTTTTTGGGGGTGACACTGAGCCAGCACACAGCAGAGAAGCTGGATGAGCAGTGCTGGCTCTCCTGCTGAAGTCCTGGGACCTGAGCATCCACCCTTTTGTTTTTGAAAAGACTGGGGATACAAACCTGTGTTTTCCAGCTAATTGCAGGGAGCTGGAACAGCAAAACACAGCAGTATTTGCTAACTGCAAATATTTGGAGACCTCAGTCCAAACTGGATTGATGCACCGAGTGTAAACATGGGCAGGGAGAGTGCTTTGGGCACTCCAGCATCTCATGGCTAATTAAAGCTGGGAGAAATTTGTCTCAGCAAGTTGTGAGCCATGTACTTCTCCGGTGTGACTAAGCCACTGTGCGATATCTAATTTACCAGGAGGGGTGATGTGCTGCCAGCTAACCATGTTCCTGCAGGCAAGGTGGGCTAATTGAATGCAGTTTGATGCTTCAGGGCAATCCTGCCTGCCAGCTTACCTGCACCATCCCAATCCCAATCAGCCTTGCAAACAGCAAGACAGCTCAGTGGGAATTTTAATTGTGAAGGAGTATTCAAAAAATCCTGACAAAATCCAAGGGCCTGACCAGAACGACGGGTTCTTGTGGTTTATGAGTGGCTGTTTTTCCAGTGAGGTAAATTGGGTTCTTCTCTTGCAACATAAATGCTGAAACATGCTCCTACCACTCACAGGACCTCAAGGCTCTCAATCTCCTCTGAGTGCTGTCCTCAACCACGGTAAGAAAGTTGTGGTGCTGCCTTGCCTTGTATTAGTGATGCAAGTATCAAAATTAATTTCTTTATAAATAGCTTATTACCAGTGACTCTTTCCTTTGTCTCCAGTTCCAGCTGGAGAGAAGGAAGTCACTCCAGCAGCAATGGCACATTTAACAGCAAAAAGACATTTCTCAGAGAGTACAATTGAGTTACAACAGATGTTGGATTTTGGGGACTGCCCTCTGCACCCCACCCTGGGAAAGGGCAGAGGAGCTCAGAGGTCCTAGTTTCCATTTCATATCCCTATTGTTTCCCTGGAGTGAAAATGCTTTTTTCCTTACCTTTCCAGCCCAACCTGACTCACAGGCCAGGCTCATCCCAGTTGACATCTGGCCCCATTTTGCAGATGTGCCAGTTTTGGCCCATTTGCCAAAGAGTCAGTGTGGCACAAGGAGCTCTGCCCTGGGCAAGGGTAAGAAAACAGCCACCCTCCAGGGTTTTTGGTGGTCCCCACACACTGGCAAACCTCCAAAGGTCCCCTTCTGAGCACCTAGGAATCCTCACCTGCCCCCATTCACCTGGGACAGCCTGCCCTGGGGGGGGGTGACCTTGCTGGCTGGATTAATGCTGTCACTTCCATATTTTGTGGGGTCAATGACACCTCTCCTCAGCCAGCATTAGTCAGCCAGCCACCATCTCCACAGCAGAGAGGCTCCCAGAGGACAGGCTGAAACTGCTCATCTGGAGACAGAGATCATTTTTAGAGGGAAATCCTGTTCACTTCCCAAAGTGAGGTAGGTTTTTACTGACGCACAGCCCCAGCCAAACACACTTGTGGCACCAAGTGCATCACTGAAAGAAAAGGACTTGCTCTGTCAAAACGGAGCTGTGGTTTCCAAAGCTAACAGGGAGAAAGGGCACTGTAAATACCTGGAGGAAGCGTGGGCATGGCTTATTAATAGACACTTGCTGTGAGACTTTAGGCTTTATGACAAGGCTTTCAGTGTCCTCCTGGTGTCCTCAGATGCCCCGTTCCTGTACTGAGCTCTGGGCTCTGTAACCATGCAGCACATCCATCAGACCTGCCAAATTAGATGGGGCACAGAAGATGGGTTAATGCAGCTCATACCAATTCTTTAATTACCTGAGCATCCACCATCCATGTTCAGCTGGCTGGGAGAAGCTCCTGTCCCTGTCTCCTACAAAGGATCAGATCTGGATGGGTAAAGAGTAGGGCTTGAGGAAGGCAAGCAAGGATGCTAAGTAGGGTCATTCCTCAAAAAACCTGAATTTCAGGGGTTTAACATTGCCTGAGCCGCCTGAAGGAGTTAATTGTGTTATCTTTACACCCTGATTCATCCACTCGTTCCCCAAAAGGCTGCACAAAGTACTTGCTCTCTGGTTTCTCTCCCGTGCTGCTGTCAAGACAGCTCCTGAGTTTTGCATCAAAAGCCACTCCCTGACATTTAAGGCTATTATAGGCTGGACCAAGTTTATGCATTCCTGCTTAGCAAAGCCTAGTCTAACATAGGGTGCCTATATCCTTTGACTTCTTTCCCAAAGAAAGCCATAGCACCCCATGTAAGTGCTGGAGCAGTACCCAGTCCCCATGCTGACACACTACAGGCACCTCAGCACGGTCACACAAGCTGTGTTGCCTTTTTTTCAGATACAGGCTTTTCCATCAGGCAGAGTATTGGACAGATGGACTGGTTTTGGAGAAAATTGGCTATTTGCCTAGGGAGGGAAAACAGTTCTCAAACAGCCCTCCTGCCCCAGGTGATGCTGGTGAAAACATCCATGGGCAGTAAGGAACCTTCTCAGAGTATCTTCAAACTCCTGAGCTATTTCAGCATTTCTCTTCTCAGCTTGTGGATTGATCAGGGCCCAAAGATGCACAGACTCATGTCATTAAATGGCTCTTTCTGTTGACATTTTTATTTTTAGGAAACATTACCGAAACATTCACCATTTCTGCTTAGAGGTAATGGAAAAAGAGGCAAGCTCCAAATTCTGGGTGATGAGGACCTCAAGCCAGGCAGCCAAGCTGGGCTGGGATATGGCCTGGGTTCCCTACTGTGTTTACAGTCTGTGCCCTGAGCAGGGACATGGCTGAATTGTGGCAGTGTCCTCAGCAGTTGCTGGCCACTCAGACCCCTCCTCAGGAGGCTAAAAGCATCTGTGTGCTGAAGACAGGCTGGGATCAGCAGCAGCCAACCTAAACAAAACCTCTCTCAAAGAGACTGCTGAGCACCCAGGGATGCTGCCTTGCCCAGGATTCTGACCCAAAGGGACATCCACGGACAGCCCCTCCCCTTGGGTCTGCAGGGGTGGAGGACGGGAGGCAAGCTGTGTTTCTTCCTCAGGATCAGTTTTGTGGCTTCACGCTGGATCCCTCCTCACTCTCTGTCAGGCAGGTCTGCAGGGAAGAATATCCTGAAAGAGAGAGAACAGGAGTTACTCCAGACTGAATAAAGCCATTGCAAAATACATTCCTCTGACATCTGCTCACCAGTGGGATAGTGCTGGAGGGATGTGAGTCGGACTGTTTACACTCTTGCCTTTCTGTCCTTCCCAGGCATGGGGCTGGGCTGGCTCCATCACACCCTGGCACACTCTGGTGCTGCTGAAAGGACTGGTGGATGCCTTCCTTGCCTGATTTCAGTGATGTGGCCATGGTAACCCATTGGACCTAGAACCAACTGCCTCAAGAAAGCCACAGGTGTCAACCCAGCAGCCACCTATCAGAAGCCATAATGTACCTGGCAGTAAAAGAAACCCCCCTGAGCAGCAGCATCGGGGCACAGAGGCTCAGCTAATTTCTTTCTGCCTTCTGTCTGTCCCAGATTGTGATGGAAACATGGGAAGCAGTGCTGGCAGTGGGTGGTGACTGCAGTGCTGTCATACTCAGGCTTTGTCCTCACCTTGGGACCTTGCCTGTGCTCTCTGCCCTGTCCATTATGCCTGGCACAGGCAGCAAGGGGCTGCCCACCATCCCAGGACTCAACCATTCAGGAGGAACCACCAGGTGATAGCTGGCTAGAGAGGGAAAGCACATCTTTTGGAGGGGATTTTGCATTTGAGAAACTTTGGCAAATTTTAAGTCACTCCAGTTTTGCCCCTTGCAGTAATCAGTGGAATATTTTGGAAGTATCTGTCAGAAAACCAAGTGTGCCACCAAAACACAAATGTGGGGTGGGGGGTGTGTGTGCGTGTAAATTAAAAATTGAGGTCGAAGTCATCATATTCTCTCCCTGATTTTCACATGGATGCTATCATAGGCTGAGACACCATCACACGCCCGCAGCTGTACACGTGTGGGATCATACACTAATTTATAGCTAATGAGTCCATTTTCCTGGCCTTTGCCAACATTGAAACACTCCTATTCTCTGCAAAATCCTTTCCCAAAGCACTGGCTTTGCCCTGTGGGGTTGCTGAGCAGCCCATCCTGTGCAGCCCACGGTGGGTACTCGCAGGGTGCCGATGCCGGAGCGGCCACAATCGCCCCGTTGTGTAAAACGTGGAGCGCCGGGTGCAGCAGGGAACACTTGACCACAAAGACCTGAGCTGTTCTTAATAGGGCTCTTGTAATGTTCGCCCGCTAAGAGCCTTAACTTCTTACTGCATTTTGCCAGGGTTTAGGCAAAGCAGGGCTCCCAGCAGGGCGCTGGATTGATTTCCTTTCCCATGAAAAGAGACTTATGACTCTGTATTTGTTCCTTGTCCCCAAATCCCGTTTTTTCCAGGTAGAGGAAAGAGGAATTTGATGGATTATAATTAAGAAGGTGTTGTTCTGAACAAGGAGGGTACAGGAAGGTCAATGCAGGATGTGGCTGCATTGCCTAAGGAAAAGATGTTTTAGTGGTAAAAGCCCCATGAGAGAAGGGCTTTAGGGTTCTTCTTCCCCAAAGAAAGCAGGTGAGTATCTACAGGCACACAATGGTTGAGTTTATTTTGGCTGTAGGTGGACACTGGGCTTTCTAGGTCTCCCTCATACTCTGCAGTGATGCTCAGCAGTGGTAGCAGTGACAGGAGGGTGGGTATTTGTACTGCTCGAGTTAGGAAGCCCCACTGCACCTTAGGCATCAGGAAGGAGACCACAGAGACAAGACCACAGAGTTCAGATATATAATAAAACATAAGTAACTGCTAATATATAATATAACCCTTCCCAGGCCTCCAGCACCATTCACCCCAGAGCCCCAGAGCACTGTACAAACAGTAATTAAAACTTCCCAGCCCCCAGCTTTGCCAATGGTGCTGAATTCATTTTCCAGTGTGGGAAAATAAGCCTTTCATGATTAAGAGAGACAACGCAATTTCAACAGCAGGAGAGTTACTGATGACACATAAGCTGGGGTGTGAGCCCTGGTGCTTCCCTGGCAACAGGAGGCTTTTCAAGATGAGAACAAGTGGCTTGTCTCTTCTCCATCACGCACACTATGCATATCTACTGCTGCAGTGGGCAACACAAGACTACCAGGTACATCCATTCAGTCCCAGTAGCTACAATCCAAAGTGCTTTGCAGAATTAGAGGCTGCAGGGAAGCAAAGAGCACAGGAGGAAGATGCCTGTGATGAGCCCCTTGTCCAGTTGCTCCTCCTGAAGCATCGATCTGCCTTTATCAAGCACTGGCAGGTTCAGTGTGCCCCCCTGCTGACCATACTGCTGATTTCCTTCCCCAGAAACATGATGCCAGAAACATCCTTCAAGAAGGAAAGGGATACTGAAACAAGCAAGAGCTTGGCTTAGTTCAAAGTTTGCATGCAGACTAGAAACACTGACCCTTTGCTTTCTGGTTTACTTTACACAGTAACGACAGTCCAACATTAAAAAGCCTGCCTCTCTCCTGGTTCTGGCCTGCTCCATGCTCTCTGGAAACCCCGTGAGAAAAATCTTACATTGTTGAATGTGGACACAGCCCTTGGGTTCAATATGAGCCTGTAGGAGCTACTTGACAACATCTGCTGCTTCAGGGTTTTGCTGGAGCCCTTGGCCAACATTCCCTTTCCATGGTTAAGGTGCTGGTCGCCAGTGCCAACCCAGGCAGAGCCTGGTTCCTTCCCCTCTTACCCACCCCTGCCTTGCAGGCAGGCCAGCCAGATCCCCCTCTGCCTCTTAATAGCTTAGGGAATGCTTAAGGACCTTCTGGGAGGAAAAAGCAATTTTAACACAAAATTAAATTTCTGCTTCAAGGAAACAGGGTTATCTCCCTGCTCTGCCACCACTGCCTCACCTGGGGCTGACATCGGGCTGCCTGGAAACACAGGGCTTGATGAGATGTCCCATGGCAGAGGAGAAGGGTCCAGAACACCAGACATTCAGGCTCCCCCCACCTTTGGGCTGTTTCCAGACACATGCCAGCACCACCTGTGTCTGCTTGCTCCAGGGAGTGCTCCTGTGGTCTCCCTGCAGCTGGGGAAGCGCTCATGGAGCCGGCAGTGCTGCGCGGAGCGTTATTAGTTATTTGTAATGGATTTTCCATACCTGTCATTATTTCCAGCCCTGAGTGTAGAGAAAGGGACAGTCACTCTGCTGGGAAGTGGGCTGGCTCAAAGGGCTTTGCTGAAGCCTGTGGTTTTGCAGTTCTGCTCTGGAGAGGGCTGGGGACTCACTCTGCTTCTCTCGTCATCCCTGCAGGCTGATCTCCATGGAGAATGGGGATCCGGTTTGGGCTCGCTATGCTTCATGTGTGAAAGGGATGGCCCTCTGTAAAAGAAAAAAAAGAGAGACCTGGAAATCTGCTGCTTTCATTATGCTTTCTTTGGGGCTAACTTACTTGTTGGAAATCGATGCAACCATGAAGAAAGCAGCCCAAGGGACTCTGCTCAGAGTGCCTAATGCCTATTAAATATATAGAGAGAGCTGGGAGAGAAGTAGCAGCACTGAAACAGGGAAATATTCCCTGTGGATGATGTGATTTCCAATTAATTTCTCATGGAGGGGGTTTCCCACTTGCCCAGCAGGCCTGGAGGAGGCCAGGAAAGTGCAGCAGAGAGCAGACTACCCTGCACAGCAGTTTCACAGTCCTCACTCCACCATCTTTCTAGAACTCAAAATTTATGTTTTTCACTCCAAGCCAAAATGATGCCAAGCTACAGCTATCAAAATCCTTCAGGCCAAAGCCATGTTCTTTCTCTGTCCCTGCTCTGATCTGAAAGGTGATTTCCCAGCTCAGAACTATCAGAGCAATTACTGTGAGGGAGCCATTGGTAGGGCTCACAGTGAGCCCCACTGCCTGGCATAGCTGTGCCAGCACAGCCCCACCACCCCCTGCAGCTCATTTACAGCAGCAGAGCTGGGGCAGAGACTGGGCTGAGCTGGAAGGGCACAAGGTTTCTGCTCGGATGGCACCCTCTGTTTCTAACCTACTAGAACTGTAACAAAGCCACAGGTAAACAGGAATGGCACTTCAGTTAAGCTGGATCAATCAGAAATGATTTCCCAGATGGCAGCAGCAGATGGAGGAGAGCCCACCCTCACCCAGAAACACGTGGCTGAGGGTCACTTCTCCAGGGGCTGAAAACAGCATTTGTCTGAACTGATGGCCATGAAGACATTAGAAGGAATGTTTCCTTTGGAGCAAAGGGGGCAGGTCTCTGCTTTCACTTACCACCTATCTGTGGCAGCTCTTTCCTCCTCTTGGCACCCAGTTCTCATCCCTCAGCTGACATCCCATGGCACAAAACACTAATCACATCCTCCTCCTAAGACGAGATAACAGGGAAAGAGGCTTGGCAGGACAAGGGACCTCCCAGCAGCCCCTGCAAAGCCACCCTCGTGGCCTGGGGTCCCCTCATGCAAATCCCTGTGGTTCTTGTTTGCTGAGCTGGGACAAAGCGGGCACTGGGGCTTTAGCAGATGTTGGTCAGAAAATAACCGTGAGAAAGGAATAAACCAATTAATTGCTGACCCACTGACAGCCAACACCTCTCCCCCACCACCTCCTGCACAATAAAACCTGTCTCAACAGCTCAAGCAGATTTAGGGTGGCTGCAAAGAACCTAGAGGAGAAAAAAACCCCTTTCCCACTCCAGCTAATAATATTTCCAGATAATCTGTTTGAGGCAGCACCCTCTGTGAACCAGGAAAGCCTTTAAGAGCCGTTAACACCTTTATTCAGACTTCCTCATCCTCCCCCAGACAAGCTGTGATTAATTACCCAATCCACCCCGATCCCCCTGGGAAATAGCTCTTGGTCCGGGCGTTCATCCCAGGATTTGCAGGGTCCCTCTGTGAGAGCAGCTCCTGCTTTTGCCGCTGGCTCCAGATAAGCAGGAAAGGGCTGATAGGGAATGAACTGCTTCCAGCCATGCACTTACATCAGCAAGGGTGGTGGATGAGGGGAGGAGGGTTTAATGAGGGGTCTTGGCAACGTTCATGCCTTTTTTTTTTGGCTGGTATCCACAGGCATCACCAGATGGACTGTCCCTGGAAGCCCATCTCTGGGAAGTTGCCACTCGAAGCACAGCCTGTTTGGTTGCCACCTGGATTTTCAAAGCCCTCTTTCCAACTTCATAGCTCTCTGACTTGGCTTGCTCTGAGGATACTTGCTTTCCTACCATTTTCCAGCACTACCAGAGGTGTTGGGGATGGCAGGGAGGAAAGGGAATTACTACTTCTCAGATTGCTGGAGTATCTGGGGTGCTGTGCTCGAGAGGTGCCCCAGTGTAGGGCATTGCCAGACCAATGCAGCTCATAAAACTCACCCTGTACATGCACTCTCCTGCCTGTGCCACCTTCTTCATCAAACCCCAGGGTAATCCTTCCATCCCTAAGGCTGCACACAGCCCCTTCTGGCCACACAGAGGGAGCATCTGAGTTGCCACAAGGTCAGGGCATTGTCAAGCAATTAACTGCACCCAAGAGGGGCAAATTCTCCTTGTACCAAACACCAGTCTCCGCTGCATTACAGATGACAGACACTAAGCCCATGTCTGTCCACCACAGCCCTTCATCCATGGTAACTGTAGTCCTCAGGTTGTGTAAGGATTTACATGTTAATGCCCATCCTGCCCCAATCCCCTCTGCTATGGCAGGGTGGAGGCACAGGTCTTCTGGAGGGACTACGGTAGTGTCACACACATGGTTTATGATTTCTCTCTCTATACAAAGGCCCCACAAATCCCCTTTCTTCAAGGGAGACCTGTGTCTCCCCATCACACCCACAAGACCTGCCCACATTCTTGCTGGGAGGGTGTGAGAGAGGGGTGCACTGTGGGACTCGCATGTCCACGTTGTGCAGCCATGGAAAACCTATAACTGAGGAGACAACTGCCACAGCAGCCTTCCTTACAGGTTCCATGGTTTCATGACACTTGGAGGAGCTCCTTTCTGTTGAACCTTCCCCCTTTGGCACCCAGTGCTGTCCAAGAAATCACCCCTGTGCACTGCATGTCATCTGCTGGCCTATTTACACCTCAGAGATATCCTGGCCCACCACCACAAAGCAGCACCTGCCATCACTGTTTTCTACCAGCCACCTCTAGAAACCTTCAGCCAGGAAATAAAATCAGAGAGCACAGCAGCAGCTCAGGGGTCTCAGACAGTTTTGCAAATGAAAACTGTTGTCCTCTCCTTGTTCTCTTCTCCTCATAACCAGAACAACATGTGTAGGTTATTTTCACACAAGATTACTTTAGGTTCAGCATCTCCTGTGCTCTCTGACAAGGTGCCAAAGAAAGAATGAGGGGAAAGAGAGAACACGTCTGCCAGATGGGTGCCAGCTCCCCCAGGATGCTTCACAGCCCCAGGTGTTGGTTTGCATCACACCTACACACTCTGCTTTCTGGGCTAGGCTTGGTTTCAATACTCTATTTTTAGCCACGCTTTCAAGAAAGGAAAAAAGAAAAATCTCAGAATCTCTGCAGTTTCTTGAAGCCTTTGAGAAAGAGAAAGCTGAGGAGCAAGCAGGCAGGTGAGAGGGCCACAGTCCTCCTCCCTGCTGAAGGCTTCAGCCAGCACAAGAGATGTCTCTGCCTGTCTTCCAGTCCACATCCAGGAACAACAGCCATCGATTAGGGTAGGCCAAGTGCTGGAGAGGTGCATTCCAGGATGGAACATGCTCCTGTTCTGCCCATGGTATGGGCATAGGTGTAACTCCTTCTGTGTGTTAGTCCTCCTGCATCCGTCCCGATGGCAATGTGTGGTGCAGATCCAGCATTTTTCACATGAGTCTAGTCACTATTTGGATAGGAGATGGGAGGAAAAACCAGGTGCTGCAGGAAGTGGTTTGGGTGATTTAGTAGGTGGCATCTTCCCTCTAAGTCAGGAGCACGATGAAACTCCTTGGCTGGGAGTTCAGGGCTCTGTGCTGCTGCAGGTGTTGCTATTTTAATGACATCCCAAGCTTACCACTTGTGGTCACCCAAGATTCCACCTCTTGTAAGGGTGGAGGTGTTAGCTCCAGTGTCCTGAGCAGGCTCCAGTCTCCAATTATGGTCTGCTGAGCCAAGAGCTGCAGGAATTTCCACTGGATGCATTATTCTTCCCTCTCTTTTCCTGCTATGACTGAGTAAAACTACTGAGTAGTTTTCCCAGGTGCCAGAAAACAGCATTTACAGAGGCATTTCAAATTAAAATGCTTCCCATTGTCTTGAAAGAGCTTTTCTTGTTTTGCCTCACACTCTCTGCTTAGGGTCCATCCCAATCCTATTGTCTGCTTCACCTGGCTTGTTTAATTTCTCTACTCAGCTCTTGGCTTTGCTCTCCTCCAACTCACTCTCAGCTGTGAAGGTCACAGACATTCCCAGCTTTGTTTGAATTAGGGCATCACCCCAGCTCTGCTCTCCATCACCAACCAGGAGGGTATCAACTGCACCTTGGTCCTTGACAGGAGATGCCAGCTGCCACCAGAAAAGAAATAATCGATTATGAGACTGACATTAACGAAATATGAGACTGGGGCTTAGGAAAGACTAAGGCCATAGAAAGCATTTTAAATAATTCACCATCCTGAAAGTAAAGCATATTAGTGGGAAAGACATTCGGGTCCTTTCACAGTGACTTCTACGTAACCAGAGCTGATACTGCGAGCTGACAGCAAAATGAGACTAGTGCTGGGTAGGGAATCCTGGCATTGCAAAATGTATTTGTAAATCTTGGTTTCCTCCCTTCCCCCCCCCCAAAAAAAAAAAATTATTTGCAAACATTAAAATATTTTGTTTTGGTAGCATTGTGTACAAGAAAACGAAATCCAAAATAAAATAAAAACACAAAATGCTGAAACAAACTGCAAACCCCAGAGACATGTGCTGGCAAAACATTCAGCCAAATCACTGCCTTCTGCAAAAATGCTTCTATTTTGGCAAGCCCACAGTTTTCCGGGGGTAGACTGATCCACCAGAGACTTCTGAACTCACGGCAAGTGGGAACGGAGGCTGAAGAGAGACACTGCGTGGGAGGCGACGTTTAAAATGTCGCCGTTTCGCTTTTCTCTTGAAACCACTCCAAGGGCCGCGGGGAAGGCGTTGGAGAGCAGGAGCTGTGCTTTGGCTGTCTGGGAAAGCTGCTGCCAGAGCATGGGCAGAGCGTGGGTTTACCCAGAAAACCCCTGCTCGGTCACAAAAACCCCTGGAAGGGTGAACATCATCTGGGCAATTGTTGCGAATTTATCTCAGCAATTAAACGCAGTTCTGTTCACACAGCAGATTTGTCTGTATTGGTTAAGCTAAGCTTAGACTAAGAGGTTGTTGAGAACATTGTGCTGGTGGCACTCCCCTCAGCTGCTTGTGGTGCTGGGGTGGCAGCAGGAAGGGACTGTCACAGCCAGGCAAGTGGCACCTTCATTATCTTCATTATTCTTGGCAGAGGTTGCTCTTCATAGGGCAAAAGTGTTTCACTGGGGCTGGGGGACAGGAGTGAATGAACAGTGCACAAAAGGCATGGGTTTGCTCACTCTCACCCTACACAACTCACCTGCACATAAACTGCAGGGCTGGATTACAGTCCTGGGTCAGCCCTAGACATGTCTTCTCCGGGATGGCAGAACGTTCCCAGCTTCCTTTGGAGGCCGTGTTGGCTTCTGGGCATCTGTGGACACCTTGCAACAACAATGTCATGCAAAATTCAGACTCAGTTCCTTCCCTTGCCGTTGAAAGTGCCGCAGAAATCCCAGTGGGAAATTCCTCTGAGATGTGACAACACCTGTGGGACAGCACTCCCTCCTGCTTCCACCAGGCAAGGAGGTCCTGCTACTTGTAAGGATGCTGTAGCCAAGCCAAGTGAGGAAAGACCTGTGAAAGAAACACCTTTTGTAGTTTCACCTTAAAAGGTCAGCTGTGTTACTTGTCATGCAACGTGCTCAGAACCTACCACAGGTGATTAAACAGCCCGGAGTTATTAGATCACACATCGTATAATCCTCCCTGTACCTGGCAACGTGATTAGTTATGATTCATAAATTCCAGTAGTGTTATGATTCCCAAGTGGATGCAGTACACCAAAAACTCCCTTCCACAGCTTTCGCAACAGAAAACCACGAGGGACTGACACAGGCAGCAGAGGAGACCCTCCTTAGGCTGATACCCATGTTTGGGGGCAGCAGTGAGAAGGTGGGTCCTACCTCCTTATTTTTAAGGACACAACAGGATTCCTCACACCCTTTTCCACCAGGATGCTGTGAGATGCACAAGCCACCTGGGAGGTGGCTTGGGACAGAGCAGTGACACTTCAAGGAGGGGAGGCAGCCCAGAAGGGGGTACATAGGAAGAAGATGCTATTAGCTGATTAGGAAGAGAGAAAGGGCAGAGAGAAGTGAGGCCTGTCTTCTTTATCTTGGCTGTGGGCTAGGGGTGAATCACAACAAGAGAGTTTGATTAGAGAGAGCTTGATTTGTGAAGTGGATGCAATTAAAACCTTGGATCCTCAGGGTCAGGTTTAGTAGCTGCATTAAACTGAATCAACTCCTGCCTCACTGTGTGCAAGCGAGGGGATGTTTTGGCTCCTCCACTGTCTTGGAAATGCTCTTGCTGCAGCTCTCCAGGCCAAGGCAAAATCCAGCTGAGCTGCTGAGGATGAGCAGGAGCAGTGTCTGTCTCCCTGAGCATAAAAATGGGAGTGCAGAACTGGCCTGAGAAGAGGTGAACTAATCCAGGGAAGACAAATCCTTCAAAGACTATTAAATGCAAAGGCAAAAATGATGCCTCAGGAAAATCTCAAGTGAAAACTAGTGTGAGTCAGTAGCAGTATGCAAGAGACCTCCTGAAGGAGCTCCTGTGTTGTCTTCTTCCAGAGGTATCTGCTCTGGTCACTTTGCAAGAGAAGGAACGGGGCTAACTGGACTCTGGATCTGATTCCAAGTGGTTCTTACCTTAGATGAGATGAACAGCTGCCTGTGGACACGGCTGGATCTCTGGAGAGCATTGCAGTCACATGCTACCAACAAGTGAGAAACATCAGCTTTGTCTCAGGCAGCACTACTGGGGCTTCAGGAGGAAGAGCTGGAAACTCTGGTGTCAGGAGCAGCCACTGCTTCCCAAAGCTCACCTGCCACCAACTCACACACCCCCCAGTCCAGATCCAACACTCACCCCAAAAGAGAAGCACCATCGAAGCTGGGGAGGTGATTTGCCTCATGACCATCCATCCTGATGTCATCACAGTTTTGCTCTTGAGATGCAGCAGTGTCACCAAGTCCACAGGTATAAACCCCCATTAAATATTTCATTTTCATCAACTGCTTGCAGTAAGTGCCTGTTGAGGAATTAATGGGAACGTTTTCTATTTGACACAGAGATACTTTCAATCGTGAAAGATGGCTAAAAATAAAAGGAAATTATACTGTTCAGACATCTCTGGAGGTGGAGACAGGAGGGGGAACCGTCAAGGAGAGCCAGGGAAGAGATTTTTGTTAGAAGTGGAGAAAGGCTACTTATTTTTACAAGCAGAAAATGCTGGGAGGCAGCCTGACTTGAGGGTCTGGAATCTGTCACTCACCTTCTCTATTAATAATTTGACCTCAACTATTTAGCGTCTGAGCCAGAGTACCAGAGTTAGGAGTCATGACAGTCTCTTTCTCTGGCTGCAGGGGGTTGGATCACCCTCCTAAAATTCTCAGCTGTATACGTTTTTTTTTAATGTGTGTTTTCCTTTTTTCTTTTTTTTTTCTTTAAAGCAAGACCCCAGACTGTGACACAAAGAAGACTCATTTTTTGTGGGATGTCACTGCTGAGTGTCACCAAGCCAGGGATCCCATCTATAAGATGGCAAGAGGTGACAATACACAGCCATTATCAATTGCTCTGTCACTGGGGCTGTGAAGGGAAGAAAACCTTACTCTGCCACCCTCCCCACTGAACTGCAACCTAATTTAAGTTCCTAACTGAACATATATATAACATATTGAGTGTTTTTGATCTGCTCTGGCCTCGAGTAAAATGTACGCCTTGCCCTCCATACAGGTGATCAATGAAAAGGGGAGAGCTGGAAAGTAGGACACTGAAGCTGTGGAAGATTTCATGTTTGTTATCTCTTGTTTCTTCTCTGTAGCAAATCAAAGACACTAGAAAAATATCAAAATTAACACAAAAAAGGCACAGTTTTGTTCTGTAGATGGGAGGTGAAAAGTCTCGAGACCTTCCTTTCCCTCTGTAGCACCTGTTTTTAGACATGCCTTTAGCAAAGTGCTCTGCCCTCACTGATAGGGACTATGTTCCCTGAGCCACATACAGTAATTTTAAATGATCAGGGGCTTAATTAGCTACACTCTTATTTGTATTTTGAGCAGCCATTTTAAGTTAAAAATATCATTCGTGTTCAGTGTTTTAGGAGAGCATTCCTATGCTAACCCAAATGGGAAAACATCTTCAGTACAGAGCATTTTCGGCAAAATCACCACTAAACACTGAAATGGCCTAATCAGTCCCTGTACTACTACTTCTGTTGGCAGATGTGTTGAGCCCCAGGGGCTTAAGGTGTTCTTGCACCCATTTTGGCCCTGTAGATTCGGCGTGAAATGCCTTGCACTTTTGCTTGTTCTCAGTTTCCTGAGATAGCAGATAGTTGGTGCTTTCCCTCTAAACAGCTGGACTCAACAATTTTTTAGGGGGGAAAAAGCTGTTCTCTGTTAACCAGCAGGATTTACCTGCCTGCTGCCACATTTATAATGGAGCACAGAGGAAGACTGCAGGGTGATTTCAAGCTAGGCATCTTCTCACTGCACATAAACAGCTTTTTATCAGGACTATTCCATGCCCCAAGAGGTTTGCTTGTGAGGGCTCATGAGCAGCCAAGTGCAGCACAACACTGTCCTGGGAGAAAAGAGACAATAGGAACCATAATGAAGCTGGATAGCAAGGGAGAGATGTTCTGCTGGAGCTGTGATGCAGTTGGCTTGTGATAGACCCTGACCTTCAAAGAAGGAGAGGGAAGAATTCAGACCTCCTGTGAAGAGGAGATTATTTCCCATTAGTCTTTCTGTTTTTTCCCTAAAAGCTCTTGCAGAGATGTACCTGTTTCCTGTGACAGACACAGGAGCTCTTCTCCAACAAAGGACCTACCACACTGAAAACAGGGCTGATGCTGACTGGTGAAGCAAAGACAGGAGTTAAAACCTTGGCCTCAGAGGGGAAAAAGGTCTTTGTTTCATGAACAGTCCTCAAAGAGTGTCCCTTTCAAGAATACAGCCAGCAAGATGAAATTGCCATTCATGCATTTTAGAGATGTTCAATGTACTAGGAATTCAATTAAGAAAATGTTCCACTGCAGGAAGCTCAAAAATTATCATGATTGTAGAGGAAGGAAATGTTTTTAATATATTAATTTTTTTAAAATTACATCACTACAGACAATGCACTTATGTTTGCAGCATCCAGGCCAGTAAGGACACCAGTTTCTTCAGCGATGGGGAAGAGTGGCAAGAAGGTTACAGAGAAGCAGATGCTACAAAGTATGTTTTCTGCTGGATAATGGGCCCTGAACTGTTGTCTAAAAGAGATAACAGCACTGGATTCCTTGATTTGACCTGTAGTCTTCACCTGTAACTCCCTCTACATCTTTTCACTTCAAGAGCCTGACCTAGATGGGGGCAACATCAGTGGTTCAAACAGGGCTGTGAACTGAAAGGTGTTTCTGTGAGCTTCCCTCATATCCCCAGAACAGGACAGGGATTTACTGCCTACATGGTTTTTTTGTGTTATATTTGCACAGTGCCAATATCCCCAATCCAGGGAGCATGTGGGTGGGTCCCTGCTGCTGCCTTCGTACCTACGAAATAAAGTAAGGATACAGTTCAAAGCAAAAGGTGTTCCCAAGCACCTCCTCAAAATAAGTCTGGATGGGGGAGGTGGGTTGGTTTTTTTTTATTTGCAAGGACAAGATATCACATGGAAAACCAGGAATAGAATAAATTGCAGGGGAAGGAGAGGAGGAGGAGGAGGAAATCACTCCTTTTGCATTTCTTGTTCCCTTTCCAAACCTTGTGCATGCCATGGTTTTAATTAATAACTCTGTCACCCCTCCTAGAGTTCAAACAAAGGAGTATAAGGAGGATGTATTCCAGGCACGCAGGTACCTGGGGAAATGAAGTGATGGCTTTATGTTTCAAGGCCTCATTATGAGGCTCCAGCTCTTACCCAAAAGTTGTTCTCTGCCAGGAATTATCTGAACCACTACCTCAGGAGACCACTTTGAAGCTGGGTTCAATATTTAAAATTAAGAAAAAAATCAAATACATTGTTTGGAGGTTAATTAAAATAAACAGACGCACACAAACACAACCACCAGTGAGAACATTTATCTGCAGGGCTGCTTTACCACTTCTTCCTTCCACCTGACACATGCTCATACACAACCACTACCACTCTCCTGACACCAAGATTGGGAGCATCCTGCTCCCAGACCAGCCCCAAGAGGGAGAAAAAACTATTAGTGCCCAGTTTGGAAACTGAACTTGCTGAGCATCAGTGATGCTCTGTACAGAGCTGCAGCACTCAGACCTCTGTGCAGGCAGTGTGTTGTTTCCTAGTGGTGGCTGCTTGCTTGGCACATTCCCCTTTGATTTCAACCTCAGCTGTGTTCTGCTCTATCCAGGAGTGGCAGCAAACTCTGTTGTTTGGGTTTGCTGTAGAGCACTGGGCCCATTTACCTTTCCCTCTGCAGTTTGGTACCTGGCAAACTTGTGCTGCACATCTCAATATACTTCCCACCTCCATCAGGTAAGAATATCATCCATTTTACAGGCTGGGAAAACAGGACCTCCCAAGACCTCACAGAAATAAGGGACAATCTCTGCAGCCCCCACTGACCTCTTTATTTTTTGAGCAACTCTTTCCCCTTTGGGCAAGTCAAAGAGTAACTAAAACTATCTGCAAATAACTTCTGTGGAGGTAGCAAGTACCTCGTAGGAAGTTGCTGATGTGACACATTCAGGCTGTCACTGATCATCACTTTCCTGCACAGACAGTTTGATGATACTGCTTCCCTTAATTGCATCAAAAATTTAAGTCAGGAGATCAACAGTGCCATGAAGAATTCACAGGGAAAAGACACAATATCCACCCCCCTAGGAAGGTTGCTCCAAAGAGACAGACCCTGCAACCAGAGCTCAGATGGTTGGTAAATGGAATGACAGAGAGACAAAATTCTCTGAAACTGCTGTTGCCATTTTCACGGGGTTTTAACAGCAGGTAAGATTTGATAACTCTGCACATCCAGTGACAGAGGCTGTGGTTACTGTTGATTTCCTTCTGGCCACTCACAGAGTGCCAGCTGTGCCTCCATGGTGCCCAGTGAGGACCCATCTTGTGATAGGGAGTGACATCCTCTCTCACAGCCCCACCGGCTGCTTCTCCTGCAATGCCTGAAAAAAGCACCCGAAAAATTGTGTTTGCTGACCTCACAAAAAGAAGCTTTTTGAAAGTACTGAGTAATAAAGGAGATATCACCATATCCAAAACACCAGCAGCAGAGAATAAATATCTGACGTCAGACTCAGCCTTTCCCCAGACACTCTCCCAGCCAAACCTGCCTTCCAGCATGTGAAGGCCATGGCCTTTTTGGTTCAGCAAATTCAGGACTTTTCCCTGGCAGCCAGACAAGACACAAACTCATGCCCCTCTACATCAGGCTGTGGTGGAAACTATCGCCTTTCCAGAAGCTTCAGAGATGCTTGATGAAGGCACCAGCACAGCTCAAGCCCGGGTGAGTTCCTCATCCCAGCCTACAATGTGCTTTTTGAGTGGGCAGTTTAAAAGGATCAGAAGGATGAGTCAGGGGAAGGATTTCACAACAGACCAGCACATTTGGTGGCTAAGGAGAAGTGTGCTGGTGTAGGAGAGTGGGCCAGCTGGAGGCCTGGGGAGCTGCTAATAAATAAGTCTCCAAATGGATCGAAAGATTATAGCACAGAAAACCAGGGCCACAATCCTCCAAAATCAGTGTATGAGCAGGTGCCAGGGACTTCATGGGAAGGACCTGGAAAAACCCATGCTAAAAGCCAGAGGCATGGGGGAAAAAAATGCAACTAAAGCAACCTCCAGGACAAGCATGGATGGGTCCAGGAGGGTCTCTGGTAACATGGAATAAAGAAAGAACAGGTAACTAGAGCATCATGGGCAGGACATGGCACGGCAGGCTGCCTCATGGAAAGCTGCATTGTGGGTTACCATAATCTCCATAAGAACAGATGAAATGAGCTTCAAACCAGGCACAGCTGCCACCCCAATGGAGCTCCAGAAACACCCTGGGGATGTGTGAGAGCGTGAATGCTTCTGAACCAAAAACAAAAATGAAAAGACCCGGGAAAATGCAAAGGGCGAAACTTGGCTAAGAAAGCAGATCTCAGAGGGTCTGTTTTGTGAGTCACCATACACTGCTTAGTTGCCCTCCCCCCAGAATCACAGTCCTCACTGCAGTTATGTGGACAGAGCCAGTCTGCAACGACCCAGAATTTAAAATCATGATGAAAGCCCCTGTTTGCTTCCAAAGAGCAGAGAAACCAGAAAAAGCACAGTGCAGTCAAATGCAAAAGCATTTGCTCTTTCAACACCTACGAGCACATTTTTCTTTTTATGATCCATTTGGAAAACAGTGTCTTCTGCAAAGAACAAAAATAATCCTCCCGTCAGGCACCCCGAGGCATGGCAGTGGTCCCAGAAGCAAATCACCAGGCTCAGATCTGCGTGACGTTAGGAGGCTTAATGAGGGTGACATGTCCCGCCACGCACCGAACACACCTCGGGAGAGCGCGGTGAGGCAACAGCCCTCCTCAAAACTGGGAGCTGCAGCCTAATGCTGGCTGATCCCACTCCCTTCAACCGCCACGGCCACGACAGCCCACCACCCAGGCGTGGGGTGAGCGCCCGAGAAACCCTCCCAAAAGGCCGTGTTTTCTTTTTTTGGCCCTGCCAGATGAGCCTCCAGTACACCCGAATCTCTGCCTCGCGGCTGTTGTTCTGAACAGCCTCCAGTATTTCCCCCAGTGCCTGGCAACTGGTAGAAACTGAGGGCGTATTTTGGGGTGCCCTCGAAGGATTTCAAAGTCTAGAGGTCACATAAAACATGAAATAAAAGTGGGTTTATGTTCAAAATACAACCGGGGGGGGGGGAGCATTATTAGCAATGCAACCAGGTGGAAGAGGGGCTTCTCATATGAATCGGGATCCCATTTGCATTAGATTAAAGCAAGAGAAAATTGCCAGCAAAATGGGATTAAGAATATTTATGGATCCTATTGGCATGATGTATGTGTCTCCCAAGTGATGGAAACTGAGTACAAAATTGAAAAACTTCAGCAATCCGTGGGGGAAAGCAGGCAGACTGCAATGACTTTTTAATGCTTTATACATTTTTTGTGGAAATCTGGTGCTCACAGAAAGCAGTTATAATAAAAGGTTTGAAAGAGAAGGTGAATATGGCAATGTTTTGTCTTTCTGGAAAGATCAGACCACCTCAAGATCTCAAAGCAGTTTTCAAATTCAAGGTCTCAACTGCATAAGTAAACTTATGTCACATACCAAACCCTTCAGATGCAACGATGCCAGCGACTTATATCTGCCCCTCAGGGGCTCTGAATGTTGGAGTATTCTGCTTTTCTTCCCATAATGCAGAAACCTGGATGCACAGATCTTGAATTCCTAACCTCCAGTACTTCCCAAGCAGTCTTGAGTAGAGAGTGCACCGTGGTTCAGAATTTTAAAGAGTGAGGAAGAAACTGCATGGAGAAGGATTTGAGCACAAGCTTTAGAGGGTAGGAGGCTGAATGCTTTTTACAATAAAAAACCCCAAACCACTGAAGAACAGGAATCTAAAATGACTTCATGGGCACAGAGAAAATAATAGAAGGAAAGTCTGAAATGCAAAAGGAAACCTAACAGAAAACTGGACAGGCAGAGACGCAACCTTGGTGTTTGAGATCCAGCTAATTACCTACTTGATTAATTTGTATTGCTTCCTTTATTTGACAGCGGTTTACTGTGGTTCAACACCAACCTTTTCTGAATCAACTTTAAACATGTCAAAATGAGTGCCAGATTTAAAATTTAATGGATGTCTGTACACCTTTCTTCACCAATATAACTGGTGTAACCTCACCTCCATTTCTACTGGTGGAGCTACATGTGTTGGCAACCCTTTCAAAAGTGAGTTAATATTTCAGCATGAAGCACTTTCAAAGGAGACCTGCATACCTTCCTGTTTCCAGGAGTGCTCAAAATGGTATCAGATTTGGCTTTAAAAGCCTCAATGCTGCTGGTAAGGCACAAGTACAAAGCCTCAAAGTGCCTGATGAAATCACACACCCTTTCCATTTATGGCCTGTTTCCCAACACACTGGGCTTTCAGTGTAGCTTCCACTGTCCTTAAATGGGATTCCAGAGGCCAGCATTCCCTCATCACATGCCTCAAGGATCAGAAGTAACTGCCTTTCTCTGTACTCCTGCAACTCAGATGCAGCTCCGCCAAACCCTTGCTCCTCCAGACTTTTGTCTCTCAGCAGAAAATGGGCACAGGGTAGAGAACAAGCAGCCAGGGGGTGCCCACGATTCCACCCCAACACCCAACCATGTCCAGGAGGAGCTGCCATCAATCTGTGTCAGTGTTCAGCCATGCTGGAGCTGCTGTGAGCAGCAAAGTCCTGCTACTGCTGCCTCCCTCTCCCACCACTACACCACACCTCTACCAAGGGGCACTAGCAGCCTGGCATTTACAGCCACTGCATTTCCACATGACCATAAAATCAACAGAAAAACTACAGCCCAACCAAGGTCCCTGTTCAACCTCTACTGAACCACTGGCTGTTGGGTCAGTCAGTGGGATTTGGGGCAGAGAAAAGGGTGGAGGTGGCTGCATTTGACTGGAGCCCCAGGAACACAAAGTGGCTTTTTCCTTCATTATCCACCACATGGGGTGGCCAAGATGTTTTACTTAAACTGCCTGCCTTTTCCTCACCATACTTCTCTCTAAGCTAAAGCTGGCTCCCAAGAGACAGGGTACCTTTACAGCCCCCACCCATAACATCCTTTTAGGTATATTCTGTCCGAACACACATTTTGAGGTATGGCATCTGCTCTTTCCTGGTTTTGCTTTGTATTCCTGTTGCACAGACCATTCCCTGGGCTGCTCCAGTGGCAGCTCTTCACAAACATCACTGGCACAACCGGAGGTTGCAGCTGGAGCTGTATCTGCTTGGTCTGAGACCAGATCACAGGAAACTGCCAAGATCATTTCCACCTTTGTTAGTTTTTGGCTCCAGCATCTATTTTGATAGATGCTGAGGTCTGAAACTTTTAGTAAGGAAATGGAAGAGGGGAATGGCCATGCACTGGCCCTTGCTTGGCAGCAACATTAGCCCATGGTGTAGTTTCCATGCACTGATGTTGATTCATTTAACTAAGAAAAAAAGAAGAAAAAAGGAAAAGGAAAAAGAAACCCAAAATAACAGGAACTACTTGCATAGAAAAAGTCATCAATGAGCCATGTTCCAGTGCTGATCCATGAACATGGAGGCAGCAGCCTAAATGACGCTGGTTGCTCACAGTGTGACTCATTTTTTGTGCATCCCTATTTCTAGATTGGGATGGCCCTTTATCAGCACTCCCCTCCAGGAACATTGGCTAAAGCCTAAATGCTGAATTTTCAGCCTGGAAACACCTCAGTAAGGGCAGCATGAGCTCCTCTGCTTGCTGCAACTCTCACCAAAGGAAAACACAGCTCAAAGCACCAGCAGAGACCCAGCAGGGAGAGAACGGCCACAGCCCCACACGCTGCACTCCATCGATTTCTGCCAGTGCTCCCCCTTCACACCACCCCTGCCCTGCAAAAACAAATGCCCTCAGAGCTCTGTGTCCACCATCAGGCAAGGACACACACGCTCCTGAATTCCCCTCACATTTGTAGAAGCGCAAAGAAATTTTACAGTCCACAGAACATGATCCTGAGGTACAAAGCCATGACAAGAGGAACCCAAGGGTTAAAGCTGGGCTTTACTTTTCTGCTGGCATTGCATCAAAAAACATTCCACCCCCAGCATTTCAAATTACTAAAGATAAAGCAGTAACAAAGATGCAAAACTGGTTTAGAAAGTACTTGATAGTTTCCTTTTAAACTTCCACTACAGAGCAAAAACGTTCTTGCTTTGAAATAAATGGCTCTGGACAGGCGGAGGTGGGGGACATACAATGGGTTCTTCTCCTAAATTCATGTTTGAACTGAAAAAAGGAAACAAACTTCTGAGGATTTACAGTCCAACCAGCGTTTAATACTCCTACCCATCTCAGTAGCTGGGCATATTCCTCTCTGAACTCAAGGATCTTTGTCTGCTCCTCCTCCACCACAGTTCTATTCCACAAAAAACTTAATTAAAAACCAATTTCCTGATTCAGATAATCATGTGGGTGGATTGATACCACTACAATTTATTTTGCTTTAAAATTAATCCAGAAAACACCGAAAGAGGGAAGGAAACTCAGCACCACAAAGTTAAAGAGGAAAACCAAGAAAACTGGTAAAGCACATGCAGCAAATTCCATCTAAATTAACTAGAAGTGGACAGCAAAGGCAGATTAGTTACCTCACACTGTATTTCTTTGTTGGACCCTTCTCCAGAATGAATATATGGGCTGGAGGTTTTGGTGCAGAGAGTGGATGTCAGGACTTTCAGCATCAGGACTGAGCCACTGAACTGCCCTTTGCAATCTGTGGGAACTGGGAACCTGAAGCACTTTGGCTTCTACAATGTAAAGAAAAAGTACAGAAAGTGTATAGAAAACTGCAAAAAGGTTGTTCATCTTTGCACCTCACCGGCTGCTGAGCACAAACACTAAAAAAATAGCTGAAAAAATATGTCTTGGCAATGACAAAGGCAGGAAACCACCTAATTAGCATCCAGCTACTGCCCAGCCATGAGAGAGCTACAGCCTCCTGGAGCAGGTGCCCCCACAGCACTGATGGTCCTGGCAGGAAAGTTTTGGCAGGGTCTTGATCCCTGGCTGACAATTGTTCCACATGTGCCAAGCACAAGGAGGACCCTCTTGCTGCTTGTGGCCTGTGTGGAGATCCAACAGTGGGGATGACCACTGGTGCAGAAAACGGAGAAGAGCATCTGTCCCTCCCAGGAAACTCTGCACTGCTGTCACCTCCACAACTTTGCCCTTCCCATCTGCCCCCTAAGTCAGACCACATACTGATGGGAGGAGTGGCTGGCTGAGCCAAGCCTAGTTGTCCCTGGGGTATCAGAGACCACCAGTGGTGCAGGGGAAAAGCCTCTCGTGGTCTTTGTGGCGAGCAGAACCCCAGAGAGGAGTCATCTGCTCAAAATAGCACGTGTGCACGTCACCTGTCAGCTGGCACGGGGCACGGCAGGAACCTCCACGGGAGCAGCACCAGCCCCACTCAAATAATAGTGATGAAACAATGCAAACAAGAGCAGGGCTTAGTCACTTGTTCGAGTCTCATCCCCTTTTGTTTTTACAGATGTGCAGTTCACGGAAATGAGATGATTAGCTCATCAAAGCATCTGTCATCTGAGAGACAAACCAGCTTTTTACAAATGCATCCAAGTGACAAGACCTGTCGGATACGGGCTGCGGGGAATCTCTCTGAGTCTTATTTTTGGATCCATTATAATCAGCCTTGCCAGCTTATTATTTATCTCCAACACATCAATGGGGAAGGAGAAGATAAATACATAAAAAACTTGTCAGACATGACAGTCTGAAAATGGTGGTGTTTTTTTCTGTGAAGGATGTATATCCTTGCACTTGTACAGCTTTTTCTTTTAACTTGAGCTGTATAGCTTGGCCTTTACTCCTGGAAGATTTAATGACTTGCCAAATTGTTTAAATGGACTAAGTTATTTTATTTTTGTGTTCTTAAAATTGGGACACCTTAAAAGGAATGAGTTTTGGGCATCAAGTGGTCAGCAGGCTTTGCAAATGAACAGCAAAACTACCTGCATGATCAACACTGGGCATGGGCTTTGTTGCTTTTCCAGATCAGGTGAGAAAGAGTGGTCAGACATTTAAAAACTCTCTACTTGGCCTCAGGGGGTTTGAATAGTGCATCAATCTCCACCTTGGGCTTCCTGTTTCTGGTGACACCTCAGGACATCCCTGCTGTCATATGCACAGTGCTTGTGAGCACAGGGGGGCTCTAGGTTCAGTTGGAGCCACGCTGATGATAGGGCTGTATAAATCACGGAATGATTTGGGTTGGAAGGGACCTTAAAGATTATCTAGTTCCAACAAGAGCAAAGGAGGACTTAGTGACCTTCAGGAGCTCAGCAATGGAGCACAAATGGATTTTTTTTTTTTATTTTTTTTTAATAACGAAAGATGAAAGAGCTGGGACTGAAAGGGAGACTACTCATCTGTTCTTAGACCTTTGTTGTTAATCATACCACACCTACTACGGGAGCAGTGACAAGCTGTCAGCTTCGCCTCCTGGTTGGCTCAGTGCCACCCAACGCTCGCCCAGCCCGTGCCACCCCTTCATCTGTGACCAGCCCTGCTGGCATGGAGAGAAGAGGGAGCACAGGAGCACAGCACTGCAAGTCTGTACAGCTCTGGGCACAGCCGAAATTTCATGTGTGCTCAGCAGGCGGTGAGGAAGAGAACCCAGCCAAAGAGAGATGTAATAAGTGGAAACAAACGGAAATGACAGAGCCTGGGCATGAAGAGACATGTACAGTTGGCATGGGGGGGAAGAAATGGGTTATAATGTAAAATCAAGCATTATCTGTCAGTTCTAACTAGCTCATGACAGCATGACAGCTCCTTGTATGCACAGAGACACTGTTTGGCCTCAAACAGCCACAAGCACAAGACAGCAGAGAGGGGAGAGGGTTAGGAACTTCAAAGGACTAATCACTGGCCTTGCTGTCTGCTCTGCTAAGAACACCACAATATAATCACGTTTGGGAAGTGCAGGCTGGCCTCCCCTTCACCCACTCACATCACAGGGGAGATGGCCACTTCAGGCCACCACAGTTTCATCTTGGCTCAGCCTTTGATGAGATGTAACAGTAGATTCCTCCTGGGGGTGACCATGGCCCTCTACAATGCCCACAGTATCTACCACGCTCACATACTTGCTTAATGCCACAAACCCAGGCACTCTCCTGTCCAGGATTCCCCACCACAGCACAGGTGGCTCAGCACTGCTCTCCTAACACTCCTATTTGTGTCAGGCACTGCTCATCAGTGTGTTTAACAAAGATTTCCAACCTCTCTTTGCTGCACTGTGCACCTTTCATCAGTTTTGTGATGAGCACTGAAGTCTCTTTCGTGTGACAGGGATGATGGGAAGAGGCTTTTGTATAGGCAGCTGTATAGCCTGTCTGGCCAAAATGGTTTTCCTCCTTCCATCCCTATTCTCATCCTTTTCTCCCTACTTCTATTCATTCTTTTCCCCTCCTAAGCCTGAGAGCACATCTGAGATGTCCTGTTTTCCCTCGGCCCCACCTGCTCGTAGGCAGACCAGGATCAGCAGTGTGGTGGCAAGAAGAAAGCCTCCCTTGTTTGGTGGCTCTTCCCAGCCAGCAATCCCAGCTGCCTTGTTCCTGGGAGCTCCTGAGTCACAGGGACTTTCTGTCAGGACCTGCATTGGGGATGACTCAGTCCAAGCCCAAGGCTACGGAGCAGATGAAGAGCTGTGTGGAGGCTTTGGCAGGTCCCTCCTAACAACTTCACTAGGCAGGATGTGGAGCACTTGCACTGCAGGTGAGTGGAGGGGGAATATTGCACAGGCACTGTAAGTAACAGGAGCCAGTTTTTTGGATGCTCTCATACTCTTCCAGCTACAACCAGTGCCAGCCCTGGGCCCAAATAGACAACCAAGCCTTCCCTGCAGGGTAGAGATGCTTGTAGCTTGTCAAAAGCAGCACATCCTGCCCCTTCCAAAAAAAAGGGAGGAAGAGAAAGATATTCATAAGCTCCTAACAGTTCAACCCCTCTATGGGTTGAGCTATGTGGATGAATTGATTACCTACCTCTTTCCTTTGAAGCACAGCTCAAGTCCCAGCTTGGCTGCTCCCTCATGGAACATCTCCTCCCAAGAGTATCCTCAGCTTGTTCTGGACAAGATGTCACCAAATGTCCTCTCCAGCTGGAGTGCATACCCTGAGTTCACAGCTCAACAGGTACACCAGGCAGTCGTGGCAGTAATCAGAGGAAGAAGGAGAGGCCCACAGGTGGTGGTGATGCCCTGAAGATTGTGTGCTAATCACAATTAATTAATTGGCAGACAGGAGAAGTCCCATTTTCCTCTCTTTAACCATCCATAAGTGATACTAGGAGTCACCTAATAAAGCAACTGAAAGGGATGAAAAGTCCTGGTTCTGCAACTTACTGGACTCCAAGGAGAGGCAACTCAGCAAGAGACTTTACATTTTCACCATTTTCTTTATAATTTCCATTTTTGTCCCACCCATAAAAAAAGAATGGAAATACGATGGCAACTGTTGAACATCACGATCCTTTTGTAGAAAACACTGCACTGGGCCTGCAGTGACACAAAAGCAAAGAATCAGATTATAGAATTTTTCATAAAGTTGGGAGAGCTGGTCTCCAAGGACACATACCAAGTCACTTAGCAGCTATCCTGCCATAATAGCTTTCAGCTTTCCAGTGGAATTTTTCCTGGGTTTCCTCCAAAATACTAACAAGAGTAAAGCTTCCTGGAACAAGCTCACTCTGTAGAATTTCCCCCCCTCACCACTGGCCAGCAGATGCGTGTCTGCAGGGCTAAATGCACTGGAGGATTTATTCCTTAGCTTAGGTGGTCTGGCCAGCAGCTCCTCCTGAGGCTTCCCTTCCTGGGCCTGTGTGCAATTTCCTAAGGCAGCAATGGTGCCCCCAAGCATGTCTGACCATACCATTTATCATCAGTGCATGTCAGCCACCCCTCCACGTCCCACAGCTCACAGTCCCTGTAAGGCTGGAGAAGTGCAATGAGCAGTGTGAGAGGTAACAGCTCGGATTCATTAAAGGAGCCTCAGTAAATGTGGCACCTGATTGCTACCAAAGTCAGTGGGAACTGGGCACCTCGTTCCTCTAAGTCTGGGCAGAAATTGCAACCCAGGCACTCACATCCTAACCAGCCAATTCCATAGGTAACTGTTCAACTCATCACAGCGATCTGGGGGTTAGAAATCAACCATCTACATACAGAATTTGTGTCTGTTGTCTAGAAGACAAGCAGTACATCAAGGGGTCAGATCCCAAAAGCAAATGCCTTTGCTTTTCATGTGTCAGTCTTGGTGACTCCTCAAAGAGTTATTGTATCACTAATATCTGCACGAAGCTTATTCTGAGTGGTTTACTGGAAAATTACGACTTGACAGCAATTAGCATAAAATGAGTAGGAGCTGAAGGCAGAACAGCCCATCATAAAGGACTTTTTAGACAGAGCTCTGATGCTGGTACTTGAAAGCGTATTTTAAGAATGATTCCTAAACAGCTACAGGTCAAGCACATATTTTATATAATGGATTCAGGGACTGACAGTCTGATTCATAACTTGAGTCCAAAGAGTTCCTTGCTTTTGAAAAGACAGCCTTTCTCCTCGTCTTATAATTTCTTTTTGGAAAAACAAATCCCTCTGCAATGCACACCTGGCTTTTCATTTGGGTTCTCCAGAAGGTCCTAGGGAGAGACCATCAAAGACAGCTGTGTGTCTAAATACTTCAGGCTCTTCCTGTGTGCCTCCTTTAGAAGCCAACTGAAATAAGAGGAATAATTTTACTTTACACTAGGGGGTCTGCATAAGTGTTCAGAAAAGGTGGTATTTCTTGAAGGTGTGCACGTGGATGTAGTCCTACAGTCATAGTCTTCCTGTTCTGATCCGGCTGGTGGGTTTGTTTGTTGTCTGTCACATTGGACAAATAAAGGGAAGATGTCAGAGCACCCTGGGAGTCCCCCTTTGGGCCATCAGGGGATTCTCCTCCACAGCTGACAGTGAAGCTGGGAACCCACCCTCTGCCACAGTAGGGCTTTACAGGCACTTTGAGGCAGGGAAGGAAGCGGCTCAGCAGCATGAGAGCTTGCTCTCTTCCATGTGAAAACATTAGATAATTAATCTTGCTACCATTATATGGGTAAGGATAGGAAAACAGACACAATAGCCCAGAGACAGCCAAGAGACCACAGGTGTCCTTCACCCCATGTGCCATTGCTGAAATCTACTGGCTAATGTTGCTCCTGTTCCACTTCAACCTCAAAATTCTGCCAAAGCTCTGGTGCCAGAAATTGCTGCCTACTTCTTCTGGGATTATGATGCATTCCTTCCTTAGACTTACAAACCCATTTCCTTCTCAGTGGCAGAGGATTAAATTTCTTTCAGAATCAGCGGAAACAGCCTGTGCTCTTACATATAGAGTATTAGTATTAGAGCAAATTCATCTCTGATCTCATTCATCATTTGCTTCAGTCCTCTCAGCAGACAATATATCAGTCTTTTAACAGTCAGCACAGACTTCTTACTGTCTCAAAGAAAAAGCTTTGGCATTTGGTTCAGCCACTGAACTCCAGCATGACCTGTGTCCTGAACGGACGACAGCACAGGTCCTGCAAAATCACTCATTTTCATATGGCTGCCTATTAGGAACCTTCATCAGAAACCTGAGGCTTCCTCAGCCTGCTTACATGAGGGTTCCATGTGTTCCCCTGAGTGACTTTCCTTCCCACATTTCTCATTGTCTGTGAAGTGGTGCAGAAGTGGATTAAATAAGCTATCATCTCGGTTAGTGATAATGAGAAAATTGAAACAAGCTGCTCCATAAGTGTGATCATTATCTAGTAAATTAAATGAGATATTCAAAGTGTCCACCCAGCAGTGGCCAAGGAACTTCTCTTACTCTGCATTTCTTTTATCTGGGAGAAAGAGGAAATGATCACAACCTCCCGCAAACCAGAGACTCCAATGGACACACTGTCACTAAAATCATCTGGCTTTTCCACCCTTGCTGCAATGGACACAGCACAGCAACTGTTGGCTCTTCTAAGCCTGAGACATTCAGCTCTGGATGTTGGTGGTACTAATGGCCAGTTAACAGGGACCAGGCTTTTGAGGTTTGTCCTCTGGAGAGTGGGGCTGGGGGACACCACGTGTCACCAGGGTGGGAATCACTGCCGTGCACATGTTGCCCAGCAGTCCACTGCAGATAGCCAGGGACTGCAGGGATAGCTGGGGATTTGGAATCTACTGAAGATGCTGGGGAAAAAAAAAACCCAGCAAATTCAAAGGGCAAATTAGAACAACAGTTTTTTGACAGGCGAATTAAGGAAAGGAGTGTCAGTACCTGGTTGTTACTAGGATGTCACTGAAGATGGGGGGGGCAGGAGGCAGAAATCAACCTATCTACCACTGTCTGCCTTCTACCTAAATGCCTGAAACTCTGAGTTTCAGGATATAAATGTTCAATGTCCTTAAAAAAAAAAAAAAAGGGCAGAAATTGGGAGTTTGCATTTGCTCTCTTGTTTTCCCACGCAAAACCCTGACAAAAAGTGAAATAGTTTTCTATTTTCATCGCATTTTTCTCCGTGGATCTGTTGATCCCATCCATGCCGGGCCAACCTGCTCTCTACACCCCAGTTACAGGCACACCCCAGCATGGGGTTGCTCAAACATTAGAGATGCAGAGCAGAGGAGAGATCTCCCAACAGGAGCCATGAACCATAGAATCATACAGGTTGGAAAAGACCTCCAAGATCTTCAAGTCCTACCCTTGGCCAAACATCATCACACCCACTAAACCATGATGTGAAGTGCCACCTGTACTCTGCTTCTGAACACCTCCAGGGATGGCGACTCCACCACCTCCCTGGGCAGCCTGTTCCAATGCTTCACCACCCTTTCAGTGGAAAAAGTCTTCCTGATGTTCAACCTGAACCTCCCCTAGCACAACTTGAGGCATTTTCCCTTTTCTTATGAATGCAGAAGATATGCCCAGAGATGCTCCAGCCTGCAGACACTCGTCAGATGCTCCCACCGAAGCATAGCAGCTCTGGGTGTTTTGTAGCTTACACAAGAGTCTCAAAAAACCACAAGTGACCAAACCATGAAATGTAGAACAGGCCCACAGGATCCCCAAGAAGCCAAAACTGCCTGCAGGGAAGCAGGTGCTGCTGGAGAAGGCAGTGCTGGGCACATTCCCTGAGAGTGCTTTGCCCCAGCAAATCCCCTGCTCTCCCTTTCGGACAGATTATCCCGGGGATGGAGTAAGGACACAGGCAAGGAGCACAATGCTAATCCTGAGTCTGAATCCATCTGAGTCAAAGGGAAACCTCTGTGGCAGCGTTGGAAGGCAGGAGCTGCAAGCTCCAACTGGCCATGGGAGGGCAAACTGCTCCAAGCATTGCCGCACAGTTCAACAGCAGCACTGCTAACTTTGCCTGCAGTCAGCCTCCTTTCTTGAAAGACAATCCAGGCCTGCCTTCCAAGGAGTTTTAATTGTTTGGAAATTTTGGAAGGGCTCTTTTTTTCAAACAGACAGAAGCATTGGAAAAGGCAGTGAGGGAAGCAGGATGCTCTGGGAATGCCCTGCAGCTCCTGGGCCAGCACAGGAATTCCTCTTTTCCCCAATGGCAGAAAAATTACAGCAGGCCTTCAGCATAACCCAGTCAAAGCAGGCTGCTAGGAAACTGTCAGAGACAGTTAAAAATAGGGATTGTGCTGATCCAGTGTTAACTCTTAACAGCAATTCCTCACTGGGTGGATAACACCACCACTGCTTTTATTTATCAGTCTCTCCCCTATGCTGCCTTTAAATGTCCCAGCTTCTCTTGTATTCTCCTTTATAGCCTGTTTTCCTCCTAACACAGCAGAAATCAACCCAGAAGAGCCATTTCAGTGGCTGGCCTGTTTTCAGCACCCTTTCTGGCTGGCCTGCAGTCCTGATGGCAATAAGCACCAATTAACAAGGAGCTGGTACTGCAGCCCATCACCACAGAGAGGGGCAGAGTGTCAGCACACGACCTGAAGATCTCTCTATCTCCCTAGTTTTGCCCAGCAGCATCCTCATCTGTCTGCACAAAGATCTCCACTCCTTATTTCACAGCCTTTTAGCATGAAAAATCAGCAAGGTGGTCTCCCTGCAAATGTATTTGCCTCCTTTTATTTATTGCTGAATTTTAAGATGAAGATCAATTGAGTTTCATGTGTATGGGCCAATTCCCAAAGGCTTTATTTCCTTTTAGCACTGGCCCACAATATACAGCAATATTCTAGCTGGAAAGTGGTGAGGATCACTAACATCAAGGAAAGCCAAACTTAAAAGCAGAATGCCAGGACAGCCAACGAGTCACTCAGTACCCATCTGCAGACAGTGCCTCTGACAAGCAATTCTTATGACTGCATAATGCGAGGATGGAGAAAAGCCTCTCTCATCCTGAAAAATGAGAAATGTCCCCAATACACATCCTTTTGCTAGGGAGAAGACAGGTCATGATCAATAAGCAGTGAAATATTTGGAGTTTAGTTAAAAAACTGGGAAGTGGGTGGACTTGTATCTGGTCTCTCAAGCCAGCTGTCACTGCCACCTGAAAACCCTTGGAGAAATCAAAAGGAGTTGTTTTCATTTTTCTGCTCCTTGAAGTATCACGGGCAAAGCTCATTCAAACACCATTGCTCAAATGGATCATCATGGAAATTTCGAGGCTTGAAGTGAAAAAGCACAGACTGCAGCCAGGTTTTGACAAGAACAGGTTTCCAAGAACAGAGATAAACAAAGCCAACCCGTGACAGCCTGACCTGCTCTCACACACAGAACAAAACCCGAGTCACAAAAACTTTGAAAACTGCCAAAAATGAGATCCATATTTACCACCCCTTCTGCTTGGTTGGTAAAAATCCACCCTGTCCAGACTGGAGGAAAGACCAAATAGTCTGGGCTGCAATTTCTCTCAGTGACCATGTGGATGTGGAGGTGCAAACCTGGGGCTGTTTCTTGCAGACCTGGCAAGCTTCCCAGTGCCATAAGCAGTTTTGCTTGACTAAGCACCCCTGAGGGTCCAGCAAGGCTCCAGTAAGCACCAGCTCTGCTTGGTGAGTGGAGCCCTTGCCAGAGCTGGGAAGAGAGGCACTTGTGCAGAGAGGCAGCCTGGTGAGAAGGGAAGCTCGTTGGCATTCGGTGCAGGAGGGCAAAGAGAAACCGAGCCCCAGCCACATGGCAGCTGCCCTGTGCTTGAGCTGCACAGCTCAAATCTATCCTTAAATCCTGACAGCGAGGAGCTCAGGGCCCCGCTAATCCTGCACTCTCACATCTGCACAGCTCCATTACGCAGCAGGAGGCAGCTGCTGGGACTGCTGTGCCTTCAGGACTGACACCTTCCCGTGGGGGTTCGGTCCTTGCTGTGCCCGAGGGCCAAAGCCACGCAGCAGCAACACTTCTTGTGAGACAGAGCCTCAGAGGCTATGTAGAGCATCATCCCCAGCCCAGGTGATGAGGGATGAGCTTTCTGGGACTGAGCTCCCAGCCTGCACACCAAGCCACCAAATCACTGACTGGCTGTGAGCACAGCAGAGTTTGGGCATTGCACACAACCTGGGCACTGCACACAACCTGGGCACTGCACACAAACAGATCTCTTGCAAACTGTGGCTTCCAGGCTCAGCCCTGGCTGCTGCTAGAGCTGGGCAGGTAAGAAGGAGCATCATCCTCTCAGTCACCAAGACAGCCAGGTTTCAGCAGCAAGCCCTGGCAGAGCTGTTACCCTTCACAAGTAATGGTTCACCACAGTTCCTGCAACACGACAGACCAAGCCAGGCAGGATCTTTCCATTCTACTGCTGCTCTAGCTGGAACAGGCAGTTGGATTGACAGCACCTGATCCTAGACCACAGTTGAAGAGGATACTTCCAGATCACTGCACAAATAATAATGGTATTAATGGAATTACAGGAAATCCTTGCTTTTCTAACTCCAATTCCAAGCTGAAAAGCAGTGTTACTAGCAGGAACACATAAGCTCAGCTGCTTTGATTAAAGAACAACTGTCTAATCTCTGCCTGGACTCTGTCCTGGGTTTTAATGCCTGATTAACTACCCCCTACCAGGATTATTTTGCATCTTTGCATATTTTGGAGCTCTTAGTTTTCATTTATTGCTACAGACAAGGAACTGTTTAAACCAACTCTCATTTGCACTGGCAATTTAAAGCACTGTGTCTGAGTTTATGGCCGAGTGGTAGCTGGAGAAAATTCAAGGGGCTTTCAGGGCAATCTGCCATTTCTCGGGGAGCAAGCCCAGGGCAGCACACTGTGCTCAAGGGAGGGTGTCTCTGTACGTCTTAGCTCTCTGGGAGACACCTAAATGTCACCTCCAGGAAATCAGCAAATTACCACCAGTTTCAGAAGAAGCAGTTGGAAGACTGACTTCCTATCCTGAGAATGGTCAGGCCTTTCATAAGAAATAATAAAATAAGTTTCAGGTTTTAAGTTTTTCATTTTACAGCACAACTCAAGAGTGCTGTGGAAAATACAAAACTTCCCATGACAATTGTTTATGCATCAAATTCTAGTATTCCTGTTAAGAAAAAAACCCCAAACTGTCTGGAAAAACTTCCTGACCAGCTGTAACTACCTGCTTCTTAAAGCATTTACTCTGAGCAGCTGGATCTCACTATTTACAGGCACTTGTCCAACCTCTACCCCACCCCTAAGATCTAACATCTTCTACCCCTATGAGCCCTCACATTCCATTTGACAGCTCTCAGGACTACCTGAGATCTCTGTTTTCCTAAACACCAGCTCAGTCTGGTGAAGCACAAACTGCACCAAGGTTTGCTACTCTCCTGCTGGCCATGGCCCTGATTGTGCTGATGCTGATCCAAAGCTGCTGTTCTTCAAAAGCAGCCCGTGCTGTGCTTCTCCATCAACATAACCACAATCCACAACCCTGGGGAAGAGCAGCAGCTACTCTGGGCCGAGTAAGGATCTTAGTTGGAGGACAGGGAAAAAATCCACAGCCCCTTTGGCATCTGACAGCCAGTTTGTACAAGATCTGGAGTCGAGAGGGTTTGCTGTGAGCAGTACCTAAAGCCTTAGATGGCCATTGCTTCCACAGCCTTCTCCAGTTCCCCTGTCTTCTACAAATTGTCAAGTACCACCCTTAAGGATATCATTTTTGTTGCAGACAAGGCACTTCAGCACAGAAAAACAGGCAGGGTGGGATGGGACAAGGGGAAGGAGAATGCGGTTCAGTCACTGCCTCAATATCAAAGAAGCAAAGAGAATATTTTCACAACTGTGCCCTTGAAAGAGTAAAAAACATTTCCCTGTTAAATCAGGTAACTGAGTCACACCACCGAGCTGGTGAAACGCAAGGTCCTGAGAGATAACCGTGCGCTTTGGGGTGGCGGGGTGGAAACCTTCATGCAACAGCTCAATGAGTAACATCACAATGAAACAAAGAGCATATCAGGTGATTCATGTACAGCTCTGCAGGTCCCCACCACGCTGCAGCCACCAGAAAAGGCTCACTCATGTGTTAAGGCAATTCTGCCCACAGGCTGTCCCAAGCCTTCGGCATTTTTTCCTTCCTTCCTTTACTTTTGCGCGCATCCAATTATTGAGGATGTTCATGGAGAAGTGGGATTTCTGGTCTCTTGAAGCCCATCTGCTGCCACTGTTTATTTCCTGCAGTTGTCACAGTCATGTTGTAATGAATTCCAGCGTCACGACCGCACTGATGGCTCTTCCCATGGGGAACAACACAGGGAAGCCACCCTGGTTGAGAAAGCAGGCCTGCAGTACCCAAAGGACCTCGAAGACATGAGAAAGAGCAGAAGTTGGCCCCATGCTTCATGAGGCTCCCACCAACGAAGGAAAATCTGGGAAACGTGATTTGCTACAGCAACACATCCCAACAGGCTGAAAATCTGGGGATCCACTCTGCAGAGCACTGCTGGACAGCACACACTTCCAGTCCACTGGAGCCAGCTTCCCCTGGGGTCACTGGTTAGGCCAAGAAATTGTGCTGGCTTGGTGCTGACCTAACCAGTCCTGGCTGGCCAGAGAGGGCCACAGAAGCTGGCTGAAGGGGTAAATCTGGCAATGGGCCTTCAAAAGCTCAAGAGCTTTGAGGTGGATCTAGCCAAGCCCCCCCTTGGTGCAAGTGCAGCACCAGAACCCCAGTGACTACCTCCTTCTCCTTAGCAATGAACTCCTGGAATAAAGGACTACAGTAAAAAGGTTAAAACTACTTAAAAAAAAAAAAAGAGATTAAAACAAATTCTCCTCCCACTCTTGCCTGGAAGACAAGTCCTTCCTTTTAGGCTTGGTTTCACTGAGCCTTCTACACTGCTGCAAACTCAATACTATCTTCTCCAGATGCCTCTTTCTTTCCATCAGTGCAGTGACCTGGGTCTGCACCATGTTCTGCTCCTCTGAGGAGCCTCCAGTTGGTTTCTCAGGCAGTCAGGCCCCTCTTCAGGCTGACCCTGCCTCCCTTCCCCATTAGGTTCACTGCTCCATAGCCAACTCCAATGTTTCTCTCAGAGACCAGGCTCCAGGGCTCTCTGGGAGGGAAGTCCTTTCTCCCTTTCAGAGTCAGACCTAGAGCACAGGTCTGTCCTGGCAGAGCACATCCTGCCAGGACAGAATCACAATTGGACACAAAGCACCCTATACATACCATCAGATAGCTGGAGAAGCCAAATTTCCCAGGGGGCATTAATTGTAGCACTGGTGCACATGCTGTGGAGTAGTTTGTGGGGCAGACTCAAGAGACCAGAGAAAGCAATACTGCACAGGTCTGTGCACAAAACCTTCAAATGAACCAGCTCACATCTGGCTTCCACCTGTTCTGCATTCCCCTTTCCTGCCTGCTGCATGCCTTGAATGTCTGTGTAGATTTTGCAAGGTTACCAGCAAGTAAAACAGAACTTTGTTCCCCGACTCAGCACTTGGCTACACCAGCTCCAAGGAGGAGCTGAGGTTTGTCCTCAGCTCAAATCTCTCTGCCTACTCTGTCCCACCTGCACCTTGCTGCAGGAAGACCTTTGTGGCAGATGACCTCTCCCTTTTCTCCCTTTTCAGGTGCCCCTAGAGGTATTGTAGCCAGCCCAGAAGTACAGGCAGACTGGGGGCATTCAAAACCCCATGGAAGAAACAGAGGCTATACCATCTTTCCCTGAGGATCCATGCAGGAGGGATAACACTTTAAATTTCAGTTTTGCCTTCTATAAGCATGGTGAATGAATAGGATTTACTGAAAAAGACCAAGGAAGAGATACAGTTAAGGTGTCCTTACAGCACACATGTATTGCTCAACAAGGGCTGTCTTTGGGAGAGCCCACACGATGGAAGAAGCACAGTAGGCTGTCCTAAGTGAAGTGCAGCTTTGAGGATGATTTGCTGTACAAAATACCAGTTGAAGACATGATGCTACGCAGGAGAAAGAACATGATCAGGGCTCCTCGTGATCCCGACTGGCAGGATGAGCATGTGCAGCGTGGGAGAGCGAACAGACAGTGGGAGAGTGAAATGGAGAAAACAAAGCAAATGTATGAGAGGCAGATGAGTATCATCCGTTTAACCACCAAAACACCGTCAGCTCTGATGGGCTTCGGGTCATTTAAGAGGTGGCAAAACAAAACAACAAATGAGTTTGCTTTCTTTCTCTGCTCTCTTTCTAGGCAGCACTGGTAAATTCAACCCAGCTCGTGCTGGAATACAACAGTGCGGGAGCCTGGCTTCCTTCTCACTTGCAAGCTTCCTTAGTTCAGGATTATACAGCTCATTTCTCCACTTTTCCAGAACAAAGACAGCACTGTTTTGTTACTGTACAGCTACTTAGTCACTGCTGAACCAAGCCAGAAAACCTGGTATGTCAGAAAAAGCATGAATAAAGGATTTGATTAGGGCAAAGGGAAGAGGGAAAGGGGAATAGGTATGAGATTTGTGTTGTTGCTGCACTCAGTTATTAGAAGCAGTGGGGACACTGGTATTGCATTTGAAAAGGGCACAATGTGATCAAATAATCAAAAACTAATAATCAAATTCTTGGCTGATACATAAATTCAGGGACTTTGGTGGTAGCAGGGAGTATCATACTTGCTTAGTGCAGCTCCTAAGCTGGACTGTTTCCTAATTTTTTTACCTAATTTCTAATAAAATGCCATTCACAAAGCTAATACCCACCACACAAATGGTCCTGTTCAGCCGCTTAGGACTCACTGCCTGTGGATCTCAGCAGGGCTCCGAGGCAGAAAACACAGGATTTTTGGCCTTTTATTTCTGCGGCTGCATCGCTACTCACTTCAAGTAGAGAGCTTTCCAAATCGGAGCTGACCCATTTCTGCCTGTGGCATTGAGGGCACCTCTCCCACTAATCTCGTGTGTCAGTGTGGTGCGGTTGGTAATACTTGTCTCTGGGACAGCAGGTTAGGGATTTACTGAGTCCCACACATCATGTCCTTTAATTCAGTGTCAACCAAGGATAAGCCAAGGACCTAGGGCAAAGTGTGATCCATTACAATTTCATGCTGGGTGGGTGCTGTATTGTTAGAAACACAGCTCCAGCTTCCAGATGAGAAGCCAAGCCTGCACTGCCAGCCAGCTATATGTGCTCCAGATTTGGGGAGAACAGTATATTCACATTTCCTCCCTTCTGTCGCCCAACTTAGTGCGGCTGAAACTAATGGGGATGCAAAAAAAAATTTAATAAAGTACGTACGTGGCTATAAAATCAGGAACAACACAGTTGCAAAAGAGAAAGCAGGCAGAAAGAAAAGCATTTCTCTCAATAATGCCAAAAGGTTCTTGTCACAGGGCCGTGGAGGGCTGGGCATGCAGAGGAGAGTGGTGATGGGCAGTGACATTTACACTGTGGAGATGGCCCCTCCCGTCCCCTGCCCCCAGCGCTGCCTCCCTCCCTGCTCAGGGGACACCTCTGCCATGGACATCTTTCCAGTTGGCTCCCGCTGGAAATGGCAGCGCTCTGGCTGACCTTTCACAGGGCAGCGACTGCTGAGCACACGTGTGGCACTGCCCATCCCGCCCCACACGGCCCCCTCCGAAACCACTCCCAAGCTGTGCATCACACGGACGCTTTTGGGGAGGGGCAGCCCTTTGCTGCGGCTTTGGACCTGATCTCTTCACATCCTGCAGAATTCTGGGTGCAGAAAGTAAAGGGGGAGCAGATCTGCCAACATTCCAAAGAACTCCAGAGCCATTTCTACAACAGCAACATCCTCCAGCTTCTGTGAAAGCAGCCTGGAAGGGTATCTGGTGTTAATAAACCCACATCTTTTCACAGTAAAACACAGCCAGCCTCCGGGGCTCACATTAGGACTATAAAGCTTGTTTGTATACTGGAAGGCCACAAAGAATTATCCCATCTGACTTCCCGTACATCCCAGCCCATTCATTTTCACTCAGTTACCCTGTATTAAGCTTAATTACCCCAGCATTAAGATTAATGACTTGTGTTGATTACAGCCTATCTCAAAAGAGGGACTATTAGAGCATTTGGGACAAATTATTAGAGCCTCTGCTCTGGATGATTTGTCCCCAGAGCTCAGTGTCCCCACTGCCAAAAAGACAAGCCCTGCTGAACTTTCTTTGCTTCTTTTTATCAGCCAGGGATGCTCACCTTGATTTAGCTCCTGAGATTAAGGAGCCCTTTCTGTATCTGGTGTTTTCTCTCTGTGAAATACTCGGGCACAGAAGTCAAATCGCTTCTCACTTCTCTCTGCCTCGCTAAGCAGGTCTCTCACCCTCAGTGTGTATTTTCTCTAGATCTTATCTCTGTTTGTGGCTTCCCCAGGCCTTCAGACAACCTGTTAAAAACCCAGGAGCAGCACTGTGTCTGTGGCTCACCAAGACCTTGGGATGCTGCAGCCACCAGCATCAGCACAGGGAACTTGCTGCTCTGGACACTTTAACCAACAGCAGCACCTTTGCCAAATGAATCCACCTCCCACTAAGGTGGGTTAAAATAAAACTGAGGCTGATAAAAAGGAAAAAATAAACCCCAAACCAGCTGGATTCTCCTTTGTTCCTGTTTCTTAGGGACTTGGGAAGCCCTTCTGTAGAGCAACATAAACATTTCACATTAGCTGTAGCCACTCTGGGCTGGCATTAGCCAGGAAACATCTTAACATAGCTCAGAAACTGCCTCCAACATCACTCCTGAACCAGATTTGCTACTTTGCAGCCTGGTAGACAAGTGCAGATATTGAATTCCTGTGTTCCTGTGTTTTTTAGGGAAATTGTTTTATCTTCTGATACATTACTAACCATCATGCTGCCAGTTTTACATAACTTTTAACACCCCCCCCTTTTTTTTTCTGGTGGTGATTAATGGTTACAATTTCGTGTTGATCTCCTAGTGTGGCAGCCAGGCAGCCCTGGGAAGGACTGTGGACTGTCACATTGTCACATACTAGGCTGCTGCAGTGGAAATCACTCCCTCCCCTCCTTGCTTCTGGAAAGAGAAGATGATCTAGGTTTCCATGGGGTTTTTTTGGCCTTCAGTCCAAGAACAACTAAATCTTTGCTAAGTGAAAAAGGCTTCACCTAGGAGATGTGATCTTCCTCGCCAGAAACTGCCAGCACTGTCCTGGTGAGCTATCAGAGCAGGGCTAACTGAGCACAGATCAGACAGAAAGAGGCATTTTGAGCGTTGTTTTATCCCTTCTCTCCCCTGCTGCCTTGTGCCAAGAGTAAAGAGTCAGTTTAGATGGGATGAAGAGCAATAAGCATCACTGGTTCCTTTTTTCTGCCACAATCCTTCCTTTCCCCTGAGCTCTGCCCTGGTACCTGCAGCCACACCTGTCACAGCACAGTTGAACCGATTCCCTACAGATCAGGTGAGTATATTTAGGAAATACAAAATAATTTGCTTCACTCCCCATCAGCATTGACTATATGAGGGCAAAAGCAGCTCTGGGTTTGGGGCATTAGTGTGTACTCCCAAGCAGACACCATGTGTCTTCCCACCTGTACCAAACTCCTAAGGATTCTTTGCTCAGATCTCGGCCTTTTTTTGTTAATGTTGCTGTTCCCAGGACTTTATTCCCTTCCCTGAAAGACCGAGGCAAGGCAGCCTTCTTCTTTTTACTCTAGTTTTTTGTTGCTGCCACCTGCTTCCCTTTCAGACCAAGCTGAGCACAAGTCAGCCAAGGCCACTGCAATGGCAAAAGAAACACATTTCAATCTGGTGAGCTCACAAACACCTTGAAAGGATCTAGAAAGGAAGATGGGGTGTATTCCTCTAGGCTTTCTTATAGTTGTGGTGCTTCAGCCTGCCCAGCAAAGCCTCCTCAAGGTCACTCCAGCCATGAGCTAACTGGGACCAGGTTTAATGGAGTCCCTAATAAAGGACTGTGAGAGCAAACTAACCTCGAACCTCATTAAAGTCCTTGTTTAACCATTAAGTTTGTTTAACTCTACCTGAAGGATGAGATTACCTGGACCAGACAATCTCCTTCTCTTATCACTCAATACTATTGAATTTTAATGTCAAAATAATATGACAAAGATACCATGCTCCCTTAAAGACACAGTTCTCAGCATATAAGCAGGCCAGTGCTTACTGGTGGGTATCACCACTGCTCTTCTGAGCTATTTATACCAAAGGTTGCTGTTAAAAAATTGAATATGAGGAAGCAACCTCCCTGATCCCATTTCTATCCACCCAAAATGGTGCTATGCATATAAAATTCAGGGAGAAAAAGAAGCATCTCTGGATGCTTGTTCAAATGCAGGCTACACAGAACTGTGGCCCAAAAGGTTCATGATCTGGGAGCAGAGTGGCTACAGTCTCATTCCTGCTCTCCTGCATGTCCTGACTCTCATTTCCACTCTCAAACAGTCTGGTAAGAGCACCTGTAAGGCTCCACAAATTAACATTTGTGAAATGTTTTGAGATCTCCAGATAGGAGTGGCTATAAAATCCCCCAGAACTATTGATGTCTTGTATTATTTATTAATGCTGCTGTTGTCCAGCACTTAGCCCAGAGCTCTTGGAATATTTTAAACAGCAAAGAAAACCACTGTGCCTGGGCAGGGGCTCGAGTTCTGCAGCAAGGTGACCCCCATGGGCTGAAGAAGGCCATTTTCATAAGCACTTTTGAGCAGGACAAATCCAGCAGAGAAAAACAAAGCAGAGGGCAAACATCTGAGATGCCAAGTCAGGCACTGGCTGCCCAGGTCTCCTGGAGAAACATGGAGGCTTTTGGATGTGGTTGATGGACAGGGCAGGGTGTCACTCACAGGTGGGGGGCATTGCTCCATAGCTGTGTCACAAAATACAGCATTAAGAGTGCAAATCTTGCCCATGCAGCCCTGCATCCAGCCTCGGCTCAGCAGGGAGAGGTTTGTCCCAGCTGGGAGAGGTCGGTGGGTCAGGAGGGCAGAGCAGCACCCACGACCCCTCTGGCCACAGGCTGGACCTTCCCCAACGGGGGACCCTGCAGCCAACCAGGCCTGGTTTTCTCTGCATTGTGTCTGTAATCGAAGCACAAAAGCCGTTCGTTTAAGTGGGTTTAAATGGTTAAAGGCACTTGTTCCTCTGAAAAGAGAATGAAATTGCTATTGACACCTCTATAAAAGGGAGGCTTTTCAGGCACACCAGGAAAGCAGCGGACTAGGAGTCTTCGTCACTTTGTTGCCTGCAATTAGATCTGCAGCCTCCTCCTTTGCTCTTGTAATAGGAATAGTACCGGTATCTTCAAAGGATGGGAAACTTAATGGCCTCATTGGCGGTTTGATGAATTATTCATGCTCCTGCATTAATCGAGAAGTTAACTAAGGCCTGAAGAGAGACAGTCTTTAATGCAGAAAATCGTCTTTGGGCAGTCACACTGGGTGCTGGGTCAGGGAGACACACGATGATTACACACACACTGCATCACTCAGAGAGAACAGATGAACAGACACTCAGACTCTCCCTTTGCTCAGTGCCACACACTGGGAGACTTTTTAAATTAAAGACCAGCAGGTATGTCAGACTTCCTTCACTCACCCACCTGTACAGCTCAGGTGGGTACCCCGGTGTGTGTGACCCCCCTGGGGCATCCTGGCACAGCCCAGAGCAGATGCTGAGCCGTGGCTCCACTGCAGGAGGTCTCACACTGAGCGGCACCAGGTTGTCCTCTGCCTCAGAGAGTCTCAGCTCACTCTTTGGCACGACCAACAAGGCCATCATGCCCCACGGGGAGCCACATCAGCGCCACATCCAGGGCGGGCAGCCACCTGCATCCCTGCTGCATGAAAAGGGGGTTGGCAATTTTAGCCACCACTTCGGGTGTTTTGCTGGGGATCCTCTTTAAAAGCAAAGCCATTTGCTGGCTGGGCTTTCTGCAGTACCTCCTACAACAGCCCGTCACTGCTGTGCTGGAATACAAATAAATAACGTTGCACATGACTCACTGGTTGTACTTGTGAAACGTGAGGAAAGAAGGTAACAGCCGAACCTGTTTAAACACATTGGCCTGACTGATATTTTTAAGAAAACAACAGCAACACTGTGCCCATTGGAGCATTCTCAGAGAAATGCTAAACGTGCCATTGAAAATATCATCTGTTCAGATTCTGTTCAGATTTAATCATCCTCCATTCACCCTTTCCAAAAAATGAAATGAAACCAAAAAAAAAAAAAAGAAAAGAAATCTTTCTGGCTGAAACATTTGGTTCTTGCTCAAGAGTCTGGTCTGAATTTTATAAAGGTTTCCTGGAAGCAGAGATCAAGAGGCTGGTTTGGGGCTCAGAAAAAGCCCTCTGGCAGGATGAAGAAGAGAAAACTGCCAGAGACTGAGACTGATACTTTGTCATTCACTTATTGGGAACACTGTACAGGACTGTTCTTGCTAATTGAAACCAGTGGTGACCGAAGCTCATTTGCAGAGATTGGGCTTTGGCCAAACATTTGTGTGTGGATGAGGAAATGAGATCATAAAAGTCACGACCGGCCTCCAAGCTCGGGGTGTGTAATTGCCTCTCACACCTTGCTTTCCAGCCCCTCCAAATACCACCTTTTCCAATAAAAGTGGGAGTGGGGCTACTTGTCTGTATTTTGAGCTGTTAGGCCATGGAAAGGGACCAAAAAAATCCCTGTCCTGGGACTGTCCCTGATACGAACAGATTCAAGTTGCTCTGTGGTCAGCCCCCCTCCAGCTGAGTGTGGCTTCTGTATTTATGACTTTTACATGCAGCATTTCTCCTCAGGTAAAAATGTGCCATCATAAGCTTAGCCAGAAGCACACTGAGACCCACAGGATCTGCCAGAGCTATGACGTGCTTTACAGTTCAGAGAAGAGCAGCCCTTTTCTGCTGACTCCAGATCCAAAAGGGATGGCTGAAACGCCTCATGTGTGACATCCATCTCAGAGATGGGCTCCCCATGACCACCTCCAATGCCACAGGCAGAGGCACCAACTGTATTTTCCCCAAGAGCTGAACTTGTCACACTCCTTTATCGATGAGGTAGGTAGGACTGGTGGGCTGATGTGAGCAACGCCACAGAACTGCTGCCTACTTAAATATATATATACACAGGAGAAAAAAATACACACTGCCTTCAGCAGATACTGTGATTTAAGTCACAATACGCCTACTGGCACGTCCACCTCCGCAAATGTACCGTCACAAGTGTCCCATCACAACGATACCACTGGGTTAGAGCAGTGAAATCGTGTAGCATCTCTCCTACCCCACAGTAAGCAATGCATCCACAGGCTGGGGCTGCCCCAAATACCAAGGGTTCTTTACACCAGTGCAGTTTTGCTGGGAAGTTTCTGAGCCATGACCTAAGATGCCATGACTTTTCCTCCAGGACTAGCACAGTGTCTGTCTGGCACCCTTGGCCGTACCCAAATCTCTGCTGATAAAAGGTGTCCAACAGAAAGAACAGGAATGTCAAGCCAGTGATTAAGACAACTCATCTCCTCTAATGGCATGTCTTCTCATTTGTTTTCTTCTCAAAGGACAGAATCAAAGCCTGAATTAACTAATTCCCTCCAGTCATACACCAACTAATTGCACTGGCTGTGTATCCCCAGCTCACCCCATCCATCTAACAGCCACGTACTCCTAATGTGCCTTAAAAGTTGACTTGTACACAGGAGAGGTCCCATCTCATTTCCCAAGGAAAGCAGCAGCCTTTGGAGTAACAGTATTTACCACAGCTGCCTCACAGTCTGATCTCACAGCTCTTTCCCTCAGAACACACAGTGTTAAAGCAGAAAACTGAGCAGCAAACATCACACCTGGATGCTTCGGATTGCACAAGGTCACATTGTTTTCAAAGATCCAACACATCCCCAAAATGGCAACCAGCAACAAGCATCACACAGCAGAGCCATGGGGAGATGAGGAAAGTTTTGAAATTCTTAGTTATTTCACGTTGTCAAGATGTTTGGTGTGTTACAGGTGACTTTCTGAGGGGCCATAGGAGCATAACCCAAGGGTTCAGCAAAGGCTGAACTCATGCAGGACCTTCCTGGATTCCCATGACAGCACATCCGAGCCCCACCTCTCTTCAGGGCTCTCGGAGGGGGACAGAGGGGACAGTTTTGTGTCCCCTGTCTTCTGTGCACCCTCGATAGCAACATCCCTTCCAGGACTGCACATCCTGCACCCAACAGGACAAACACCCACAGGCATCCAGGGTAAGCCGGGGATTTACTTGCCTGCTGCCTTGATGGGAGGAAGTGACAGAGGGGGGGGGATTCAGGAATTATCCTACATCTGAGATTCCACCTAGGACTGGTCACTTCTACCAAAAAAAACTGCCCTGCAAACAGCACCAGTGCTACACTGTTCCAGGAGATTGTGCAGGAGAGGTCTTGCTGATGGATCCGGGGAGAAATCAAGTATGAACAGTGGGAATGCTGCTGCAGAGGCCAAGTACATTGGGAAAATCAAGGAGCCAAGCAGGGAGGCAAATTAATCCCACTGTGAAAGTGGTGTTTGGAGGAATGGGGATGAAAAGGATGGCACTGAGATCCCCCAGGGAAGGGAAGGAAGGGTAAGACAGACGGGAGGGGTGGGAGAGCCCAGGCAAAGATCAGCCCACCAAGGAATGGCTCCTGGGGCCTCACTTTTGGCATTGGGACTATCTGCCCAAAGGAAAAAGGAAAAGGTCTTCAGGATAGACACTTCTAGCCTGGCACATTCCCTGCCCTACTTGCACCAGAGCCAGAGAGCAGTGCCCTGCTCCTCCTCCTCCAAGACACAGCAATGAAGAGAAAGGACCCCTGGCAAGAGGCATTGGGAGACACAATTAGGAAAAAGCAGGAAGGCACAGACAAAACAGTCCTTGTGCTTTATCTCCCAACTTCAGACTGCCCTGCCAGAAGAAACACAGTTATCTCCTCCTCCTCTTCCGCTGCCTCTCATAGTTCTTGTGATACAGGGGAAAAGTCACCAGCACTGCTGAAACTCCTCAGTGTGGCCACTTCTCCCAAGAAGTCTCATAAAACATCCTCTGGCCCTCCACATAGTTCTGTCACCATCCTGGGTCCCCACACATACCCTCCACGTGCCCCTTCCTTCGGCTCCATGACACATGCTCTGTGCTGTCATGCCAGACCCACAATGCTGCTGGTGTCCAGCCCATGCTTTACTGGTTTATTTTCATCTGCCCACCTCTTGGGCTGACTGAGCACTGTTTTGTTGTTGCTGTTGTTCCTGGATTTTATTAAGTACAAACAAGCCCTCCCCAGGTGTTCCTTGCAAACTCAGGCAGGACTGAGACTCTCAGATCCCTTGTTCCTGCTAATGAGAAATGCAACCAGCAGGAGCAGGCAGTGCTCCTCCAGCTTCACCTCTTCTCCCTCCCCATGGGCTCCCTCCTTGCCTTGGCCAGGCACACCACAGAGGTGAGGAAGGCTGCCTGGTTAGTACTCAGGCACCCCAGTGCATACATAAGTCTAACACACCAGTTTCCTCCATCCTTTAAATAGCTCTCCCTCACCTTGTCACAGCCTTAATCCCAGCCTGACCTGGAGGAGACCCCTGAGATGAAGTGGGGCAGAAGGAAGCACTGCTGCTTTGCAGGGGGTGTGAAAAGAGATCATTGTCCAACACTTCTGAAAAGCTGAGAGTTTTACAGAGTTTTTTCTTTAACTAGAGATTAGATAACTTGTTTTGTCCGAATGCCTCCCAGTACACGGGAATGAGCAATGATGACATGATGGAAACAAACCACTTGCACGGGCTGTTCATATGTTTAATGCCTGCAAAGGAGACAAGAACATGGAATTCTGCTTTCTGCTGACTTGCTGAATAACCAGGGGCCATGTTGTGAAAGTAGACATTTTATGGAATGAAGACAGCTTTTCCATGTATTTTACAAGATGACTGACCCTGGGAGCCTTCTACATCCTCTGTTTCATCCGTGCCTCCTGAAACATGCTTAGGAGTTTCAGGTACTTCTTCAAATAACTGCCTTTTGCTGCCATGGTACCATCCTGGCCTAACAGGCGTTTTACCACATGACTGTGGCAGAAAATGAAGTTGTCTATGGGGAAGGCCCTGGACATCCATCTGCTCAGGACATTCAGCAGCTGATGCAGAAGCCCATGGCACCAGCTGAGGCTCTCTCAGAACCATGGTGGAGCAGCTGAGGCTTGAATAAAACCCTGTGCAAGTTTCACTACCTTTCTTTTTTTAAAATTTAGGCTTTCTTGATACCACTCAAAGCCCACTGGCAGGCAGTGGAGGTGGGACAGCCCTGGTGACACATGGCCCCTGGTAAGCAGCTACGTAGAGTCCATCCCCTGTGCTAATCCCAGGATACCAGGCATCAGTGTAGGCCTAAGGTATGAAATCTGAGAGGTCTCACCAAGAACAGCAGGGTGGGTAACCCAGCTCTCTGCAGAGTCAAGCCAAGGATTAAGAAATCCTCATTACTGCAATTTGCAGTCACATTTTTCAGAGCGTGACTCATTCAGGGTCACACAGTTAATACAGGAAAGACCCAGAAATAGGTTGAGGTGCCCTGACCCTCAGGGCCAGGTGCTAACTACTCAACCATGCCTGTCAGATTGGGCAAGGAAAGTGCAGAGCCCTGGAGTTATGACAAGGTTTCACAACTTTCCTGCTCAGAGCTTGGAAAAAGAAAGTGACATTAAAGATGATTTAAAAGAAAAAAAGAAGAGAACCCTCCCAGCACTAGTGACAAGATTACCTGTTGACAAACAGAAAGGTACTGAGAAATGCAGTTGGTTCTAAAAAATTATGAGACACAAAAAGGAGAGGGGAAACATAATTGAAATAATACCCTCTCTCACACTAATGTAATTCTTGACATTTGAGCAAGTAATTCTAAAGACGACTAAAATAATATTTACATTCTTACAAAATCACTGGATTTTGAAGACAACTCCGTTAGATCATCTCCAGGGAACAGAAGAATGATGGGCTAATTAGCTGCGTTTGCCAAAAGTTGCTTTGCTTCTTTTTGTTATTATTTGCTACACACTTCTCGCCTGGACTGGGACCTCTCTGCGCAAGATGCTCCGCACACGGACCGAGCAACAGCTCTGGCCTCCAGATGTTTACTCCTGGCGAGTGTTTGCACTGTGGTGGTTCTCCAAGGCCACAGCCAAGCACAGTAAAATCCCACTGCGAAGGTGAGCTCACCCTCAGTCCCTGCCAGCTCCGCTCTGCTCCAGAGCTCTCTGTTCACTGGTCTTACCCAGCAAACACAGGCTGTGCTTTACCCAACACCCGAGTTGATTAGAGAAAAAACACAGAGCTGACCCAAAACTGCAGTGCAAATCAGACCTTGGTTCCAGACTCAGACAAGCCTTCCCATTATTCCCTGTTTTCATGCATTGGCTGGTTTCCTGTTTCTGCTCAGAAATGAAGATTTTCACACGTGAAGGCCAGTTTAGTGGGATGGGATTTGTGGTGAAATGGATGGCTCTGAACACACTGGTGAAAATACATCCATGGGCTTGAGAGGCCCACATCTGCTCCCTCCAAACTCTCTGCACCCAACGGTGCTCCAAGATCTGAGAAATGAGCAGCTCTGCCTCAAAACAGGTGCTTGAATGATGCCAGTGATTTTACTGCCCCTACTGTCTTTATCTCAATCCACCAGTTTTCTCCCTTTTACCCTTTTGATTCTTTCCCCCATCCCACCACGGGGGAGCAAGCAGATGTGTGGGGCTTAGTTTTTGGCTGGGGTTAAACCACAACAGAAGGGAAGGAGGAAAGGGAGGGAAGTGAGAAAGTGGAGGGAGTATTGGGCAGGATCAGGGAGGGACAAATAAAGAGGTTCTGTATTCTAGAGGAGTCTCACAGTTCTCCAAATAAATGGAGGGCATTCCCAGCCATTTGCAAGTGATCATTTTACCTTCATCATCAAATCTCATTTCAGGTTTAAATCTTCCCAAAGCCAGTTGCTTGCAAACCTGCAGCACTTACCATATGATTTATTCCAGACAATCTGCCCTTGCAATATGCTATATGCCTCCTTTGGCACTATGGAAATCCATAAATGACATGGATAAAGGAGCAGTGAGCTCTATATGATTGCTCAAAGACAACACAGGGAGAAACAACAAAGTATAACCTTATTTTTAATACAGCCCAGTTCTCAAATCCACTGGGGAGGAGCTGCCAGATATTTTTCTGGTAAAGAAATATCACTAGCCTGAAGCCAAGCATTGATTTAAGGCTGTATCTTTGTGGAGAGGTTATAAAGCTAAAGATGTGATTCTGGAGGAGAAAAGGAATGGGTGACTTAGATTAGTTCAAAGTACTAATTACAAATTACAAATGAACCAATACTTGCACTAATGCCAGTAGTAGAACTTCAAAGATACACAAAGAGTGTCACTAATAAAAATGCTGGGGTAGCTTCTGACTCTTCACAATCCAAGATGATAATTAATAAGCATTCAGGTACTTGCAAAAATGTTTCACAAGACCTCCTTCATTTTGGCCAAATTAGTTCTCCAAAGATCTGTCCTGGAAGCCTGTTACTTATTAATGTCTTTCTCTTGGACCTTCAACTCTAAACTTTAAGTCTTTGATTCATGGACCAGAAACAATGGCATGTGATCTCATCAGCCACCCACCCTCCCAACTGCAGAACCCAACCCCTTGGTGCAAATCCTCTCAGCTGCTGAGAAAATGTTTACCAGGAACACACTTGGAAACCTGAACCAGGCTGGGAACAAATGAGCATGTCTCACTGTAAGAGCTTTGAGGGGAAAAGGAGATTTTATAGCATGGAATAGAAAGCACTAATTTTTTTTTTATGTAGCTTTAAGGCTTTTTATGAATATCTATCACAGAGGTATGAGCTGCAAGTAGATTATTGGGGGACACCCAGCTCACAGAAGTCAGTGTAGTCTCTTCAACTTCCATGGAGCTAGATGGATTTAGACCAACTGGATATCAAGTACAGGCTTTTCAAATAAATCTTGTGGGACCTCTCTGCTCTCAAGCATGCTGAGTTTTAGTGATACTTTTCACAAGAGGAAGAACATTGTAGTGAGTAATAAACTGAACTAATGTTCTCCCACAAAATGTGCACACCAAAAAGTCCAGAGAAGTACATCACGTTCACTAGCTCAGCTACAATCACTAATAAAGGCAGAATTGGACTCAGACACAAAAAGAGAAATTTGAAGACTGGGGATGATCCAATATACTCTTCAAGTGTGTTTCCACACAAGACATAATCTCTTCTCCGTCACTAGGTGGATGCACTTTCTGCTGGAAGAGGACAGGCCAGGGAGCAGTCGAGTGCCAAGAGCTGATCTGAACGCTCAGGATATTAAGGGACAAAATAGTAGCTCCTAAACCAGGAAAATCTGAGTTGGATTTCGCTAAAACCTTGAGAGCATAAAAATTCCCAGTATTCACTGGGATGGTCTGGCACATTTGTCTCCAGGTTCTGTCCTTATCAGATGATGCATTTTTGAACCTTAATCCACAGAGACTCCCTGAGTCCAGCCATGCTCGAGAATGGGTTCACTCAGGCCAAGAGGAAGGGTCTGTCTCTCACACACATCCCAGACACTTCCCACCTTTCCGCTGTCCACACCACACTGCAGGAAGCTTTCCCAGGGAATTGTGTGCCCAAGGAAAGGAAAGCCGAGCAAACAAAAAACCCCTTTGATCGTTTTATTAGGGTACAACCTACAGTACTTCCTTATGCCAAAACTGGGAGAGGAAACACAGACGTGACTCCTGTGAGTCCTCTCCCTACGTTATCCTTTGAAATGACGGGAACTTGGTGCCGTAGTTCTCCAGAGATGCACGCGGATTGCTACGCTCTCCTCTGCAAGATGTAAACAAACTGGCAGCCAAGAAGATCCTCTCTCTGGGTTGTTTATGTGCTTTTCCTTTGACCTGGTCGCCTCTTTCCTGCACAACTGCCTGCTGTGGGAACGTGCTCCCAAGTGCTCATCTCCTGACTTCCTTTATGCTTGACTCTCCTGCCTGAAAAACTTTGCTCTCCTCTGGTGCTGCTGTGAGGGCACACGCTGAGGTTGTGCCTCTCCCCAGTCCCTGGTTTTGGCAAACCCCACCAAACCCACTGGGAATCAGTACTGGTAAGGGGAAGTCAAAGCCTGTGCAGTTTCAGTTACAAATGAAGGAAAAAGCCTTGAAAGTTCACAAAAAGCTAAAAAAGAGCCCAAAGTTTGCTTATTGCTTATGACAGGTGAGCACAGAGCAATAAGGGGTTATATCTAGCTGTCTGTTCCCAAGTTGGGTCTGAAGCAGATCTGCACTGATCAGTCCTTCTGAGTCTGATGGGTCCATACTGAGACCAGCCAGGTCAGGAGGACAGTCCCAGCCCAATCCACTGTACAAAGCACTCCTCTGCCTTAATTTCTCGTGCTCCCACCACTCCCAGCCTGGAGATGGCATGACTACAAGCATAAGGGATGTCAGTGGGTCAAATGTCTAATTACCTTGGTGACGTCAAAGCAGATGGACAAAGGAAAAGAGACTCCATGAATGCAGAGATGCTGCACATGCAATGTGGAAAAATTACCTTCCCAGTGCAAGGTTTAGTCTCTAACTGCCTGTGTAGAGAGGAACATGGCTTCATGGATAAGCTCCCAGGGCAATGTGGAGACAGCCCTGGTGACAAACAGAAAGTGGCACTTGTGTCTGTGATGACAGACCAAATGCAGTATGGAGAGGGCTTGTGGCTTTGCTGCTCATGGTGCTTCTTCTCCTGCCCATCTTGCTCCCATCCTCTGGGCCCTCGGTGCCACCAGAAAGAACAGGTTGTCATAAGGGATGCCCCTTTTGCACCTCACAAGCTCTGAGCAATGGGAGCCTCTGTGGCAGCTAGCCCTGTCCTCCAGCTCTCAGCCTGGCTGACCACGTGGGTCCTTACACATCCAGGCCCTGGGTTTCAGATCCCCTAATAGTCAGGCAAGTCTGTACCAAGGGGTTGGAAACTTCCCAGTCTAAGGGGCTGTTTGATCCCACCATCTCTGTGATAGCAGGAGAAGGGTCCAACCTCCCCACGGGTCCAGGCTGCCCCACGAACACCCCCCTCCAAGGCACACACAAGGACAAAGCCAGTGGACTCTTTTGTTTCACAAGTAATTAACTGGGCAGCCTCCCCTGAGCCACTTCTGCTGCTTCCTGGGCACATCCCTGAAATTAACCTCAGAGCTAATGAAGCCAATTATCAACGGCAGACATGGTCTCCCTCTAATTATTTTCCCTGGAAAGGTCACCCAAAGTGGCACATTGTGAAACCCAGCTAATTGCATTGTCTGCTCACAGCACGGGGCCGGCTCCTGCAGGGCTCTGCCAGGCTCGGGGGGAGCCTCATGTGCCATCACCCAGCAATTGGAGCTTCCAGCTGGGGAAAAAAGCGGCTGTGAGAGAGGAACTCACTGCCAAAGCCTCCTTGCCACCAACATCGCTCACGGATACAGGCCTGCTGCCTGATCCCCCCACCTCAGATGTGACCAGCCAGCCCAGCAGTCAAGGCAGAAGATTAGATGACCGTGCCAAGCTATCTGGGGGAGGAGAGGGCGGAAATCCTGATATTTTTGAAAATTCTCTAGATAAAACACAGTCAGTCCAAACCAAAGAACGGCCCAGAGCAGGACAAGAACAGCACATCTCACACTGTTTTCTTTGGGTAAAACATTTCTGATAGCAACCAACAATCAGTGATGCTCCTGAAGAGTCTATGAAGCTCCAGATTCTCCACTCTGTGAACTTTACAACTGCCCTGCCCTGTTGTATCTCCATGATGACCAAAGCACCCCTGAGGAGCTGTCACACACCAAGCCTTTGCTCTCACCAGCCCACAGAGCAACTCAGGGAAGGGGAAAGGGCATCTCCATCTTATGTTTTTGTACACTAAGAGTGCAACATTCTGTGCCCTGTCCTCATCATCTGCATCTAAGAGCAAATACAGCTCACTGCAAGACCCTGATGTCCTTCATCCTGTGGATCAGAGCTCACCATACCCTACCTTTCCCTACGAGGGAGTGTTTAGGAACAGAGCTAAAATTTTGAAGCAGCACTTCTCAGATCCTGTCTTTGACATTTGGGATTAAAGAGGACAAAGTATTTATGCCTACAAGTGGATGCTATTTGGGAATTTGAGTGGGAAGCAATGCTGTGACTGCTTCTTACGTAATCAAGCTGAATCTGGAGGTTTTCTACCCCAACTCCCAAAGTACAGTGGGATCTTGCTATTTCTGATGGGCTTCCCTGAGCCCATCAGCACCACCATAATCAGGTTTCTGTGAGACTCTGGCTTGTTTTTAAATGCAAACAAAACTTATTTGAAGAGTAATGTAATGTCCACCACTCCAGCAGGAAAATCCAGGGTGGAGATCCAGCTGTTACCCTGGATGTTGCAGCTCACTTTTATAAGAGATTGCTTTGGAGAGAGGTAGTTAACAAAATCAAAGGTAGTTAACAAAAAATAAATGATCCATCAAAAGCAAGCTCCAGATGCTGCATTTCTGGCATCAGCAGCAAGAGGATCCAAGCAGCTGGATGTAAGACCAGCTGTGAGGACTCTTCCCCTCTCCTCTCCCCACCGTGGCTGGGGGCACGGTGTGCCTGTGCCCCGATGTGACACAGCCCCTAATCACATTCACATGTCAGGTCACACCAGGCGGGAGATGATGTGTGTGACCACATTAAAGAGGGGAATTTTTTCCTTTGAGATTTCTTTGTTGACTTTAATAAAGGCTCCCTCTGGGCTTTCATGCTTCAAAGGAGAAGGGGAGAGGGACCATCTTCACACATCCTAATTAACAACATTTAATAATTGTTCTTGCATACTGCTTTGGTTCTGCATCTTTTGCACAGCTCAAAGGAAGTAAGACATTTCTGAAAGAGCTTAGAGAACGTCAGTGTCCTCCAGCCTCAATAAATCTCAGAAAGTCATGGTACAGAGGTGGATATGCCAAAAGACTCACATGTAATCCTATATGGAATGGCACTGGCAGAGGTAGACGTGGGGAAATGGGTAATCAGATACCATCTTCTCCAGAGTTTCTTTCTTAGGTTGGAGGATGAATTTACTTTTGTGGCCTCTCTTCTGTCCTACAAGGGGACAGAGTGAAGCAGCTGCTCTGAAGTTTCTGTTTGGGAGGTTAGCACCACAATGAGTATTTGAGCTACAGCCATGAACACAAGAGGTCCCAATGCCACTCACAAAATATTTAGGCAGAAAAGGGTTGCAGTCCATTTAAATTTTTAAGGGCAGCTCAGGCGCTATTTCTGTCTGGCCTGTAAAGGAGGTGAACGAAAGAGTCCTCAGGCTGATACTGTGAGTAGAAACAGGAGGACTGGCAAAGTTTTCTGAAGCCTGAGTATTGATGGTTTGGGGAAGACACAGAGAACCTGCCAGGAATATACCAGGTTTAGGCTCATGCCTGTTGTGGCCTTGGGTAAACTAACGCTACGTTTGTTAACCAACATGAAATGCAGGACTCTATAGGAACCACATGTTTTCCATCCATCCCATGTGCTCCATCAGCTTGATGGAGTTAGATGATGCAGACAGACAGTCTGAGATCTGGGTTAAATAAGTTGAACTGCTTTATTTTTCTCTTGGCATTGCAGTGGGCGCAAGAAATTCTCACAGGGTGGAACATCTGGAGGGCATTATTCACTAAGAGTGAAAGATGCTGTTGTGTTTGTGGAGGAACCAAGCACGCTTCTTGCAAGCATCTGACACAAACCAGAGTGACAATTAACGGCATGGCAGCTTTCTTTAAAGGATATTAGTTCTGCCTCATGTTAAAAAAAACCTTTGTCAGCTCAGCTGACAGCACAGGTTTACGAAAAGGCACTTCTCTAGCCCAGGAAGGGACATGAAAGAAGTGGCACCCTGGCATTTGTACAGGCAACAGTGGGAATTCCTATGTTCAGTAGCAAGATGTAACTCCTCTCAGATTAAGAGCACAGTAGGAAGCGATGCTATGACTTCTATCTACACATAGATTATATTTTTCACCCAACATCTTACTCATAAAACTAATGCAAAAATACAGCGTAAGTCAGCCAGAAATCCATGGATTTGAGTCAAAATCAGATGAGCCGAAGCAGCAAACAAAAGGCTTTTCTATTCTTTAGTGGCTGGTGGCTCAGGTTCTTGCACAGAATGTGGAAGCCCTGGATTGGGTCCCATCTTTCCTTGAAGGACCTTTATTTCAGCTCTTCTGGCTCTTGTATCTCAGTCCATTTTTTCAGCTACTTTTTTCTCTAGCTAAGACACCACCACATCCTCCAACAACCAGTGGTCTGTATTATGTGTGCGAGCTGTTTTTTTCCTGTAAAAACTCACCAAGGAAAGCTAGGTGAAAAGGTGGACACAGAACTGGAAAGATAATCAAGATGATTTCTCTGGAGGACAGATGGCAACAACATGAGTCATGAGAGGCTGCTCCCAGAAAGTGCTGCAAGGGAATGAGAGAACTTGAGGGATGACCCAAGGGAAGCATAAAACAGGGATGAGACCAAAAGAGGACCTGAGGTGTGACAGTCAGGTGATGCTCCTTCTTGTGAGAGTGTCACCACACAACTGACCACACCAGGTCACTTGGAAGAAGAGAAGACAGGGAACCTGAATGGCAAGGTCAGTGGAGGAAAAGGACTTGGGAACACAAAGCAAAGATCCTTCTTGTGCTCTTGGTTGATGATACCAGCGTGTCTTGCACCTCCCAGAAGGAAATCCTGAATCAGAACCTTTCCAAACTACAGGTTTCTGTTACAGCATATATGTGCAGGTGTATCTCAGTATACATTTGCCACATCATGCCAATGTCAAAACCACCACGTCAGCAATACATTTGAACTCTTTGTTTTCCTTCTCTGAGCATGAAAAATTCAAGCAATTTGCTCTTACCCACTCTTCCAGAAATTAGAAAATAGCTTCTAATAAGACCCAGAACAATCTTATGTCAAAAAGCCTACTCATTTTACCATGCTAACAGAAGAGCTACTTCACATTCAGACAGAATGAACAAATAAATACGAGTTTTCAGACCGTAATGGCAGTAGAGTGCTTCCACTCTCTGTGTACATCAATTATTCCCTCTCTATTTAAATCCATGACTAATTACCCTTGGAAGCAAAATAGCTAACATCCAGTCAAGTACAAGCATCCCTTTTAATGTAATCAAGAACTCATCTAGCTTGAAAATTATGGCAATTATCAATGAAGTGGAGGGTTGTGTGGACCTAAGCCCTGTGGCAGAAAATGCAGTGCCTCAAGGGAAGGCAACTTCCAGAGAGGATGAAGGGGAATGTCCAGATTATGAACAAAATGCATAACTTGTGACACAAGTTTGGAGGGACGCTCGTGAGCGCCCAGGAACATGCAGAGTTTAAGGTTTGTCCCAGCCTCAAAAGTCCACGGTTCAATTTTCAGTTTAAATATTTGGAATGAAAATGGGTTTTTTTGTGGAAACCAGATTTATCCTCAAGAAAGTGAACTGGGTATAAAACTCCAAGCCACCATCATTAAAAATGCTTTGGGATTACTTTTTCCTGCACTGATATATTCTGAATTGATTCCTCCTGCAGCTCAACACGACCTGGCTCATCACAAGATCTTTAGGCTGACCCCAGAGTTCAAACTGATTTGTATGTGGAGTTTTGTACACCCATACACACGGAGAAAAGCACATTGAAGAGACCACACACACACTGTCCCAGCTTTCTCAAGAGTTTCCCCCATCTACAACCATCACAGCTGCCACACCACCTCACAACACTTCTTTGCCTGCTCTTGAACTCGGCTGACAAGCAATGTTCATCAATGCACAGCTGCAGGCAATATTTTGAGATGTTTGGCCATGGTTTCTAATACAAAAGCACAATTATACTTTTTGCCTTGTTACCATGTCATAGTCTTATTCCAATTTTGGCCTCCCTTGTTTCCCTGGCTAGGAACAGGTTGGCTTTCAGAGAGAGGAGTTTGGATAAAAGGGGAGGGTTAGAAAGGTTTTCGCTGTCCAACCCCACACCTGCTGCCCCTCCAGAGACCAACCATCAAAAAAATCACAAGAATCATAATGCCAGAATGATTTGGGTTGGAAGGGACCTTCAAGATTATCTCGTTCCAAGTCCCTGTTCTGGGCAGGGAATATTCCACTAGACCAAGTTGTTTAAAGCCATTCTCCCTTGTCCTGTCACTACAGACCCTTGTAAAAAGTCACAATTATGTTCATAAGGTGGCACTGGGGGTAATTTCTTCTCTTTTAACACTAATATGTTGGGAATACACTACATATGTTTAATAGGAAACATACAGCTAAAGCAAAAATGATATGTGGAAAAGAAGGTCCTTTATCTCATCAAGTCCCTGCAAGAGCTGAGGAGCATTAGTGGTTTCTACTATTGACATTTTGCATTAGTCCTTTTGGAGGAGGCTCAATGTAATGTGAATCAGATATGTTGCTAAAATAATAAACAAGATACGTCCATGGGTGGTTTTAATGCCTCCTTACACTGTGCATCTCAACACAAGACTTTTGAGACAGAAAAAGACACTAAGCAGCATATGTATTTGTGTGTTTATATAGATACATGCATAAAAATATGTATTCTCATCTCCAAAGATCAAGTCACATCACTGGTGGATTCTTATATTTAACAAGCAACTGCACAAAGCCAAAAAAGAAGAGGCATTTGATTAAGACAACCAATTAGGGTTTGGCATGGGAAACCCTAGAAGCTGTTGGCTATCAAAACATTTCTCCTGAAAGAAAAATCTATGTTGCCTGTCAGAGACAGTGGCAGCTCTGCAGGCTCATATGCTGCTCTGCAAAGGTGGGAGGCAGCAGGATGAGGAAGATGAGGAAGACTACTGCCTTGCCTTCAGCGGTTCTCTTCCAAGCTTTCTCATTCTTGAGTAGCCTTTGGCTACTCAATGGGAGGCACAGAGAGGAATGGTGGTGCTATTACAGTATTTGGCTTTTGACAATGTGGCAAATTATGACCCAAGATTCCAGATTCTAAAAAATTCTCATTTTTTAGATAAAAATTTCAGTTTATAATCAGAACTAATTTTCCATAAGTCTACATCTGCCATGGATCATTCATACTTGAAGGGGAATGGTAGGGCTGCTTTCTGACCAAATACCCCCTCAGAATTGGATATTGCCTTGTTTTGCAAATCTTCCTACAAACAGCACATATTCAGGACAAAAGCTTTGATACCTCAATATCTACAAAAATTCAAAGCTTGATCCCAAGTGCAGTACTGTAACTACAGAGCCATATTGCACCTCACCTCCTACATTTCCAGTTAAAAAGTTATTTAGCAGGACACAGAAGAACTTTTGCTCTTTATAAATAAAATAACTAAGAGATGTGAATTACTAAAGTAGGATTCTGAGTTTGCACTCAAGCCCTTAAATAAGTGAAGGATAGGAAGACATAGGAAACCTTTGGCCTTCTCAGGAAGATGCAGTAAGTTTTCCTTGCCAGTTTGTACATGTTTCAACAGCCTTCTGCCACAGTTTTGCCCTTCTGAAACTTCATGTTTAAACAAATCCAGGGTGCCACAGGGAAAACTAAAGCTGATGTAAAAGCAGCAAAGCCTGTTCATCTCCAAAAATCACTCCTGAGATGGTCTGTGAGCAGATGCAAAGATATCTTTGGAAACACTAAGTAGGGAGGTGAGGATGCAGGAAAGTAGCTGAGAAGGTGGTTTTATGTTCCTTCCTTCATGCACACACATGGAATTCCTCTGTGCAAGTCCTAACCAGGCAGACAGAGAACTCAGGCAGAAATGGATGCTCCCAATCCCTCCCGAGCTTGCCAGGCTGTGTCAGGCAGGGCGCTTTGTGGGTGTATCACAGTCCGACAGATCAGAGGCAAATCATCTATTCCAAGTCTATGCACCCCAAGAAGGCAGGACTGGGTGCCAAGATTCCCCCTGAAGCTGGAGCAGCCCTTGGGCTCAGTAGCTTTCCTGTATAATGTCACTGTGTCCATCATCCATCCACACTCTCCAGCTGGGCTGCGATGCACCCAGACCTGCTCTGTGGGAACTCCCAGGGTATCCAGCACTGCTGGATCTCCAGCTTGGTAAATTAAAACTCAAAGGAAAGATGAGCTAGACTTTTGTTTTCTAAATAGACCTTTGAGTTATATCTCTGTGCTCTGATCACAGAAGTGAGGTTCATTTTTGTCCCATGTCTCGCCTCCCTCCTGCAGATGATGAGAATGCCCCTGGGATGTTCCAAGGGAGGCAGCTGCTCTTGCCGCAAGCCTGGGCGAACACAGGTGGTGAACAAATGTACAGGTGAGAAAAAAGAAGCACAGAGACAAGGAGAGACCAAAGGGGAGAGAAAAAAGGAGCAGAAATCAGCAGCAATGCAGACTATGGGGGGATAAAAACCCCCGTGGATTGAGGAAGAAAGAAAAAGAACCAGACAAATAGAGGGTTGTGGCAGCTGTGTGATGACAGGCACTGGGATGAGCGGACAGATACAAGACCCAGCAGCAGTTGTGAACTAAAACTTCACAAAGGCTGATTTCTTTCCTGCACTCCCACTTTACAGGACTTGAACTCAGGAAGAGAGAAAACCACAGACTCTGTGTCTGCTCAGCCTGACTGGGACATCGTTTAAGAACCAGCCAAAACCCAAAAGTACTGTGATGTGTGACTGGGGGCCATGAAGAGCTCAGGCAAGAGAGCAAATCCCAAGGGAGTCACCCACTTCCCAGCACTGGTTGGCTCAGAGAGAGGCTCCCTGGCCTCTGGGATATTGGTCCTGGGCACTGAAGAGCTCATGCAGAATTAGCCCCTGAAATAGGTGTTAGCTCTGTCAACTGGACAAGCTTTCTCTTATGGTGGAAGACCCAAGTAGCATTTATTACATACCATTCAGGTTTGTAGGAGATCCTTCCTGGGGCAAATTAAATACCTTTTCTACTTCTTCTCCCTGACTTTTTTATTTTATTTTTTTTAAAAAGGGGAAAAAAAAGCTGAAGTATGCTCTGCTGTTACATGCAAAAGCCAAAGCAAGGATACGAGCATTGCCTCAGGACCCAGATGTGAATTTTAAGCCATTTCACTGCAGCAGAAAAACTGATAAGAGAAAAGTGGCTCACAGCCAGCAGGACTTATACCTGCACAAACAACACCCAATGGATTTCCAGTCCATCACCATAACTGCTCCAAGCAGTGTATACCAATTCACAGGGAACAGGGAACACAGACCTGAAATGCTGGATTTGCTTTTCTTCTTCATTAGTGCTGATTTTAACTTTCTCTTGCAAGTAAATGGGCAAGTTCCACTACTGGCAGCTGAAGACATTGTTTGTTGCCAAGAAGAAAAACTGATGTTCCCTTGCTATAGGCTTTATATTCAAAGCAGAAGGAAGAACATGGTTCAAGACTGCTGATGCAGCTGGCTGCTATTAAAGAAAAAAAGTCTCCTCTAAGCCGGCTTTGATGCCAAACAAAAGAAACAGGCAAAGGTTTTTCCCCAAATAAAGTATCCTTTCACAAAACAGAGATTCCTCAATGGAAAAATATGTAGGTAAAAATCCTGGTGGGGGCAGCTTTCTGAAAAGCTGTTTTTAGGTCTTCTTTTAGTATAAAATACAAATCCATTTCCATGATGCTGTCCCATGGTATGGAGCATGGAAACCATAAAGGTGCAGTTCCCACAGGTGAGACCACCTTCCTAAGAAGTGCATTGTGACACAGAGAGGTGAAACACAAAGTAAGCACTTTTGAATGATAGAATATCCTGAGTTGGAAGGGACCCACAAGGACCATCGAGTCCAATTCTGAGCCCTGCACAGGACACCCCACAGAACAATCCCACCATGTTCCCGAGAGTGTTGGCCAAGCACTTCTTGAACTCTGTCAGGCTTGGGGCTGTGACCACTTCCCTTGATAGCCTGTTCGAGTGCCCACCCACCCTCTGGGTTAAAAACCTTTTCCTAATACCCAACCTAAACCTCCACTGACATAGCTTCATACCATTCACTTGGGTCCTATCACTGGTCACCAGAGAGTTTGCACCAAGCACTTCTTTGTGCCCAGATTTGCTTGGATGAAGGGATGAAGGGTTGCCTTTTTCCTAGGAGCTCTGCTCCCATCCCATGCTACCATGCAGCCACTGCACTGGGTTACTTTCAGCCATAGGGAACACTGACTTCAAAATTGGCTTCCCAGCTCTTAAGCCAATACAAAATCCTGTACTTTTACATTTAATGGGTATAAAACATTCAGGTTCCGTTCTGGTCTCAAATGCATATGAATTCCTTCATGTATTCAAGCCTAAACTAACCCAGCTCCAATTCCTGAAAATATTAAAGGATGCACTTAATTTAAAACATGTGAGCAGTCTCAGTGAGGTCAATGGGATTATGCTTGAATATAGCTGCTTTCTAAGAGCCCCCAGCCATGTCTCTGCCCCCTACACCCCACGACAAGGGCCAGGAAAACTCACTAACAGCCAACTTTGCTGCAGAAGTGCTTTGTCCAGGAGGAAAAAAGGTAACAGGAAAGAGAGCAGCGAAGCCATTTGCCCCAACATCAAAAGCAAGTCACTGATGCAGCCAAGACAAGTACCAATGATCCAGGGTCCAACAGCTCCAGTGATGAGAGGGAGCCATACATGGGGCTTTCACATCATAGCGTGCCACGAGAACTTTAGCCACAGCAGTGTTTTAACTGCCCACCTCCCCAAAAGAGTCTTAAGAGCAATTAAAGGCAAGTGAGGCCTGATTAGATTATTGTAACAGCCTCCTCCAAATAAATACAAGCTAAAAATAGCACCAGAGGACAGAGATCACATCTCGCCAAGAATCGGGTAAGCCACCCTCGCTGTAGGCACGTAAAACCAGGCCAGACAGATGTTTATGCTGGGTGATTTAGCACATCTGAATTTGTCAAGTTGTTTGATAACTTCATGCTCAAGAACGTTTCTTTCTTCGTTACAGAAACATCCCAGTTTCCAGTAAAAAAGTGTTGCTGGCACCAGAATTCCCCACATGCTGCTTTCCGCAGAAATCGGAGGAGTTCATCGCTCGCAAAGAAAAGCTGTGGATGGGTGGCGGTTTTCAATGAGCTTCTGGTGGGTCTCCCCTTCCCTTCTTCCACCCCTTACAATGTGGTGGCTGCGCCCATGCAATATGGACAAGCTGGATCCTTTCTTTCCCCAGGCTCCTGGCTGCAGAGCAAATATGCAATGCCAGCGCAGTGCTATTCTTCCACTGCTGGTGCTCTGCAGGGAGACAGGATCCGATTTACCCAAGAAGCTCTGTCGCTGTGTTTCAACTCTACAGGGACACTCCTTAATCTGCACAAGGAATCCAAAGGACTTGAAACAATGAGAGAAAAGGAAATCATTGTTTTGAGACACGTACTGAAATATCATTGTGTGGATGTGCTTAACAGATGGGGAATGCAGTGGCCAAATTCAGGCTCCCCTGGGTTAGTTCATCAGAACTGGGCTGCCCCGTCCTTTCTGTGGGTAGAAAAATAGGAGGGGGAAGATGTGCAAAAGTTTCCTCGACTGCATGGAGAAATGACAGTAGCTGGGGGGTCCAGAGCATTGAAGACCCCACCTATGTCAGGGTGATGCAGCCAGGGATTTTGCAGGGCTTGGACAGGAAGGGTGCTTTGTGCATGGTCATATTTCTGCACTAGTCAAAGAGTTCAGAAACCTCAGGGGGGAAATGTTTGCCTTAAAAAAGGTAGTAAAAGACCGAAAATGCAGATGCTGTATCCATTTTATGCACTGGCCAACAGTGGCTCTTGGCTTGCCAGGCCTTGAAGTCTCAGGGCTGGGACATTCCCAGCACGTAGGGGAACAAAGCTGCCACTGGAGGCAGTGAGGCAAATTCGGTGAGGGCTGGATGCCTGGGCCCCTCTGGCTGCTGCTGTCAGACCCAGCCTGGTGCCTGTACTTTTGTATAGGAGAGAAGGAGGTCTGCACACCCCATTAGCCCTTCCAGACTTGCCACCCTGCACACACTGGCAGGAACATGGTGCCAGAGCATCACTGCTACACTCAGCATTGCTTCTGGAGGAGAGTCCATGGAAGTGTCCTCAGAAGTATTTGAACTGGATCAGAAGTGTGGATGGAGAAGTCCTGAGCTTCTTCACTTTCAGCACTTTTACTCCCACCACACAGAGGGCTCAGGCTGTGAGAACAGGATTCCTTACAGGTACAAATAAAAAGTATGTCCCATCAGCTAACAGGTCCAAGATCCGACCAGAATGAATCCAAGAAAACACCAAAACATATACAGTGTGGACACCAAGTCCTTCAATAAATACGTCACTCTCCAGATCTATCCCTATGGCACTGTTGTCTCTGCTCATGCAGATGCCACCCAAGCTACAGCGAGGTTGCTCAGTGCACCCTTTGTTACCCATCCTGGGGTGCCACATCCATCTGAGCCCACTGTACAAAACAAGCTGCCTTTAGTGACTGCCACAGGACAGGATTGTGAGTGCAGACAACTGTAAGACTACAGGCCTGTTTTTAAGGGCACTCTACTTCATGTTTCAAGGGCACACATTGACTCTGCAGGGAGCCCCCCAGCTCTGAGGTCAGACGGCGCAACTTCCATCTGCTTTGCAGAAACAAATCCACACATAACCAGTCACCACTGGAAGAAAGAGTAAGCACAGTCCTGCCACCACAGGGTAATCACCCCAAAGATCTGTGCTGGTCCCCACCAGCCTCCTGGCAAAGACTGTGGACAGCTCTGCAAAGGGCACACACATACCCCACAGCCCTTTGTGGTAACACATCCGGCATCAGTCCACCCTGATTACTGCACTTGCAGGTGTCCTTCAGTACCAAAACCCATCTCACTGCCTCCTTACAATCTCAGGGGCAGCAAACCCCACTGACATACATGGGGACCAAATGGGGTGCCCAGCTAGCAGGACTCACAGTCAGCTGCAGATATTTGGGTCCCCCTCTCATAGATGCTGCACAGCCAGGACTGGCAGACAGATTTAGGGTAAGGGCTCCCATCAGTCCTGCTGGGAGCTGGGGACCTAAAATTCTGCCATGGGGAGCTCTGAAAACACCAGCCCGGGTTCATTTCAGGAGCGGGGCTTGGGATTCCCTCCTCCTCCCTCTCTCCTTCCCTTCAGCAACACAATGTCGCTCTTTCTCTGTTTCCGAAAGGGGGTCTTGCAGGGCTCTCTGCATCAGAGATCAGGGGCTGTTTTGAAAGGAGGAACCCACAATTTGACCCCTGCTCTATTGAGAGACCTTTTGTGCCTCTGCAAAGCTCCCAGCTCTGCATCGGCCCCGCAGCCAGCGGAGGGAAACGCTGCAGGAAGCAGGGATTTATTCTGCTGCCGACAATCGGGAGCAGCAGTGTCCTCTGGTGCCTTCATTGTCCAAAGGTGTTTGAGTGTAAAGCTCACACATAATAGCGACTTTCCAGTGATGCCTGTTGAAAAAGCCCTTTGGAGCTCGCCAGCCCTGGCGGGAATGCAAGACCTCAGGTGTCCGGGCTGATCTTCCAACCAAATTCATTTATTTAACAGCCAACTCCGGTTGCTCCTTACAGTTAAAAGAAAGCCCCCAAACAAAGGCTCAGCAGCCGTGTGCTCCTCAGCTATTCAGCGCTGCCGGTGTGGCAAGCAGGTGTCTGGGGTTCTGCATTCCCACTCCAGTCTGAAGAGGCTGGAGTAAGATGCTGCCTTTTGAAATGTCCGCTCAGAAAGAAAGGAGGAGGCAAGGCAGCACACCGGCGCTTTGCAGGCTGGGAGCAGGCGAAGGGCTCAGCTAATTCATGGCATGGGATGGCCAAATGCTGCAAAAGGCATTCCCATGGAAACTTCTGTGAATATGGAAATGAATCCTGATAAGTGGGTTTTACACCTTCCCCCCCCCAAACTGCTTGGGGAGTGCGCATCTTTCACTGAACATCTACATAGTCCCTCTGCTGATAAACAGGTATTTGCAATGGAAACAGGTTGGACAGCAGGAGGAATTTCTTCACAGAAGGGGTTGTTAAATATTGGAGTGAACTGCCCAAGGAGGTGGGGGAGTCACCATCCCTGGAGGTGTTCAAAAAATGACTGGATGTGGCACTCAGCACCATGGTCTAGTTGACCAGGTGGTGTTTGGTCAAAGGTGGGACTGAATCTTGGAGGTGTTTTCCAGCCTGATTGATTCTGTGATTTTGATTCTGTCATCAATGGGGGCAGGGGCAGCTCCACTGCCCTGCAATTACAACAGGAAGCACCCAAGCACCCATCCATTAGCATTCCACTCTATCACAAAGGCAGATAAGAATAGGAGTTGCTTGGTTGGTGCAGGAGACTTATAGCCACTTGGTTCTGAAAATCCTCACCTGAATTTGCAAAAATGTTCTCTGAAGTGCAAACTTGGTTGGGGATGGGGAACCTTGCAAAGGGTAGTTTTTTGTATGAGCAAAAGATAATATTTGTCACATAAGTAACAAACTGTAGCTTGAAATCATCCAAGCACAGGTCAGGGTGCCAGTGTTATCCCAGTTTGGCCCTCATAAATAATATTAATTGGTATTTGTTATGGAGAGGTATTAAAAGAAAGGATGATAAGGAGGTGCTTGTGCTGACACAGGCCAAAAAACTCTGATTTCCCAGGGCTTAATCTCCTCTGGGACACTGCACTAAAGTGCTTGGCAATGGGGGGAGCTGGGGCAGGTGCTCTGAGATTGTGCTTGAACATGATGCTGAGTTGCTTGCTCTGTGATGGTTCTTCAAAAACATACCCTGGCCACATGGAAAACAAGAGTTTGCATTTGGTTTTGTTTGTTGTTTTTTTTTTTTTAAATTTCTTCCACCAAAAAATCACAATTTCCTCTCCCTTTTCTCACTCCTCATCCAAGCAGCAAAACTGGGGCTAAAGCACTGGTCCAGCTCAACTGGTTTCTGTGCTGTAGCATCCTCCAAGCATTCAACAAAAAACTCTTTGTCCTGCTCTTACTACACACAGAATAGCCAGGCAGTGCCCACATCAGCACTGAATGAGCCCAGCCCCACCACCAGGGTCAGAGAACAGTAGTGCCTTCAGCTCAAAATGGCCCAGACAAATTTCTCAGCATCTCTGGCTTTCAGCTGTACCTCAGGCTCTCAAGCCTCCAAGTCTCACAGCGCACTGGGGCCCTTCAGAAACGCACACTCTCTCTTAACCCAGCTATGTTAAGATAATAGCATCCCCCCACCTCCCTTCTTAATAAAGCTGCCAGTTTTAAAGATGCATCACAGCAATTTCTTAAAAGCTACAGGCCATCAGTGCTGCCTAAGTGCTCTTTACTGGGAGTATGGCACCGGGGGACTGCAAACAATTCACTCGCAGGCTAAAAATATTCCCACCTCATTATATACTCTGGTGGATTACTCAATAATTATGCTTATTAGATCCAAAGGTAATTACCATTTCACGAATCAGGTGTCCCTTTTGTTAATACACAAAGTCAGCCACCCCTCCATTACCTATTGGCCATGCCTCGTGCCTGCAGCCAGCAGGTCCTCTGCACTCAAGCCACCGTGCAAGGAGGGTGCTGGTCCTCCCAGGAGTCAACTAAATGCCTCCTCCTGCTGCCACAGGGGTAAGGCTTCTGTATGCAAGTCACAGTCACACTCACACAGAACCAATGTGACTGCCAGGAGATGGAGGCTCCCCTCCTCTGCCCAAGCCATCTGGCTCTAGAGCAGGGACTCTTGCCAGAGAGGCACTGACTGCACTGAGCACTTCATACCACGAGTGGTGCCTTCAATGTGACACAGATACAGCACAGTGGCAGGTCTGGGCATGTGTGACAACCACTGTCCATGCTGGAGTGAAAAGGGGCCTCTGCACACCTGCCCTCATCATGAGATCCCATCAGAACCACGTCACCAGAACTTCTTCACAAGCCTGAACACCTTCAGGAGCTACATGCAGCAGCCAGCTGGTGGCCTGCAGTTGGATTTAGGCTGTGAATAAAGTGTTTCTTTTACAAACAGTGGCCAGGCAAAGCCAGTCTAGCTTCCTACGTGTTTACTACCATGGCCGTGCCAGAGCTGCCCCACTGGCTACCAGCCAAACCAGCCTACAGGGAAGGAAACAGCCACACCAGGTCTTTACAACCCCTCTTCCAGGAGAGCCGTAGTTTCCAGCCAGCACATACAGATCAGGAGCAGGATGTCTGGCCATGGCCTTAAAGGTCTTGGAACATTTTTACTCCCAGGGGCACCAGCTCGGAGCTTCATCCACCCTCCCAGGCAGAGCCATCAGTTCAGTGCCTGCTTTTACTTTGGTTCTCCTGTTTCTAAGAGTAGATAGAGAGAAAAGGCTGCCATGCTGCCAGCAGAAAATATGCAGGAATGAGAGGTCAGCAGTACAGTCCCCTCGAAATCCCAAAGACATGTTAAAGGCTTTATTGTTTGGCATCTAATACTGGGGGCTGCTTTGTCTCTTCTCTCTGCATTTAAAGCTACACTCACTTCTGGGTTTTTGTCCAAGTCTGACCAGTTACCAAAAGGCATTTTTATTCTCTTCACAGTCATTTCTGGGAATTGTAATTAATTTATGTTAATTTGAAGAGGAAAGGCATAGCGATGAACTTTTCAACTAACCCAGAGATAAATGGTAATATATTAAAAACTTACTGGTGATAAAAAGATAAGACACATAAGTTATGATCTTTCCACCATAAAGTGATGCTTATTTAAAGAAGCAAATTATTTTGAGTAGTTTCAACCCTTTCAAATAATCTAACTCAAAACAATAGTCCATTTTTTTTTATCTGAGCTTAAAGGCATTAGGATTGTTCCTTCCAATCCAGATCATCTTCAGTTCAGTGTTACTGGCAATCCAGAAGCAAGAAATTCCCTTAACAACTCCAGCCTGGCTGTGCTATAATTAGGTATGGGAGATATTGAAGGGCTGGGCTGGATGCAGATGAGAAGGAAGGAAAGAAATTCAGTAGGATTTTACTTTCCACTCCTGTTGCTTGTGTGAGATGCTTTTTGCATTTTTCTTTCAAAACAAAAATCTGTTTTCATAAAATAATATATTTTTGGTTTTGACAAAAGCTATTTATTGCTCAAAAAACATTTGGAGAGAATACTTTGATGTGCTGAAGTGGTGAACATCGAATCACAGAATTGTTAAGTTTGGCAAAGACCTCTAAGATCATTCAACCACTGACCCAACACTGCCAGATCCACCAGTAAACCATGTCCCCAAGGGCCACATCTACACATCTTTTAAATCCCTTCAGGGATGGTGACTCTACCACTTCCCCTGGGCAGCCTGTTCCAATGTTGACAACCCTTTTGGTGAAGAAATTTTTCCTAATATCCAACCTAAACCTCCTCTGGCACAGCTTGAGGCCATTTCCTCTTGTCCTATCACTTGTTACTTGGGAGAAGAGACCAATACCCATCTCGCTCCTTTCAGGAATTTCTCACTTCCAGCTTGATGTCCCTTTCTATTTTTTCCAAGCATGGCATGCCTGTTTTGGGTTGAAGAGGTGTAGAAGAAGAACCAGGACAACTCTTACTTTCTAAAAAGTTCTTCTGTTCCTGATTCAGATGGAGAAGAGGGTCAGATAGAGAATAGGGTTGACACATGAACCAGATTTCAAAGCTGGTGAAACACAAGTAAAAAATCCCAAACATTTATAAAGTCACAATTCTGCCACCCTGAGCCTGAACTAGGAGCTGGCTACAGTCTTGCCCTTAGTCCAAAACCACCCTAATGCTAATTGGATACTTTTGATGGTGTTGCAGCTGCGGTCCCAAATTTCAAAAAGGCACAAATGAAGAACAAGTACTCAAACACACCAAAGCAAAACAACTTTGTGCAGTGGCTGGATGGACACAGAGAATGATGGAGAGCATGGCCTGAGCTACAGCTCATTTACTGCAGGGAAAGTGAGAAGAAAAGCCCTGGGATGAAAAGTGCTGTACAGCAGGAAAAACTCAATTTCACAACCAATCTACCTCTCCTTCCCTGGTAATAACAAGGCATCCATCAGCTACTTTAAATCGTACTTTCTAGAGTAAAAGCTAAAATACTGACAGCATGCATGAGAAATGGAGGCAGAGCAAGTGGGACAGCTACTGAATCAGCTGCATTGGGAAGGACTGGCACCAGTTGCCTCCAAAAAACATCCCAATCCAGGGATGGAGCAATGCCCTCATTAACCACCAGGCACCAATGCCACCCCCGTGGCAGCTACAGATAATCTGCAGCATTTAAGGATGATTACAGGTTTGGGCTGCACAGGTAAGTCAATTCAGCAGAAAGCACATCTTTATTTTCCCTAAACCAAGTGCATTGGGGATTGCTCAGGCACACATGCACTATTTCAGCCCAGAAACTGAATGACAAAGCTGAAGTTGATAGGGAAAAAACTCTGGAGAAATTGCTGGCAAATTATCACGAAGAACATTATCAAACAACAAGGCAAATTCCCTTCCAAAGAGGAAGATGTGCTGCTTGTGCTGGTGTCTCCTCAGGGATATGACTTAAACCCCACTGCATTGAGAGGAAGGGCTCAGGGCTGGAATTTCAAGGTTCTCTTCACACAGTTGTCAGGGGGGAACAGCTAACAGCAGTGCTTTCTGTGCCCTCACTCCAAAATCTAATTACCTTGTGCAAATGGAAAATTACCTGAGATATCAGGCAGGTGTTTAAGAAGGGACTGGGATCCTCAGAGGAGGAGTTAGGTGTACAGAGCCAACATCCTCCCAGTGGAAAGCCCAGCAAAGCATGGCCAGGTTAAGTTCAGGTTCATGAATGCTCCCTGATGTTTGTGTGATCGTTCTAGACTTGTCAGCCTCAGCAATCATGGAAGCAGGTCCCCAGGACATCAGCAGCTTTGCTGTAAGCAGGAATTATTCACATTCTTACCCCCTGTACCTAATGACCAAATCCAGCTCTTGCTGCCCCCTTTCCCCGTTGTGTTTCTGCTGCTTTCCCAGCCATCTCTTTCCATAAGCTTTGGAGATGCTCAACACCTTCCCCAGCTCCTCACCCTGGCAAACATGATGGACATTCCTCAGGAAACTCTTACCAATCACCCTACAAAGCGAGTTTGAGTCCCCTAATCAAGATAAAACACTGTGAGAAGCCAACTGGGACTGGACTGTCAGTATTGACCCTCCAAGCCAGTTCATCCTCTCTATTTGTTCATCACTCAGTTTCTACCAACCTTCAGCAGAGGTTTTTCAAAGTGCCCTGAAGGACCCTGATGACCACCAACACTTTCACCACCATTAGTTCACTGCCCTTTCCCACTTCATTTTCCACAGCTCTGCGTGGATCTGTCACATTTCAGAGCTGTTTGCAAGGGAGGCATATTATATTTATTCAAGATCTTATATTATAGTATTAATTATATGTTTGTATAATACATGATAAATAAATAAATAATATAGTTAATGGTATTAATATATTAGTAATGGAATATTCATTTCTTTAGGTTTATTCTGGTGCAATGGAGGGGCAAACCCACAGCATCAAGATGTCAGATACTTTCCTAGAACCAAGGCAATAGGCAGCAGCACCACAGGGTTTAGAAAAGAGGCTCCCAGGGTTTCATGTTCAATCCACCAGACCACAGGGCTTCTGAATGCTCTGCTGCTGCTGGGGAGGGACGAGGGAACAGGAATTATTCCCTCAGCGACTCTGGGTTGTTGCAGCCTGGCTCCCTCGGTGGAAGAGCTCCAGAGTCATTTAGGTAAAGGATTTACAGTTTCTTCCACAGGGGAAAAGGAAAAGCTGCCCAGAAGCAGCAGCTTCTGCCTGTAGCGAGGCAAGTGCAGGGCCAGTGCTCAGACCACTGTGCAGGCACCAGGCAGGTGCCAGGGAGCTCTGGTCAGTGCAGAACTGCAGCACATGCAGTGTGGCATCCTGACCATGGCCAGCTTTCAGGCTCTTTCTTGTTCCCACCCCCAACCTGTTCTTTAATGCAGAGCATTAGGAGCGAGGAAAGCCTCACTGCCAACAGGGACAGGGCAATACTCCTGCCTGCACCACGACAGCCAAATTGTTAAGCTGAAGAACACACAAGACAAGTGTTTCATAACGCTACAACTGTGGTTGCAGAGCCCAAGCAGGCAGATGTAGGGTTCCCTACAAGGCCAACCAAAGCTCCTGTTTGCTTCTGTGAGCCTTCTGAGGTTCAAAGATCTTAAATAAACACGGCAGCAATTGACAGCCTATCCCTGGCTCCCCCAGCAGCCCGTCTGTGGAAAGCAGAGGCTTGTAAAGAAGGTACTGAGCTCCAGCTGGCAGACAGCGCCCCAACTCAAGTACATTTGTAGGGAAGGCTGAGGGCAACACGGCTGGCTTCTCTGCTTGGGAAATAGAGTAGCTTTCCCTACCTCTTGGGATGCACCAGCAGTGGAATTTTGGGTCTTCAACCTGCAGCCTGAAGATGAATGGGGTACTCCTGCAGCCAGAGACCCAGGACCAGTGTGAAGGCAGGATGTCCACGGGGACAGATATTTATTTGGGTTCCCTTAAGAGTATTGCAGTGGCAATAATGATGAGCCAGCAACTTAAATTAGGACATAAAAAGGCTTTTCTTAGAAGAAATGGGATGCTGTTTTTAGAGCATGTAGAACAGCCACTGCAAACAGCAAGAATTTCTCCACAACCATAAAACCTCACAAAACCCCCAAAACCACAGGCAGGAAATTAAAGAGAATTCAGAGGAGAAACAACACCAAACGATTACATCTCTGTAGGGATTGTGCTGGGAAAAGCTGAAAACGAACAAAGACCTTGATCTTTCAGACTCTGGGCCCGTGCTCAGCTTTGGCAGGAGCTGTTGAAGGCAGAGGTTCAGCTGCTGCCGGGTGAGACAGGGCACCAGGGACCACCACCAGCAACGGGAGGGGAGACAACAGGACCCATGAGACCCCCTTTATTTCTGCCTTACTCTTCATTAATTCCAAAACTGGAATCGAGTCCAAATGAGCTGAAGCCACAGGCTTATTACACTTGCTTGCATTTTTTTCCCCTTAACTTTCTTTTTCTTTTTCTCCAACGCAGCTCTGTAGTACGGTTTTTATTTTAGCTAATGAATCCCTGCCCACACATGCGAGAGACTCCAAAACACCCACAGACCAGAGGCAGGGGAAGGAAATGCCGGAATTGTTTGCTGAAATCTGGCAGAGGCTATTTTTTGCGAGGGGCCAGGGGAACACAGTGTTCTCCAGAGATCCTGAGAAGGGTGAGGTCAGAGGCTGGCTTCTGCCACAAGGCCTCAGCACTGGGAGGCTTTTTTGTCTTTTGCAATTACATAATGTCTTTTCCATGCCTTAAGTTGGTTGCTTCCAGATTGCTGGAGAGAGCTCTGAAACGACACACTCCACAGCTTAAAAAAAAATAAAAAATACCAAAAAACCGCACAACACACTTCTGCTCATATAAAACTGCAAAACCTCGTTTCCTGCCACAGTCCTGTATTGTAACAGATGGAGGAAGGGGGGGGGGGGGAAGGGGTTTTTTTTTTTCCTCTTTCATTTTCCATATTATCCATGTGTTGGCAACACACTGCTGTCACAGAGTGGTGGAAAGTTCATTTACGGGAAACCTTCCGAAACTGGAGCAGCTCATAAAACTTTTAATGCAGACCTGGTTAAAAAATAATGACATGAGACCTGAACATTTTTCGGTTCAGTTGGGGAATGCATTTTCAGTCTACTTCTACAGTTTGAGTAAATGATGATATTAATAACTATTTTAATGAAAGAAGGAAAGAAGGAAGGAAAGAAGGAAAGGAGGAAAGAAAGGAAAGAAAAAAGGAGGAAAGAAAAAGAGAGAAAGAGAGAGAAGGAGAAAGAAAGAAGAGAGAAAGAGAAGAAAGAAAGAAAGAGAGAAAGAGAGAGAGAAAGAAAGAAAGAAAAAGAGAGAGAGAAAGGAAGGAAGGAAGGAAGGATTCAGTGAGAGTTCAAGAAGTGCGAAGCTCCCTGGGTCCTGTGATCCTGGCAGGTGATGAGAAGGGCCTAAACTACGTTGCCTAAGCCCTTTATACACTCTTACCTATGGATGAACTTCTTAGCAAGGCCTTTAAGTAACACTGACCAAAAATAAAGCAGCTATGAGGCAGCCTGGAAGCTTTCAGGAATGAAAAATGGCACTTTCTAATTTTTGACTACAGGCAGAAGATGAAGGTGGTTTGGATGATGGGGCAGAACCACAGGCACCCACGGACTGAGGAGCCCTGCATTAAATTGCAAGCTACGCCTCCAGCTGGCCACAGCCTGGGGAAAACCACTCATATCCGGATCCACAAAATTACTTTGGCACCACACCACTGCTGCTTTGAAGGCTTCAAGCAACTTTTTCAGCTCTCAGAAAAATTACTGTGTTCCCTAAAATAAAATGGTGGCCCCATCCCATCCGAGAGGTGTGAGGACCTGTGGATCTGAAGGGTCCAACAGCACCAGGAAATATTTGCCCAAGATGTACTTCTCTCTCAACACCCTCCACCCCTGATCCACCAGGGCTTCTTTTCTCCCAACCTGTAGCCTTTCTGTCCTCCTGATTTTTGTCCATACACCTGGACATACAGAGTATGGGGTCAGTAAATGGGATTAGCAATGAGAGTGTATTTGCCTGGTTTGAGTATCTGGATATACGGAGCATCCTGGGGCTCTTGGACAAAGCCACAGGAGGTTCTGTAACAGCCACAATGTGTTCTACCCCTGGGTTAAATGCTTCAGCTGCTCTAAATCCACATGGTCCATAATTTGGGTGAACCTCCCAGCTCAACCCCTTGGGTGAAGAGCAAAGTCAAACAACACCCTGAAAGGGGCAGCACAAGAAAGAGTAAGAAACAAGAGAAAGTTGGTCACAAACAGCCCATTCTGTCCTCCAACCATGGAGCAAAGGCATTTTCTACATAACTTGGCCTGTATGAACAGGAAATCTGTGTACTAATGTATTCCCACACCACGCACACGAGGGGTCTGTGTGCTGCTGGAGTGCCTACAATGAATCATTCATTGTCCTTCCTCAGGCTTTCCAGTAGGAAGAAGCTACACATTTGACCTTATAAAAAGCAATAATTTTGCCTGGTAAGAGGAGGCCAGCAGTAACCTAGGCAGCCTAAAATACACCAGAGGAGATACGGGTTGCTGCTGTGCCGCCAAGTGCTACATCAGCATTTCCATATGAAACTACTATTTTCAGGGCTGCTACAAATGAGCCAAGAAAGAAAAGAAATAAGAGGAATCTGTCCCCCCAATACTTTCCCTTTAAAAAGATATAAATTATGGTGCAGGTTTCATCTCCAAGATTTAGAACTGGGCATTCTTGTTTTACGACATCTTTGTTCCCCACAAAGAGGGTCAGTGTACGCCTTGTGATCTTTAAGGGAAGCTTACTCACCTGCTTTCTCAGAACAAAGAATCAAAAAGGTCATTTTTTGCTAAAAAATTGCTAATATGATTGATCCAGGGCTTATGGAGGTCAGTAGGGCCAAATGGGGAAGAGAGAATGGAGGTGCCTGTCAGTACATCTAATAACTTGTCTCTTCTAAAATATTTGCTCCACGAGTCACTGCTATTATATCTGTGAGTTCTTTTCAGTAACAGAAGCAATCATTAGGATTGCTAGAAGGAATTAGTCATCCTGGGTAAGTTGATTTTCAGTGTCTGCCAAGAAAAGGAGTAAGAGAAATGGGTCAGTGGTTGAGACCACCTGTCTACGACATCTCTGCTCCTTCCCAGATTTCCTGTGTGACCCTGGGGACACTTGGAGGATGTTTCTGGCAAGTTGACAGAGAACCTGAAAATACAGCCAAGTCCTGTACACATCACGGAGTGTCCAGATACTGCCAGGGATTGTGCTGTGACTGGCTCCATATTCCTACTGGTAAACTGGGGATAGGAAATCTTCTCATCCGATGGATGTCTCAGGAGCAGAGAAACATCACTTGGGAATCCTACACTGACGAAAGCAATGCAAGTGTGTCAGACAGACAGAAACTGGACAACACACCAAAAACCTGCCCCCTCTCAGATGACCCTACGCTGGAGCTAAGGTGGAAAGAGGGATGTGCCTGCAGACCTCACCCATCCTTGCTGGGAGCTGCCGAGAATTTCAGGCTCCGAACCTGAACATCTTGTGTTTCATGTAATCTCATTGAAAATATTTTGATTTATGATCTCAATTATCCGTTAACTGAAATCCCGCATCTCAGATATCATGAAATTAAGCAATAATGAATAAGAAGCTGTGCTGTTGAGGCACTTTACAGAGTGATTCATATTAAATAAGAGACTTTGTAGCCAATATAATAGTTTGCCAGATTAACACATGCCTCGCTGAATAGTAAATACTTTTATTTGTGGCTGCTTTGGAAACCTCATTGCATTCAGTAATTAGCAAAGCATGAGACTAATAAAATATATAAAAAAAGTCAGAAGAGAAGAAAAACTTTGGGTATGAGCAGAGCTTGTGCCTTATCCAAGCCTGAAGGAGAATTTAAAGATTTAATTACAGCTAATGAGCACATATTTCAAAGCTGCAAAGCTCTTTTTGCAGCTTAATAATGCATAGAAGGAAACACTGAAGTGTGATGTTCCCGTGGGGGACAAAGTGTGTTTCTCTGGGAACACATTCAAAACCCAAAGGGAGCCTAGAGTGATCCAGAGGCCAAAGAGGAGAGGCAAATCCTACTATGAGATGGTCACTTCTCTTCCAGCATTTGCACATTAAAATTCCTCTTGAGCTCTTCTGAGAATTACTACATTAGGCAAAGCTTATGGTAAGCAAAGGACCTGAAAAATTGTCCTCCAAGGAGGAGGCTTGCAGAGGCATCTCTGCCAATTCTGTTTGCTTATGAAATATTAATGTGATACTGATGACAGTTGTTGTCCTTGACAGCCTTGGAGACCAAAGACCTCTGTCATTTGTAAGGTGTGGCCAGACTGATCCGAGTGCCGGGCCAATCTGGAGGGGCCTAAAGCAGCCCAAAACAGGGGCTCAGCCCCAACACACATCCTGACCTTGCCTGAACACAAAACTTGGGTCTTCTTTGATGCCATTGCAGGTTATCAGGGCCCAGCCAAATTTGGGGCCAAAAGAGATGATTAGATGTGTTTGCAAACTTTGCTGTAACCTTTCAACTTTTACAAGTGTTGAATAAGATCAGAGTCCCAGTTCCCACTGAAACCTGTCTCAAACCGATTCCTATCCGTCATTTCCACAGATGTTAGAAACCCTTCCTACTGGCAAACATGGGACACACAAACGTGTTCCCATGTGAAGAAAACATGAGGTCATGGATAACATTAGGAGAGAGAGTACCAAGGTGAGGATACCTAAAGTCTGGCTTGGCCTTGAGACACTTCACATGATGTCAGGCAGATCAGATGCCATCTATGACCACAAACCTTTCATTACAAATGTCAACCCAACCACTCATACGTGCCTCCCTGGTGGAAGTGAAAACATAAGCCATAATCAGTATTTGTAAAGTTCGTAGAGATCCTTGTTAAAAAGGCACACAGGACTACTTATCTCAAAGTGGTCTAAAATAACATTCCACATACACTACTGGAGGACTAAAATTGGTATGAAGTATTCCCGAACAAAGGAGTGAGACGCCACAAAAACTAAAACAGGAATTATTTTCTACCAGGAAACTACCAGATGAGTTGTATTTCTCCCTCTGAACGCCCAAATGTATTCACTAAATCTTTGGATGAATTTGTTTCTTGAAATGTTGCTGCACTGTACAAGCCTGTTTCAGGGAGTGCCTTGCAAACAGTGAATTTCAGATAGTTTATGGTCAAATTTAGAAACTTGTTCCATATTGAATAATTACAGAAGCCCCAGTACTGCACATGTTCCCTGTTTTGGTGGCTATGTACCAGCAGCACATGCAACACAGAGCTGGTGTTCAGAGATAATTTCTGCAAACACATTTCATTTGCTGAGAAAAAAATCATGTAGCAGAAACGCTCCTGTTGGAATGATCACAGAAAGATAAAAAAGGCTACAGAAAAGGTGAAAAACCCCAAGAGCCCAACCCAACAAACATTCAAACAGAACATTCATACAAAAAGCAAAAATAGTCACAAGCTGGTTTGCCACTTGGTTTCCGGCCCCAGTTTACTGAGTGACGGGTGTTGAGTGAACAGAGGAAATTAGTTACATTTTTGAGGGTTTGACACAGCTTAAAGAATACTTTTAATGACATCAACAGATAGTTTGATTTGGAATGCAAGTACAAAATTCAACTCACTAGCAAGTCCCTACTGGGGTAAAAAATATCACCCTGCAGGTGCACAGAACTTAAAAACCATATCAAACCCTTCCCACTCTTGAACATGGAGAATAAAGGTTATTTAAATCTTCTACCTCTCATTTGGTAAACCCTTGAAGCACAATATGTAGTGGACTCCTCTATGCACAGCTGATCATTGCACATGCTCATATGTCCTACAGATATCAGGTATTTGGCTGGAATAGCTGTTGCTGGACCACTGCATGGCTAAAAACAGTGGAAAAGATAAAAATAATGTTCTAAGCTCCAGCCAGAAAACCAGCTACCTAGGGAGCCTGTTTGTCCATCTGTAATGAGCATAAGAACTGCAGATTACAGACTTCCATGGAGAGATTCCTGCTGCTAACACAGATATCCACTTCAACAGTGAGAATTTTGCCCTAGAAGAAGACTTCACGCTGACAGGGTCAGCCTGGTTCCCAGGTTGGTGCTGGAGTGTTGGCAGGAGATGGGGGCAGAAGTGCATCCATCCATGTGGACACACTGGGCACTACATGGCCCTTGGCACTGCAGGGAGGAATTGAGCCAGTGGTGAAGATATCACCTCTGTCCTGCTGTGAGAGCACTCTGGGGCTGTGACTACCCCACCTCTGTGGAGCCTCAGGAGTACCTCTGGTTATGTATGAATCCTCAGAGCCTGAAAACCCAGGAACAACCCCTATCATACCAACACCATAACCTGTTCTGGAGGCAGTGATTCAGAGCAGCCAAGCTCACACATCCAGCTCTCAGGCCACCCTGTCAGGATATGGCTGACAGGGCACTGCCAAGGCAATGCAAAGACCCCAAAGTTCACCAAAACCCAAGAGCTTTGTTAAAGAAACTCACACCCTGAATCCTCTTAAAACCACAGATGACGTTTGGTTGGATTTTTGTTCACTTTCTTGTTCTTCTTTAGGACAAATAAATTTAAAAACCGTTTTCTCTTGCCCACAAGTTGCTATTAAGATCCATGGGCAAAGCCCAGTAGCTTATTGGTAGTCCAACACTGTTTGCAAAAACATAATAAAAAAAAGCCAAAATTAGACTGCAAACATAACAAATTGCCTTCCCAAAGGCACCCTGTGCATCCTGCAGCCAGCATATTCCCAGTGGCACCAGCAGTCCCTTGGCAATGCTCTTCAGGCAAACCCAGTGATGGCCCACGTGCAGCTCCCACTGAGGGCTCAACAGAGCAGAGCTGGTGGTCCACGAGCCTGTCCTCACTGCTGGGATGTTTTACACACCCAGTTCCACCTTCCACCAAAAAAGGTTGGTGGGAAACACCGTATGGAGCCTCCACAGGCCAGCTCAGCAGAAAGCTTGTGCTGGAGAGATGGGTGTTTAAATACTGAAGAGCTTAGCAACAAATACTCAGTACACAGAGCAGGTAAATCATTTAACAGCTTCTCCGTGTTTATTAGCCAAAGCAAATATTCACAGTGTTATGTGCTAACAGCAAAAGGTGTGTTTTTCTGTTTGGGCCAGGCAAGGTTTCTCTGCTGAACTGAAGCACTAACTTTATTTTCTTTCCCAATGGTAGGGAAAAAAATAAAAAAAAATCATATTGCACCAAACTGGTGCCCAAAATCCAGCTGTCCCTGAAGGCAGAAGCTACCCCAAGTGAAGAACACACTTTGATTTGCTAATGCTTTCCTGCTCCCTTCTGCTTTAGGTGTTAGTCTTTAGGAAGCTCAGAAATACACTCTGAACCTCTTGGAGCTCAGCTTCTCAGAGTAACACACTAGAGCCCCTCCTGCTCCAGGAGCTTGTTACGTTGAGCAGGACTTGTCCCTGTCAGTCTGCTGCTCAAGTGTGAGAATAATTATTCTTTTGGCACTTTATTCAGTTCCGTTCTGCTCCTTATAATAAGTATTGGAGCTCATTAGTGCAAAATATAGTGTCTGGGAATTATTAGCACATAGCAAAATATCCATGTAAAACATGGAGATAGGGTGTTTGAAATCTACGTGTAAAGCTCCATTTCCCAAAGTTTCAGTGAGCACTAAAGACACCTAGATCTGGAAACTCTGGGAAAAAATTCTAGTTTTGGTGTACATAACAGTCCATCCAAGCAATCCAAACTAATATTTTTGTTTTTTTATTTAGGCATTTAAGAAAAAAACCCCAAAAACCTCCAAAAAACCAAGAGCCTCATGAGGCTGCATGACAGTGGAGGGGAGATTATCCTGCCTTGGGGCTGGGATGGCCTCTGCAGAGAGGGAAATGGGGTTCTCCAGGAGAGTCCCACTACCTGGCACCATGGACCTCTTGGGCACGGGCTGTAACCGTAGACAGGCTGTTTTAAAAGTCTCCATATTTTGTGCCAGACATCTACAAACTGACTTCTGCTATGGACATTGGATGCTTTAGGTCTGATGAAGAGGAGAACTTGGGACATACCCTTTTCAGAAGCCTTCATCATTGGTCCACTTAGGTGTCCCCATGTGCTGACCACTGTGTTCCCTACTCATGTACTACTGGAGGGAAACCACAAAGAATTTTAGGGTTACAGCTTCCTGTGACTCCAGATCCTTCCAGTTTGGTGCTGAAAAGCTGAGGTCTCTTGAGCCTTAAAACTACTTGCAGGTACAGATCACACATACCATGAAGACCTCAATGACTCTGCACAGCATGACAGCTCACTTTGTCTTTCCACTGGAACACCTTGTGAGGCAGCAAAGCTGCAGTGTCTCCTTCACACACAGACATCACACCACTGAGGGCCTATCCCACAGACTGTTGTCTTATTTCCTTAAGGACTTATTCCTCAAGGTTGGGAATCTGCCAACCTTTCACTTCCATGAGTGTGGTAAAGCTGGGCCGTATTACAAGATAAGATATGGGATCATGCCTCATAACAACACCTTGAAAACATTTTCTATCAGCTACAGAGCATTTTTTTCTGTACATCAACCAGTGGAAACTGCAGCAGGTTGAGCTCAGCACTTGCTCTTGCCCACAGACCCTGCAGTGCACGTTGCAAGGTGCAAGCACAAACCCTGCTGACTCCTTGGCACTGACTGCCCCCTCCTTTATGGGCTGTCCCACTGCTGCTGATCAGTCACCCAGTAAAAAGCAAAGGAGCTGGTCTACGTGCTCGGAGGCTGGTGCACACGGAATTGGCTCACCGACCTCCGCCGCTGGACGTGAAGGTTAAACACAGGAGCGGATATGAACTTTGGACAATCATCAAAGATACACTTGGTAACGGAGGGAGTGTTTAGAGAGGAGATAAACATAACTGCAAGGAAGGTCAGAGAGGGGGTCCTGAAATGACTGCTCATGCAGAGGCCCCCACATGAAGGAATGCTACCCAGAGGGGCGACACCATGGGGGCTTCACTGCTGCCATTCGCTGGCTTTACACTGGAATTATTCACTGCAGTTCCAGAGCCACTTTTCCTGCTGCAGCTACCCCAAGATCGGGCAGCATTTACACTGCAAGACACCTACATGACTGCCATCACCCTGCATGATCTTTACTGCTGCTGAATACATCTCTTTCTGTCCCCTTGTTACCACTTTTCTCTAGCAACTTGCTGCTTCTGCTGGGACATGTGGAGGGTTTGGTCTCAAATTAGTGAGAGCTGAGTGGTATGCAATGTCACAACTGCAGTTAATGATGAACAAGAGTAGCAGCCCTCAGCCTCCCTAGGTAGGGCAACACCTGCACCCGGGAGCTGGTCCATGTTTAGACGTGCTGGGCAAGAGTCATGATGTCAAAAATTAAAATGAAAAAAAATGGGGGGGTGTGTGTGAAATCTGTGCTTCCCTTCTGGGTTCCAATTTGTTTCCCTTTTCCTTTTTTTTTTTAGTAAAACTAACAAAACAGAATTAAAAAAACAGATAATTAGGAAAAACTTAGCTTCTTCATTGCTTATTATCTCACTGAAACAAATGTTGCCTTACACTTAGAAACTCTCAGCCACAGTAATGGGAGTGCAGAAGATTCTTAACTTTCAAACTCTCTCTCTCAAAGAGCAAACAGGAAAATGGTGTGAACAACACACACATGAACTCTCCCCAGTATCTCCAATAATGGGACTCAAACAAAGTAAGGCTGTCCCGAATGGTAGTGGAATAGGAAGGAGGACAAGTGTTTCAATCTGATATACTTCAATGACTTTACCAGCCTGAAAGCTCTTCCTCTGACAGAGGCCATGTCTGGCACAATGTCTTTATCTGCTCCTTTATCTGTACAGAGGAAAGAGTGCCAGCCCATTGCTTCCTATGAGCATACGTCAGTGTGGTTAATCTCTAACATCCCTCATCACGTCTTCACGTGCAATGAGGAGTTTACGTGATGCTCTACGTGTCTGTTCTCCTCTAACATCAGCTCCGAAGGCTTCCACCAGCACCAGCCACACCTGGAACTGACGCCATCGCCGGCGCTCTGCAAGAAATGTGAGCGTTGGCTTGCAGCAGCTCACGCCGCTTCCCACTTCAGTCACAGTCTAAACACTGGCTAAAATAAACAGGCTATGGCTCCTTTCGTCACTGCATCACCCTGTCCTGATTCAGCTCTTACCCTGGGAAACTCACACTGGGTCAGAGAGAGTTCGTCCTGGGCGAGGGGTTCGTGCAAGGAGGAAAGGTTCCAACCTCCGACATCACCTGGGGACATGCGAAGGAGGGAAGGTCCAGGGAAGAGATGAAGGGTTTGTTTTGGTTTGTGTGGATTTTTTAGATGATTGAGCTTGGCCCTACAGGGAAGGGACAATTTAAGGGCCTTACAGAGAACCTTTTAAAGAAGTCACAACACAGCAAACTGGCCACACTTATCCAGAACTGAAACAGATCAGTCATGGAAGTAATGTTGGCTTGTGTGGTCCTTGATCTCCTTATTACCTTGCCTGGGTGAGGATGTGTTGAAAGATGAGAGCCCTCAGCCAGAAAATCCTCTGGCAGCTCCTTGCCTAAGCATACAGAGCTTTATCTTCCTCTTCAGAGGCCTCATTTTAGCTTTTTAGAACAAAATCAGCTCTGGCCTGTTCAGATAAAAGCTCTCCCCTGCCATCTCCTAAAACCCTAGCCCTGGAGGAAGAGAATACACACAGAGTTTCCCTTCTGTCCTTATGGATTGAATCACCCACCTTGGGTTTCCAACACAAGAATTACCTGTAAAATAGCCAGACTTAAAAGCACAGGAACATGAGGATGCTCCTATCTCCCTACTACCCAAGTTGCCTGGACAGAGAAGCAGATTCTGGCTGGTGCTGGAAAAACAGAGCTCTGATGAGGAAAACCATCCCAAGAAGTACTTTCAAGCCCAAATGCCAGTAGAGGGTACTTATTTCATTATTACTGACTGTGCTTGTTCACCTTGTACAGAATTTCCACTGCAGATGCTTTTTTTGAAGGCCCAAAGGATTGCTAAACTGCAGTGCTTGTGTTACAGGTGGCCAACAGTGTACAGCAACTAACACTTATGAATGTCAAAGGGGTTCAATGGGATTTTAACTGAAGGGTGTAACAAGCTCACATCTGAATCACACCAAGTGGAAAAGCAGGTCTGAATCCCAGCTCTGATGATGTTCTGTAGAGGGATCTCCCTACATCTGCTGGGTTAGAAGTGCTACAGCTGGCTACCACCCTGACATCCTTTAGGAAGAGGATGTGAAACTGTGAAAAAAACCTAACTGACAATATTTGCCTTTCCAGGCCATGGCTGAAATCCTTTATGGCAGGCAGACTAGCAGTTTCACGAGCTGTTGTTACCTATTTTATTTGCAGGGGATTTCACATGGAGGCATAACAAGGAAACTGAAACAAGGGAATACAGAGTCACCACAATGAACAGAGTGGTTTAACTGGTCACCTCAAACCTTGCTGCATAAGGTAATCCCTTGCTTTAACTGCTTGTAAATCACTTTTTGTGCTTGACTAAACATCCCTGATCCATATTTTCAGCACTCTGCCATCTTATGAATCCAGGCTTTAAATGCCTTCGAATCCAGGCTTTAAATGCCTTTGTCAATAAAAGTGGTTTGGAAGCACATCTCTGTTGGCTGATGAGTCCTGTTCACTCACACCAGTTTAAGCATCCCACAAAGTTGTGCAGCCAAATTCCCTCCCTGCTCACAGCTTCCCGCATTCTCTCCTCTCCACCTGGCTTTAGAGTTTGGGATCCTGCACACTGGTGGATCATCCACATCTCTCAAGTTTTGGAATGACTGGCTGGCATTTACTGCCCCGGAGAAAACCAGTACGGCTTTCCAAGGCTGCGCCTAGATGAGATACTGGGGTTTTTTTGTACAGTGCAGCTGTTCCATTGTGTAGTTTAGACAAAAAAGTTCTCATGAATCTAAAAAGTACGAAAATATTTTGCTGGGCCACCTACAGCAGCTTCTGTTGTGTGCCAGTAATGGGAATGGCAGCAATACGTTACTCGAACAGTCCTGCTGAGCTTAATGTGTGGGACGTGTTCTGCCTTGCAATTCTTTTATTCCTGTAACTGGTGGATGACCCAGTTATAGGTTTATGGTGATGATTTTTTTTTTTCACTGCAGTAATTAATTCTGGGGAATTTTTAAAGCCTACTGCATTGTTTTCAAGATGTTGAAATGTCCTGCGTCTACACGTGACCCCTTAAATACCACACCAGAGGAGGAGTTAAAACCAAGCAAGAGTATTCCCCCTGAATGAGCTGGTTGGTGCCTTGAAGACATCCCTTTTTAATGTGGAAAGGACAGGTTGCCATTTTCAGAAGATCTTAAAAAGGATCAAATAATCAGTAGAGTTGTACCAGGACTGCTCTCCTCCAAAAAAAAATTCCTTTTGGATTAGATATTTTGCTCAAGCCATTCTAAACAGTGTGAAATAAAGATCATGTACATTTTGACCTGCAATGTTACCTCGAATTAAAAGTATTCAATGTTTTCTTTTGCAAGTTCTGCTTTGTAGAGGAAAGAAAAGAGGATGACAGGTGAAAGTGACTTTTTCAGGGAGAAGGTGCAGGCGAAATCATCATGCCCAGCTCCTGTTACCTGCTGCAGCCTGGACTGACTTTTGCTGGATTAGTGTCAGATGCTGATCTCCTTAATTACAGTGAGGGCTGTTCCCCTCTGAAGCTGCTTTGTCTGATTCTAACAGGACTAACTATGATGAAATACAAGATTCAGGAAGAACTGGCATTATCCAGAACATCAAAGAATCATTAAATGGTTTCAGTTGGAAGGGACCTTTAAAGACCATCTCATTCCAACACCCCTGCCATGGGCAGGGATGCCACCTACTACATCAGATTGCTCAGGGGCCCATCCAGCCTTGCCTGTGGGACACCCACAACCTCTCTGGGTAGGTAGGATAGGTTTGGGCTAGAATATTTTCACCTAGAACTCTGAACAAGGCCAACTATTTTATACTCCCAGTCTTGCTTGCTGACTTACACACGACTTGGAGAAGGTGCTTTAACCCCTTGGAACCTTTACATTCACCTTTTCCTCTTTCTCCATCACCACCCTCCTTTGCCTGGCTTCACTGTTAGACTCTTAAGTTCTGCAAAGCAGGATGAATTTCCCCTCATGGCAGTAGCAGTGTTAAGTTTCAAATATGACCTTTTCTAAAATGGATGTCAGTATAATGTCCTGAGTCACCACAGTCAAATGGGAACAAACATTTCTGATTTTCTCTGCATTGGTAAAGCTTGGTGCCTCCCCCCAGGAGGGGCGTGCCACTGATACAGCACATGGACCAGCTTTGAGAGTGTGACAAATTTTGGAGGAGCAAAGGTACACCAGAGCTGCAACTGAACCCTTTCTCCTTCTGCCTCATAACAGACAACACAGAAATTTATTCATTCCCTAGTATTTACACTCAGTAGCCTCTTCATTGTAGCATGATGCACTATTAAGTAAAGATAATGGTGAATGCAACCACAGGCAGTGAACAAACAGCTATTTGGAGATAAGTCAGGCAGCTAAATGGGCCCTTATGAGGCCAGTGCCACTGAACCCAGGACTCGGATGCCCAATTAGCTCCATCACGGGCCAGAGAGTTGGCCCACAGCCTGTGTTGGAGGGAGACAGATCTTTGGTTAGCGCACAGAGGCAGCTCTGATCCTCTCTGTGATGCACATGACACACTGGTATGACTCCATTTGGGCTGACAAAGTGGGTATTTCAGCAGCAACACTAACGAAGCCTGATTTACCACTCTCATTTGCAGACCACGTTCCTGTCAACACCACTGCCCAAATTCTTCCCTCCTTGCCATGACCACCTTTCAGTTCTCTCTCCAACAAGAACACCTTACTTTTCCCTGTGTCCTGTCATCCAGCCCAGGGTAACCTCAGCTTTCTATATATCCCCTACTCTTTTCCCGAGCAAGCAGTGGCATGTACCAGGGCTGGTGCAGAGCCACTGTCCTGCTGACAGGAGCTGCTGTGGGCAAAGACTAGGATGCTAACTGATGTCACTGCCAAGGGGTATATGCTGAAAGCAAAGAGGAGAGGAGAAAGGAAGGGACAGATAGCACAGAAAACATCAGGTAGCACAGCACAGCATTACCTTCACTCTTTCTTTTGCTGACTAGCAATAAGCAAAAATTTTCTGCTGGAAGGATTATTCAAGCTGGTCTCAGAATTAACCCCATAGTGTAAAGGCCAGCGGGGTCTAGACAGGACAGCAGTGGCAGAGGCATGATCAGCATCTCCATTCCCACCCCTGGGATCCCACCCAGCTGTCCAGGGCAGTGATATCTCCTATAGCACAAAAAGCCTTTTCCACAGAGAAGTCACAGCTCAATTCACAGGCTTTTGTGAAGGCTTATTCAGCTGGGGTTCATTCATGCCTCTTCAGCCACAGGAACTAACACTTCACTCCTTCCCCAGCCCCGGGGCTGTTGGAGGGCCATTACTGCTCCATGGGACCACAAAACAGACTCCCTGTCTCTGCCCAGTGCCTTGGGCCAAGCAGGTTTGTCCTAACAGAGAGCAGAGACTCAAGTCACCTTGTTCAAGTCACTCAGGGCCTGGGGAGAGTCTTGAACATGGGAGTGGGCACACACAGGAGGTGGCTACCAGACTCTTCCCCACAGCCCCAAGGCAGCCTGCAAACCCAAACAACCATGGACCCCAAACTTCTCACACTGCTCACTTTCTCTCTCCTCTCCTCTCCTCCTGATGTCAATTCCTGGTGCAATCCCAGAAATAACATGGACAAATTCTTGGCTTGCTATTTTTGGCAGCTCCTCCCACCAAGGAAGGAGGGAGATTACACTGCGGGCTATTCAGGCAGGCTGGCACGCCAGCCACAAACACGCTTTCTAGCCCGTACGGCCCTAATGATAAATCCTGGCCCCGCTGAACAGACAGTTTTGGCTTCAGAGAGCGTTTGGAAGGGCCAGCACTGTGCTAGACAACCCGCCTACACATTTAGAAGGTGCTATTTATTTATTAAGTCTATTTAATGAGTAGAAATAGAGTTGTGTGGTGGGCACAGTGACCGAGGGTGACTGGTGTGGGATGAGAGGCTCCTGGCTCTTGGGCATGTTAAACACACACCGCCTGGCACCACCACCTGGGCTGCAAAGATAAGTAGCTGGGTGATCACCTTTTAATCCGAGCGTAATTAGCAAGAGGCAGATGTCCATGGGCAGCCAGGCCAAAGCAAACGGGGCCGTTTGTGGACACCAAGCCACAAAGACACCTCCTGTGCCTAACCCGGCGTGTCCCAGGGATGCAAGCTCGGGAATAACAAGGTGCAGCGTTTCATGGGGCTGCCGCAGGAGCTGCACGCTGTGTATGGTGCACGACGGCAGTCACACCTGAAAACGCAGCTTTGTGTTGTGGTAGGTGGCAAATGAAAGAACATTCTGTTACTCTGGGTTTACACAGCGTTTACTACACCATGGCACCGCTTCTAGGAATTTGTCTTCAGTGATAACAATAATATATCATTGGATTTTTCCTTTTTTTTCTTTTCCTCTGAATACAGTGCCTACGCACAACTCAGAGCAGCGAAACTGAGAAACACACCAAACAAGGCTGGTTTAAAGAAAATCAGCAGATTGTTTTTAAATTCCCAGATACTTCAATGGCCAAAAACCTGACACAGTCCCAAGCTGGAGATGATTTTTATGGAAACTACACGGGATCTTTCATGCCCATGCATAATAGATGGGTTGCACCCAAATGAATCATGCCAGGCCTAAAGTTGAAATGTTGAATCATCCCTTTCAGGGCATTGAACCTACAATTTGGTCCCAGAAGGTCTACCTCTTTCCCAGCTGAAGCTTTGTTTAAACAAAAGGATAAGTTTCAACTTGGCCTGTTTATCCTTCTCTAGTTCTACATTTTTACAAATTCCTACACTGTTCAGACTTAAGACTTTAATAAACAAAATAACAAAATTCCAAGTCAGACATAACATTTAGATTTGGAAACAGGCAAGAATATACCCAAAGAGGAGGCTGGCCATCTTTTGGCTTTGATCCAGAGCCACATCTCATTGTAGTTGGCATCACAGACGGTATTAACTGTGCAGCACCTCAAATCCTTGTACCTGCAAATGAATCTGTAACTCTGAATTACAAGCCCTAACAGCACTAAAGAACATCATCTGAGAAGTTTGAGATCTCCAGAGTCAAACAAACTGGGAGCAAGCACAGGAGCATTGCATCTGTGAGATACTGGGTCCTGCTATGGAGACAGGTTGTTGCCCTGGTCCCAGAATTATGGATTACAGTTGAAACCCCTCCCTGTTACATAAAGAGCAAGCAGATGTTGCATGTCCTAGTCCAAAAGCTACTTCCTAGTCCTGTCTTACAGATCTCATACTTTCTGCCACGTAGCCAACTGTGTGATGGCTGAAAGAACAAATTTTTGCTAGAGCCCAGCAAAATGCATGAGAGACGTGCACAGTTTGAAACCCACGAGTGTCATTACTCTGAACATAACTGCTGGGGGCCTTCAGATGACAGGGTGGGAGGGGAGGAGAATCTGCAGGAGATGGCAGCAGCTGGCTCATGGAATATTGAAGTAAAGAAACTTCATTTCCTGATGAAAATCAGAGTCTAGCTCGATGCCTTGACCAGCAGCCACACCAGGTCACCAAAACCTAACTCCATGCCTCAACTAGAGCAAAAAGCATTTATGCTACAGCTAGACGTGGATTAAGAGTAGTCCTCTGTAAATTAGGTTTAAATTGAACCTACCAGTCTCTAGACAACCTAGACCCAGCCTAAATTACACCAGTTTTCTTCAGGGGGGACAGCCAGTAAATAAACCCCATGATGTCAGGGAATGGTGGAAGATTCTGCCAGGCCAGATGGAGTTGTCCAAAAGGCTTCTGACTTGATGATTTTTGTGCAAAGAAAGCCCAGATGTTTGTAACTGTTCATGGGCCAGAAACTCACAGCACAGCCCTCCCAGCTAGATCTTCAAATATATAAATGCTCAGCCTTCACAGTGCTTTTGAAGATGCTGGATCACAAAAACTGACCGGACTGCCAGCAAGTAATGCTCGTCACTTTATAAAGCACATTAATTTCCCCAAACAGTACTACTCTGTGCTACAGCAGCTTTAATCCTATTGAACAGTGCACATGACTCCTGCTAAGACAGGCTGCAAGGACTTCCATTTTCCTGCTCCTCGGCAAATGCCCATAATGTTCCTGAATTTTCTGAGCTGCAACTTTTCACACTGCTTTCTCTGCCAGCGTTGGCTTTCATTATTTCTTTTAAATATAAACTTGGAGCAAAACCTCTTCAGATGTTTCAAGTTACAAATGGGTGGAAAAAAATATCATTTTCTACATTAAAAGGAAAGTTTTGTGTGCAATGCGAGGGAGACACACAGAAGGAAAGAAGCAGGGAATAGCTCAAAAATGGCAATACTTTGAAACCTGACACTTGGCATGGTAACAGTTCCTGACAAAGTGTATGCACTGCTAAGTTTAGAAGAAATTGTGGCTGTAAAATAAAGCTATGAACACTTGAGAGTACGCCCTGGTGCACAGACAGCAGAGGACACTGTTTGGATTTAGCTATTAACCCACGCAGGTGGCACGGACAGCCCTGGGGACTGTTCTCTGCATCACAAGCAGCAATTGTAAATAAGGTCCCTCCAGGTCTAAAACCAGAACCTCTCATATCTTGTGATAAAAAGAATAAAATAATATAAAATTAAATTAAATGCCAAGGGCTTATCCTTCTGGTGCGTATCAAGATATTTGATTGAGGGTGTAAAAAGCCAGACAGCAAAGCCTTGAGTTTGGGCCAGTGAGCCACTAATCTGTAATTAGTAGCTTCTGTACCAAACAATCTAATGCCTCTTTCATTTAAATGATGAAAACTGAGTCCAACTAAACCTCCCCACTGCTCTAAGAGCGACCTGCCATTCCACAGCTATATTCCTCCTGCATTTAAATGCTCCCTATTTCATTCAGTCACAAGGGGATGCAAGGCAAGAGACAATGTCAAGGCAGGCAGAGCATAGATGGATGCCTGGGAAGCCCCTCCCATGGCAGGGATGACATTCCCTCGATTAAACAGGGAAAACATCATCAGATGTGATTCCCAGCACACTAAGGATGAGTAATTTCAGCAGCAGGGAGCAGCAATTACATTAGGCACCTTTCTTTACACCAGGCCAGAGCTGGGATTGGTTCAATCTTCAGTGACAGGTACAGCGAGCACCCCGAACACAGAATGAGTTACATGTTCATGCTTGGAAATGATGGAAGAGCTCAGGCCTTGCCCCCTGCCCAAGAACACCCACCTGTGTGAGCAAAACAGGCTGTTCAGCCAAGGCCAGGTTAAACCCAGGACCAAGGGTAGGAGAGGGTCAGCAATCTTGTAAAGGATTGCAGCAAGGAGGAAAGATGTTCCTCCTCTAGCTGGGGACAGATGGTGAAATTTAAACTGGAAGAATAATCTCTCATTTGAGACTGGGCTTAGGATAACCTGGACAGACAGGGATATTCTTCTGTACACAGGTGTCCACCTGCAATTTGTAGGTATCTGCACAACACTGAAATGTGCAGATGCAGTAATGCAGAGCCAAGAGAGGCTCTGATGGCAGTTGGCGTGGTCAGAGAGCCAGTGCAACAAGAACAGAGTTTGTTCTTACACAAAGGTGAAAGCTGCACTCACACTCAGATTTGAGCTCCCAGGGTGCACAGAGGGTGAGCAGGAGCATCTAATTTTCAGTGGCTGTCCATCAGCTAAGAGCTCCCCAGCATATCAGCTGAGTATTTGCACAAAGTGCTGATTCCAAGTGCTCACCATTCACAGATCTCACAACACCAACCCAAGGAAAGCAGGCAGAAAAAAGTAGATTTATTCCTATTTTAGGCAAGATAGAATGCGTAGCAACTCTGAGTTTCAATGTAGTTGAGCTCTGCTCCTCAGTACTGGTACCTGTGATCTGGTCTCTAACTGTCCCAAACTGCAGAGGTGCTCAGGAGCCTTGCACACACGAAAAGTTAGAAATAACAGCAGTTCCATTTAATTTCTATATTCAGAGTACACACACTGTGGTTGAACAACCAGCTGCAGCAGCACCTCACAGGGCTCTGACAGCCCCCCTCTCTTCTCCCCCCAAAACTTAACCTAGGAGACTTTTCTGGATGAGTGAGCCTGTCTGGAAGGAGCCTCCCAGCCCTTGCCCTGCTTAGTGACATTTCCAACAAAAGGTTCCATTTGTGTAATTTGGGAGAAGAGCTCTCTGTTTGCCCATCTTTAAAAGCTGGACTAGAGCAATCAAACCCATTTCACACAGGAAATTCTGTCTGGACACACAGACACACAGAGGCAAACACAGGAGCTGAAGCTCAGCGTGCCCCTGTAAACACCACATTTCCTTCCTCACACACACATGCAAAAAAGTGGGATGGTTTTGAACACCCTGTGTTCAGAGAGGCCTTTCATTTTAGCTATCCTGGGTCAAAGCAAATAACATCACATGGTACCTCAAGGTGGTTTCTCTTGGCTTTTTATACTTGGAAAACACTGAGCACATTTTTATGGATCCAAGTATTGTCCAAACAGGCACTGGCATCACTTCATACTAGTTCCATCATACTCTGTGCTGTAACCATGGAAAATAAAAAAACCTCAGGCAGTGGGGAATGACCTGAACTTTGATCTGAAGCAAACCTTTGCACAAGAGGTTGGAAAAAAATTCACATATGCAAATTACTTTTGCATTGGTAATTTTTCAGTATATTTTTTCTTTTTTTTCTTCTGTTCCAGGGAAAGGCAAGAATAGGAAATCAAAAATCCCAAGAGAATTACTAAAAAGTATTTTGAAGACAGCTTATTTGGAAGGGAAGTCAGGGATACAGCACATAAAAGCCTACTCTAATGAGATTTCCAGTCCAATTTTGCCAAATTTAGGACATTTGCATATTGGGAATTTTACAGGCATCCAAACTGCAGTCAATTGAACACAAAACTTGTGCAATGAAACCTGAGATATGAGTTGAGTACACTGACCTTACACAGCATTTGACCAGTTGAGAATGGGAGGTTTTGGGGAACATTTTGGCATGCCAAAGAAACCAGCTAAAATGGCTTTCGATGGGGTGCATTCTCTAACTGCAGAAACGGCTGCAACAAAGCTTCTCTGGCATCAGGATCCTGGCAGAATCAAAGAAAAGGTTTATATATTTGTGTGGATAATGAGAAGATGCATCTGGGACTAAATGACCCTGGTGCTCAGGGGCTGAATCTGGGAGATGCCGGCAGAAAAATGTCTCCTGTGAAGGTGACATGGACAACCACCTCCCAGCTCACCCACTGCAGAGGAAACGGCCCACGCAGGAGGATGTGAAAGAGGGTAAGAGGGACTTTGGTGACACCATGAATTTGTCTGTGTGGTGAAGAACATTTGAAAACCAGACTACTTTGCTAATACTTTCAATCCTGCATCAACGATCCACCGAGTGTTGTTCCTGACTGAGCTATATGGGGCAGGAGTGGGCCTCATCCTGCACTCCGTGTAGGATTACCTCAGCAGGACCATAAATACATTAAAAGAATATATGCCAAATTAATGTGTATCCAAAACAAGCTTAAACCAAGACAATTTTTCCACAGGAAACCGTGTCACCGAGTGATCCTGCAGGTGATTTCTTTGATTCTGTTAAATTCAAGAAAGCCAGGTGGGCCACCAGCAAGCCTGAAACAGCCAATGTAGCCTTGAAGCACGGATGAATTTCAGGACTGACCTAGAGAGCTGGGACCACACAACATCTCTCCTCTCCCACCGAGGAGCAAACATGTGTGGCTGTGCTCCAGCTGTAAGGAGAATCATGTGAGACAATATCAGGGAGACAAGAGCAGCCTGGATTCACACCATTTCAGCTGATGTGTGCTTTTGTCAGGGGACCAGTATCTCAAACTCACACCCCATTTGTTAGTCTCTCCTCTCCCACGGGAGCTATTCCGTGGGTGAAACAGAGGAATTCACACCAGGTCTCTCGCTCTCCCTGTTTCCCATCAGCAGAGTCCTTTTAAAGAGAAAAATCAGGCAACAACTGGGGATGTACATACAAGCATTTCTGGCAGCATAGTTCTGCAAGGCAGGGATATGAAGAGGTGTGATCCTGCACTGACAGAGCCGTGCTGGAAACAATCCCATGTGTAAATACGGCTAAACCAGTAAAATACCCCCTCACTTTTTTTTTTAAACGAAGATGATTCGTGTTGTGCTGTATGTTTGTGTCTGCAAAAAGGTATATTTTTTCCCCTTTACATTCTGGCTGTACAAAGCACATCTATGTCCAGATGTGGAAGCATTTGTTGGGTGTAGCAACCTTTGGTGTCCTATTTTGGGCAGGTGTTCATGGTATAGCCAAGACCTCACATTTTCTGGAATAGATGAATGCAACTCAGGATTATCCCTTGACACATCTCCAAACAGCTTACTGGGAAGACACGAGGAAGGGGGGTGAAAACAGAGAAGACTTTCAGAAGTCTGCTCACATGCATAAAATGAAAAGCAACTGCATTTTCAAACCATGTTAGACTCAAGAAAAAGCAAGTAATAAGTCTTACTGGGGGTTTGGTGAATGGATGGAGAGAAGGTAGATGAAGAGACAAACACACACAGTTGAAAAAAATTTAGATTTCTGATCAAGGGAATACATTCATGGAATATGGCATGTGGTATTAGCCCAGCTGAGCACACAGCAGCAGCAGGCACTGCGACCCACAACCGCAAAGTGAGCGAAAGCCGTTGGCAGCAGCAGTCCGTAAAAAGGACATAAATAATTAGAGTTCTTCTAAGTAAGGTCAAGTTTTACCTGCTGCTTCTCTTCCCCTACTTAACAGTCAAAGGAGATGGCTCAAAATAATTCAGGGAGAGTTTTGTGCAGGTAAATCTCAGAGCAAGGTAGAAAATTTGAAAATATTCAGAGCCTATGTGTTTACCACAAATTTTGCTGTACATTAAATGTGAGCTGAGCCATGAACTCAGCAAGTCCTAACAGGTTAGTTTGCTGCATCCTCAGAGTAGCTTTCCTGATGGGAATTTGGTTGCTGACACCTTGAACTGTTGTAAGATACTGCTGGAATTTTCACATCCTGTCCCACAACACACTGAGTCCCCTGGATCACTGAAAGTGCTGCCCCTTCCACTTCTCACAAAAAGGGGAAAATATATACAGCATTGTCTGCAGATAGGGACTGAAAGGGTTTTTTAAAAGGTTCAAGGCAATTTAAATATCCCTCCCTTTGAGGCTGCTACACAAGTGGTTGATTTGAGGTGTAGGGTGGGGGTGGCTGGAGTATAATCATCAGTTCCTCAATACAATGGACACACTTGGACATTTTACTTTGCATCATCTTCCTACCACAAACAGCATTTCCTTCAACAGCTTAATGGAAAAACAACACAGCAAAGAAGTTGGAAAATGCCATGTAAAGAGAGCAGCCAAGATTATTATTATGATAGGATTTGTACTTTTTATTTTAATGCAAAAACCCCTGGAAACATCTGACTGATCTCAGTCTCCCAAAGGAAAAGATTCTTGTTTTCATAATTCTACTTCAGGTAAAGAAACACCCAGGAAAAATAAAAGCAGTGCTCAGTGGCTGGATCTTTATCATCCACCTTCAAGCATCCATACTCCTCTAGAAGACAGCACAGAGAGAGTAACTGTTCTTGCTGCTGGCCATTTCATACTGAAAATCCCAACAATTCCCCTTCAGCATGAAGACATCCATCAGAAGGAAAGTTATTTCAGATCTGACAAGCAGTCACGGGCAGAGGAGGATTGTTACATAAAGCATCAGTGGGAGTAAACAGGAACATTTCTTACAGGCTGTAATGCCTCCATCTCGAGGGACCCTCACTGTACCACACAGGCTCTGGGACTCCTCCGAGTGATTAAATGCATACATTGGCTCCTTGGCAGATATTCAAACCTTCATACCACATACCTGCCTTTTCTCCTGTATTTTCTGCTTGTGTGCACTTCTGCTGATGCTGTCTGTCTCCATCTGAGGAATTTGCACTTAGCGCATGAGGGTCCCTTCTGTCAGCAGCCAAAGGATGGAGCAGCAGAAACACCTTGGCTTCTAAGGAGCCTTTACAATGTCTGGTTAAAGATTTCTCCACTTCAGCACATTGTCACACTGCAGTGTCACACAACCATCACTGCTATTTACCAGTTTGGAAGCACCTGGTCCCCATTTGGCATTTTCCTAACAAAATTGTGCAAGGAGAAGTGACCATAAGCATCCAATTATGACAGGTTCTAAGATGAGAGACTCCCCCACCAGCCAGCACTAATTCACAGATCAATGGTTATGGCACAGAGTAGACACAGAAGAAACTTTCTGTCCTTTGGCTAAGTAAATTTTCAAGCTCTCTCTTCGCTCACAGCACAACCTCTCCTAACAGCATCAAGTGAAGAAACCACAGCTCTGTGTTGCTTTGCTGTCCAGCATTCTCACATGCTATGCCCCTGAGAATGCATCCATCATCCAAACTCAGGTTGTGTTGCCAGAAAGGCAACATGGCCACAAACAGCCTCTTAAATTGACATTCCCTCAGCCAACCCTCCCAGATGAAAACTGGGCTCCATAGGAAATAACCCACTTGCAGGACCTTAGACAACACCAGGCCACCTTCCCCTACAAAGCATTACTCTCTTTGGGCAGAACAACAGTGCAAAGAGAAGTGAGTGCTACTGCCACTGCCCAGATGTACTCCATCCCTTTAACTCATGAACTAATGTATTGGTTTTCTATCTCCTGTTTTGTGCCGTGCATCCTGGGTGACTACCACCAAACAAAAACACTGCTGGAATTGTCAAAACTGGCTTTTTCTCCAGGCCTACAGCTAACAGTGCCTTCCTACTGCCCCTTTGGGAAGCGTTATGTAGCCTCTTTGTTCTGCTCCCCAGCCTCTGTTGACATCTAAAGAGACACGCCTGACAAAGCCCCCTCCCTTCCAAAAACCCCTGCACAGGACACGTCTGGGATGGAGTTAATTCCCTCCCTAGCAGCCCCTCTGGTGCTGTGTTTTAGATTTGTGACTTGATCAGTGTTGATAACACACCAGTGTTCTGGCTCCTGCTGAACAGTGCTCACAGAGCATTAAGACCTTCCTTGCTCCTCATTCCACTGCCCAGGGAGCAGGCTGGGAGGGGATTCAGGTGGGACCAAAGGGAGGGTTAGTCTTTCCAGGGTAGCTGTTGCTCAGAGACTGGCTGGTCATCAGCCTCATGGGAGGTGGTGGATGACTGCCTTTGCAGCACTTACAGTACTTACTCCCCTCCCACCTTTGTTGTCCTTCAGTTACTAAAATGTCTTTATTTTGACCCAGGAGTTTTTCTCACTTTTGCTCTTCCAATCCTCTGCTCACTCTCCCTGGGAGGGGAGGGAATGAACAAGCAATCAGGTAAGTGTTCAGCTGCTGGGTGGGGTCAACCCACCTTACCCTAAACCCCTCAAAGTACGTTTTCAGGCTAATCTTTACTGGACTGAACTTTTTTTTTTATAACCACAGCTAAAAGCACCCTGTATCAATCAAAACCTTCCTTTAGCTGCATCTCAAATTGTCCTACATTCTGATTTTTTTCAGATCTCATTCTCACTTCTCTGTCACTTTAGGACAGGCTAATTCAAATAAACACTAATTAAAGCCATGTAGGGACCTGGGACACCTGTAAGGCATCACAATAGTTTTCGGAAGCTTTTTGGAGCTCAACCTTTGACAGGTAGAAGGTAAAGCCATGCATTTGGGGCAATGGCATTTGGACTGGATTTGGATTCCCAAACCCTTCCCTCCTAGGAGTCAACTCTCCCTGAGAGACCGAGGAAGCAGAGAGAGGAAAAAGCAATCTTTGTCTGTCAGTTTTGTGTGAGGCTCTCAGCCATGCCCATCTCTGGATTTTGTTCTCAAGTGCTGAAACGTTTCAGGCTGTTCAGGCAGGGAGAGCTGTACTTTTGGAGGCTGTCCAAACCATCCATTAGGCTCCTCTTGGTGAATAAATTGTTCTGCTTGATTCATGGGCATCACTGGTGTCTCTGAAGGGAGTTAACCAGAACGTAACCAGGACTAGTGCATAGTGCTGCACAAACAACTGGGACCAATTTGATCAATAGTGAAACAAACAGCAAGAGTTTTGTTCCAGCTGACATATAAGTTAATTGACTCCTGAAAAGTAGCTTTGTAGAGGCAGGGAGAACATTTCCACAGGTATGTGACTACCCCCAAGCCCCTCATTCATACACGGTCTTCCCCATCATCCTTTGCAGCATTTCCAGTCCTCATTTTCTTCACCAGTTAGTCAGAGCCACCAGGTGATTTTCACACACACTTTCCCCACCTTTCTCTGCACACACAGCTAGCAAAATCTCAACACTTGGACCAACTACAAGAGTTTCTGCACTTCTTACAGCATCTTTCCATTGCAACATTGCTACTGTGCTCCTCCGAGCCAGCTCTGGGACAGCAGCACTTCACAGAGTCACATCCCAGATCCATGGCTCTGAACTGAAAAGCAAAACCTGCTTCAGCTCCCTCAGGAGCTGCTGCCCAGCCAGCTTGGTGTGAAGTGATCATCACCAACAGCTCCAATGACCATAATTTTAACTTTCACAGTCATTCTTCATCACTGGAGGTATCAAATTGCACTGGATTCCTGAGCAGGGTCTCCATCGGACTCTGCTCCTCCTCCTCCTCCTGTCTTGGCCTTGCACAAGACTCTTTTCTGCCTAGTGGAATGCAATTCAAGTCTGCTGACACTCAACCTTGCATGAATAGTCTATGACTCGGGATAACAGCAAGTGCTTCATTAGCAGTTCTCTCAGAGGGTACAATGATAATAACCAACATCCCAAGGGATACACACACACACCTACGAGCCCCCACAGTAGGAGCTATGCAGGTAAATGGAGCAGGAGAGAGTTTAGTCACAGTGTAAGAGCTAGCCAGACTTGCAGAAGTGTTTGTGAGCAGCTATTGAGTCCTCAGAAGCCAACTTCAGCCAGGCAGAGGCAAATTTTGAGGACATCCATTAAGGTTATTCAAGGCACACCCTTTTTCCTGCAGAATAACCAAATGCATCTCTGGCCTATCATCTGCAGTGCAAACACTACCCAAACGCTTCCAGTGCTGACAAATATATTCTTCCATCATTGCTCAATTGCTGTTTGCTCAGTTTAGCTCTGTGTATATTATAATAGCATTCAAAGCCAGAGCCAGCCTTCAAAAGCAGATGAATCTGAAATTACCAACAGAGGCATTTTCGCTCTGAGGTCTGGATGAGAGCATAAAATAACTGAACTTTGTTCCTGTGGCTTATGACATCTGGCCCCTCTCTGACTGAAAATATTTCTATTCCTCATTCCAGCCCATCTGTTCTTCAGAAAACTCCTTCTCTCTATTTACTTGAAAAACAATTAACTGGAGGCAAAGGCGCTCCCCCACCTCCCAAGGAAAGTGTGTTTATAATTAAGGGAAAAGCACTACATGTTTATTCCTGCTGGTGCATGTGCATGCAGACACACGTGTGTGCACATGCCTATTTTTAGCTACACTGTCAAAATCAGCCTAATATTTCACAGCAAAGGAGGTCTTCTTGACCCGAAAAACACATCATTACTTCTAATTAGGAAAAAAAAGAACCAGAATTGTCGAAAATATCTCCCTGCAGGGGAGACGTGCTGTGAGATGACGGGACTTTTCCCTGCTGTTGTGTTTTCTTTAGCTTTAATTTACTTTGGTGTAACAACTGAGCCCAGTGAAACTCGTCAGCTAGCAGGGAAAGGCAGAAGTGGGTTAGGAGACCTTTCTGCGTGGGTTGGGAAAGGCATTTTGGGCCATCTCTTCAGATGATAAAGTGCACTTGTTCAACAGAGGTTCATCTCATTCAGTACAACCCTCACCTGCATTTAGAGTCCCTCTGCTGCTGTACCTTTTCTTGCCCCGGAAGGAGAACGAGCTGAAGTGGTACAAACACTTTCTATCAGTGCAACCCATGCCATCAATATAAGAATTATTTCCACTAAGACAGTTGTAACAAGAGAAGTATTCTCCTCCTTTTTCCATCTATAACAGGGAAATTACACATTCCCCTTTCTCTTATCCTTCCTTATTATAACCACTTCTGGAAAAAAAAACCCCACTAATTTACCACTTGCTGGGACAGTGCCTGCAATGAGGTGGGTCTCCACTGAGTTTGTGGCCTCAGGACACAACTTTAGTACACACAGCAGCGGGAGCATGGAAATAGTTTCATTGCACCATCCCCAGAACAACACCCACATGCCTGCCAGGTCACTGGGACACAAACACTCTGAAGAAATCCTACATGACTCAGGGCTGAGCTCGTTTGAAACAATGACTGCAAAGCCACACGAAAAGGGGTGAAACCCCCTCTAATGACTTCACTGCTGAATTCTCAGAAATGGTGGGCTGAGGGGAAATGCATTTGTACTGCTTGACAGATGGAAACCCCTTGGGCAAGGCTGCCCCGTGGCAACTCTCTCCTCTGGCAGAGCAGGGAGGCTGAGCAGACCCCCAGGATGTGCCTCCAAAGTGGTAGGACCCAGCAGGGTGCACAAGCTCAGGCTCAGCCATTCCTTAGGAGCCAATTTAATTTTCCCAGGACAGAGGAGAGGCTGTATAAATTTGAACAGTGATACTTGGTCAGGTTTGTCCTTTCAGCTACGTCTCCAAGTTAGACAAAGAATTTCACCACACAGGACATGACACGCCACACAACAACTCAAACTAGCAGGGTTTCTAGGTAGGGTTGGAGAAAATCACTCATACTGCATGGTCACTGTATCTCTGTTAGAGCCCTTAACATCTACCTAATTTGTTTTTTGATCCACTTAGGTCTGTACTGGAACCACGAGCAGCTGTATTACGAGGAACTCCACTGACAGAAGTCTACTTTGCTGCTTGTGGTGTATCAAAAATCGTATCTTTCTAGATACAGGGTCTATTCATGCGCTTCTGGCTTTTAATTCACACTTGGTTACACTTGAAACAGAGAGGTTTCAGTGCAACCACTGAAAAGATGATGGTATATAACACTGTAAACACCTGAGCAGCAAACCGCTGAAGATTTTCTTTTAGAAAAAAAAAGCAGAAAAACACACACCGAGCAATTTGCTTGAAGTCTGCATTTCTGTTGAGGACAAAATGGGTTCACCGTGTCCTGCTTTATCCGCAGGGGTAGAGAGCACAAGTGGTTTGCCTTTCTTCTCTTATCTCCTGACATTGTCAGCAGACCCGGTTATGCCCGGAGTGCCTCAGTCAGACAGCTACACTCAGCCCATTTAGCTCCTTAAAGCAGAGTGGCCATGCTTGCAACAAATTGCTTTTACCATAGAGAACGAAACAGATCTTGCAAAATGTATTATTTCAGAGAACAGAGTTTAAAGAAGCGTTGCCTGCAGTCTGCAGGCATCACAGGTACAGCCTTGCTTTTGTTACATGGCAATTTATGGGTGTAAAAGACCAAAGAACAAGGCCTTTAAATTTTTAAATCTCCTTATACCTTCAGTTTCCAGATAAAATTGTTTGACTATAGAAGTTATTGTCCTTTCCTACTGCAATCCATAGGAATACAGCCCTTGACTTTAACAGGAGCAAAGCAAGCTGATAATCAAGGAAGACATTTTTCTACAGATACAACTGTACAACAAAATACACTTCTGAGTCCTTGAGCCTGAAGTCTTAACCCCTTGCTGACTTGTGACATCAAAGTACCACACTCATTTGTCCAGTTTGTTTTCCCAATTCACTACACCTTGCTGGAGGGTGTCCTGCTTTACACAATAACCTCTCCGACTTCCTGCACACCTCCTCTCTGGATCAATCACATCGGCCACACCAGAGTGGGAGAGGGTATTTTCCTCCTGCTTGTCTGTAGCTTCATTTTTCTACTTGCCTTTGGATAGCATTGCTAAACACTGATATTTTTCAAGCTTAGTCAGAATGGGCACAACAGACTTCCTGATGTCTTGGCACCCACCCAAACCGTCCATTAGCTACGAGTTCACAAACTGATACGTCTTCAGAAAGGTTCATGGGCAACGCTGTTGTTTCTAAAAAGAAATTAACTTCAGGTAAATGAAAATAAGATTTACTGCCGGGGGCGGGTTGCATGCAGTAAATAACCCAGAATTTATGAATTGTCATCCGTGAGACTCCATTCATGTGCAGTGACAAGGGGCCCTTGGGTCACTCCACGTGGTAACTCCCCGTTAAACCACTGCTGTTTGCGTGCATCACTCAAGGAGCTCTGGATGTGGATCGTGCCTCCACGGGGCTGGGCACTGCCCAAACGTCACGTCAGGCCATCCCAGGCACACAACCCTGATAGTCCTGGTTGATATGGCCCTGTGTAGGAACTCTTACCAGCACCTCCCCTTCCACCTCCCCTGCTGCCTGCTACTTTAGCAGGTGATGAGGAGTGTTTGTGAGCCAGACAGGCAGCTTGTTCTGGGCAAGGGGCTGGTGAGAGACCCTCGGGTCCTTTGCACAAGGTTGAGTCCTTGGCACGCTGATCACCAAGGAACACCAAGGCCACAATGGAGCCCAGAGATGTACTGCCAGGCAAAGGCCTTCCCAGCCCATTGCTCCCTCCCACTGGCTGCTGTGGGCTCTTCAGGTCCAGCTTGTTGATAACCAGTAAAAAACACAACACCCAGATTTAGAGACCTGTTCCTCCCCCTCACACAGAATCTGTGGCCTTGCTCCCAGACCCCACAGTCTTCTCAGCAGCATCAGTCCTAAGCAGCAAGAGGTCCTTACCATCGTCACTAACACAGACCTGCAAAGGTTCCTTCTACCTTTGTTTTCTGTGTTTCCATTATTGCTGAATTCCTCCAACCACACTCCAACCAAACCCTGTATTATTGCATTGCCAAACATGGAGTGGATTTCTCACCCCTAGACAGCTCCCCAGACCCTCACAATTCATCATATACAACTGTTGCCCACACTGCATGTCCCAAACACACCTTGCAGCAAGGGCGAGGAGCAGCACACCTCAGGCTTGATGCTAAACCAGACCAGAGAGTCAGACAAAATTGAGACTCATCAAAAAATAAAATTATCAAGGTGCATTCACATTCTTTCCTTAGGTTGACATGGTTTAACTACCAGGTCAATTCTACCATTGACTTTGCACACAGAGCTATGGAAGATGTCAGAATTTCACTCATGTTCTGGCTGTTATTTGCAGTAGCCAGTAATTTCTAATAACCCCTCAGAGTCATCCATGTCTAATTGTAAAAATGGATTCACAGTTAATGTGTAGGAAAAAAAATAGGTTATTTCAAATAATCTTTTAAAACTGAAATACAGTCTCACAGACAAAATCCCAAATATTCAGACTAGCTAGAAGGAAACATTGAGAAGAGAGTATGTCTGAGCAGCTCACCTCCAAACCATGGGGATTTTCTTCATCAGTTGAGCCCCAGCACAGTCTCCACAAACAGAAGAGTTGAGCATCACACAGCAACCAGAGGAAAATCAGCAATCCCTGGAGGAGCTGCCAGTCTGGTACTTGGGAGACCCAGGTTTCTCTTCCACTTCTCATGCTGACATTCCCATTGTGTGCTCTCCACCAGCCACACAATCAGTGTTCCTGTTGAAGAGAAAAAAATCCATGTCCTGCTGTCTGTCTTGCCTGGTAAGACAAACCCCTTGGAGCAGGGCTGTCTTTTCCCCATGTGCTCTGCCCATCCTGGATGGCCAGTCTCAGAACACAAGCGCTGATGAGCATCTACATATGTAGACAGAGACACAGAAGGAGACACCCCCTTGTACCCCCTCGTCAAACATGTCTGTGTTTCCTTGGCAAGAACGAAACAGTATGAGGAGGAGTTTGGATATGTTAATAAAACACTGAAAGGAATCACAGCTGCTAAAACAACTTTTTGGAGATGCTGCTGATCTCAAGTCTCTTGATGTACACACATCCATGTTCCCGCTACCCTGGAGAGTAATCACAGATTTTGCTTAAAAGTCCTCAGCGAGTTTCATGTTGACACAAGAACAATATATTTTGTACACATTATTATAGGCATTTAATTTCAAAATCCCGGTCAAACAAATGCATTTAACCAGCCCTACAGCTTCAACAAGCCCCCCAAAGGCCAGAAAAGTCTGACACACAGCGAGGTGCTGTACCTCATTTCCCAGCCATTTCCAGGGCATCCCAAACCCCAGCTATCAGTCACTGAGCCAGTCACTGCCAGAGCACACAAGAGGTCCCTGGGTCTGAGGAAACCATTGTTTTGTTAAAGCAGCTTGGACACGCATTTTGGGCAGGATCATAACACCTTTTGGGGGACAACAAGGGAAATTTTGGGACAGGTTTTAGAGCCAGCATTAGGCAAATGTGCCTCTAATACATACACACACCTTTCAGTCAGCTTCTCTTCAGAAACTCAGAGGTCTTGGCTACTACAGTTTTATAGTGGCTTCAAACTGACTGAAGACTAGCAAGGCTTTCCCCAGGGTGGGCACAGGGATCTACAGGCACATGTTGGCCAACAGAGACAGCACCAAGGTCTGGGAGCTGGGAACACTTTCCCCCATTTACTCAGCAAGCTCACTTACTGATTTTCGTCTTTGGTAGCTCTTACTCAAGATTAATGATTTCTGATCAGTCCCATCAGAGCAAACAAGATTACCTGAAGCCATGGGGAAAGGGAATGTAAGAGGTGAGCATCAAAAGAATAGTAGCAAGACCGTAAGGACGGATAAAGGAAAAATGCCTTGTTGGGACAGATTTTCCATGGGATTGCAGCCATTGGAGCAGCACTGGACTCAGGGGAACAGCTCTCTTCACAAACCTTGAGGAAAAGGAAGGATGACTGTGAGCAAAGGGTTCATTTCCTCCCCAAACTTTTTGTTTTTAGGATTCATTACCATAGCAATGTGTCAGGTCGTCTCTCCAGGTTAATTTTTTTTATCCTTTCTCCTGGGAAATGGTTCCTTATATCAACAATGCTCAAGGCCATGTCTCCATCTGGCAAGAATTCCCACAGCTTTCAGTGAAGCTACAACAACTGCCAGCAGCAGATCTGCTAAACCCACCCTTAAACTTCTCTTAACTTCCCCTGCTGCCTCTCACCTAAAGCCCCTTTGGGCTAGAGCTCCTCTTCCTTCAAATTGGCTTGTCCCTTGAAAGTACATTCAACTTTTCCATGTTTCAGCAAGGAAAATTTAGCTGTTGTAGCTGCTCCTTCAATCCATTCCACTCACACACACACAGTCTGGTATGGAGCCTCCTCCTACACATTTTTGGACACTTATGTGAAGCAAGCAAAAACCTCAAGCCTGCTGAGGTGGGACCGGGTCTGGCACAGGATGTAGTCAAAGAAACCAGAGGATTAACAGCCATTAGGGAACCTCAGCCAGGCTTCAAACATAAAACCCAATACTTCCTGCGTGGCTGAGGAGCACATGCCTGAGGGACAGTGCCCCTTTATGTGCTCCCAGACACGCTGTGAGCGCTCGGGTCTCGAGAGTCCAATGAGCTTCATTCAGCAGGGGCAGAAAACAGACAAAGATGAAATCAAATATCATGACATTTTCTCAATGTTTCTAGTCAAACATAAAATTAAACAGGCTCAGTTTTATTGCCAGAATGTTAATTTATGCATGGCTTTGGGGAAAGCAGGCTCAGGCACACACAGAAGGTCAGGTTTAATGCTGTTATTAGCTGTCCCTTCCTTCCTCCTAGAAAGCCTCACAGAGCTACTTCCCAGTCAAAGGGGGAATATTTAACATAGGGAAGAGGTGGGTGAAGGGCGGGAGGTTTTATAAAAAAGAAAGCAGGGGCAGTTCAGATCTCTTGGTGGTGGGCAGACTAGCAGTGCACAAGATACTCCAAAATAATCTCATCTTCTGCCCATTCATGCAAAGGTTTCTGCATGAATAACAATGTTCTGGATATATATACTGGTGGGGTTTGGTTTGGTTATGACACAATGACACTGAAATCTGTTACTCAGTTCCCATGAAATATGCAGTGGGAGAGTTTACCCTCTTCACATACCACAGGATGAAGTAATTAATAAAACACTGATACTGAATCAAAGTTCCAATAAAACAAGCTAAAGGGGTAGATGTATTCCTACATCGTGCTCACTAAAGCACTGTAAGGGAAAGCAGGAAAGGTGGCCTAAAGATAGCTGCTTACAAATGACAGAACATTCCTAAGTACAACCATTTTCCCGGGCTTCTCAAAATCCGGTTTTGTGCCAAATCTGTACATGGATGTGTCTGTGGAGATCCCATACTCCCTTTGGGCCGTGGATCAAACCCCATGTTTCCATACAGTGCAGAACACAGCTGGCAGTGTAAACTTAGCACTGGCTGCTCTGGCAATATGCATAGAGGAGAGCTGGGCTGGGCACAGGAAGGAGGGGGATTTGGGTAAAGTGCCAAATCATCCATCTTCACAGGAGCCAAACACCAGTTGCAGCTGTGGAAATGGATTCCCAAACCCACCAGCATCATTAGAGGCAGAGGGAACCTCCTTCCCTGAAGTCACACTGCACAGAGTCTCTGGCCACAGTGTCACCAGATTACAGTGGACAATAGCCCATGTGGAGGTTCCCTGCTCAGCTGTGGCATTTCTGAACCAATTCTGGATCATATTTCCAAGTTCTCTGGCAACTGAAGGGGCTGGATAGGAAAAATGGGCTGACTGCAGATGAAATGCAAACCTGAAGCTCTTGCTGGAACGAGCACTCATTACATTCAAAGACTCACAAGAGAATTGAACGCTGTAATGATTTTTTACAAGTTTCAGTGAACAGATGCATTGTGAACCCCTCACAAAATCCCTCTCCTAAATTCATATTTACCAGCCCTTGGAAGTGTCTTTTTCCTTCAAGATCAAACATCCTGACTCCTTCCAACTAATTAAATGGATTTCCCTGGGAATAAATTGCAGTTGTCACCTAATCAGATGGTGCATTTTAATATGATGTTGGCTTTCCTGTGCTGAAGTATGTGAATTCCACAGTGTTTTGGTTAGACTATGGAACCTGCTTATGACTCAAGTAGAGTTTGTTAACAAAAAATTTAACAGCTCACTGGAAAAATTTATGCCACTGATTCAAGCCCCCATTTAATTTATTATTTTTTTTTCTTCTTTCTTCATATTCTTACTGGGTTCTCCCTGTTTCTCTTTCTTTTGAGAAATCTGAAAACTTAGCACGTCACCAACATTCCTTGTGTCATTTTGATACTGTCAAATGTTTGTGGCCATACCAAGAATCTTGGTGTCCCTCAGCTTTGGTTCCAGTCCTTTCCCAAATTAGATGTAAATTCTGAATAAAGGTTTCATCAACACACCTAACAGCTTGTTTTTCCAGAATAACAGCAACAGAAAAAAAATCCAAATAAAATGAGCAAAGAAGCAACAAAGACTTCTGAAGTTATTCACTGGCAAGGACTTAAATTTTCCCGATGTGTCCCAAAGCCATCAGCAGCATCAATACTTTGTCACTACTGCAGGTGATGGAAAATGCAGCTCAAGTCAAGCCATCTGGAGAAACTGATGCACTTACTAAAAGACTATTCATTTACTTTTTTAAATCGTGAATTGCTGGATCAGCACATTCCTAGTTTTCAGTGATTTTAGTAGCAATGGGACCAGGAGTAGAAGGGAACCATCAGAGAGGTGACAATCTGGACTGAAACAATCTGAGCCTTTTGGGATGGTGAGCTTTTTGGGAATGACCTCCAATATTCTTCCCTGGTGATATAACTATGAAGCAATTCCCCATCTGGTAACTCACATCACTTTCACCAAAATTTCACTTACGCCCCAATATCCTGTGTGACCGAGCCCTGAGATGCATCTGGCCACATTGCATTTGTTCCCCAGAGAAACTTAGAGGGATGCAGTTCCTTGCCAGGAGCTTTTTAGGGTAAGGTAAACCATGTGCCAACTTCTTACTCATAGTGTCACAATATGAAAGAGTTCCCAAAGTCTTGCAGTACAAGTCATTAACACACTGAAGTCACTAAAGGTGACACTTGCAGTTCGGCTCCGGGTACCAACTCTGCAGAGTATTGCAATCAGTTTAAGTAGGAACATGTCTGAGTAGGAGCCAGGCTTTCCAGGGAGTTTGTGAAGAGATGTACAAATTATACAAGCTTAAAAGTGAACATGAAGCAGAGGAGGCTGAGGGCACACCAAGGGAAAGAGACCCCACTGGAAGAACTCTGCTGAAGTTGCAAAGGCCACGGAACAGGTGGCTGTTTGCATGACCAAAGGTTCAACAACACAAAGGATATGCCTTCAGTAACCTTTTTAGAAGTGGACTTTTAAAAAAAAAGGAAGTAAATTGTCTCTCTGTCTTCCACTTAGATGCCTTTTCCCCCAGACCAACATGAACATAACATGGCCAAGCCTTCTAGCTCTCTGACAAAGAACCACAGTGGGTCAGCAGGGGCATAAACAGAACTCTCAAGTCCCCCTGTTACAGAAAAGCAGGGTAGTAAATTGTTCTCAAACAGGACAAACTTGGTGTGGTTTGTTTGGGGTTTTTTTAGGTTAAGTGGGGTTAATGTTTGGATGAGAAGCACATTCCAGTGTGATTTCACCACTGAAACAGAGCCATCTCTGGGGTGGAGTCCTGCAGCTGCTGGTGGTGCACATGCATTTTGCTCAATGTATCCAAAGAACAACTGAGGATACATCACAGTTTGGGTAGGATGCTGCACCAAGGAAAGTAAAGGACTTTTGCTCTCCCTGAGAACTGCTGTGTTTTTCAGCCTTATTAATTGGGAAAAGGAAGACATCTCCCAAATCAGAGAGACAGAAGGTTGATGGTACTGGCACAGAGGGACATCTCCCTGCAGAAACAATTTTTCCTGCCCCTCCTGTCCTTCACTCACACACCTCTTCCCCAAGGACCACACAGCACCACCTTGCTGGGTGCCAACCTGAGAGATCCTGACTGCACATCAGGAAGCCCTGAGGGACTTGATCACGTGCTGATATTCACCTGGCAGCCACGAGCCAAGAGCGATGTCCTGGCCCTTCACATCCCCCCGGCCATGACGGAGCAGCTGAGAGCTGTACAGTGCTGTCAGTCACACAGAGCAAGATGCCAGCTATTGATTGCTCACATTTTTCCCCCAACCTCCCCTCTCCTTGTGCCTTGCCAGCTCACTTCATCCTTCCCCACAGCAGGCTGAAGCCACTTCACATCCTGCTGGTTTTATTTCAACTGTCTTGACACAACACAGTTTCTCCTGCTTCTAACCGTGCGTTTCCTGGCATGATCCCCATTGGAAACCTCAAGTTCTGATAACACTCGATGACCTTTCCTTTATTATTTCCCACGACGCTCTTCAGTCCCTGAGAGGTTCTAAAATTGGGATTTGCCTTCCTGGAAAGCCAGACACTCGGGGGGAATGACTCAGGAGCCTTGGCATGTGGCTCCAACAGCCCAGGACACAAAGGCAGTACCTTCCCCCTCACGCAGTGGATCCAACAGTAGGAAGTATTATTTTTCAGGGCTGTGCTCAGTGATTTCCTAGAAAAGCAACAAAAATGCCACATGTGTTTGTGTTTCCATGTGAATTCAGCACAAGGAAATCCACACAGGCCACATGCGGTTTAGAAATTGTAGGTGTTGTGAGCCTTGCGTCTGCATAATGTCTTGCCCTTGGTATGCAGTAAACATTCCACATCTTTAGGGGAAACTCCCACATAGCCAGCAGAAGGAGGGCTTTTAAAACCCCAGATCCCAACTTCAGCGCAAAGGCACGAGCGGACAATAAATTTTCCATCTGCAAAGGAAGCGTCCAATTTCACCCGATTATTTTGATACGCGGCTTTAACGAGGCGATTGTGCAAGAGCAATCACAGATGGACAAAAGGGAAAAAAAAGAAAGAAAGAGGCTCAGCAACGTGCAAACTCTGAAGAGAGAAGGATGCCTTAGCGTGAAGGCTCTGCCAACGACCAGGTCACACTGCAGAAGTCAACGGGGCCAGATTTCTACCCAGCGTTACAGCTCACAATCAGAGCCTTGTTCGGAAAGAAAAATCAGCTCTTATCTCACTACCATAAAAGCCAATATAACAGAGCACTCAGCTTGGAGCATGATACTGAGCAGTTGCTAGACCATATCCTCCATGCCAGAAGAAACCCTGTGGGTACTGACTCTGGGATAAATTTCTGCCTGTCACATGGGACCATGAGTGTCTTTGTTCCTCTGCAATACCCCTCTGAGATACTGAGGGTGGATGTCCCAACATTGTTTTTTTCCCCCCCACACTTTATATTTCATTTTAAGAAAACATTTCCTAAATAATGACTAAAAAGTCAGGTTGCTAATGCAGAATAAATCAATCTGAAACACAAAGGATGTCAGGAGTATTTGAACTGAAGCAAGAATGTCTCCACTGAATCAATCCAAATGTTCCCTTAGATTTTCTGCTGAGGAAAAATAAAAATTTTGATTCAAGTCTGAATCAAGATTGAAAATCTAACATCAGCACACAGCAGATGTACAGGCCAACACCTGAACAGCACACACCTCATTCCTTATTCATCCCATCAATTCCAAAAGGGCAGAACAGTTGTGGAGGCTCCAAGACCACTGGAGACCAGAAAGGTATCAGAGCTCCTCCAGCTTCCCCAAGTGTACAGACAACCTTGACATTTTGGGCCAGGGAGAGCAAGACACCACAGAAATTCCCACTGCAGTATTACTGGGGGAAGAAAAGCATGTGTGGTTCATAGAACCATTAAGGTTAGAAAAGACCTCCAAGATCATCCAGTCACCATTCAACACACCTTTGAGGGACGAGTCATGTGGGGAAACATTGTTTGAGGAATGATTAAAAATAAAAAAAAAAAAAAAAAAAAAGAAAAAAAAAGAAAGAGCCATGAGGTCATTTATATTGATTTCAGGCTGAACTTTGTAGATTAATTATGGAGGAAAAAATAGGTACTGACAGCTTGATGTTGACTTTTAAGCTGGTTATTAGAACAAAGTAAGCCAAGCGTGATCTTTAGAGGAAATAGTTTCTGATAGGGTCCTGGTGCTATGTTTCTTAGGTAACTGGACTCTGGCCAAACCATCTGGCTCTTCTGCATTTCATTCTAACAAAGAGGACTTCACAAAGCCTGGAAGAAAACACTGTACACAAGAAATGTAAGAATCACACTCAGGAGTGTGCCATTCAAGGAGATATTTGATACATTTTAGAAGGATTTAGAGGGAAGAAGGTAGGGAAATTAAAAACAAATACTGAAAAAACTGCTTATACTGGAGGAAAAAGCAGGACAGTCCCTGCATTGTGATGCTGTGAGGGTTTGCATTATTTGATCCTATGCAGGAAACAAGCACCTTACTATGGAAAGAGAAAGCCTCTTTCTCCTGGGGCAGAGGAGAACAGCAGACTCAGGGTCACAGTTCCCTAAACAGCACTTTGGCTCAGTTTTGAAGAAACCAAACCAGAGGGCACCTTGCCTGCCTTCTTTCCACCAAAATTAATGAACAGTCATTTAAATCTGAACACAATTATGGTTTCCTCTGGTGTAGACACCCAAGAAAACAGCCCCGACCCAAAACACAGCCTGCATGTCTCCAACCTGTTCAGCATCAGGGAGACACACAGGTTTTCCTCAAAGTCCCCACACTGCAGTCCACTTAATCCACTGCCTGTCATCTTGGCAGCTAAAGCAAAACTGGATTCATAGGGATGTCCACTGTGGGGAACAAGAATGTAACTCTGTCCTCATTTACTCATTTTTAGCAGTTTCAGCACATGCAGAACTCCAAGTCTTATATGACAAACCTGTGCTGAACTGACAACCACAGAATATTTGGCAGGGAAGAGGGATAATTAGGATTCTAAGCAGATGCTCCTAAACTGCTCTCCAAGGCAGGTGGGAGCTTATTGACAAATTCCTTGAGTTCATATGGGTGTCAGAGAAGTTTCTCCCTGTCTCAGGCCAGCCAAGTGCTCTGTCACGTCCTGCACAGCAAAGTAACAGAGTGTCTCCCCTCTTCATCAGCCAGGCAGAGGATCAAAGAAAGACAGGACGCAGCAAAGAGAGGCTGACCTTTGCCAGCTCTTAGGCATCCTGTGATATCTCATTTCTCTGTCAAGGATCATCTGTTTTCATTCAGGTTCCTACCTGTGCTGGATTTGTGGCAGATGTTCCCATGCAGACAACACCCTTGGCTTGTTGAAGTGACCCATTGTGCAAGGACAGAGTGTCTGCTCCCAACGGGACAGGCAAGACCCTGCAGGACAAAGTCTGGGTGTTCCAAAGGAGCCACAGGGTTTGTCTGCAGATGAAGGAGTAAAGCCTCTCTGGGCCACAGTCCAGGAGAGTTAGTGATCTCCCAGCTGTGTATATGTGTTTGCAAATTTAAACACTTTTAACACTGTGAAATAGGCACCTTTTGTGCCTGATAGTTATTCTTGGAGCTTCCCGTTTTCATTGTCTCAGGAATCTTTTACTGAACTGAGCACTTACAGTGTTATGCCAATGGGTTAAGTAAACAGCTCTGACCCCATCCTCAAGCTTCCCTTTGCTTTTTCTCCTCTTCCAGCCTCCCAGCAACACCAGGGATTACCCTCTGCTCCCGGCTGTTCGGGCAGATAGACAAAGCACCCTGCCAGCATCCAGCACCCTCCACGTGAGCAAGAATGTTAAACTGCTGTATCCAAAAGGAACGACAGAGCACATTATCACAGTTAAAGCCAATGAGCACTTAGCCATGGGCTGTGCTCCTCCAGTGCCTCGGGCAGCTCTGTGCCACCACTGCCCAGGGAGGGCCACAGAAACACCCGTCACCACCTCTCCTCTTTTCCATGTCCCAGCCCCCCACTTCATTTTGATCTCAGCAAAACTGCTCCTGTGCTGCTCACTTTCATTGTGAACTCTGCAAGGGTCTGCAAGGAACTGAATTTCTTCCACTTCACCTGGAGTGAGGGTAAAAACGAAAGGCAAAACTTTTTGCCTTATCCAGGAGCTCTTTCTCTGGATGAGTGGTCTCAAAGGTGCTGACAGTAAGTGAATCAACTTTTCACTTCACGCTTTTTCAGCTTTGGCTCTCCTAAAACCATCTTTTCCCTCAAATGAAAATGTGCATGAACATTTTCTTTGGTCTTAATATAAATGACAGACATACAGAGTGAACCAATTTAATGGATATTTAGTGCCAAAAGGAGTTGGTCCCCTCACTCATGATCCCCTATTTATCCTCTCTGCCATGTCTCTGATGCTCAGCAGACTCTGCACTGAACCCAAAATACAGCAAACCTGCTTGTGACAGGTTATCAAGGTGCATCTTTCCAGCACAAGGTCTGCCAAGAGCCAGGACCTGAGCCAGGGAGGCAATGGGAAGACACAGCTGGAAGCAGGGAGAAGATAACACAGTTCTCTGCTGCCAGGAGGAAGAAACCATCTTAACTGTGGCTTCTATAATTCACCCTCTTGACTCTGGCTACCAAGATGTGACTGAAGTAAAGCAGAAGACAGTGAACAGGGTTGGAACCCATGCACCTCCTGACTATATGGTACAGCAATTCTACTTCCCTTTGAAACCTAACTTTGCTCCCTCCCCGAATTTCTCTGAGAAATGGGGCAAGACATTGCATTTCATATTTTCTGTCCTCTCCCCCCTCCTGCTGCTAATGATTTGATGGCAGAAATTTTCAAAAGCACCCAGGAAATGTATTTGCCTGATTTCTAATGGGAATAAAGTATCAAAAGCCCCTTTGGCTGCATCACCATAACAGCCCATATATGCAGCCTGCCATAAAGAAATAACAGCTATTTACTGAGTGATATAAAGATTAGTTTAATGCTATAAATACTTCCAAACATTGTTGAAGCATTAACTAATCCACTCTCACAGCAGCTCCTTGTGGCAAATGGACCATTCTTTCTATGTTGAAGGGGGGTTAGAGCAGAGATTTCTTTATATGTGCAGCAGCATCTCCTGACAGTGGCTCTGAAACTATCAGTGCTATCAGAGACCCACTTTGGGGAAGGACCAGGTTCTGGTGTGAGGGCTCATATAAACACACCTCAACTGGATACTCCTTAAGGAGGGGATGGGGACTTTTTCACATAGATCCAGACAGTTACCTTCCACTGAGAGGAAGCAGCCATTTAATCACAGTCAATTTTTCTGAAACAATCATAATTTTGCTCTTTTTCACTAGATGGCTGTGATTAAAAGATGAGAGGGACCAACACCAGAAAACAGGTCCTTGAACTCAGCCAAAATATAAGATACAGTAATTGATAGTAAAAAATTGCTTTCTACAGATACTTCAGACTGCCTTTCACAATTATTTTGGTCTATGGTGGTTTAATCACCCTGAAACTACTCTGGTGACCTGCTTTGGAAGAGCTAGGTATAAGTACCAGTGTAATACATCTTCACTTGTTTACCCTTAGATTTTAGGAAACAACTACCTATAGAAACAGCCTATTTTTTTATCTGGAAAGACAGAAAAAAAGGTTATAAACTGTTCCACCCAACCAAACATTGTATATATCTGAAAAAAAATACATAAAGACACATATAAGGCTCAAAGGGCAAAGCATCCTGCTGCTGTAAATCAGTTGGGACCAGTTTCTCCCTTCCAGCTGGCTACACATCTCCTGGGCATCCTGGTATCCAAGGGCAGCTGCCTCTTTGCTTGGAAGCAAGACCTGCCATGCACACATCAGCAAACTGCCCACTTCTTGGAGGATGACCCCCAAAACCTCTGCTGTGGAGGACTTGTTCAAGGCAAGAAAGGAAAAACTGGAAAAACTAACTCTGGGCTGAGGTTGTGCTGAATGCTGCTCCCATGCAGGGTAGAGGAGATTCCCACTGCTGGGAACATCTGTTATTTTGGAGTAGCTACAGAAATATCTCTAATTCTTTCTGCACTGGTCACATCAGACCAAGGTAAAGGCAGGGGTTCTGCAGAGAGCAAGGCAGGGTGGGAAGCACCTTGCCAGTCCAGCTAGCAGGACACTGGTGTTGTTAGCAGGTGAGAGCCTGCTTATTCTTTGCTCTTCTCTCTCTGAGATGGGAATCTGGTGCTAAGCCCAGCCAAGTGGCAGCAAAGAAGCATCAAAGTCCTGGAGAGAACCATCTGCTGCACTCCAACAGGAGCAAGTAGCATCCCCTGGACAGGTTCAGCTGTGCTGGGCAGAGGTGGGAAGAGGCCAGTGCAGTTCTGGACCTTTTCTCAGTTCACTCAGTTATTCCTCTGAGCTCAGACCAAGGTCATGGTCATGGACAAGGCTTTCAGCCCCCTGCTTTTCTTGGGAGCCCTTGCTGTGTAACACAAGTCCCACCACTGCACAATAACCCTGTACAGTTACACTGTCTGCTCCTCTACCTGCCCAGCTCTGCACCCAGCTGTCCACACTGAGTTACCAAGCAGCAGGATGTCCATCCCTGAGGGAATACAGGAACATGGACTACCTTTGTCCTGGTGGGGGCTGTCAACCACCCAGGTCCCACAGGCTGCTGGGAGCACCCCCACTGAACCATCCCCAGAACCTGCTGTGGATCTGCCAGCAAAGACAGATATGCAAAAACATCTCCGACTTTAAACAAACCCACAATTCAACAAACGCACTGAAATACTTTTGTTAAACACTGAATGGGGGGAAAGGAAAAAAAAAATGCTTTGAAATTCCTATTTTGACATTTTTAAAGTAATGAGTCACCAGGAATACTTTGGGGTATTTATAAAAATCTTTGTTTAAATACAGGTTATAATTAGAGTTAAGGTGTTTATTTAAAATGAGGATTGAGGGGGTTGGGATCTGCAATTTCTGATTTGGTTGTTGCTGTAGGGGGGCTTTGGGGGGAAATTTTGAGTTTGTATCCAGGTTCAGGAAAAAGAGAGAGAGGGAAAAAAAGACACTGACTTAATTATTTTCCACAGGCCCAAACCACTAACCCTGAGCATCTCTCCTCACCACCTCCATTGCTTATTTTCCCCCATCCAAACCACCGTGTATCAAGCAAGCTTATATCCACAGTCAGCTAAAGGTTACAGAGGCCTAGGTTTAAGGAGAGGGGGAAAAAAAACTACACTAAAGGTTGCAAACAATGAAACCCCAATGGGAACAGAGTCTGGAAAATTCACTCTCACACTGGCCAAGAGCTGTCCCCTCGTGCAAACTTTCTGGAGCAGACGAGGCACGTGGTGGAAACAAAGGCAAGAAATCAGGTCTCTGTTTGAGGGATGGGACAAACAACTAATACAGGACTCCAGGCAGGTACATCTGCTCCAAACACAACCAGATCTACCAGTCTCAGACCAGCGTGTTCTGAAATCAAAGCCCATCTGTCTGCAGAAAGAACCGTGTTATCTTTGAGGAGCTGAACTCCAGAGCTCACTGATGCTCCCGGGGGATGCAGCCAAGGGATGCAGCTTTGGCACTTATCTTGTCACTTCCATGTGGCAATTAGAAATCCAGTTGGTTGGATTTATGTCTGCCACCTGGCTCTCTGGAGGTGAAGGGGTGGGATCTTGTCAGGAATATCAGCTGGGAACGCAGATTTAGCTCCAGAGGAGCAAGCAAGCATTTGGGCTGTGCTGCCTCTGGGCTTGGAGTAGTTTCAGCCAGCCCTCCAAAAGCAGTAGGAAGTGTCAGAGTCCAGCCCAGTGGAGAACACAAACATTTGAGTAAAGCAATCCCAGGAATTGAGGCAAAAGGACGGCAGGGCTGGTATTAGAGCAGGGCAGGAAACAATGTTATCATCCAAGGAGAATGTGGTATTTTGCAATGTTTTCTTGTCCAAGATCAGCGCAAAAAGTCTTAGTAAGAGCTTTTGGCAAACCAAGTTTAAAAAAAAACCAGACCTCAAGATATTATTTTAAGCATTCAATCTGTACAGCCTTCTCTTCCTAGTTTGCTCTTGAATTTAAAGGAGAGAAGAGCCATTTTAACTCATAATTTTTCGGTTTTCTCAGTGTTACACAATACAAACAAACAAACAAATTTAAAAAAAAAATAAAATCAGTCCTGACTCCTACAGGCATCTCCCTGCCCAGGGTATCACCTGCATCCATTGGGGTCTGCTTTTCCTGGCCAGGGACAATAATTCTGCACCCACCTCAGGGCAGAGTGCATCCTTTCCTTCCTTTCCCTCTGCTCAGCAAAGGGAATAACTGGTTAGAAAACCACCCATGAAAAACAAGCAGGAACCACAGGCTTTTGGCTAGAATGAAGCCAGGCAAGCAATATCTGTAACACAGCTGGAAATTACTCCAGAGCTGCACATCTGCAGATTTGCTGTTGCACCCTAATCCAGAACCCCCCAGCTATTGTGATTAAGTGCCCATGGAACCTGCCAAGGAATGTAATAAATTCATGGACAAAAAAAGCAAAATACAGTATCTGGAACCGAAAAGCCTCATGGAGGTCCTGAGTTGCAATGTTATACCCTGATATTAAAGAAATCCTTTTCCCTTACCTGTTTCTAGCCCCACATTTCTGCCCAGTTCTGTGACAATCTTCAAACAAAAGTCACGACACTTGTATGATTTCCCTACCCTTCCCACCTCTGCTAACTGACTCAGCTTGTGCCTGGTTGTAGCTCTGGATCATTATTTCTCAGTGTGAAGCCACATACATTTTGATTTAGACAACACAAAGACAAACTGGAAGCATCCTGTGTTTCTCTAACAAAGCGAGGTAACCCTCCTACACTGCACTAAGGAAAACACAATAAATGCTGAACTCAAATCTGTGGGGTTTTTCCTCTCACATACAGCAGACCCTTCACCTTCCCAAGGAAGGGGCAACATTGCCCTCAACAGCAACTCAAACTTTTATCAGACAAGAAACTCCAGGGGCTGGTGGTGCAAGACCCTCCCAGGGGTATTAACTCCATCCTTTCAGGGACAGAGCAGCTCTTTCCATAGGTTGTAACCAGCAATACCAAAAGAGCAAACAACAGGGAGTTATGGCTGCACCATGGAGGCAGGTTTGTACCTCAGCTGGCAGGAGGGGCCAAGGCAGAAGCCAGAGCTGCCAAGCCTGGGAGATCCCTCAGTGGCCGAGATGTGGGCTGGCATTATCGAGTGATGACTGTGACAGAGCTGCCATGGTGAGGTGGAGCAGGGACAGCTGCTCAGAGGAGGCAAGTGAGGATGGCAGGAGCTCAGGAAAGAAGTAGTTCTGAACAGAGTCAGACCAGATAACTTAAAGAAAGCATTTGAGAGGCACTCACAAACACCCCTTGTTAAGGAGAGGAAAAAAAATAAACACAGTTGAATCCTACGCAGCAATAAAGCCCTCAGTGACTGGCTAACCCTCTGTGCAGACAGGCAGACTGACAGACAACAGCAGAGAGATAACCTGAGATCAAGGAGAGCTCTCACTGTCCAGGGAACCAGCTCTGCACCAGCCAAAATTCATGCTCTCCATTCAAGCCCCAGGCCTGGGGCTCTTACCACAGTGACTTCTCCAGAAAGAAAACAAATTTCTCTGCTTTACAGCCACAGAAACAAAACCCAAACCTATTCACCCTAAAGATTAGTCACCGTAGGAAAATTAGATTAAAAGCTGTTGGCTGCTGAGGGCCCCAGCTCAGGGCTGCTGGGTCCCTGTGAGCTGCAGCAGTTGAAACAGAAATCAGAAGAGTACATTGGCCCCAAAAATGCATTTACTCTTTCTTGCACATAGTCCAGAATCTGCAAAATCAGTGCAAAGCTGCAAAATGGTTGTTCTCACCCCACCCCTGCTCCAGCAGATCTGCAAGCAGGCCGAAAGACGCACTGGCATCAACATAATGGGAAGGGATACAGGTCTTCAAGGGCTATGAAAACCTGCTGCAGCTAAAATCCAGCCCACGCTGACACACGGTGCTGCATCAGGGCTCCTGACATTCTCTCCACCAGCCACGCTGCCAGGGTAGCCTTTTCCAAACGAGATTTCCACCCTATCCATTTCGATAACACAGCCTGTACCCTTGGGAAGAAGGGGGAAAATGAAAAGCAGAAAGATCAAAGCTCTGCAAGTCCATAATATTTTATTAGTTCCTTCCATCTGTCACGCACCAATGACTCCTCGGGAAATAAGCCCCCTCTGGAGAACCGCTACCTTTTCCGTGCTGACTCGGGCTTGTGAGCAGCCGCTATTGTGAGCCTTTATTGGTTATTTGTTCCGTCTGAACGAGTTTCGGCTCCTCATTCACAAACCAGCCTCTGCTCCTTGAATCGGAGGGAGGGCGAGGAAGGGGGAGGGAGGGAAGGAGGGAGGGAGAGAGGGAGGAGGATCTTGCTGCGCTTCTGTTATCTCTTTCACGCTCCGCTCGGTGCCTTCTGCATCAATGGAGACCTCGGGAATCCTCGGGCTTTGTTCTCTTGTGCACGCGGGGGCTTTTCCTGCTAAAATAGCAGGTAGCAGCACTAACCCCGAGCACATACAATCACCCGAATCCATCTGCCGGGGCGAGAGAAAGACGCGACATGCTGCTTCTAGAGAAAGAAAAGCACTTTGGGGGAGCAGGGAGAGAGGAGGGGAAGGAACCAGATTTCCCGAACACCTCTGAATAAGGCGGAGCAGAGGGAGATTTTTATAATGGAGAAAACTGCCTTGTTCCAGTATTACCAGGATGCAAATGGAGGAATTTGAAAGGCTGATTGCACAGTCTGTTGGTGGGTAAACTCCACAAGATGCTGTGCTATGGAAACGGAAGGGCTCCCACCCATTCATGGCCCTTCCCACTCTAAAGGCGCTGCAGGTGAGCACTGTCCTGCTTTGTCCAGAGCTGTGAGGTCCCTTCACAAGCACGTGATGGGAATAGACTTCCATCACCCTGACTTTTACCATCAATTAAGGATGCCCTAAATGCAAGCATCTTAAAGTGTTCAAGCCCCCAGATCCCACTCAACGAAATCAACTCAAGCTTTCAAAAATCGCTTTCAACTCCTGGTTTTGGGAGGATTTGACCTTGTTTCAGTGAAATCAAGCTCCTTGACTGAACACAGGTTCAAGCAAATCAATAACCTTTTGTACTGAATGCTCTCAGGACACCAGGCCCCAGCAGGTCAGCCTGCCCTGGGCACACATCCCACAGTTACACGGGTGGGTACATGCAGACACGTGCTCCCATCTGTGATTTTCCTACATGGCTCTTTTGGTGTAGCTGCAGCTCCTCAGTGAATGATAAGCCTGCTCCTTTCTTCATCAGGGCTTTTGTTAATGCACTGCTGGTGGCTTTGCCTGAATGGTACCCACTGTGCTCAGCACCACGCTGGGCAACGGCTGGCTCCGGAAAGGAAATTGCTCCTGCTCCTTCACCCTGGAGAAAGCTGCCTGCACTCATCAGCTGCTGCTTTCCCCTGACCCACAGCTCCCTCTTACCCTGCTCCATCTGTCTGTAGTTCGGGGCTTGCACTTCATCTGGTCTGGAATTGCCTTTGACAGCCACTACAGATGTTCAGATGTGTTATTGGCTGGTATTTGGCTGGCCCAAGCTTCTGAATGGCAGAGCAGGTAGAGTAGCTCTCCCTGCCGTTGCCAGCCCTCATTCTCTAGGGCCCCTGAAATATCTTCTCCTGGTCCCATGGTGAGTCAAGACCATATGGAACTTGCAGAAAACCCTGAGGCCATATTACCTGCTTCAGAAAGTCCTACTCACAGTGCCCAGGGCCTGGACTGCACACGGCAGAACAGAACCCCTGTTTGTACAAGGCCTCATGCACAGAACCAGATTAGTTGGGTAACCTCTTTGGTCTACCTGAGAAGCATGATATGAGGTACAACATGCTAGAATTACTGCACATGATCTCCACCTCCAAAACAAAAGGGAAGACCTAGTAATGGATTATGGGAAAGACAAATATTTTCCTTATTTGATCCCAGAAGCATGTTTCCCCTTATTTAATAGGACACTAAACCCAAAGCACACCCCTGGATGTCCTTCCTTTCTTGGGGTTATTTCACTCGGACTACTACCAGCTGGGCATCCCCAAGAGGACAATTTTAGGGTTAGGGTCCCTGCCACTCTTCCCCTCCGACACCTGGGCGTCTGTATAGAGAGGAGATACAACACTTTCCACACAAAAGTCCTTGGGAACTAAACAATTAAAGCAAAGGATTTTGAAACCAGCACTTAACTGAAGTGTCTCTTCCCTAAAGCTCCCCCGCTCTCACACAGTGATTTCAGAGGCCAACTTCCTTCAGATACCATTTGGCATCACTGCGCTGCTTGTGCTCACCTGCTTCCCCCTCTATCACAGGTATCAGCTGCTCAAAGCACCTATGACAAAGCACTTATCTCTAGCTGGTCTTCCCTTTCAAGTGTGGTTCGTTTTTATTTTCCTGCATTTCCTCCTTCCTCAATTAACCACACAGCGTTCACAGGACACGGAGCAGCTCCAACACCACCGTGGCACGTCCATTTTACCACAGTTATTTCCTGATCCTGGTGGTTCTGGATTGTAAGTGACAACAAGTCACTTATCCATCACTGCTTCACAAAACTGTGCAATAAGCTTTCAAAAATCAGCACTAGTGCCACCACAGTCATTGCAAATCCAGCTTTACAGAACAACAGCAATACTGCAAACATTCATTCCTCTGTCCTAGCCCAAAGAATCTGAACAGTTCATTGTATGCCAGAAGCAAGGGGAGAAAGACACCTCAGCAAAAGCGGGAGTTAGATGAAAGTCCTCTGCTCCCAGCCTTTAAGCAATTGTTCTCCCCACCAGTAAGTGTATCAGGGTTTTGAGGCTCATCCATTCCTTCAGCAGAAAAGAAGCAAACCAACTTGTGCAAAATTTCAGTGTGCCCTGCAGTTCTCAGAGCAACATTATGAGCCACAAAGCAATACAGAAAAAGAATTTTAAGCCTTCTCTGGCCTGCAGTGCACCAGCTGCAGTCTTGTCTCAGAAGAATAGCAGGCTGGCCTGAACATCAGAGTGGATTATTGTCCTGAGGGTGCAAAGTCAGAGATGAGGCTGCCGCGCGTCATTAAACAAACAGATGGAGAGACAGCCCCAGAGGCTCCGACGGAGCCTGATGCTTTCTGGCTCTGAGTACTTGTTCCGGGAGCAGGAGTGGCTCCAGAGCACTCTGTGAAAGAAAGAGATACAGCCATGGGCTGCAGCCTCAGAGACTCGAGCTCATTGATGAAGGAGAACAGAGGCGAGAAGGGGACAGAGGCCTTTTCCTTACAAGAAGCTCCTGGGGAGCAAGGATGACACGGTGCTCTGCTGTGTTCAGAGGGAATCCAAATTGCCCAGACTGGGCTCACAGGTGCTTTGCTGAAGGGATGACAAGGAACACCCTCAGGTCCTCAGGTACCAGATTTTTGGAACTAGAAGCTGCAGCTCTCAGGGGGTGCATTTCTTATAATTTTGCTTTGTAGGTCTCAAATTCTAAAGAAAGTTTTAGATGAGAGAAATGTAAATGACAGCTGTATTTGTCGGAATGTCTCCATTGCTCACTAGAGTTCACTTATGTTTTCATATATATAAGCAGTTCTTCCCAAACAGGGTAGAAAACCAGGTAGTTTTTGGGAACAAAACTGCTGCAGCTTCATCAGCATTAGGACAACGGAGTGACTTGGTGCAGCACAGCTGGGCATCCAGGCCCTTTGCAACCCAGCACATTCTGGAGCTGCCAGAAAACGCTGCTGTGCTTCATGCCCCTTTTCCACATCCTTTCTTCCACCATATACTTGTTGGACAGCAAGAACTCCAGTCACAGCAGGAATGCACAGAAAGCAATCCCCCATCTCACTTAGCAGCAACTCTCCAGCACACTCCCAGTGCAGGGAGCAAGATGAAGCAGGACCACCTCCTCTACACCAGGCCTTCCCTTTCCTGAGAGAAGTGGAGGAAGGAAGATGAAACCAGGCCATTCCTCTTCCATCCTGAAAATTACAATCACTAGAGCAAGCCTGCTAAGGAGGATCAAGCTTGTTCCTTCCAAATGTCTTCCTGCAGCTGCCTTGTAGATTCTCTCCTTCTATGTTACCCAAAGGTACAAATCAAACAAGAAAGAATGATGCAGCTTCTTTGCACACTCACATCTATCAACATTATCAGCCAGGCAGTGGGCCCTGCTGTGAGTAGGGGATTGGACTAAAAGAACTCCAGAAGTCAGTTCCCACCTGAATAATTCTGTATTTCTATGACATTCCAGAACTAAAGCCAAATCAAAAATAAACCAGTCCCCACATAGTTTTTGTTCTCTTCTGACTACAACCATTAGTTAGGACCTTTCTGTAAGTTCTCCTGGATTTCCTGTTTTGACCTTCAGGGTTCAATCCCAGAGGATTCAAAGGAGGTCTGGCATGATCCAGGCAAACCAGGCGCCTGAAAGAGGACGAATAACTTGTTTTATCCTAAATCCTGTTCCATCTACAGAGAAATGGAAGCCACATCCTCCACTGAAGCATCTCACAGCCAGACCTTGCTTCTGACGTTTCTGGAAGCCTGTTCAGGTCAGGACTTTGGGAGGATGCTTACATCCTGCAAGTATAAAAGTAGTTACCTGACAGCCCAGTGAGATGGAACTAAGCGAAGTTTTCTTCCAATCTTTTATTCAACATGAGTAAGTGCATGACCTCCAGTGCCAGAGAAATCTCATGACTACACTCTGAAAAAGTGCCTGCTTCAATAGATGCTGCAATTTTAGAAACAGAGGAAGAGTACAGTGCTCTAGAGCTCTACTGGTGGGGATGATGCAGCCCATAACCTGCCAGAGAGACATTTTTAAATGGAAGCATCCTGTTTACCTGGGGGAGAATGACGTCATCCACCTACCCACTTCTTAGCAGCCTTTGTCATGGTTAGAAACCAAGTGGTATCTCTGGGATGGCAGGAACTTTTCATGGAATTGTTCTGGTTGAATTTGTGCTAAGCTGGTATTAATATCAGTTCCTTTATCTCCATTTCTGAAAGAGGTTCAAACCATTAACAGCTCCGGTAATGATTCATGGGTTTAAATTCCTAAACCTTTTGAGAACAGGAAATTAAAGCCAAGATGAACAATACCCACAGATTAAATATATTTAACTGCTGTGTTTCTTGTTGAGAAACTCAGAGAACTGTTTAGTGGTGCTTTTCATGTGGCTGCCCCATGTGGCAATGATGGCAGCTTGCGTCTGAAGTCAAAATGGCAAACTAAAGGGGGAATGCAAGAAGACATTTTATTGTTTCCCTCGTGCTTTCTGCTCTCCAGCAGAGCTCCTCCAGGCAGCAGCTTCTCTCCATCCTTCTCAGCACCAGATAAAAAACAACTAAAGGAACTGCCCCGCATTACATGGTAGGGTACAAGGCATGAGGGGGGGAATCCACCCTTCTGTGGGCAAGTTCTTCCATGGGGAAGACTCAGAACGTTTGCAGAAGAGGGTCACCTTCACTCCAGGTGGGCAGAAAAAAGCTGGTCTCCACCATGCGCCAGCTGCAGCAGCTGCTCCCTGGGAGAGAACCAGCAAAAGTACGCAGTTCCCAGCATCTCCCTCCTCTTTTTGGGCTGAGGCATCCTCTTCTGCATTTCATCCATGACTGTGTAGAGTCAGGAATCAAAAACATCCCTCGGAGCCCCGGTTCAGTGCCCTGGCTGCGAGGTCCCTGCTCATCCGCTCTCTCGGGGCTGCTTGTTGACAGCTGTTTCATAGAGCCAAGGATCCCAGCTCTTTGTTTTCCCCTCCTTCATTAGCTAAACAAACAATGACACCATATAAAATACCACCCGGCTTGTCCGTCTGGGAGACACAAACCCCTGCAAAACTATCTTGGAGACAATTTTAGAAAGAGGCTGTGCCTCTGCCAAACATGAGCACTCAGCTCCAGTTCTTGGAGAGCCAGCAGCACTCTGAGCTGAGCCTACCGTGAGAGCAGCTCCAGCGGGGAGCTCATGAGGACAGAGCATGGTCAGAGAGACACCAGGGACCTGAGCTATCAAACTGCTAAGGCTTACAACTGAAAAGGCTGCTCATAATCGAAACACCAGCACCAAGTAATTCTTTGGGAATAAATTTGGGCTATAGATATTACCTGAGTCTTGAAGTCTTGACAGAAGACTTTATAAGGACATTTAAGACAAACACCATAAAGTTGACTGGGTGGGAAACACATTTCCCTGTGACTTTCAGCACCAGGGAACCTAAGATGCCATGGAAGACCAAGGCTGCAGAAAAACACAGGAAGAAAGGCATCTGGATGGAGAAATCCCTTCCCCACATTTCCATCAGTCACCCCATGCACTCAGCCAGGAAGGAGTCACAGCTCCAGGACCCACCAGGAGCCTGGGCAGATGCAGGCAGTGGATGGAGCCCAGTGGTACTTGAAGGAGACAACAGGACCACACACTTTACAGCTCTTTGGAGCAGGACTTTCATCCTTTTTGTTCAATTTGCATCCAATCCTCTGTAACAGAGGCACCAAGCAGAGAAGCCAGTTGACGCATCTCACAGAAAGTACTGACAGGGTGAGAAAGTTGCTCAGATGGACTAAACTCATTATCCAAGACAGCCTGCAAGGACTCCCCAGCTACAGAAGAGATCACTCTGTGCGAAGTGCAGAGACACAGCACTGTCCAGCTTTCACCATCAGGGCTGCTTGGGCCAATATTTGTCCCAGCCTGTGCTTCAAGGGAGCCAGCTCTACCACCCACACAAATTCCTGGGAAACTTCTGTTGCTTTCTGATGGGTTTGGATCAGATCTCTGAGGTTAAAGGCAAACGATTTACAAAGGCTAAACACTTGTTCTATCATATGTAGCAGATTGATTTTGCCCCCATTGAAATGCCCTGACAGACACCACAACCAGTAGCTCTGGCACCATGTGGCCCAAGGCACAACAGCTCACTGTGCAGAAACCAGTTTATCTGCTTATTGGAGACATCTGATGCCTGACTCAGAGCAGTGCACTGTTCAAACCACCCCCACAAGATGCCACCAAGCTAGAAAATTAGACTTCCTATTCACATTTCAATCGAGCTCAAAGCTCTCTCTCTCATCAGAATCGGTGAGCAGTTTTATTTGTCCCTGCTTGGTTCACCAAGTCTGAGAAATCTTTTCAAGATTTGCCTCATGTAACCCTATGTCTCCAGTCTCAGCATTGGTAGCTGGGAAGAAAACACTCAAAATGATTTCTCAGACACTGTCTGACCATTTTTTTAAAGACAAAACCTTTCCTGTTGTCCTCCTGCACCATTAACCAAGTGGGCACGTCTTGGTATCCCCTTTGAAGAGCTCATACCATCTGCAGGAGAAACATGAGTGTGCAGAAACACCTCAGTGCCCACTCTGCTCTGTACTGAGTTAGTTTGTGACTCCTCCAAGTTACCCACCTCCTCCCCGAGTTATGCTGGCTCCAAAGGCCTGTTTTGTGGCCCATAACAGGTCTGTGGGCTTCTGACACAAAAAATAATTGTAGTTTACTCTGCTGGTGAGAAGAAAATCGTGCCACATTTTCCTTCATGTGGATTCTTCTCCCTTGCAGAGGCTGGAGCTGGGGGTGGTAAGCCAGTCCTCAGTGTCCTTCTCAGACAAAGCAGAAGGACATGTCTGATGTGAGTTAGAGCAGCCTATTCAACTCATTCATGCACTTGTCTCAGAAACAAGCTCATATCCTTCCAAGAAAAGTCACCCAGGAGCACAGAGTTCAAGAGGACTGCTGAGGTGACCCCACGGGCAGCCGCAGCCTCAGCAAGAGATGAAGTGGTTTCAAGTGAGGTCAGTCTAGGGGTGCCCAACCTGCTGGAGAGGCACAGGAGTGCTCTTCAGACTCGAGTGGGACATGTGAGGACCACAGGGAACAAGGGCTCTGCTCAGCAAATTTCAGGAGAAACAAGAGGCGAACTCCAGACAGGGGAGGACAGCAAGGCTGAGCTTCACCCTGCAGCTTCATTGTCCCTGCTCCCCAGCCCATCCAGCCCTGATACCATGCTGTTCCCTCCCCAAAACAAGGCAGCTGGAATTATGTTAAGCAGGATGCTATTGTGGAGAAAACTAGACTGATTTTTCACTGTTGAGCACAGCTTTGGCTCTATAAAGCAGCAGCATCCCCACTGTGGCCACAGCTTGGCTCTGGTGCAGCTCTGTGGGACCCAGGAGATGACACCCCTGTGGCAAGATCCTGGTGGTACCATGGAGCAGCTGGACCTGCCACACTGGTGGGCAAATGGGATGGCTGTGTTCTGCAGACCATAGCCTGAAGAGGCATCAGGTCCCACGAATTTGGTCATTAAAATCCAAAGGTGCTCAGTTTTCAGCTATTTTTGAAATGTGTTTTAATAAGCTCTCCTCCTCAAAAAGTCTTTGTTTGCACAGTGTGTCATTCAACAGGCTTACAGGAAAAGAAAGGCAGCTTAAAACACTCCAGATCTGACTTCCCTCCATCCCTGTAGAACACTTCAGGAATCAATCCTTCCCATGTCATGAACAGTCAGCAGATATGCAGGATTCCTCTGCAGTCAGGACAATAATACACAGCCCCACCATTCCAACAACCTCCTGCCAGCCCATGGCATCCCACCCTGCATTGTTAGCACAGCTGATGCATTATTAGCACAGTGCTGATGACACTGCTGAGCATCCCTGCCCCTTGCAGCAGATGCCAACTCCATCCATGCACATGAGCATTTCCTACTTCCGAGAGGGTTGCTCCACAAAGTTCAAACATAAATAGATGCTGTGAAACCCAGTTACAGAGAATACCAGTTCTCTTTCTGCTCTAGCTGACTTGCTGTAGGAATAGGGAGTGTATTTGGCAGGAAAAGCCCAAGAAACTAAACCTATGAATGCAGGAGGCTGCATTCCTTCTTTAAAGGTTCCAGCCCCTTGTATATCCCAGTTACATTGGCTGCTCCTGCAGCTCAGCTACCCAAGGCACCTTCCACAGTCTAATGCAGAAGCAGGCAAAGTGGATTCCATGAAGTCACAAAGTTAGGAAAATTTATGGCATCATCTACAATCAAAACAATCACTTTGAAAACAAGAACCAGGAAACCATTTTCTTCTGGCTGATATTTCCATCAGTCACCAATACTACTTCCTGACTAAACCTGTTTCCAAATCTGGATTTGACTAGTTTGGTCCTTAAAAACAAACAAAAAACCCACTGAAAAAAACCCTAAAAATAAACCCCATTAAACTACTTACAGCATTAGAAAAAAAAAAAAAAGAAAGAAAAAAAGCCATTACAAGACAGAAATATGCCCCATTTATCACTTAGCTCCAGATTCTTGGCCAGTCATGAAGACTGACATTTTGAGGTTTAGAAAGAATTCCTTCATTCTCCATGAGAAACCATCACAAAGCAGATCAACCCACTAAAAAGCTGCAGTATTTTCCTTCCAGTGACATCCAAGGCCGACTGTGAGGGGTGAGTATTTACAGCTGTAAGGGACTCCAGTGTTTCAGAAAGGTTGGGAGAAGAGAAGCAGGTCAAAGTCATCTGTCTCTTCAGCTGGCAGCTCAGTTTTGTCACAGTCTCAATATCTCCATCTTGGCCCATACTCTTAAAAGTTCCATTTTAGTATCTTTTTTTTTTTTTTTGTGCCAGAGTACCATATTGTCCCCTTCTTACCTCAAAGGACAGTACAAATACAGCACTAGAGACACTAAAGACAACTTAATATTCCACATTTTCTCTTCAGATCAGCCATATGGGATTCTCTTGTGTTCACACTGGAGTTCTTTTCCTCACACCAAATATAGAAATAGCTACTTATGTGCAGAAATACAAATTACAGGATGAATTCTCCAATTCAGGTCCTCTAGCCACATACACAGGGGTTGATTTTGCCTGTGTGTACACACACTCCTCCAACTCAGCCCACAAACACTACACTTTGCTGAAGTTTCGACATCCCTCTGACCCTACAGTCTGTGTCAGCCCAGCAAATGAGCGTGGGCAGGAAAGCCAAGAAGCAGTTCTGGAAATTTTCATGTGTTTGCTCACATCAAACACTAAACCATCCCCCCTGCCCCTTTTTCTGAGCCTTCAGGAGATGGCCATACTGATGCCCACTCCTGCCAGCACACAGCTCTCTGTCCTGCTCTCCAGCAGCTCCCAGCCCCAGGCACCTCCTCTGCTGGGGGATGCCCAGCCCGGTTAAGGTCCTTCTGGGACTCAGGGTAATGCACCAGAACAAAACACCCCAGCAGCCTTCTGCTCTACTGAGCAGCCACAGGCCACTAAAGCAATAAAACATGTCACACTGAGACACTGTTGGAGCCAAAATGCATGTCAGCGAGTTAAAGGCTTGTTCCTCACACTCAGCATCATCCCCTGCAGCTCCTAAGCTCTCCTAAGAGGAAAGTCAGCTGCAATTCAGAGCACCTGCACTCAAGAGCCCTCATTAACAGCAGTGCTCCTCTTCTCTTTATGGGATGTTGAGGACCACCCCGAGCCTTCAGTGCCAACACTGAAGACAGAGCATCTGAAGCAGACACAAGAACTCACTCAGTGCCAGATCCTCTGTTTCCCAGCAACTGTGCTCTTGCCCTGAGCATGAGGTAGAGGAATCAGGGAGGTTCAGGGCGTTTTACCAGTCCAAAGTAACTTGCACATCCCTTTCAGTAGCTGAGTATGAGTGAGGAAGCAGCTCTACCCCAGCCACAGCTCTGTTCCCATGGCCAAAGTTACAGCCAGGGCATCATTCCCTGGTTTATGGCAATTCAGCTCCATGCAGTACTTCGTGTTTCCTTATGAGCCACAAACTTGCAGTGATGAGCACAGAACAACTCCATCAACTTCCACCTCCTCCTTCATCCCCTTCCAGAACACTGATGCCATCAGCTAGTCACAAACACAATTTCCTCCTCCTGACCCCAGGCCACAGCTGTGCTTCTGTGCACAGCCCATTTCCACTCAGGAACAGACTCAGCAGCACTGGGGGAGAGAGAGCACCTTTGCAGACCACAGCTGCTCCACCAGTGCTGGTACAAGTACATGTGCTCTGGGTTTTGGGACAACATCTCATCCCCAAGCCTTTCCTGAAGTTCAGCTCCTTCCTTTCACAAACAGGCAGAACTGCCCTCCAATTTGAAGTGGCCAAGACACAACTGATTTTGTACCTGCATTGTAGAGCTAATTACATGCCACACAGGCAGAGCCATGCTTTTCTGACAGCACAGCAGAGCTGCTACCTGGCTCCAGGCCTCCCTTGCCCCATCCCTACTGAGTAATTCAACTGCTTTTCTTCTCCTAGGGAGCCCACTGCTTTTTGGATAAACTACTTTCCATACACTAGACCAGCACAACCAGGATGGTGAGCATAACAACCCCACACTTACTGTGACTCTCCTGGCCCCAGGTCTCCCCAGGATGAAGGGAAGGTAGAACCAGCCCTCTGCTAGACACAAAAAATCTCCTCCTCTTACAGCCACTGCTTTATGCTTTGCTTTTCAATTTACTCCCAACCCTTGTCCTAAATCAAAGCTCAACTCAGCTCAGGTGCTGAGAGTAATTCACAGTCCCCTTCTGGGAGGTATTTCACTCTTCCAGGTGTGTCCTGGCTGTTCCCAGTTTCCCTGAAGCCTTCCAGGCACCTTGCCAAATTTCCCCTTGCCTTGCTGATTACTCAGCCTCCTGTGTCTCTGAGATAACAAACTACACATCCCTGGACCCCTCAACATCAGCCCCCTGTCCCAGCAGGGGGCTGTGGAATAAGCCCAGGGAGCTGTAGCTGGAGCAAGACTTTGCAAGAGGAAGGCAATGGCCCAAGTGGTGCTGAGGCAGAGGCTGCCCATGGCAACATTACTTTCCTCAAAGACTGACCAAACTCAGCTGTCTGGGCAGGACAAGGGCAATCGCCAGGAACCCACATCCTGTATAAAAATGACTGTTACGTTTTCAGTTGGAAAACTAGAAACCTGTTGAGTACCCTGGTGCAAAGCCTGCATTTTTGTACTCTAAAGGTACATTTAAATTGTTAACTTTTGACAGTTTTCTAGGAAAAAACACAATTGAAATAAGGACTGTGATTTGCTGGCCTCTATGATTTTTGCAATGCTCTTCACCATAAATCCAACCTTGGGGGTTTGTTTTGCTTTAAAAGCAATGAAAACCCCCAGAACTCTCCAAATTCTCCACAAAAGAGAAAATGTGTCTCCTTTCAAGAGGTATCTTTAGCATCCCAAGGGTGCTAAGCCAGGACTGGGCCCTTATGTGATCCCTCCTGTCCATAAGCAGCCACCAGGAGGTTCTGGGGAGACCCTTGCTGCCTCAGAGCAGGATGAGGACATGCTGGCAGGGGCAGGTTTGCAGGCTGTGGCTCCAGACACTTGCAGCATCCTTTGATTGCCAATGTAACGTGACCCTGATCAAAAATAAGGGTCAGTCTGGCTAAATTAATGGGGAAACCCCCCAATATTTTGTTCCTGATGCAGCAGTCAGGAGAGAGGTTTGACATCCACTTATCTCAGGTCCATCACTTTGGGCAGAGGGCAGGCTGGGTCCCTCCCTGACTTCCATTCCACTTCTAACCCTCGCAAACACTTAGTGGTCTCCTCCTCCAGTAACAACTCACTCCTTGAGCCAGAACAAGAGCTCTTGTGATGGCCTGTGGTTACTCTGGGAGGAGTCTGGCATGTTCTGAGCACCTCTCCATCCACCTCCACAGACACACCTCTGCAGTATTGCCTTTTCTTGGACAATGTTTAAAGTACTCGGACTCCTGTGCAGGTTTACCAGAGGGCACACTAAGGAAGCCATGAGGTGAATTGAGGTAGGGGCTGGACTCATCCCTCGAGCTATGCTCTGACCCCAAGTCTTGGCACCACTTCACATTTCCCTTCAAGTCCCCAGAGGATTAACTGAATGGGAGGCCAATGAAATCACTGTGCCAGGTCTCCCCAGTCTATCTGCTCTCTTTTGTTGCCCAGCATCAGCTCTTCAGAAGCAGGGCAACATTTTGAGTGAAGGGACGGCTGTGGCAATTCTACCTCACACAGATATTACACAGGAACTATACATAAAACACTGAGGCCAACAGCAAAATAAAAACATGGGACATTCTGTATCAGCTGGAAGGGAGAGATTTTTATGTACTGATTTATCTCCTTCCAAGGGAGCAGCCATTTCTGGAATCAGTGGTGCCCTGAACAGGTATTTCAAAGCACAAGACAGACAAGACAGAGCTTTCCCCAGCCATCCTTGCTGGCAGAAGAGACTGGGTCTCTTTGCCACCAGGTCCCTGCACCTCCCTTGCCAGACAGGGATGATGTGACCTGCAAGGCTGTTCAGCTCTGGGAAGAAGTCTGGGCACACTGCAGAGGACCTCCAACACCCTCACATGTAAGATGAGATGCCAGCACAAAAAAGGTTCAGCCAGAGACAACCCGTGTTTAGACAGGAAAGAATTCTAAAATTCTACCCGGATTTAGGAACTTCGGATGTGTGCCTGGTTTTGAAGAGTGGTGATAATCCAGCAGGATTTGCGTAGAGCCACCGTGAGAGGTGAGAACAGGTTCTAAATACAATCCTACATGACTGAATTTTAAACACTCCAGTTGGATCTTTTTGGCATTACAGTGACAATCTTGGCATCATCACTCCCACAGTTGTCTGCAATTAACAGTTGCCACTTTCGAGTCCTCTTTGCATTCATTAGTGTCCAGGTCCTGCCTGACACCCCACTGGACAGCAGAGCAGGCTTGGAGGTGTTCTGCTGGAGGAACCTCAATCACTCCATTCCCCATCATGTCTGACCATCACAATTTTCTTTCTAGACTGAATAATGTCTTTTCCCCTTGCTCTTGTTTCTCTGACAGCACTATTAGAGCTATCAGAGATAACAACAGTAGGTTAGACAGCAAGGTCGTAGTGGCAACCTTTTTACACCCTGACATGGCTGTGAGGGTACCAGCATCTGCTTGTGCTGCAGCCCCTGGAAATATTTGTACCTTCAGATGGAAATTGAAAGTCTAAACCTACAAAGAAAACCCAGACAGGGGGAGAGGCTGCCACTCTGGTTCACTCTGTACATCAATAAAGAGAAAGAGCAGAACCTCATCCAATATCATATTCAAAGTATAGGATTACCTTCAATGACACAAGAGTATAGCCCAGGGAAATTCGGGCAGAAGTGGGTTCCCAGACTAGGGAAATGGTGTTTGCCAGTGTCACAGGCTGCTGCTGGCAGAGCTAGGACTGAAAAAGAGACTGGTGGTCAAACCTGTCTTAGCCACAAGGCAGTCCTGGGCTCTCAAACACTACTGAGAGTAAAGCAGTTTGTGTTTTATCTGAATTCAGTAAGTTGGAGGGTGCAGGGGAATAGGGACATTGCATTCCAACTCTAAATTACGTTTAGAAACACACATCCTCTTACCCACAAGGAGAGGAGAGGAACACGAAGAGGGTCCTGCAGGCTTATTTTTCACCACCTGAGAGTGTCATGATTTTCCTGGTTTTCAAGACCTTTCAAGGCAGGAGTTGGGTGGTTTCCATTCTTGACCATTACCTAAGGTACAAGTTTAGTCCCAGCCAGCCCAGAGTTGGTCACTCGAGCTCTTTAGATTCACAGAGCCCTTGACTTGCCTGTACCTTAAGCAGTCCCCTCAGACTTGTTTTCATTATTAACAGTCTGACCTTCATGACTTACTTGCCCTTTCCATCCTGAGAGCCCTGGACTATGGTCATATCTCGAAACTACTTCCCTCAGTGCCCTGAAGAAGGTGCCAGGAATGAAAATTCAGTCCCATCCTCCCATCATCTCTAATGGAGTAAGACCTTGAAGTCCCAGCCTCTGGGTTGTACTGGCTATTAGAGAAACAAGCAGAATTTCTATCAGACAAACAATACAAAATATAATAGAATTCAATATTCACAATACTGGCCTTTCTTTTCTTCCCACATTGCTTCCTTCTTCAGTGAAATAGTTTAAGTTGGTATTTGTACTATTGGTATCCTTTTGACAACATCCTTTGCTGTGTGTGCAACCAACTCATACTTATATATGGCATGAATGCTGAAAAATTGCCAAGCCTGAGAGTAGGAGATTTCTGATACCTCAAGGGGTTCTGACCTGACATATGGAAAAGATCTTGCTATAGCTTTGCTCTGCCATTTGTTATTCATCTAACAAAAACAGTTCTTAGACTTGGAGATCATAAACTCTCTCTGGGTTTGTTGTACACTACAGCACTTGACTTTCTACAGCTCAGCATGTGCCAAAGGGAGGACCTTGGCAGAAATGGAAGAGGAATGTTTATCCAGTTGACAGACTGGTGGTCTGACTCAGCTAATCCACATCAGCCCAGTGGAAGCTTCATGCTAAACACAGAGTCACTCAGTTCTTTACTAGATCATCTCAACTCATTGACAGTTGGATAATTCAGTTAGTGGTAACAACTGGGAATAAAATCCCAGAATCGCTGAGGTTGGGAGGGTACTCTGTAGATCAGCCCAAGCCTCCTGCTCAGAGCAGGGTCACAGAGGGCAGATTGCTCAGGATCACATCCAGTCAAGTTGTGAGTATCTCCAAGGGCAGAGATTCTACTACTTCTCTAGACAACCTGTTCCCATATTTGACCACCCTCACAGCAAACTTTTTCTCATGTTTAAATGTAATTCCCGCATTTCATTTTGTGTCCATTGACAGGATCTCCCTCTGAGCCTTCCCTTGCCAGACCAAACAACTTCAACTCTCTCAGACTCTCCTCACACACTAAATATTCCAGCTCTTAACCTTGGCCTTATCTTTAACTCATTCCAGGATGTCCAGATCTCTTTTACACTGGGAGTCCAGCATCAGTGCTGAGTGGAGGGGAAGGATCACCTCCTCCATGCTGGCAATACTCTGCCTAGTGCAGCCCAGGATATCAGTTGCCTTCTTTGCCATGAGGGCACATGGCTGGCTCATGGACAGCTTGGTGTCCAACAGCCCCTCAAGTTCTTCTTCTGCACAGCTGCTTCCCAGCTGCAGCCCCTGCAGATGTGTTTGCACAAACTTCACCTTGTTCAGGACCAACTCTTACTTTAAAGACCTCAGATCCAACGGCCAGCCTCATGGATTCATGTTGGGAAAGGGAGAATCCTACAAAGAGCCAGTGATATGCATCCTATCCAGTCATCACTTCTTTCTTTTATTTTATTGGTAAATTAAAATTATATAATTAAAGACTAGCAGCTGCAACTCAGAGAGGCCAATATCCTCTATGGATGACTCACCCTCTTGTGTGGGATTTTTTTTGGGATGTGTTTCTGAGGAAATGAAAACACTCTAGTGTCTTTCCCTCTCACTTCCTTACAGAACACACTCATTGTTCTCCTGCTTAGATGCTGGTGTGCACCTCTGTGGGTCCTCTCTGTGTCAGGCTGCACAGGCTGCCTGATTTCCTGGACCACATACACAGTGGGATTCCAAAGAAAGTAACAGTGGGGTGATATTAAGCCTGCTTGTGTCACTGGTGTGGCAGAACTGAGAGGGATGAAACCCGTGGGATGGGCAGAGACTGAAATGCCCTGGACAAAGGGAAGCTCCATGGTGCTGTGGTTAAGGGATGACAGCTCAGTGACAGCTGAATTCTAGTGGAAGACCGCTGGGCACACCCAACACTGTATTACATGGCCTTGCAAGACCATCAGAAACTGAAATTAAGATGTCAAGGTGTCCCAATTGTTTCCCTTTTCACTCTAAGATGCTGGGATTTCAGAGCTTTTGCTTGCTGGAAGGAACTGTCTGCCCTGGAGGTTCTCCTGTGCTCTGGCCCAGCTTTTGATGTGCACCAGGTTGAGTCCTGGTGTCTCGGGGCTGACACAGGCCTGGCCCACTGAGCATCTCATGTCAGTCGTGGCAGGAGCTGATCCCCCACTGCTGGCAGACACTGAGCTTTTCTGATGTTCGATATTTTTAAGTGCTTTTGGGACTTCTGCTCTAAAATGCTTCCCTTTAAGTTTCCATTTAATTTCCTTTAAATTGTCACTGGAGCTGTTGATATCTCTGACGTGTGTCAAATGCATCCTTTTCTCTGCTGTCTCTTTCTCCCCCACTATGCAGCACATATAAAGATTTAAAAAAAGATTTTCAGCTCAGCACTTCACTACCCTCCTCCACACTTTTTTGAGCATCCAACCTCTTTTTTTTTTCTTTCAATTTAAAAACCCTAACATAGTGCACCCAATTGAACACATAATTGTTTCGTGTAGAGTTTCCCTGGAGAATTATATAATCTCAACCTGTCTCCCTTAGGCAGCATATAATCATGCAATCTACTGGCTTCTTTGTTTCTCTTTTCTTCTCCTTTTCTTTTTTTTTTCCCCTCCCCAATACTTGTAATAAGTTTTCCACCTTGTCTAGACATTTCTGACATACTCTACCTTTACCTTATTTTTAGCTGGCAGATGTAGCAGTTCTCCTCCTTGCACAACCACATCCTGTATCTCAGCACTCCCCACCTCACAAGTCCTTATTCCAGACCCTCCTCTGCCAGTGCTATTTCTATCCCTTCCAGCTGTGCATTTCATCTCATTGAGGGATTTTTTTCTTTAAATGTTGCAACTGTTACTTAATTAGGATGAAGGTTCCCTTTTATTGGGAAAATACTTGAAATGACCAAAACTGGTCATGTTTGATGATCAGTGGCTTAGGATGCTACAGTAATTAACACAGTGCTATTAATAGGTAGGTGTGATCACAAGTTTTCCATTGCAGTAGGCTTGAACAGGAAAAGTACAGTTGGGACAGTTTTCACTATGTTGTTTTATGAAAAAAATAAAAAATTGCAGTTTTGCCCTCCAAAAACTATTTGCATATGGTAAGATGACCACAGTATTTCTTGGAAATTGTGGCTTGCCTGTCTTACCTTCCATTCTCTCTCTCTCTCTCTCTCTGTGACATCACCATGGAACCACACTGATGGAGATCTGCTGGAGATCTGTCAAACACAGCCTCCCATCCTCAGGGAAGGGCTGAACCAGTGCACCACCATGGAAACTGCAGCTGACCAAAGGATCCCCCAGAACTTGCACTGGGAGCTGCAGCAGTATTTCAAAACACCATTAAGAGTCCTGAACATCATGCTACCACTGGAAAAGCCCCATTTTCCATAGGCACAAGGCCCTGTCTTCCCAACCCCAGTTTGAATGAGCCCAATTCTTCAGCTCATGCTAAGACAGAGGTTAAGTTTTGTTTGAGTCTGGCAGGAAACTCTTTCCCCTGGTCAGTGCTCACTAGGGCACAGGGAGCAGAAAGCAAAATTATTTGCAATCGTGTATCTGAAATGTGTAAACAAAATTACCCTGGAGTGAGTTCACATCCCTTCAGATCTTGCTTTTGCCAACAATCTAGCAAATATGTTCCCTGACAGGAATGTTTGCTGAGACAATAGATCACATTTTTAGCCCTTTGTTCAAAGGAACATTGAAATATGTAGTGGTGAGTATTTGCCTCTCCAACCTGATCATCAGAACGACCCTCATCCACTTGGAGATTAGGAACATACCACACACCTGATGTGTCCAAACATCGAAACTTCGAATCTAAGCAACAGATCTGAAGATTGTGTTTGCACACCCTGAAAAGTCCCAAGTACCTGCACCAACAACTACCTTACAAAGCAAGTGCAAAGCCCTAGGGCACTCCAGGTAGGTGAAGAAAGGAGGAAATTGCTTTTAACTGATAGGATTTCATCCAGGTCCCCCTCACAGGCAACATGTCCCATGTTTACAAAGGCACTTGTTGTATTTTTGAGCTTCCTCAGGCCAGCTGACCCAACAGTTCCTACATTTCTCTCACAACTTGCTTCTTCCTGGTTTTCCAGGTTCTTGTTCCACCAGAAAAAATTATCACCAGTGGCACTGAGACACATTTAAAGCATCACATCCAATTCCTTCCCAGCTTCCTCACATCATCCCAGTCTGAGTGGTATTGAGATGTCACACTCTTCAAGATAACAAGCACTTTGGGAAGGAATTGCCTGCACTTTGAGGACTCTCATCTTCCCCAGTCCATTAACAAGTTCCATGGGCATCCTACAGCTTAACTTCATTCTGGTCTCTGAATGGAAATGGCCCTGTGTTTGAGTACCTAGGCTGGGGTGCTGACCAGGCTGCCTTTGCTGCCCAGAATAAAAGGCCCCAATTCCAGGCATTTGTCCATGCCCAGTACCACAGCCCAGGGTAACACAGGTGACCCCGTGAAAAGCAAGGGGTTGTTCTTTTCTGGTCTAAACTAAGGGACAGGGCCACCACATCCCGAGGCCATTGGGTGAGTCAAATGTCTTACTGTGTGCCCCACAATTTAAAAAGAATGCAAGAAATCTAAAAACAATGGCTGATTTTTTTTTTATAATGTATGTTTTTCGTTTCACAATTTCCCTTTGAATTTTGCAACCTTCAAGGGCTGCATTTAGCAGCTTCTTTCAGCAACCAGGTGCAGTGTTGAAAAGAAACAACCCCTTGACCCTGGACCTCAGGTTTTCAATGAAACTCAGTGTAATGTTGCAACAGACTGCTATAACCCTGATACGTATCTCACTTGCAGCACTTGTACAGAAATTAATCACTTCTAGATAATAATTTGTGGGACTTTGAAGTAGCTGTGAGAGAACAGCAAGCTGCACTTCTACGTCAGTCACAGCACTTCCAGGTGACACCAGCAATGTTCTCTGCTCTCCAAAGTCCAGAGTCGAATAAACCAGCCAGCCCTAGGAGCCAGGAGAGATGGGCTCTTGACTTGTCCATTGACTCATTCACCAATTCCTGGCAAGCCACTAGAAATGATTCATTTTCTCCCTCACAGAACGGGCTGTGAGGGTCACTCCTTTAGGGCTGACCTGTGGCTGGGACTCACAACAAACACCATCCCGTTATTCCTTGTTAGCTGTGTTGTCCTCATAGCAGGACCACGACACAGACAACAGCCAAGCAAACCTCTGCAACACCACATGAGTGTGGTAAAGGGAAACTAAAGCCCTTCTCCCTGTTTAGACACCACAGGGAAGTCACAGAACAGCAGAACAACGTGAATTCTTGGTGCAGACCTTTCTTCTGGTAAACATCAGCTGGAATTTATGTTTAAGGCTGGAGGGTCTCCACTTGCTCCTTACTTTGGTCAGATTTCTGTGAGGGAACTCTCACTGGATCCCTCCATTCTTATTCCAGGTGAAAAGTCATGGGGCTGTGTCCTGATTAATAGGAAACCTGGGCTCGTACCTCATTTAGTCCCCAGTGTTAGTGCTGCAGCCTCCCATGGAGATAAGCAGGGGCTGTTCTGTGATGGGAACTCAACCCAAGGAGGACCCAGAAACCCTGGTGACTTGAAGCAAGATGCAGATGAGACAATCAAGAGGGACACCAGTCTAGGTGAGCAGAGGAACAAATCCAATGTGGTTTAACATGGCCTGCTGCTGCTCCACGTGCCATGCTATCCATGAGCATCATTTGCTGCTACCAGTCCATCTGCAATGGCCAGGGTCTTGCCACAATGGCTGGGAAACAGTGTCCTGGGCCATTCCTGTACCATAGGAAATGAGTGTATTTCCCAACAATGTTCTATATGAACGTTCCTTCCTCAGCTGACAGCACCAATCTGCCAGAACATTAATGAGAAGCTAACGAAGAGAGCCAGGCTAATGCAAAACAGTAATGAAGATTAATCTCTCCCCAGAGAGGAGGATGACATGCCTTCTCAGAGACCTAGTGCACCACAACGGCATTTGGAGGGTCAAAAGTGGGTCAATGAAAGCTAATTAACAGCAAATCTCTCTCTTGTTCTTAATTACAGAGTGGTGAGTAGGGATTTCAAATAAGCTGCTTGGTCCATTCCACTCGCTGAATTCCCAAACTGGGAACCATAAGTCATGCAGGAATTTGATGGCATACCTGGGCATAGGTCTCTCAACTGGGAAACAAGCAGAGCCAGGGAGACCGGGGCAGCCTGGGCTTCATTCCCTGACAGCAACTAGAAGTCTTGGTTTTGGAAGAAGCATTGGACGACTTTCTATGTAACACAGCACAGGACCTCAGTAGGGTCCTGCCTACTCACTAGGGTAGCAAGTGATTCCTGAGCAGAAATTTCAGGTCAGGTAGGGATTTCTTCTCAACAGCAAGTCCTGGCACCCCTCTAGCAGCCTTTGGAGTCAGTTCTCCTACAGTACAACTCCCTGATGGACAGTCCATCGCCAGAGGAGGTTAGATTTGTACGTGCCTTCAAGGCATGGCCTTAACAAGTCTATCAGAGGGTCTCATCAAGGGCTGTTACCTGCAGAGACATTACTACCAGCCTGAAAATCTCCTGAGAACAGAAGCAGCATGGGAAGACCCTGCAATGCTGGAGAGCCATTTGGGAACTTGACCGAGTTCCCAAGCCTGTTGCTCACTTCCCCTCTGGCCTTACATCATTCAGCCCCTTCACCTGGATTCCTGACCCACCACATAAAGACACTTTGGTGGCAGACAGTGCAGCACCCCAGGTAATGCTCCTGTCTCTGGTGTTTGTGTGTCTGTGCTGCCTTGTGCCTTTGCCAGACCTTCAAGACATGACCATCATACCCACGTGATGAAGAAGCTTCCGTTCTTCCTTTGCCTGCCCTGGGTAAACCCATTTAACAGCAAAAAAAAGCCAAAAATTCCCCTGGGCCACCCTGTGCTGAGAGGGTGAACTGGAGAAGAAAGCACCAAGCTTTGCTGCTCTAGATGAGCCATAAAGCAGCAAGCACTTAGGATTCCTGTCTTGCCTGGCTGAAGCCCAAGTGGAAGCAAATCCTCTGCAGGCAGGGCTGTCCTGCCAGCTCCATGATCTCACAAAGGGAAAACACACTGGGGCTAAAGAAGAATCAATGACTTTGCACATGTCTTCGCAAGGCTGCATTCAGAGAGGTGACTGGCACTGGAATTGCCCTACTTACCACAAAAGCAGTGACAGTGCCACCACCACAGCAGGGGATAGACAGACTCCAGGCCTTGTTTCAGCCCTTGTGTTCTAATTGGAGCAGGCTGTGCTGCCAGCAAGAAAACAGGGTCCTATACAAGATCAGAGGTACATGTCTCCCACTGTGCTTTCAAAGGTAAGCCATCTGCTCCACAACTGCATTTAACTCTTGCCTGGCTGACGTCCACAGCACAACCCATGCACCGTGCCTGTGGTAGGGTAGAAGTGGAGGCGGGGAACAAATCAGTAGGCTGCAAAGACTTCCAGTGGTTCTGCAGTTGGGGACACAGTAGCGCCTTCTGCTGGAAGCATCAGTGTCTGGGCAAACCCTTCCCCTTTGAGAAACATGCAGCTTTACTGCTGGATAAACAACAGTCACTCTGCACAACAGCAAACAAACCATCCTAACCCAGCCTGATCTCTCCCATGGGATTATCTGCCTGCCCTCTCACACTGTACTCTGGACAGTGCCATTGCTCACACATATAGATGTCCCCTCCAGGCGGTGTTGGCCAGGATTATAGGACAGAGCTGCCATGGTTAGATGACACTGCAGGCATGGTGCTCCTACGGCCAGAGGGCTCTTCCCACTCATACTCCTTCTGGAGTCCTTCTGCTGGGCTCCAGCATAAACAGAGACTGAAGTGGGGCTGGCTCAGGCTGCAGGTCTCTGTCTAGAGCCAATCTGTGCCTCTTGCTTGCTAGGAACGTGCTGCCCAAGCACTCAGGGGAAACACTGCTCTCATTTAAACATCTAAATAAAATTCTTTAGGTCTTCTGCTAAGCTGAGCATTTAAAAGAAGTACATATCCACATCCCACTGATAGCAGAAGGACTTAGGCCTAATTTTGCTAGGCCCCTTTGAAAACCCTGGATATCAATGCTCAAAGGTCTGCTCTAATTAGCCAAATTATCACCCATATAATATATGTGCTCTTAAATGATTGACAGTAAAGCTACCTTACAGTGATTCACCTTCTTCTGACTCACAGTCATTTATTTGCACTATTTTCAGCACTGGAATTTGAAACAATGATACAGGTTTTCCATACATTCACGGAAGAATTCATAAACACCATGAATGCATGACTTCATGTCCAGCCATGCCAGGCTCTCCTAACTTCTCCACCAAATAAAAACAAACAGATTGTTCTGAACTGTAGGCATGCTAAATCAAGTCTAGGGAGATATTAATCCAGGGAAAACCTCTTTTTCCCCATTTTTAAGGCAAATTCCAGCAATGTGAAGGCTATCCGGCTCAAAGAAAAAACATTTCCTCTTTACTACAGAACTAGTCCCTCCTGGCTGGTCTTGGCTTGTGCTTCCACAGTGTGAAGGAGGGAATTCTTAGAGAGCTGAAAAAGCCTTCCTGGCTCTATGGTGCTTTTCTAGCTTTGAGTTTACAGCTGCCCAACAGCTGGTGCCAGATATGACACAGCTGTGCTCCAGCACACAGCATCAAACAGCTCTCAGCAAGGTCCATACGAGCCATCTCCAACTGTGACATGAGGCTTTGGGTCCTTCACATTTATTTCTCCCAATATTGTCCAAACTTCATCCTGGTGACCTAACACCCCAGAGCCCACAGAGGGTCACTTTCCTCTAACACTTTGGTGCTTCAGCAGGAATGTCTGGCTAAAAAAACAAACCAGCAGGGGAATGATTTCAGCTACTAAATCCAATCATCAACCAAAACATATTTTACACTTCAGTGTAAAACCCTTCACCCATCATCATTAGGTGCTTGGTCCCAAGGCCACTGAAATCACAGGGTGATGGTGTACAGAAGGCAAGGTACTGGGACATCAGCAGATTCGTATACATTTAAACTAAACCTTTTATCTCAGGATACATCACACCACTTCCAGATAAGAACCAATGGAGATAGAAGTGCTAACTTGACTCTCAAGCCAGAGCGTTGCCCCTGCATTTAGCTGAATGCAGAATTAGGGAAGTTTCTCCCAGAGCCTGACTCTGAATCACTCTTCAAACTCTGAATCACTTGGTTTTTCACTTCAGCCACCAGCTCCAGCTAAGGGCAAAATGACCATGTATAGTTCCCCCAGAGAAATACTCGTCGGCTGCAAAACCACCTTAGAGCCTTCCCACAAGAGAGGAACTGAGATTGCTCCAGCTGTGCCAGCTCTGAGGGTGCTGTGGTGGGGAAAAAAAAGAAAAGGGTGCTGCAAGAACAGCCAGCCCTGGGACAGGATGGCTTTTTGGGTTTTAATTTCGTTTTACAAGCTGAAGAGAGATGCTCAAGCTCAGTGAAACCCAAGGGGCCACAAGCTCTGTGTTAGGTCTCTTAGGCACATTAACCCTTACAACAGTCAGTTGGACAAACTGGACAAAAGGGTTTCTTGGGAAAGGAAGGAGGGTTTGGTGCTAAGCAGGTCATTCTTCCTTGAGCCATGGCAGTAGAAAGTAGTTCCCATATGAGTCCAGTCCAGGATAAGATCAGGACCATAAAGTGGTCCATCTCAAGACAAGCCCTGCCAAAGTTGTTCCACAGTTGCTCTGTCTCCAGCTCCTGCTGTCTCATGTTTTCTCTAGTCCTTGCAAGCAGAGCAATTGGATGGCCATAGCTGGGAGCAGAAAGGAAGCTGCTTAAAATCTCCAAGTCCCAGCAATTATGAACAAACCCCAAACCATTGCTGAGTACACTGATGGGTGCATAAATCACACCACTTCCCTCCAAGTCAACATATATAATTCCAGGTGGCACTAGCTCAACACCTGAAGCTCACGACTCCTCCTCCTTGCTACATGCCTGCAGCAAAGCTTCCCAGGAGGTGAATAGATTCAGCCATTCCCTAGCTGATGGTAATGACTGAACCCCCAGCATATGGTTTTTCCAGTAGGGACAACACTGGCTGTGTGCTTTAAAGTGAGGTTCTGCTTAAGCACTTATGTAATTGGGCTTTAATGTTTAGAGGTAATTTGTCCAAAGCACCTAAGAGGTTACAGGATCCCACTTCTCCTGCTGCTCGCTGTGGCTCAGGCTAAGGTGATCATTGGAAGCTGTTCTCAAGGTGTTTTGAAACTCTCTGCCTTCATTTCAGTTTTCTAGAGGAGATTTGTGAGAGGAAATTAATATTTTTAAGACACATAACTGAGTGGGATAAATAACAACTAGTGAAATGCAAGGATAAGTATTAAACTGATGAAAAGCTGAACAGAATTAAAAATAAATGAAACCTAGTTGTAAGTCTAATGAACAATTGCTTCACAACTGTTCCTAAATCATCCTTTAAAACAAAAAAAACAAAAAAAAACACAACAAAAACAAACCACAAACCCAAAAACACACCAAAAGAAACACTTTCAAAATTACAGAATTTTTTAAAAATAAGAATGTTAAGGGGAAAAAAAAAATCCTTGGAAGGATTCATTTAAGATGTGCATTGAAAATAAGTCCAAGCTCCTACTTCCCTCCAGTATTCATTGTAAGAAATCCCCAATCACTTTTTCCCCCATTTAAGCAGGTTATGTCTCTCCCTTTGTCTCCTGGACACTGAGTGCTCAGCCAGCACTAAGGACAGCCAAATGTAATTTAGCCAAGTTCACACCTTCCACTCCAAAATCTGTGATCTCTGCATCAGCCTTCTGTGTGGGTAAGGAGGGCCATAAGAGGCCAAAAGCACTGTTTGGTAACAGACTCTCCCTTTTCTGGGCTTTTCTCAGCTTTTTGTTCTCCCAGCTTTGAGGCCTTATTTGTGCTGTGAGCACATGGCACCTCGTGGCTGGGACATGGTTGATGCTCTTTGTAGGCACAAAAGCCTCAGTTTAGCACAAATCCAATTTTAAATGTGAAAGCAGGTTCTTAAAAAAATAAAGCAACTCATCCAGGTCCCAGACTGTGTGATGGATACTGGCTGTGCACTTAAGTGTCTTCCTGAATCAGGGCCATGGCCTATTGATTACAACCATACATTAATGACGGCATTTTCTCAGAAATGGTGATGGGGTCTGGATCTTGGCCAAGATTATCCAACACATACAGCAACAACAGTCCCAACAACAGTCCATGGATTTGCCCCCACTGCCCCTGGCCTGACAACACACCTTTACATGCCATGTGGGCTCGGCACGGTGGGTCCGTGGGGTTGGCAGCACCTTGTCTTGCCAGGGGCAAATGTGAGCAGGGGAAATTGGTGCTAACTGCAGGTGGACTGTGCAGAGGGTTATAGCTGGGCCTGCCTGTCGTGGTTTAAAGTGGTAGGTTGCTGAACACAACATAGCCGCCTGCTCTCTCCCCCCACAGTGGGATGGGGGAGAGAATTAGGGGGAAAAAAAGTAAAATTCATGGGTAGGGATAAAGACATTTTAATAGCACAGAAATGGAAGGGATAATAGTAATTAAAATTAAAATTGAATATACAAAGCAACTGCTCACCAGCTGCTTACCAATGCCCAACCAGTTCCTGAGCAGCTTTCCCACAGTTCATACACTGAGCATGGTGCCACATGGTCTGGAATATCCCTTGGGCCACTTGGGATCAGCTGTCCTGGCTGTGACCCCTCCCAGCTTCTTGTGCTCCCAAACCTCCTCACTGGTGGGGTGAGGAGCTGAAAAGTCCCTGACTCTGTGCAGGCCCTGTTCAGGAACAACTAAAACATCAGTGGGCTGTCATAGAATCACAAAATTGTTTGGGTTGGAAGAAACCTAAAAGATCGTTTAGTACCAACCTCCATGCCATGGGCAGGGACCCTTTTCATTGGACCAGGTTGCTCAGAGCTCCATCCAACTTGGCCTTGAACACTTCCAGGGATAGGGCATCCACAACTTCTCTGGACAACCTGTGGCAGTACCTCACCACTCTCACAGAGAAGAATGTTTTTCCTAATGTGTAATCTAACCCTGCCCTCTGTCAGTTTGAAGCCATTCCCCCCGGTCCTGTCACTACATGCTCTTGCAAAAATTACCTCTCCATCTTTCTTGTTATCAACATTATTCTCATTCTAAATCCAAAACACAGCACTGTGCCAGCTGCTAGGAAGAAAATTAACTCTATCCTAGCTGAAACCAAGACACTAATCACTAAACATGACCTAATCAATAAAAATTAATTAGATAGCATTAATCAAGTACAGTCACTAGCAAATACTCTAACAGCTGTACAGAAAGGTTGCATAGGATCCGAATTATGGCTCTGGCACCATTCCCACTGTCTATATTTAACACCACCAGTGTCTTAACATTCAGGGCCAGTTCCCTACATGGAGTGAATCTCAAGACTGTAGTTTGGTGCCTGCCAAGCACCGAGTGCAGCTCTGCCCTCAGTGTTCTGGGCAGAGCTGTGGACAGAAGGAACAGCCATCACCCAGGAGATGGTGTTTTTCTCTGGTGCAAAGGCTGTTCCAAACCAGAGGCATAGCCACCTTGCTGTGTGGTCCCCATCCTTGCATCCCCTTGGCCAACCCTAGGAATATACAGAGCACACAGCATGAGCAAAGCGACACCTTAGGGCTGTACTGTACTGTAAATGCTGAGTAGGATGAGCAGAGAGGGGGAAGAACAATCTGTAAAATGAGAGGCAAGTATCTACAGGCTGTCCATTCAACAATGCAGTGGTAAGAGCTGTTTCTATTGACATCTGCCATTTTCATCATTGCACATGGAAACAGAAGAAAAGAGATGTTCAAAACCAGTGCCCAGATCAGGTCCTGGGAAGCTGCACTCTGCGTGTGTCAGTGTACCTGTCCTGAAGCACCTGAGTCACACACTGCTGAATCTACTCCAAGTACAGGACGTTTCTCTTCTCCCCTCTTGCATCTTTTCCCCAAATCCATTTTCAAGCCACACAGCTTTCTGTCATCCACCCACATGAGCCCATTGCCAGGGCGGGGGTTCATTTGCAATATACAGGGGACAGCAATCTCCTCCAGTTTCCCCAGGAGCTGTATGGATTTCCCCAGGAGTTAACTCCAGGAGATCCAGGCACCTGGGCAGACACGGCACCTTGCCAACCATGCCCTTCTCAGAATCAGCCAGTTTCCCCATTCACATCCTGGAGGCTGCCCTAAATTAAAGCTGGTTCCCTCTCAGCGCTCTGTGTTCAGCTTTGCAGAGCTCAAGTTAACGATGCAGGAGAGCAGCCGGGTGTGACTTCGAAGGAAAGGGAGAATGTGCTTCTAGCTTTTCCATAACAGTTAATCATTAACTCCTTTCATGGTCACAGAAGGTGCTGGCCTCCTTACAAGCTCCCCTTATCAGCCATAATTATTTCCTGATCCGCTCTCCCCTAACTACCTGGCAGACTTATGCACAACACCCCTGAATCACCTGACTGGATTTATTGCCCTATATTCCAAGCCAAATGGGTCTCTGTTGTGTCAGCTGCAATATGTACAGCATGTTATTTCTCCCTGACCATGCCCAAACATAAAAGCTGTTCTGACCCCCACCTGGTCCTTTACACCATCCCTCCTCCTGTGACAAAGCCAAACAGAACAGTCATCTAAATACCTCAGCACTTCTTCCCCAAATGCAACAGCTCCTCTTGCATACAGCCCAGGGGGGTATTGCTGCCATCTCTTTAAGTCCACTTTATGTTTTCAATCATTTTCATTCTACAGATATTGCCTAGATGTCTAAATCAATGCATTTTTATTTTCTGACAAAGAATAGCTCCCCTCCCTAGAGAAGAGAGGTGTAAATCCAAATGATAGACCTTTATGTGACACCTACCTGGTGTGTTATTTGCCATGTCAGAGGCTGCTTCCTGGAGAGGACAGTTCAGAGTGACCAGCTTAACTCTGTTATTGAATAAAAATGGATAGAGTGCTCTGACCAGCAGGGTTGGTCTGAATAAATGAAGTCAAACCCTCAAGAAGTGGACTTATTTCATCTTTAAAGAACAGGTATAAATTCAGGTAAATGAACACCTCAGTTAAGAAGAAGCTGTATAGTCAATAGATAGTACATGCCTATGTAACACATCTGTTGTACAAGAACTTTATATCAAAACATATACAGTAGGGAACAGAGGTCTCCAGGCACAGAGAGGAATAACTGAGAAATGGGAACGTGGTATTTCACTATCAAATTCATTTTCTCAGGGAGACAATACCACCCACAAAAAGAAATAAAAATGCAACGAAGGGCATTTTTAAGTTTAGGAAAAAACTGTTTTAGGGAAATTCAAAACCACAAAAGGAGCAGGGGATGCACACGGAATAACTCCCGGGTTAGATTACACTGCTGTTACCAGCACCAGTGCCTGATACAAGGCTGACTCCACACCCAGGAGGTTACAAGGCTGTTCTGAGACACTGGCAACCCACCACCCAAAACAATGCTTCCTCTTTCTTCCTAGCACAGCATCTACGTAAGCCATACAGTAATTCAGAGAGTTCTCAAATATGACCAAGAATTTGGAAATGCTTTGCTCTGCTTGCCTTGATTGCTGCAGTCAGGCTACTTCTAAGGCCAAACAAAAACCCAGACCAAACCCCAAAACTAGAACCACTGCAACAACAGGGTGCACCAAAAAAATATCAGGATGCTGGTGCCAGCAGATGGGACCATGGGCCAGAGGTTATGCCAGAGGATCACACTACAAACAGTTTCTCTCATGCTCTCCCTAAGCACGTATTACTAGTTCCAGTCAAGGACAAGGTATTAAGTTAAGGTGAGCTTTTGGCCAGAGCCAGTACAGATGCTCCACTACTGAGGCATAAACTGAGAGCTAATCTTGGAAAACAAGCCATGTTTCACCCAGAGCAATATCCAGACATGTAACTCTTGGAAAACTGTTCATTTGATTTCTTTCAACCTTTTATGTCAGACCCTCTTCCTCTTGCTTTCTTTAAGGTTTTTGGGGTTTTTTGGTGGTTTTTTTAAGCATTAAAAATACCCCAGATTTTAAATCACAGTGAAATACACTGCAATAAGCAGCCCTGCAGGTTGATGTCAGCTGTCTGTCTACAAATAATCCCAAAGTCCCCCTTTACTGCTGCCTGTCCATGTGTCCTGACCCTTAACTAAAGAGGTCTCTTCTAGAGCAAGCCCTGAGCTCATTCCCTGTGGTGCCTTCAGTCTTTGGCCACTCTGCCAAGACAGCCAACACCAGTAGCTATTATGGAAGTCACTCACTGTGACATGACATCCCTTCCATGGGGCAGGCAAGTCAAAACCACTCCTGCAAGACCCACTGGAGTGGGGGAGTCACCACGGAGCAGAGCCCAACTCGCTTTTCCCTGCGCAGCCCGTCTCGCTCTGTCATTGTAACGACACCACAGCTCGACCCAACCACTGAACTGCCTAATGCAACAAGATGATTGCAATCAGCAGCCATGGAAATTAATAGCACCATTCTTTCAATTTTTAATGCAGTTTGAGAGACTTAAATCAAATCTGGTGGGGGACAAAGTAGCCAGTGATGAATTCATGCAGGAAGCAGTGAGCACGTTACCTGCACTGCGGTTATGCCTCGTGTCAGTTCTCCTAAAAGTCTGCTACCAGAGAAGCTTCAACAACTTTTTAGAGGGTATCTTGGCACTACCAAACTGCACAGGGTAAGCTAAAGCTTGCCCTGAGCTCCATTCTTTTATTGAAATTTACCTCCCTGCTCAATTGACAGACATAGTGTTGAACTGTCTCTCCTGCAGGTCCAAAAAGGATGCTACTTCCTTGGTTTTCAGTGGATTTTTGCAAAAAGTTCCCCCTGAAGACAGATTTAGGTACCTGGCCTTTAGGAAATACCTATATCTTCTTATTCAGCACTTCCTGAGCTGTTGCTGGGACACATTCCCAATGCTGCAGTTCCTGGTTCTCTGCAGGCGTGGGTGGGAGCTTGCTGGCTTTTGCCAGCTTAGAGCCTGTGCCCGCCAGCCCCAGGGCATGCAGGGCCCTTTGCCCCCATCAAGCTTCATCTTGCCCATCCACTGCTCAGCCTTGGCTAACCACAGCGAGGGAGGCAGGAAATTGTTTCCTGCCTTCTGAGAAACATTTAATGGAACTGGAAAAAGTTTATCACAGTACTTTTCTGAAAGAGGTTTTGGTTCTCAGGTAAGTTTTCTTTCCTAAAATCTAAGTGAGTCACATATACATCCCCCACAAGAAATTCCACATGGGGTGGCAGATATGTGGGAAAAGATGGGTTTTGGTTACAAAAACATGTTCTCACACACACTCCCTCCAAAAGTCCTGAAATGTCCTGATAGAAATAGCTGGGTTTGGAACACCCATACCTATCAAAAAGCCCCAGCTTCCAATGAAAAACACCAAAACAAAACAAAGCAAAAACAAACAAACAAAAAAAAAAACCACAAAAACCCAAACAAAAACAAAACAAAAGAAAGGCTTCTGTGTTGCTTTATGCTCTGAATCGAGCCAAGAGATGGGGTTGGTGAGTGAATCACACCCCAGTGCAGCTCGTGGACCAGTGCAAATCGCTGCCTTCAGCTCACACGTGTGCCCCAAAGACAATTCCAGGCGTTCCTCCTCACACCTACCGGAGCTGCAGCTCCCAGGCTGAACCCTGTGCTAAGCTGCCATGGCCACTCAGTGCCCGGAGGGGATCCCCACTACCGGCACAGACAGATGGCACCAGTCACATCCATTCCCCGTGGCACAGCCGGCCTGTCAGCCCCGGTGACAGCTCTGCTCTGACGGCTCTCACAGCCAGCGCCCGGAGCACAGCCAGTGCTGCCGACCAGGGACAGAGATCTGGGACTGCCTTTGCACCTCTGAAGCCACAGTGGTCACTTTCTTATGAGGAAAGAGCTTTCACTCCATTTTCCAGGTCTGGATTTTGCGTTTCCCCACGTCTGGCTCTTTCTTTTCACAACAAAAACCAACCCACCCTTACTTCTATAGCCATATAGGAGGCCACGTGCAAAGCCCTGGGACTCCAGCTCCCAGAAGAGAGCACTGGAAGGCAAAAGCAGGGGAACAAGCTATTAATATGATTTATCTTTTGCACAGGGGCTCCACCCTCTCTTTCAAGACCGTGCATTTAGCTAATGAGAAACAGGGTATTCCCACCCCTCACGCACAATCCCCTTTTTATTCCCTATGCAATGAGGAATTGAGATATTAGACTTTCTCAACCACTTCCCACAAGAGCTGTCTCTGGCTTTGACTTTGATAATCCAGCTTGACTGATCTTTCTCCGGCAGTGGCATTGGCGTCAGCAGCCAAAGTGATGGATGGGCTTTACAGCTCAAACAGCCTTCAGGACAGCTGCTTGAAGACAAGTGTCTAAGACTAGCAATTTACGCTTTCTCACATTCCTAAGCCACAGGATGTTCATGGGGACCTTTTTTCTTTACTGTTAGCTTTGAAACAGGAGCAAAATAGAAAGGGTGAGACACTCAAGTAGCTATGCTGCACCTATTGCTAGAGAGAGGAAAGTGAATTATATGACTGGGAAGCAGCAGCGGCTGCCCAAATTTTCTACCATCCCAAGATCCTGATGACTTTGGCTCATATACTGCTTTTCTAGTTTCTCTCTTTTATCTGAATTTTAAGTCCAACTGTCCTGGGCCACATGTGATAGGAGTGGCAATGCTATTGCCTACAGGTAGAAAATGAAGGTAGGAGACATGGGAAGACAAATAGCTGAGCTGCCACAAAAGAAAAAATGGCATCAGCATCCTGGAAAGATGCACACTAGTAACTTCTGGCAGTTAGAGGCATTGCAGTTGTCAGGTCAGAATTTCAGATAACTTGAGAAAGATTTAGCAGAATATGAGTTTATCTCTGTCATCAGTGGATCTGTGATCACTTGAGTAATGTAACAACGGCTGAACCTTTAAAAGTGGTCAGATTGATAGTCCCCATTAAGATGCTCATCAAAAGCCACTAAAACCCTTCTGATTTATGGCTACCAGCAGGAAAATTTAGTTACAGGCAGTTATACTTTTCTTCTTCAGCTTTCAGAGGTGCTTTTGTAGAAGTTTCACTGTTTAAGTACTTAGAGCCTAATGAATACTCAAACAATTGTCTGATGTTAAGCTCCCAGGATGCCAGCGATGACTGAGGTTGAAGATAACTTAGAAAAGGGTCCAATAGCAAGCAAAGCTCCTACTGATAAACACAATTGCTTGGTGCCCTTCAGAGCTTAAATTCGTGACCAAGTTACTGCAAAATGAATGCAAATGCACTTCAGATGACCCCAGCAACTAACTGTGTATATAATCATAATCCTTAGCAAAGACAGAGGGATCCAAGTGACACAGACATGCAGGCACATAGACAGCAGTACATGTAGGGCAGAGCCAAGCTGGACATGGCCCCAAACACCCTTCAAAGTTAAAAACGGGGGGGGGAAAAAATGTTCATTTGGTCCTTCCCCATTGATACAGACCTATAATTGTGTCAAGGGTAGGAACTGAGAGGGTAATCCAAGATGTTTATGTTTGATATAAATGGAATTTGTACTCAACATCTTGGAAGCATAAATGGGTGTTGGCCCTCTTGGAGTTTAACAGCCAGGAGATTCTGAGCACAAGCAGATAGCAGAACTGAGCTGTGTCTCAACACCTGAGAAATGCTGGGACTGACACACAGCTGTGTTTTATCAAGAAATGTGACATCCAACCTACTTTCTTATTATAAAAGCAGCAGGACTACGTTTTTAGGAAGAGGATAATTTTAACTGTCTTTATACTTGAGTACTTTCCCAACCATGATACAACCATAGAGTAAACAGATGTACCAGGGTGAATTCGGGTAAAGAGTGACTCAGGATTTCTGAGGCATCACCAAGCACAAACAAGACCTTTGAGATCAATTACTGACTGCTTAAAGTGAAACAGCACTGATAGATGCACTCGGTGTCACAGGGCAGTCACCTTTTTCTCTTTAAAGTTGATTCTTCGTGGACATCAGACCTATGAAAGTGGCAACTTCACAGAAGTGATCTGCAGCCACTCCTCCCAATTCGTGAGGGAGACAACTCCATGTGCCCCATTGCCTCTGGGAATTGTTGTCCTATTTCAACCAGAAGAGAAGCCAAGTTCCTATGAACTTTGAGAAAATGGGAAGCCAAACAGAGCACGAAGTCTCTGCTGGTTCCCTACTAAGGGAAGGGCTGACAAACTGTGCTCTCCCTTGACACCAAAGAACCCCCAGAAGGACATGTTAGAAAACACATCTGACTTCTCATGCTGCTTTTGACACAGCTGGCTTTTCCCCCCATTATTCTGTGGTGCACCCTGATATTCTTCAAGCAGCTGAGATCCTGTCCTATAGGACACTTCCTTTCCCAGACCACTTGTACCAGGCTTGCTGGGCTTGGCCTTTACAGATACTCTGTCTTTAACCAGAGCTTGGGGGCAGCTGTGGATTCATAGCTAAAACTCTGTGGTTTTCCTTTCAGAAGAGGCAGTATTTCCTGAAAACCTCTGCTGGGTTTTGGAGCCCAAACTCTACTGGCTTTCAAAGGAGACTTTTCCTCCTCACTGCTTGCGGTGCCTGAAACCCTCTCAAGTCACTTTGTTCCTGTAAATGCTTAGGGACTCCTCCAGCTTCCTAGAGTGCTCTGAGCTCTCATCTTCAAGATCCCTTTGGTGGCAGGTCTGGAGGACACCCAACTAACAATCCACTTCCCTGCCACACTGGAGGACTTGATTCACAGCCTGACTGGGCAGGAAGCTGAGTCCTGATTTCAGTAGGCCTGCAGAACAACTCATGTCTGCACTATCTGTGAGAGAAATTCTTAAACCTTTGCTCACAGTGAGTAGCAGCTGACACTGTTAATCATCACAGAGAAGAAAGGAGGGGGGGTGGAAAAATGTCTGCCTCCCAGCTCTCTTACTGAGGCCTTAGAATGAGAACTTCCCTCAGCGGGGGCTGGTTCTTCTCTAACTTCCTTCATCGTTCCTTTGAAGTATCCTGCTCTTAGATCCTGTTGAAAACAAGGTACTGGTAGACTTAGTGGATAAGTTATGGTCTCCCCCAGGCAACTAAGAAAACTGCAGACAATGCAAGTGAGAATCCTTCCCATATCTATTATGAAATGACCCTGTGAGACTGGAAACACTGAAGCAGCCTAACAGTAGGACAGCGTACCAGCACAGTATCAAAGCCTCTAAAACAGAAGTTCCCCAGATTTTCCAGTGCTTCCTTGTTGTTCAAAGACTCCTACTCCATCAAAGCTCAAACTGCTGCAGGACCAACAGATCACGTGAGAGGCATCAGAGGATTATTAATTTGAAAGAAATGGGTGGAAAGTGTGTCAAGCACGCCCAATCTTTGAACTGGGTACATTAGAAGAACATTGCAAAATAAAACACAACTGCACATTCATTTCTCTTTAGAAAGAACATATTGCACAAAGCCACAAAAGTTACATGACCTTCATGTGAAGGAGAACAGAAAGACCAATCTTCACTCGTCACAAATTGACTTGGAAAGGCAACAAAGCGATGCCAGTTTTCACCAGCTGAAGATACGACCAAATGTCTGCGGTGCTCAGAAGGCGAAACTGTGAGGCCTATTCATTGCAAATGCTTCTGGGCATATGTTAATCAGCAAGAAACTTCTTTCCAGAGATGATTATGGTGCAAATAGAAGCCCGTGATTTTGGCCTATTGTGAAGACTGTGCCTTCCTCTAAACATGCACTGGAGGGTGGCATCTATTAACTGCATCTGGCTGCAGAAGAGCCTACGGTCACAGAGCTGTTTCAGTCCAGTAGCTTCCATTTATCTGCAGCATTGTCCTCTCCAAATCCTGTCCAGAAGACAGGCGAACAGCAGGATAAATGTTTTTCCCATTGACACTATCTGGTCCAGCAGCATTGACAACACAAGAGGGATCCGTGCCTTGTCCCCGTTCTGGCAGCTCACGGGAGAGATACAACTCAACGCCTCTGAACTGAAGGTTGCTGTTAATGTGCCCTTAAAGGATAATGACACTGGCCATCTGCCTAGAGGCCACAGCACAGGCTGTGCTTTGTTTAGGATCATTTCCTTCTAAAAGTGAAAGAGGATGTTCTGTATTTTCTACAGCGACACAGAGACCTGAAAGGGGAACTTTATCTTTGTAGAAAAGCCCCACTGCTCCTGCTGTGGTAAAGGAATGAATGGTAAACATCCATTCCATCCCAGGCTGCATCACTGGCACCTCTAAAACACCCCAGAACTTGGTGGCATCACCACTGATGTCATTTCCAGCATTTTGCACCCTAAGACCATTATAGGACTTTATATTGGTGATGCTAGTGTTAGTCTCGTATTCACTGACAGAGAAATAAAGATACCAAAAAATGTAACTATGACCAGTATTCAACTACCCAGCAGCCAAAGCAGGAATAAAAATGTTCAACAATGACTTATCAGCCATTTACCTGAGACAGTGTAAAGCTAAGACTTCCAAACAATGCTGACAATCTTAAGCAGGATGAGCATATGAAATCATCCAAATGCATTGCCAAAAAAAAATCTGAAAAAAACCAAAAACCCCAAACAAAAACCAAACCAAGCCAACAAAAAAAACCCCACCCCAACCCAACAACCACTAAAATCAAAAAAAGCACCAAAAAAAAAAATCCATCTACATAAATGCCAGCTAAATCTTTTATTTGCTCTGGAAAAACTCTTGGCAAGAAAGTAGCGCTGGCCTGGTCCCATACAATTGCACATGAGAGAATTCTGATTGCCTCTAGTTTTGATAAGGAAATTGTAAGCAAGGAGATGTTTTGTAACCAGAATTATCTGCACACAAACATTCAGCAAGGGATAGTCATAACATCAATAGGAAACAGATTTATAGAGTTTTCTGTTAATAAAAGTAACACTACACTAGTACAGTTACCACTACACTAGTACAGTTCCTCACACTTCAGAGGCACTGGGCCCAGTGGGACAGAGGCCCTTCCATCCCCAGTTCTTAGGTGTGCTGAGTGCTGGCTAAGGTAGGATAGTGCAATATTGGACTCAAAAGTCAACTTTTTGCATCCATCTTTGAGTCTGCCCATGTCCATCAGCTCCACAGGAGCCATTCCCAATTCATTCCTTTCTCTTTAGTTGACAAGTTAATTAGCAGCAGACTGAAAGAAAAGGCCATTTATTCAGGATACAGAGATGTCAAACTTCCCAAACTCCAGTAGAGTGCACAGGACAGCAAATTTTTAGTTAATCTGAACTCCAACACCTGCACAAGAGCACTGGGTGCTCTATACAACGTTGACACAACCTGAGCTGCTGAAAGGATCCCAACAGCATCTGTGCACCCTCCTCAGTCAGAGCACCCCAGAGAGGCCCTTGGGTATCCACAGCAAGAACAGCAGGGAAGCAGACAACCACCCCCCCTTCCAGAGGCACGTGTTGTAGGATGCAGTGCATCCACGGTCTAGGAGGCTGTTAGGGTAGAAGCAGTAAATCACAGCTGGCAGAGTGAGCAAGGTGTGAAGCCAGGAGGGTTCTGAAAACACAAAGGTGGAGGAGGGATCCCAGAAGAGCAGTAAAGTGCAGGTCTGGTTACAAGTAACACCGCCTAGCACATACCTACGTTATACATCAAAAGCCCTCAAATGCTCAACGAGGAATGCCAAAACCAGGAGAGAGTTCACAGCAGCTGAACCTCTGCACCTCTGAGTCCATGGGCCCTGCCTCAGGGGACTGAACTCAGATACCTCTCAAGTAGAAGGCAGAAGAAGGATTAGGTGGGTGGATATGACCCCAACAGCCCAACCCCTGGGCAGAGGACAGCGAGAGCTGCAGGAAGCAGCACCCTACAAAACCAGCCTTTTACACTGACCTGCACCTGCTGTTAGGTCCACCTTGAGCTACCAAAAGAAGACTCTCCAAAGTGCCCAAGCAGGACAGGTGTCCCAGGTCCCTGAGCAGGACAGGTCCCTGAGCAGGACATCCCAGCGTGCCACTGGAGTGTGCGCCATAGAGTCCATTTGGAGGGGACTAAGCAGAGCAAGGAAGACCCTGTAAAGCTGGTGGATGCTTCCTCCTTCCTGCTCATGCAGATTTCCACCAGCTAGAGAGTGAAGTCAAGCACAGGTTTGTATGTCCACATGAAAAATTTGCACTTGGGTCCATTAGGTTGACTTTCCCCAGACCAGAGCTTCTCTCGCCTATCCCACACAAGGCCCACATGCACTGCCAGCACATCTCAGTGCTCACTCTGTAGAAATTAAATCAACTCAGCTACAAACAGTAATACAGACCCATGACAGGCTCAGCCCTCGCAGCTTCCCTGGCCTTCAGGAAACCGTGAGCCCAGGAGCCACCAGCCTGAGTCACATTCACATCTGGCCACTCTGTTCAGCAGGACTGGCCTTGGTTTCTAAGTCATCACACCTTGAAAGCAACCTTTTCATTGAGGTAACCTGGCTGATTTCCAAAGGTGACACAAAAAAGAAGATGGATCAGAAAAAGGTGGCAGGCGTGAAAGGAGAGGGGGGAAAAAAGATTTAAAAAAAAAAAAAGTGAAGAAAAGGAGCTATGGAACAGAGCAATCTTCTGCTCTTCATTCATGTCATGTTCTGGCACACTTCATAGCTTTCCTCTCTGCAGCCCCCACATCGACGCAGACAGAGCGCAGAAATCAGGCTGCCGTGTCACACACACTGCTGAGAACAGGGCTAAGTCTGTGACTGAGTGCCCTGCAGCCATCCCCATCCCGCCTGCCCTCCTCTTCTGTACAACTGATCAGGGCACAGGGGCTCTGATACTCACTGTAATTAAGCCCTTTTCTTGTTTGGTCCCTAGGAACTGTCATAATTAACTCGATGAATAATGGATGCATTACTTAACTGGGAGTATGAACCAGCTTGTAAAGAATTCACTAAAAGTCTTGGTCTTGCATTACAAAAAGGAATGTGACAGTCAAGAGGAGTATCATTATCAGCACGGCCGGGTCATGCCTGCACTCCTGGTTTCTCCAAGCCAACAGATTGCTTTGAGAATCAGCACAAATGACAGGATCAGACTGAAGGTGCTAGTGTCCTTCTTCCTCAGTAGGACTCTCTGCTTTCCCAGAAGTCTCACTGTTTACAACACTGCTCCAAGCAAATGCTTTGGGTTGGTGGGAGCACCATACACATTGTTAAAAAACCAAGGTCCTTCATGGCTGTGGAGAAGTTCCTCTGAAGACCGTGCTCAGAGCGAGCAGGGCAATGACTGGCACAGAGACAGTCCCAGCTGTATTTTCTCTGAGCATCTTCACAGAAGGATGATGTGGAGAGAGAACAAATCACATCTGCCAGGTAATGTTTTAAAAATGCTATTTCCTGTACAGTCATCACCAAAAAGTGCCAGGGAAATGGGGTCTTCAAATGAAACAGCTCCCAAACCGAGTCTGTTCAAGGCAGTGCAATATATTTACTTTTAGACATTTTTTTTTAATTAATAACATTCTGTAACCAAATCGAGTCAGATAAATCATCACAGAGATGCTATGCCTCCCTCTTAAGATAAGATGATTATTAAAGAATAAACCACAAAGCTACCTTCATTTGGACAGGGTTTTTCTTCCCATCTACTTTCAGATTCAAATTAAGTTACAACTTTTTCAGAGCATTCTATCTTTCTCTCTCTCTAAATATCACAGACCTATCTAGAATAGAGAGCAGAGCACAACTGTACTCTGATTTTCGTGTTTCAGGTCCCAGGCTACATATTCAATTCTTTCCCTGCTTCTGAAGTTAACTCTGCCAGTAAAACTCTTGTTGGACTACATGTCTTTTGGAGTCTCACAGCAGGATAAATGTGAGCAAAGGTGATGTGGAATGTCCTATACTCTTCCTCCCTTTTTTTCCAATCTCCAAAAGGCATTCTGTTTCTTACAAACAGATTGTGACTCACTGAGACATTCAGAATTACGTTCCTGCAATTTCCATTTTTACTTCACTCATTCAAATCCAGCCTGTTGTGGCTTGCCCAGCTTCTGTTTGGCAAATCCTCACTAGTTGTCCTCATATGGCAGTAGAGTGTGTTTGAACATCAACTTGAAATGAGATCTAGCAAGTGTTAGAACAGGCCAGTTTCTCTAGATAATGAAGAGCAAAATGAAAAAAGGACCCGAAATATCAGTGTCTCCTCAATATCGGTAACACAGCCTCAAAGAAATGAAAAGCAAGAGTTCAAGCCCAGGGATTGACTTGAGCCAGGCAACCACTGCTGTTTCCTGCCTCTGGCTCCAAGCAGTCCTGCAGAAATTTCATTACCTCACTGCCCAGCTTTCCTTTCCCACTCCTGGCTTTCCTCTCCGTGTAGATGCCCCAGGAGAGCCTTGTTTAGAGGATCATAGCTCTGAAACTCCTTGCAATGTTCCTCTCAATTAACATGCTCTGGAGGATTACTGAGTCTACAGGCAGAAGAGACAGAGGAGAAACCAAAATGGTGCTAAAATACCTACTGTCAAAGAAATAAGTATCTCAGAAGTTATTCAGAGAACAAAAAAATCAATAGATTTCGGTTCATGCTGAAAATACTAAAGAAATTATTTTAACCAAATAGCTGCATTTTAACAGAATCTTTGTGGAGCTGAAACAGCCCAGATAACAACATGCTCAGCTTCATTTGATTTCCCTAGGCCTCTGATGAGTTATATTCCCAGGTAAAGGTGGTGTCTGTGTATCTGCTTGGTTTTCTTTGTCCTGTAGGTTCCCAGAAGAATGTTGCCTAAATGTAAGAGGGTCTTGGCATTTAGAATTATAAAAGAGATTCATAGAAAATCCTGAGTTGGATATTCCAACTTTAAAGTCCAGTTCCTGACCCTGCACAAATCACACCAACAATCTCACCATGTCCCCAAGAGCATTGCCCAAACAATTCTTGAACTCTGCCAGGCTTGGGAGCCACAACCACTTCCCTGGGGAGCCTGTCCCAGTGCCTGACCACCCTCCAGGTGAAAAACCTTTTCCTGATATCCAACCTAATACTGCCCTGACACGGCTTCACACCATTCCCTCAGGTAATTTCAGCATTTTCAACAGCAGTGCTTATCTGCCTGGTTTCCTAATCTAAATGGCATTCATGAAGCAGGTTCTCTAACATCCGTTTACAATTTCTCCAGAGTAAACACACCAGCAGCTGCTAAATGTTCTCTCTCTCTCCCTATCACATGCTCTCAGTTATACTTCACCTTACAGAAAATGCAATGTTTACATAACTTATACTTTAGGTTACAGATTGCATTACCATGCTCCTGGTACAGCCTGCCCAGGACCTTTCAAGCATCCAGCTCTGTTCTCTATTGCACATAACTTGGCTAACTTTGAGCTCCTTGTGCTGCAATTTTCCATAACAGGCAGCTACCTCAAGATGGATTTTTAAGCTATTTCTAAGATTACATCTAAGAACATAGATGGTTTTTTTTACAGCCTGAACCCCTCTCCCATGCCACCTAAACTAGGAAACCATTTCAGTGAGAAACATTCATGTCTCTATGTTTTGGAACAAGATTTGTGATTTGGGAGCACTGTGAGGTTTGCCCAAGGCACATGGATGTAACAGGTTGCCATTTTCCTTGCTTTTTTTATTCCTCTTGTTGCACATTTTAAGTTTTTGCTTCTCTTCATGAGATAGAAGAAAGGAAATGTAATCCATTCCAATGATGACTGGACAGAGTTTGAGATTTTTTTGAAAGGACTAAATCAGTTCTGAAGAACCTTAAATTGCTCCATACATTGGCATCATCCTTCTTTAACAGGATGTAATGGAGAGGAAACGTAGAATGCTTTGGGCTGGACAGGACCTTTAATCATTCACTTCAACTCTCCTACCACACCTTTCACCAGACCAGGTTATTCAAAGCCCTAGATGAACAAATAAATCTAACAAATCTATTGATAAACCAAACCTCTTATACTTGGTTATACACTGCTCTGCAGATGCACCTCAAGTCTGGTTTGACTTATCAGCCAGTCTCCATCCTGGTTTTAACAATGCCAACTGTGCATTGACTTACTCAACTGAATTTAATTAAAAAAAAAAAAAAAAAAAAAAGAAGAAAAGAAAGACACCCCTGTAGACTTTAGGAGTTGTTAATACTCATTTTAAGCTGTGACCTAAGATCTGAACTTAGATATCCAGGGGATATTCACCTTTCAAGCTACAGTTTCCAGTTCCCTGCTCACGACTCATTCTTCAATGCAAATACAATTTGACGGTATCTGGTGCATAAATCAACGATGTGGCTAAAGTCTCAGTCAACTCTTCTCAGAATAAATGTTGCCATTTAAAATGTGGCAATCAAGCTTGTAAAGGGAAGGAAAGAAATGTCACTTGCAACCCAAGTGATTCTGTTAACAAGCTGGGTTCCTGCTTCAGGTTTTTGTCTGATAAAGCCACTTATCTGACTGTATGAAAGGTCATAAGTAGTTGTTGGAACAGTGGAAAGTCCACGGAAGGCTTTTTTGCCATCCTGCAACTTTTGTTTGAACTTTTAGTCGAATCATTATTTCAGTTCCCGGAGCTGAGTCATTTCATGTGCCTCACACACGAACGCGCACAGGGCAGCTCTGCTCTGCAAGAAACCTCGGCCCTACAGGAGCATTTCCCTGCATGTGGAAATGCAAGGAGCTGCTCCACTCATTTCAAGATGTTTCTGCGAGGATGCACGACTCTGGGTGAAAGAACTGCATTCCTCATCAAAGCTCACCCAGTAGATCCTGGGGCAAAACTTCAAGCCTTCTCCTCAGTGCAGACGGAGCCTCAGAGGAGTGACCCTGCACAGCAGATGTTGCTAAAAGGAGAAGGGTTTAGATAGGACCAACAGCTTTCAAAGGTATGGAGACTCAGTACCAAATTTTTGTACTAAAATCATCTGCCTCTGGCACATCTGTGAACATCCTTTTAGAGAGCCCGAGTAACTAATTAACTAAAAGAGGTATCAGCTCTCTGAAGTTTGCTTCTACAACTGCCTTTCCACGATATGCACATGCCATTTGTTGAAACATCATAAGACCTTGTAAACCACAAGCATTACTAAAATATTTTTTTGCACTAACACTCCCTCCCCCTTCTTTATATCAAGTTCTATGTAAAACCTTTTGCTAAAGATCCAGATTCTCCCACTGAAACCAAGTGCTACTTGTCTGGAAATAGACCTTCTCTCTGCCTTGAAAAGCACCCAGAGCAGATGGCCAGAGACAAGACACTCTGGTATCACAATCTCACACTGTCCCTTCAATTACACATCAGAGGAATAGTCAGAGGAAAGTGTTAACTATTACAAGTTCCTTTACTGAAGAGACCAGCATCTGGCTGAAGTGAAGAACAGAACAATTCACATCAGAATTGGGGATGTCAAATTGAACCTGAGTTCAAAATCTCCTACTGTTTAGCTTCTGTGCCAGGCCAGGGCAAAAGAAGAGTGCTTGCAGAAAAGGTTGTTCAGGAGAGCTGTCCAGAAAAGGCAATCCAAAGTAACAGGAAAACCTGCAAGTCTTCTCTAAAGAATTGGAGAAAAAAGGTCCTTTTACAAGTCCGAACGTTGCAGCCCCCATTTCAGCAGATACAGGGCTGCTTGCATCAAACTTTATTTTTACAGAGTGTGAATCATTTCTCACTCAGTGAGAATCACTGGGATCATTCTGCTGTTGGTATCTCTGACACCAGCACTGCTAAAAATACAAAAAACTCCAAAGTCAGTCATGGCGTGTTTGTCAGCTCTGAACCTTTCTACGCGATTGCTGCGTCTCCTGCATCTGCTGACAAAGAGCAGGAGCAGGGGCTGACACCTCTCAGAGCAGCCTGTTAAAAGAGTGCAGGACTGGGCCCACCCTCCACACACACACTCTCAAAAAAACCTACTCCTTCTCCATTTATTCCCAATAGTAAATATTTGATTTCTGCTGCTGGTCTGATGAACAATGGTAGCCTGTAATTATAGCTAATACCATGCAGGCTGCTGTGCTGTCACTCACTTTTGCTCTCAGCCATGCCTGAGAACAGAAGGACCACACAGTTATCTTTGCAGCACTAAACTAGCTGCTTAGCTCACACCCAGCTAAAGAAGTCATGCAGTTGTAACTCTTTTCCCTCTGAAAACGTGAACTGAAAAGCAGCAGATGACACTTTTCCAAAACCCCTTTGCCATTTCATATTTTAATCTGCAATGACGGCTCAAGAATGCACATTATCCAATTTTGTCTACCAAATCACAGCTGGAGAGCAAGCCAGTAGTGAGTCCTTCATTTGAAGTGATTATTTACATAATCTTTAACATCCACCCCCTCCGGAAGAGAAATATCTTGCAACATGTGAAGATAGCTGTGCTAATTATGATTTCAGTTGCCATGAAACAGCCTTCAAATGTGGTCCCTCCCATGGTGTTATAAACAAGGTCTTGGGGTGTGGTTTGCTTAACAAGGAGCAATATCTGCAGCTTAACTAACTGTGTGTTTTCACGTATGGTGGGATTGTGCAACCACATGCCACTGGCTGTTGCAGAGGCCAGAACTGCAGTTTGCACCAACCTAGACAAATTCACAGAGAAAAAGTGCATTGCAAATAGCCTCTGGTTCTAAAAACCATTAAGTGACTGTCTGAAGTATGTTCAGGGAAGAATTTCTCTGAACCAGCCTCCTCCTGGATCCGATTGCACAGCTAGAATTTGGGAAATGGGCTTTGGTCTCTCCACCTCTGGTCCCTGTAACAAGCCAGCTGGAAGTCAGGTTTCCTACCAGGTTTGATCTAGCAGCAGATTGATGGAGTGGCCTGTTCATTCTCATCCTCACTCCCAGGATAAGTGCTTTGTCTAGGGGAAATGGAAAAAAAGGCTCTTTGTAGTGCTGTTGGATCCACTTTGAAACAGCTGTAGTTTGGTTGAACATGGAGGTTCAGGACTCACATTTTGTCTAGTTTACATGAGATAATATTTCATTCAGTGGTATGGGAATCTCATCTCATTTCCGCTGGCAGACTTGCTCTTCTGTGTCTTATCTCTAACTGGGTGATAAACTGATATCACAGAATCATAAAATAGTTTGAGTTGGAAGGGACCTTTTAAAGGTCATCTAGTCTAACCCTGCTGACGTGGGAAGGGACACCTCCCACTTGGCTCCAATCCCTGTCCAACCTGGCCTTGAATACTTCTAGGGATGGAGCATCCACAGCTTCTCTGGGCAACCTGTGCCAGTGCTTTACACCCTCATTGGAAAAATGTTCATGGAATACAGACTTAAAGATTTGAACTTAGAATGGCACTCTGCCTATTAACAGGAGTTTGATACCTGGTGAATTTTAGCTTAGTGTGATGTGTAAGAAATTGTCTGGCATCATGGAAAGGCAGACAGGGCAGAACCCATGTCCCTCACATGACAAGGTACATGACCCTGCCAGTATTTTCACTTGCCCAACAAAGCAATGGAAAGAAAGAAACAGCCTCAAATCCATTACTGATATACCACACTTCCTCCAAATGGAAAAGGGGGCTTCTCTTCTCCATGCACCTTCCAGAGGGGAATGGGGCAAGGAGCTGCTGTCCCAGTAATGGCTGTTTAAAAAAGCAAAACTATTTTGTTCAAATCCAATCTAAACTTTTGTTGTTGTTGTTCTTTTCACAGGGCAGATATGGAGAGGTAGCACTCAAGCTGACCCAAAACAGTGTCATGGTTCGTAAGCAAATTAGAGTTTTAAAACTTACTATTCCTACAGCACTAACAGCAGGGCAGGATAAGATGTCATGAGAAGATTAAAAGAAAATGCTACCTGGACTACTGAGGGTGCTGGCCAGACATAGAGGGCTCTTGCAACTCTGCTGTCATTTGTGCTGATGCACACAGGTTTTGTGGCAGAACTTTGGTCAGTGGAGATAAACCAAATGCTCTCTATGCCCAGCATTCAGACTCCTGAGCTCATTGCCCTTCTTTTTGTCCCTTGTTTTCATAAAGAGTTATATAATAAATTTTGTTGGATCACTGCCACACTGAGTTATGTTCTGCAATAATTGTGAAATCCCTGTGTGGTTGGCTAGACATAACAGAGGGATCATTGCCATATATTTTGCCCAATGCCCCATACACCACAAACAGCATTTATTCCCAGTGTAACTCTGCCATGCCCAGGGGAGTTTCATTTTGGAGGAATTTTTCCAACAAGTCTCACCTCAGTAAGAAAACAAAACAAAACAAAACACCAAAACTAAAAGTATCTTTCCCTGACACCTTGAGAAAAAACAAACCAAAACATGTGGCTTAAGGCCAACACAGGGCTCTCCCAACCTTCGAGCTAAAGACTAAAATACTTCTAAAGAAAATAACTATTTGGTTTCTGTTTTTCTCCACCATCTTCCAGACAGATAGTAAAGCAAAGAAAAACTGGAAGTACTGCAGATCTAAATGCCACAGGCTTCTCCTTACATCTGTCCTTCATAGTCATTTGCTTCCTCCTCCACACACACCCTTTCAAAGATAAAATTCCATCTTCAAAGCTACCTCTAAACCCTCACCAACTGCCTCACTGTTTTTATTTTGGTTTTCTGGACAAATTTTCAGGTTTCAATCCACTGCCTTTAGGTGCAGACAAGTCAACTGTCATATATAAAACACCCTCAAGTGGCAGGAGACACTTTGAGTTTTCTGACAGGGTTCAAGTGGTGAGGATGAGGAATTGAATTCTGGATCATGACAGCCTGAGGCTGTGAGATGCCTGCTCATGGACCAGGAGCAATACCCTGGCACTGTTGAGGTCTCTGATCCAAGCTGGGTTAGGTACCCTACAGGAAAGTTAAGATTTCCAGTGCCTCTTTTCCCCTTGTGCTGAGACAGTGGATGAGCACAGGCTGCAAGGCTGGTGTGGACAGTGATGCTGTAAATACCACAGAGCCTCATCCTAAGATGCAGAAACTCATTCCACTAAGAAAATACAGTCAAGATCATTACAGAACCATAATATGGCTTGGGATGAAGAGGACTGTAAAGATTATCTAGTTCCAACCCTCTTGCATTGGCAAGAACACCTTCCACTAGACTAGGTTAATAACTGAACAGCCAGAGCTGTGCTGTACATCTTCAGCAGATGTTGCATGAGATGAGCTTGCATCCCAAACACGTGGTTGCTGTCCCTTTTGGTTTTAAGGAAAGGGGTGATGTTTCCCAATCTCCACTTTCTTGCTAAGTGTGGGCTTTTCCTACTCCAGGGGTAGCCCCTGCTAAGCAGGAGCCCCCAGAGCCATCAGTGTGAAGTGCACAGTGACCAGAGAGCTGATAATTCCCTGCTGCTACTGCTGTAGGATTTAGTCACTTGTGTACTTAATAGCAGTCAACTTTGCATTTATAGGCAAGGTGGACACACAGTCCCACGTCAGCAGCAGCATCTCCTAGAATGGGTTTTCAAGGAAACCTTTACTATTAAATCCTGAATTCATTCAAATCAGCACAACCCATTGACACCAGCAGAAGTTCAGTTCATATCAGCTGGGGATGGACCAATTTCCATTAAACTTGCAACACTCTAGGACTGCATTTGAACTGAGCTGATTGTGCCCAAAATACTAAGTGCCTCTAGAAGGTTGATGGACTGATGTTATTGATTGGGATGATGTGGTTGCCAACAGATAGGCTGCATAGAGCATTTCAAAGCTCAATTTTGTTACAACACTAAGCTGCATTGCCCTGTAAAAGCCTCAGAAAAAGGTTGTGATCAGAGCTTTGTTAAAGCTGGAATCAGTCTCCCCCTAGAAATGCTACCAGAAATGCCTCCATGAGGCTTCTCAGGTAGGTCTCGCTGGTTTTGGCTTCATTTACTATTGCTTGAGACTGGCTTTTCTCCTCAAAATTTTATCAGCTTGCTTGATATCAGCTCTTGCATCCTCCTTACCCCCCTCCACCCCCCTCGTGGAAAGGGCAGACCTCTGGCACAGACCACAGACACCCAGCCCAGCTTCCCCCCTCAGCACTGCTGCTATCTGGGGACTGCTGGCACAGGCTATAGGGCACGTTCATCACACTTATTATCTCCTTGTAGTTTCATTATTAAAATTAGAGAAAAAGTTTATTCAACGCTTTTCTACAGGGCTGATTCCTTTCCCCTGTCCTTAAACCGGTATAATCGGGATCTCCTTGAGGCTGACACAAGAAGACATGTAACAATACAGATTTACTTTATGTTCCTTCTTATGGAATCCCCCTGGCCCTTTACAAAGTGCACAAGCATAACAAAACAAGACAATAAAACACACAAAAACATGTTAACTGAAATATCTGCCATTAAAATTTTAGTGCCTAGGTACTTCCCACTAACAGTCTGCAGTATAAACCGGTGAAATCAGGTTAGGGCTACAAAAGCAAACACTACTTTTATAACCTTGCAGTCAGACTAGGAGGAAATGGGAGGAGAGTGAGCCAAGCCCCTCCTGGTGTAATCAGGTGCAAAGCCATTCCAGTAGTGGCTTCACACTGGTTTATGAAGTCCAGCTCTTACCCAGCTCCTCAGCATGCATCAAATCAGCCTCAGCTTGGGGAAAAGGGGAGCACTGCTCTGGTCCCTGCAGCTCAGCAAATTTTGGCCCTGCCTAATTCTGTGGGAAACAGACTCCTGGTTGGGACCACTGGTTGCTGCCTTTCTACACAGCCCTGGGCACTGTCAGTTGGTAAAATGTCTTAACTAAGTCAGATGGAGAGGCCTCAAAGATATTGCATTTCACATGAATACACCAAATCTAATCCTCTATTAAAGAACCATTTGCTACAATGCAAATAGGTCCTTGCTCCCAGCAGGGAGCAGTTACAGTGCAGTCCTTCATCCAAACAGGAGCAACAAAAGAAGGGACCTAGACAATAATTGCGAAAAATCATAGTTCAAAAAGTCCTGACTGGCCGGGCTGGAGACCACATTGCTCCCACTGGCATTCCCCTGTGCACCTTGATGAATCCTCTCTTGTGTTCAGGCATAGAAAGGCTGTTATGAAAGTAACACTCTAGGACACAGTAGATCAGTTGGCACTGAAAAATGTTTGTATTCAATTGTTCTTTGGTTCTGTTAGCCTTTTGGCCATCTTCCTGAATTTGACAGCAACGTCTGTCATATAAAATCAATTCTGGTTTACTATTTTTTTTTAAATGTCTTTATGTGAACACTCTCCACTCTAAAAGGCAGAAGGCTGATGAGAGCAGGGAAATAAGGGACTAATGTGTCTCAGTGGAGTTACAGAGGAAGAGGTTGGCAAATGCCTGTGCTGCTGCTCTTACAGCAGTGTGGCTGTAGCCACAGTGGCCCAAGGATGGTTAACCAGTTAACAGGTTCATCAATTTTATCAGCCTCTATTTCAGACCTGAGAAAGATCTCCAGGGCCATTTCTAGTCAGCTTTATCCCCAGCTCTAGCAGCTGATTTATTCTGAGCTATTCTTCCCAGAAACCTTGTCTTGCTGGCAGTATTAGAGGCAGGCCTCTGTTTCCCTGTTTTCAACATCTTGCATTTTATGGACAAGTGTTACCAGGCACAAAACCCAGCTTATCATCCTGGAAAACTCCTCACAAACAGTTACACAATGGGAACAGCAGACAACAAAGGCAACGAACTTCCAGTTGGAGTGAAACCACAGAGGTCACACACCTGAGCCTGTCTCCACCAGGACAAGGACATCTCCTCCAACAGGAAGAAGCTGTTTGCCAGTGCTGGCTCCTCTGGTCCTGTGTCCAAACATTCAAGACTTCATTATAAGGTCTGGGAACGAGGAATCGCATGATTAAGTGAGAATCCCAGTTTCCATTCATGTGGTTAGAAAGAAAAAAGGAAAACCCCCTTATAACCAGATTTTTCATTGCCAGAGGCTTTCAGCACTGCAGGTCTCAATTAACAGCTGTCCAGCAGACACCAGTTTGCTCTAGTTTCTGAGTGGGCTGTGCATACTGCACTGTCAAAGCTCTGACTCAAAGCTCTTTGTGGGGAAGGGGAGGGCAGACACAGCCAGTGGGACAAATGTAAATGCCTGCCCTAGTCGAGTCTGTCTCAGAAGCCACTCAGAAGAACTTTAGGAGATTAGTCCTTTAGGCAGGGGTGAATTTTAGACATCATTCTTTGATGCAACAGAGACACACAGCACCAGTTTCTATCACTGTCAGTAGAAGCTAATGTCAGGCCTCTGCAGGCAGCCCTGTGACCTTCTCTTTAAAGATTTGTCAGCTTTACACCATAACACTGATATCAGCCAGCTTTTAAAAGCAGCCTCCAAGTGCACAGGCGTGAGCCTGCTCACAGCTACCCTGATTAAGCCAAGAGCAGAATTCATTCCTTATTGCTAATAGGGGAAACAGAACAAAATGAAGCTGCCATAAATAAACCAAAGTAAAGGCCAAATTTCGCCCTCAGCTGTACATGAGCTGGAAGGGGTCAGTCAGGGAAGACAAGATAATTGAGTCTGGGGCACGATGCCAGGGATGGGGATGCATACCTGCCTCTTCATCCTGCATTCCCCCAGCACCACCAGCAAGGCAAATTCTGACTATTTCTTGTGTAAGCAAACAGACTCTGGACTAGACTGCAGTCAAACAGGGATAGCCATGGCCAGTCTAGACAAATTCATGCCAGTGGCACAGGAGCTAGACTAGATACCCATAAGCAGGGTGGCTGCAGTGGCACAGGATAGTGTGAAAGAAAACAGTTGAGTTTTTCAATTGCTGACACAGGTAGGCAGAGCTCCCTGGATATAATTGCCCCCACCAGTGGCTGGCAGAGGTTTGGGTCTGAGTGGCTTTAACCACATGAGCATCTGCTGCATTTCAGGTTGGAGCAAGATGACTTGAGGTTCCTCAATGCATCTCTCACCCACAGCGAAGGGAAACCATAGGGGAAAGCCTGATGTGGTATAAACATGAAGCAGTGAATGAATCTACTAAAAAAGCTCCCCTTTCAACAGTGTCTTTCTCTCCATAAGGTTTCATTGCATGGCTGCCTCCCCTTTCATTTGTCAGACTTCTTTTCCCTCCTTAATTAAAATTAGGATGTTCAAACCCTGCAGCTAATTCAGCTGAGAGGACTGTAAACATTAGACACGTGCTCTGCACCAAAACACCACACAGCCTTGCAACATTTTCTTTTAGGAAAACAACGTTGCCAAAACACAGCAGTAGAAGGATCAATTTAGGCCATGTTGGGATAACCCATCCTTTGTTTTGCTCCTCCAGGCACAGATGTACTTCTGTGCCCTTCCCTCCTTGATGATTTACATCTCACACAAACCTGTCCTGGCTCTCAGCTGCTCCAAAACCTGAGCCAACACAGCAGTGGGGTTGGCTTTAATCCACCCTGGTGCCTTCACTAGTCCAGGACTATGAAAGGCTGTACTCCTATCAGCACAATTTAGACTATGCTATGCTTCTCATAACCTTGGCAAATTAGCAGCAGCAAGGGAATAGGAGCAGGAACAAAATCTGGGCTTCCAGGGAAAGCTCATAGGGGTTAGTTCTGTGGGGACTTTCTCTTACCATCTATTTATTCATCCAGGACTGGATGCTCTAGCAACATTGTAAAGGAGAATCATCCCTTATATCTCACAGGAAACTCATTTTCATAGGAGTTCAAGTTCACTAGAGCTGAAGGGAGTTGTGCAAAAAGATCCTGTTAAAATGTAACCAGTCATCGGATGTGCCAGTTAATCATCTACTTTGAGGCTTGTCCCTTTTGATAATAATTTTCCATGGTTGCAGAATTAAAGCTTAACTGGTCATTGGCTTCGAAAATGACCTTGTCTGACAGGGAGTGCAGAAGAGGAAACAACAGTAACATGACCTTCTTGTGTAAATTCTGGATGTGGACAGAAGGGGAGAAAAATACAGCTGGCAGTTTCCAATTGACTCAGTGATTTATCTCAACCAGTCTGTAACCTCCCCCGGTCACCCCCAGGCACCAAACTCCAGCCCCTGCTGCCAGGAGCTGTAGGGCAGTGTCAGATAGAGCCCTGTCAACATGGCTTATTAGAGACAAAAGATGCACTCTGAGGAAAGCACAGGAACATCACAGCTTTGGACCTGACGGATGAGGTGCCAGCAGGGCTTGGTGCCTTCCTGCTCAGCCCTGAACAGCAGGCCAGGATTCTGCTGGAGAAAGAACTGTGGGGATAAGCTGGTCCCAGTGCCAGCAAGGACTGGGAGAGCTGAGTACTTCCTTCCTTGCCTTGAGGAAATTTGATGGAAACATAAGTATTTAAAAATCCAAATTACAGGCAGGAGAGTTCATAAAGAGATACCAGGCATGACAACCATCCTCACCACATCCACAATCAGTAGAAATAAGAGGTTAAAAACAGACCAGTTTCACTGGACTCACAGTGTTCACACAGTTTTACTGCTGGAATTCCAACACCACATGTAGAACTATGTTAGCCTGTTAATGATGAGATGGAAATAAATCCTAACTTTTCCTAGGCAGATAAGAAACACTGCAAAGCAACAGATGAGGATAAGAGACAAACATCACAAGATGTTTGTGGTGATATGCTGCAATACCCACACTGGACTTCCCCCAGCAAAAGTGCCCTCAGACAAGATGCTGGGGAGTCAGAGCTGTTCACACACTCGATTACTACAACAATTTTTGGAATGAGGCAAGAGAGAACATAACTCATTACCAGATTTAAGGCAACTTAGTCACCCAGTAATGAAGGTAAGTGACTTGATAGATTGTCAAAGCCAAGAAAGCTCTTAACATGAGTCCTCTCTTTTCAAAAGCACCTTACTTAAGACTTACGAGACCATTTCATTGACTGGTAGTGAAATTTAAGCTTAAAATCCCTGAAAACATGACTCAGTCCAATGAGATGATAAATCAACAGGATGAAGAAACATACATTCATTTATGTAATTATTTATTTACTCAAGATGAAGTGCAACTTAACTTGGTCAAAAACACTGGGAGAGTTAAGTGTCTAAGGGAATACTTAAATAATAATTATTTGGTTTTGAAAGGTTTTGGACAAAGCACTGGAATGAGAAACTTCCAGAACTCCTCAAAAATCTGGAGCTCTTCAGCCAAAAGATTCCTTCTCTCCCTGCTTGTGCCTGCTGGTGGTCTTGGTTTCACTGGCCTGCAATGTGCAGGCTTTGAAGAAACTCCCTGGTAGAGCTGCTGAACTGAAGTCTCCCAGCTCTTCTGGTGCTCTGCTTCCAGCCAGCTTCCCAGGCTAAATTGCCCAGCAGCTGGGAACCTGGTGTCTGCCGATCCACTCAGCTATTTTTCTCAGAAAAATAAGATCTCAGGTCACCTACTAAGTATCATCTTGCTGTTTTGGAGATTGTCCACGAGGAAACTTGGAGCTGCACTTTGGATATCGCAAAAGTGCAGAGCCTGACACACCTTCATCTCAGTGACCTCAGTTTGGTGGGAAACACACCATCCAACTCCAATGAGATACAGCTTGAGATCCCACAAGGAGAAAACTCCCAGTCAAAAGGAAGATGGGACACTTAGAAGAGTCCTGCAGCTCTGAGTGCTTATTGTTGCATAACAGGAAAATTCTGCAGCGCCATGAAGAGCACAGAGATGCTGTTTATATCCCCTGCCTGGTTTCAGTGAGCTATTTTGTACTAAATTTCCCTGATGATCCATCTGCATTGTGATAGCAGGTGTCTGCTAACATCCATCACAAGTTATTGCATTTTTCCCTTCCACCTTCAGGTGTAAAGGGCACAATGCATCACTGTACAATAGGAGAGGAAGAAGACGCTGCCTAATTTCCCATGGGATGCAATATTTATCCTGTAAGTGCGGATTAACTGAATAACTTGCTAGATTTGTGTCAAGGCTTGTAAGAAGTGGTGACTAATCCTAGCTAGTGGGGATTAACAATGTTTGCTGTGGGAAATGTGCCAGACTTTTCAATTATATCATGTCTTACAAACAGACTTCAAGAGTTCTGTGTGAATACAACTGTGTTCTTGCCCCAGCACAGTGATAAGAGGGGATGTCCTTCCTAGTTTTTTAATGCCACAGACTAGAGCAAGCCTCAGCAAGAACATCACATGGATGGACAGCAGTATGAGAGCCTGTTCTTCTCTTAGAGAAGGGCAAAAGGAGGAGAAGGATCGGATGTGCAGCCAGGAAACCCCAGAGCTGCACTTTCAGAAGCTATGGTTGAGTGTGTATCACCTGTGCTACCCTCACGTGTCAAAACACACACAGTCACACACTTTCCAGAAGGAGGGAGCCCCAGAAGGCCATGCATGGCAGCACTGAGAAGGGGTGTCGAAGACTCAGGCTCCAAGTTGCACACAAGGCCACTCCCACATCTATGTTAAAAATCACAAGACTAGAGTCTTCATCATCAGTAAGGAAAAAAGCAGAAAGAAACCCAAGGGCTCCAGTGGCAACACAAAAGCATCCCACTGTGTTCTTGCCCATAAACACTTCCTCACACAACTGTGTTGTGCAAAGGTGCAGCTCACTCTGATTTTCATTTTGCTGCTTCTGCACAATGGGGAGACACAGAACTCCTCACAAGACAGGAAAGAGGTCTGAGGTATGGCACACAAACCAAGTTGGAGGGATACAGCCCATCCTGACCGTGCCAGCTCATTTCCACATACCAACAGCCAGACCAAGGGCTTGACTCAACACCAGTTTGGAACTTACATTTTGTTTCAAAAACTTCTAGATATCATAGAATCACTGAATCAAGTAGGCTGGAAAAGACTCTGAGGTCATGGAGTCCACCATGTCAACCAGACCATGGCACTAAGTGCCATGTCCAGCCTTTCCTTAAACACCTTCAGGGAGAGTGACTCCACCACCTCCCTGGGCAGCCCATTCCAGTGCCCAATTATGCTTTCTGTGAAGAAATTCTTCCTAATGTCTAACCTAAACCTGCCCTGGCTCAGCTTAAGACTGTGTCCTCTTGTCCTGTTGCTTGTTGCCTGGGAGAAGAGACCAACCCCTATCCATCTAATGCCTCCTTTCAGGTAGTTGTAGGGAGTGACAAAGTGTCTTCAAACCTCCTCTTCTCCGGGCTAAACCCCTTCAACTTCCCCAGCTGCTCCTCATAAGACTTTTGTTTCAGACCCTTCACCAGCTCCCTGGCCCTTCTCTGGACCTGCTCCAGCACCTCAATGCCCCTTCTGAATTTGAGGGCCCAGAACCAGACACAGCACTCAAGGGGTGGCCTCACCAGTGCTGAACACAAGGGAAGAATCACTTTCCTAGTCCTGCTGGCCACACTGTGTCTTATATAGATATTTAGCAAACCAAAATAAATATAGAAGTAAAACAAACCACAGAGGCTCATCTTGTAAGTATTGCTCTGCTGTTCTCTGACCACACAGAATCCAATACCCAGGAACCAAAGTGCTTGTCTTCTGAGCCTGCATTCAGACTCACCCACGGGAGCTTTATGCTTTGTACAAGACAAAACCACCTTTCTGTGCTCCTCCTGGAGCTCTCCTAACGAGCTATGCATTAACCTTGATTTCTCCCACAAGTATCAGTAGTTATTACTACTTACTAGTCTTCCAAGGTGCTTGGGAGTAACAACAGCACTGAGGTAATTAGAGGAAAAGGAACATCTACTTATGAGTAAGGTATACGCAGCTGAACAGAATGTTTTGCAATGGCATGACTGCCCAGTGACAGCTGTTCCAGCACACTGGAGATGGCCTAGTCATTCTTCAGACTGGTGACAGATTGTCCCCTGTGACTGCACCCACCTCCACAAGGACTTGGCTAGAAAAGCAGAAAAATGCATTACAAAACATCCCACAGTCAACTGACAAGGCCCTCCTGTGGCATCAGGGACTTTTAAATCCAGATTCTGTGTCTAAACACAGAGAGGGGATTTGAAACTGGGTCTTGAGCCTCACCTAGCAATGCTTTTACCAGCTAACTGCAGGGAAGAGCACCACCACACATTCGTTTTTTAAATATTTCCATATGAAATATTTAATTTCCAATTTATTAGTTTAGCTGTAGTTATTTGTCAAACAGAAACAAAAGCTGCAACCAAAGGTGAGTTTAGGCCTCACACATGTTTTTTCTGGTTACTGTACATCACTGGGAGCCAATGTGGCCAGACACCATCACCCCATTTTGCAGGCAAGAGGTGATGACAGCGAGACCCTACATGAAAAATACTGGGCTTTGCTGCTCCAGGTCCTTCAGTAAGATGTGGAACAGGAAACCTACTGCCAGCCTCAAAGAAAGCTTTGGTCAACTCTAGGCAGCTGCAAAGGGAGCTGCTCCCACAGCATTTGAAAGTCCTGTCTCCACCTGCCCGCTCCTGCCTTCCCTGTACTGAGCATTATGATAATGAATCATGCACCAGCCTCCCTCCTCGATTTATTTGCCAAAAAAAGATTTGTGTGGGGTGGCAATTAAAGAGGTAGAATGTGATATTCATCAGCCTGCATGCCTCTGAGCCTGACCACATCCTGGTGCAGCAGCTCCTCACAGTTGTTCAGACACTGTGGTAATGGGTGTTTGGACAAAAAATACAACACAACAATTTCAACACCACCCAGTGAAGGAGAACTTGCCTCTCTGTGCCACAGAGATGGACTCCACAGATGTGCCCAGGAAGGCAATAGGAAAAGCTGTCATGTGCTAATTTCCCCAAAACATGCTTTAATTAATGAACTCATTAAGTCTACTAGCAGGCACTGTTTCCTACGCTGTGGGACATAGGACACCAATGGCATGGACACTACATTGTACATCTGAGGGTCCCAAGCCCAGACACCATCAAAAGAAGCAAGTACCAGAGTCAAGCAGGAGTCCCACACCATTCCAGCCAGCTGCACTAGGGAAGGCCATAAACAAAGCCAAGTCAGTTGCTCATTTTCTTCTTCTCTGCAACTTTGCCTTCCATGGCACACACAGAGTGAGGAGAGGACATGGCAGCCACCAACACCACTCTCTCTAAAACTGCAGGAAGCTTTACAACAAAGCTTTTCCTCCACTGGTGCCCGCAGAGCTTCTGTCCCAGGACTCTTCAGCTCTATGCCCTAACACTTCCCCAGCCTCTCAGGGAGCTGACAGTCTGTAACAGGAGAGACAACACCTATGGTCCCATAAGGAGGGAGCAGGAGAGGGAAATGGTGCTGCCCAGACCCCCGCAATAACAAAGGATTTGCCAAATGAGAACAGAGTTAAAGCAATCCCTGCCTGAGCCTTGCACCAGAGTGGCTTTTTCTCTGGCCCTTTGTGGGGATGGCTCTTGAACTCAACTCACTCCTATCTACCTCCACAGACCCTGTGGGTTCTACCTGCCCTCACCTCCACTGGTCCACCCCGTCCTTCCTAACAGTTTCACACAGTATTTAATATTTAATGACAGCTTGAGGTTTTCCTTACAAGCATCCCCATCCACTCACCATTACAGCCTGCCACCCTTGTGCCCAGTTCTGGCACGCTAATGCACTCCTACCACCACAGAAATAACACCATGGTCACCGTGCTTGTCACCAGACTTGCAAGCAGCAAGTGACTTACACAGTCTGGCTTTTGTGGATCTGAATTACAAACCTTCCCCGGGACTCTGCTGAACTTGCCACAGTTATTACACCATCAGATGCAAGAGGTGGGAGAAGAAAGAGGAGCTTCCTCAGAGAAAGGGGAAGAAACTATATGGGTTGGACAGTTCCATTTCCCAGTTTTTTGATCAACCTTCAGAGATTTCACTGAAATAGAGGATTGCAATGAAAATGTTAGCATGGATAATATTTTGCAGATATAAACTGTATGCATCAGGTATTCAGTAGGCATACTATATAAAAATATTTTAAATAATTTTGTGCTAAGCACCATATTGTCCTGGAAGCAACAACAACAAAAAAGAATATGTTCATATTTTTTGTTTAGCTCGCTTCCTTATGTAAGGTTCATATTTTCTTCTAAAACAGTGGCAAGAGAGTTGTGAAATACAAATAGCTTCTCTTTTTACTCTTCATCATTATGTTCAATATTGACTGCTCCCACTCACTCAGATTAGCTATATTTTGTAAACAGTAAATGCACTTTAAAAGTGCAGATTTTTTCCAAGGCTTTCTCAATTCTGCAGACGTAAAACTTTTCATTGATCTATTAAAATTACTCTTTCATTTACATAACTTCTAACAGGCTGTATGCCTTCCCATGGCAGTGACCATGGTCTCTAACCTGTACTTTTCCCCACTGTTGCAAAACTACAAAACCCAGACCTACTACACCACATTTTTGACCGAGTTTTGTTTGACGATATTTCACTTGTGATGACACAAATGTTCTGGAAAACATTCCCTAAACCTTGGCTCTTTTCTCACTTTCCATGCTTGATGTTCTAACTGTCCTGACACTTCTTGTCTAGAAAGGTAAGAGTGCAAAACTGGTGAATATTCCTAAGGGGTTTGGTTGCACACTTGCCTTTCTAATATTTAGATGAACATTTTAGCAATAGATATTGTTTAAAAGTCTAGTTCTGTACAGTATAAACATTATCTAAAAGTATTTTTGTAAAAATTCTATATGAAATATTTTTGTCTTTCAGGTCCTCCTTCAACACTCAATTTCTCAAAGTACTGATTCTGAGTATGTTCTAGTACAAGACCTCTTTGCTCCTTCTACTCAGCCACAATCATCATCATCATCACTGGAGTGTTCAACTTCTGAGACAAGAACTGAATACTGTTTTTCAGCACTAGAATGGTTAACAGCTGACATGATATTTTTAAGTTAGCTATGTCAATTATTATGTCAATATTTCCACTTTTCCACTGGCTTGGGAGTTTTGTGCTGCTTTTGTTGCTTTTCCATTCTAATGTTCTGAACCCTCTTGAGCAACATCCCCCTTCCTCCACTCTCCCATTTTCCCCTTTGTTCAGCTTTTTAAGAAACCACTTGCAATTGTATTGTGAGTGTAATCTACGGCAGAAATATTAGCTGTAGATTTTATAGCTGTATAAAATCTGGTATAAATATCACAACTCAGTCTTAATCACCAAATTTTTCAATATACCTCTAGTGTCAATGATTACACTATTTAAAATATGAACAGGTCAGTTGTGGTACAGCATCTTCTCATTTGGAGAGATTTTCTTGGACTACAGATGCTTTGGAGAAATTAGTATCTGAAACTCAGACTGTCCAACTGGAATGTTTCTTAATTACAACAAAGAACAGGCTGTTTCTGTCGGCTCAGACTATGAAGAATGGAGTTGCTCCCTTCATCATTGCTTTGATAAACAGGTGGCCTGTGGCCACTTCTCCAGTGTGGAGCACATAATGGCTGGGAATGGAGCTGGTTCAATGCAGGAGCTGCCTTGTTGTCACCTCCATGGCAGAAATGAGCTACAGGCAACAGGTTGGCCCTGACTCCTGTGCTAGGAATTGGCACCTTCAGAGCAGGAGATGTCAGGAAAAAGACTCTTTGTACTGGAGTTGATGCTTCCCCATTGCATTACCACAGTATAAAGGTGTAGAATGGTGCTGATTGTGTCACATCTTCACCCTTCTTTCATTCTGATTCAGTGTTGGGCCTCTCACTACAAGAAAGACATTGAGGTGCTGGAGCATGTCCAGAGAAGAGCAACAAAGCTGGTGAGGGGTCTAAAGAACAAGTCCTGCAAGGAGTGATGAGGGAGCTGTGGGTGTGTAACCTGGAGAAAAGGAGGCTTGGGGGGACCTTATCAACCTCTACAACTACCCAACAGTAGCCAGGTGGGGCTCAGCCTCTTGTCCCAGGTAACAAGAGACAGGACAAGAGGGAATGGCATCAAGTGCTACATACCTGCAGCTGCTCTCTTTGTTAACATCACTGCACAGGTTAAGTATCTAAACCATCTTGGATCATGTTTCCTTACAGACACCATCTTAGTGAAGTGACAACGAACAGTGTAAGGACATTCCTGCAGGTATCAGAAGTACCCAGCTGAAAAAATTCCTGAATGGGGCACTGGAATAATGGATAATGTTTACACAATGGATGTGCTAAGGATGTTCTTCCTATAATGGCAACTTTCAAGCAAAAGGAGTATGTCAAAATGTCAAAAATTTTGGAGACTACAGCTCTAAGGAATAAGATTTCAACAACTGTCTTGGTTATTTAAGGACATTTTTCATAAGTTTGCACTGAAACCACGTGTCACACTTCTTTCTAAGATGACACCCCCTTCAGAGAAGGCAAGGAGATTACTCAGAGGCAGGTTCTGACCGGTATAACTGTGTACAAGCAAGAAAAGGGGATGGAGGGAGAGTCATCTGGCTGCTTTTTGGATGGGAAAGCATCATTTTGGTAGCCTTAGAAACAAAAACCATAAGCACAGCTGGTAACCACCTGGCCCCAGGCTATGCCTTGCCCTTCTCAGAGCACAGCAGGACAGGGTGTGGGCAGTGCTGAGCAGAGATCCCACAGGAGAACCTGAGCTCTGCAGGAAGTGGTGTCTGACTCAACAGCGAGGCAGCAGAGCTTAGGGCACTGCACTATTTCAGGGACTAGGGCTTGAATGTGACTTCACACACACAGCCCAAACTAGAGTCATCATCAAAGACTTTGTGGCTGCTCTTGGGAAAAGGCCTATTCCCAGTGACTTGGTGACAGGCAAAGAGCTACTGTTTGTACTTCCAGAGCTTAGTCACTTTGGAAGTTTAAGCAAGAAGCAAGCATTCTTCAATTCCTGTCCTGATAAACCAAGTGATGCTGTTCTGAATGGTTTCTCAGCACTGCCTCGGGGAACCCCATTCCAGCAGAGATAAAGCTTGTGTGCATATCATTTCTTCAGTGACCCCTTTGAATAAGAAGTGCTATTTAAATGTAAGATCTTATCTGTGCAAATCTTATCTGTCACAAATAAATTGGCTTTGTATCAGTCTTTGCCCAAGATCATGCCAACTCTCCCAGCCTTTTTTTCCTCTGTTATGCCCTGTTCCAGAGGGACATAACAGGAGGCTCATACTACTTAGCTTACCAACTGTAAGCCAGGTAAATAGCTGGGTGCTTCATTTTTCCCTCATTAGGTGGGACTGTCTACACAAAGCAGTTGTGGGATAGAAAAGGACAACTCCTGTGCACAAGCACAATGTAAGTCTTGGACTGAAAATTAATTTATTCTGACTGTTTGATCTGAGATATCACATGGGACCTCTTTTTCTGATATTAGGTCATTCTGCTTCCTAAAGACCAGTATCCTCCTGGACAACAGAAAATGGACTCACTCAAGCTCATTAACCCCTTCCCTGACCTCTAAGTCCCCACTCTCACCAACCATGTACCCTGATGCCTCCAAACTCAAGGTAGCTTCACTGTGGTGCTAACCAGCTTTTCTTCATGAAACATTCCAGCAAGCACATAACTCCCAGACTGGGTAGCTTGGCTAAAAGTTTTGATCTGATTTTAAAAGAACCACCTTCAAGCTGGACAGAAAAGCGGCTGTTCTCTCTTACAGTCAGGGATGGGTGGTGGGGGAAGGGTGAAGACCTCGGTGGTGGGGGAAGGGTGAAGACCTCAAAGAATTCCTATAAGTGACAGATTTCACCCGTATCTTCAGCCCTTAAAAATTCTGTTCAAGGGAGAAATACTACAGCCAGTGTGTCCAAAAAGCTTTACTTCTATGAAAGCCAGTCAAGTCCAACCAAAATATCTCTTTCCACTTCAGTTGTGGTTGGATTGGGCCCTTAAACTGAGCAAGGCATCAGGCACCAGCAGAACAAACTAAGATGTTATTGTTGCTGAGTTGTAAGGACATTTAATGATTTGGAAGAGCACTATTGTTAACAGCTTAGTTATACTGTAATAACCACCAAAAAGACATTTACACAAATTTCCTGCACACTAATACTGATCAGAACAGCCTTTAGATCATGGTCCTGTTTCCTGTAAGCATATATAAATGCATATAGAAGACCACTGTCATGATTCAGTGACTGTTCAGTGACAAAGTGATTAGGTAAGTACTGATTTTTCAGAAGAATCCAATGACAAACAAGGCCAAATGCCAACTATTTAGGAAATATGGGTATTTAGAAATAGGATTACAACATCCATGTCAGAAATATCTAGAGCTGGAAAAGAATCAGGTAAATTGCAACATCAGTTCTACCAAGTAACCCTTCCTCTCCAAAGCCACTTTGATGTTCTAGTCAAATATTTCAGACTGCAGATCAAACCCAGTTCTGGTTTTGCCACAAGCATTTTTACAAAGAATTTGTCAAGGACTTGGGGTTTTGCTTCTGTAGACCAGTAATCAGGTTGTCAAAATAACCACCACCACACCCATAGAGCAGGGAGCACATGTTTTTTCCTATCAGTGTCAGAAAAAGTGAATTAGTGCTTAAACTATATATACATATTCTCATAACTGTGAGTTCCTGGTACCTGTGTGTGTTTTCAAGCACCTACATCAGTCAACACAGCAAGTTCCTACACCTATGGTTCAGAAAGAATTGATTTGCACTAGAAAAAAAGGACTGTGGCAGTCTTCCAACTGGAAAAGGAGTTGCTGCCTTCTCAAAGACATCCTCTCAACTTTCCTGGCAAAGTCTTTCCACGAGTAGAGCTTTCTCCATTGGATCCTACAAAAAGGAAGGTACTAAAAATGTAGAACTTATACACCAATCTCCAAAGGATAACACTGTCTCATGGGGGATACACGGTTCTTCTCCAAAATGCACATATAGCACATATATTATTATTATTATGTGCACATAATGCACATATATTCTCTTTTTCCTGGAACAACGAGGCCAGGAGTATTGTGTACATTCACTCTGATCTCCTCAAGGAGCACAGCTCAGGAGAAGACCTTGCTTCAACAGGTGGGTCTGACCGTCCGAGTCTGGATGTTTGCAGAACTGTGGTGCCTTGCAATTGCAGCAGGGCATCACAGAACAAAACTTGCATCAATTTTGCCATTAAATGGCAACACCCAATGACTGAACACCTTAAAGGCTGTGGGGAGCTCAAGGAACTGGAACTCTACTTCTGCAAGGGGTAGAAATCCACCAGGAATGTTTCATTTCCAGGAGGTTAATGTTTCTGACACAGCAGAATTGCCCGGACTGGCCAAAAGTTAAGAGATAAATTGATTGTTCAAGGTACGGGGACAGAATGGGAGAAAAGGGGCCTAGAAAAAGCATTTGCTCTGCTTGGAAGACAGGATACAGCACTGGGGGGTTACCACAGTGCCTCATGCAGTCAGGTCTAGTATTTCCAGAGTATACCAGCACTGTCCCACTGGGATTTCCTCATCTTGAGATCATACGTTGCAGCGTGTGACAGCCTACTCATGGATCCTCTGCAGCATGTCCCAGGCTCTGCTGTGGAAAACCAAGGCCTTATAAAGGAGAAGAGAACTAATGACACTTTTCCAGTGTCATTCTATGCTGTCACAGATAGTCCATTTGCAGAGCTTTTGTCGCAGGTGAGTTGACCATCTCCTGCAGCACATCTCGTGTCACTCACCCTGAAGGACAGGCAGAAGAATCAGAAGATAATGACTGTGTGTGAAAGGGTGCAAAACACCAGGGTCAAGATGGGAAGGGGAAAGGCTGAGGAGCAGGGATTCATAGCTAAGGGCTCTGCTCATGCCATGGATTCACCCTGGGGCCTTGGACAATGTACTTTCCTCCTGTCTGCGGGTAAAGTCAGGTAGAAGTCTCCATATGACCTGTGACAGAAACAAAGCACTTAAAGGAAAGCCAGGGAGACAGAAGAGACTGTGGCTGCTTCACAAACAAGCCAATACCATTTCCAAGCTACAGAGAACCTTAGATGAATGGAGTTCTATCTCTGTTTACATTTCATTATCTCATTTGGTCCTAAGCAGGAAGCATAAATAACTTTATGGCAATGTATCAAATAGGACAAGATAGTGAAACCATTTCCCTCTCCAAGCCTGCTAACTGTGTTCCAGGATGCCTCTAACCACCATTCCCATCCTCCAAAGGGGATTCTGGGGTGGTGACAGAATGTAGGTGGAACAGAAATTCCTCTGAGAGAAGAGAGGAGTCACAGGCCTCATGGGACATCTCTCAGAGGTGCATCATTAATCACAGACTACTTTAAATGTAAATACTTTCTGTCTCTCAGCACCTTTTTCTGGTAAAATATATTGATGGAACAAACTGTTACAGCAATGCAGCAGGAAGCAGAACACACACTGCAAACTACTGATGTGAAATACAGTCCACTGGATGCAGGGCAGACTCCTCTTCCTGGGGAAGCAAGGCACATCCTTACCAAGGAAAGCTGGCCTAGGCCAGGTGAGACTGGAAGAGAAGGTCACATCCTGGCTGTGGAATGGGAAGGTACACAAGGACTTTCTGCAGACCAGGACTGAGGAGGGAGATCAGTCAGAGGTCAGGAAAAGCAGCATGACCAGGGTAATGGTGGTGTTCCCTGAACAGCCCGTTGCACAGCTTCCAAGCACAGTTTGAGTGCAGTCCTCAGCACAACACAACCTCACCCTTCATCTCAGACTCTCCTTCCTCTTTTCCTCTCTGCCCACAGCACAGTGGACAGCACTGCCAGCACTGCCTGGGAACTGCCAGGGAGAAGCAAGAGAAATAATCCAAGCACCTTCCCAGGCTGCTTGGTCTGAGCAAGGAACTGTCTTCTTTTAGGATCAAACAGGGGTTCCAGCTGTCCCCCACAAACAAGGGGACAAGTTCTGTCCATGTCAGGTACAACAACCTCATCTTTCTCCTCATGCAGGACCTCTCACTCCCTGCATGAGGAGTGTTCTCTCTAGTCAGCAGAAGGGTAGAACTTGAGGAGGTGGATTCAGCCCCCAAAAGCCAAAGCTGAGAGCAGAAGCACCGTGGACAAAGGGAGAACATGCCCCCAGCACAGTTAAGTGCTGAAGACCAGGTGATGTGAGTGTGCCCAAAAGAGGCTTCTGCTCCTTTCTCCCTCAGAGAGGGACAGTGAAACTGAGCAAGACACTGGTGGCCTGATTTGACTGCAGGGAGCTCCTGCTTAAAATAGCTGTTCTAGTGCTGCCACAAAGCATTTTCTTCATAAAATATTGGGCAGAAATAGATGCTAGCAAAACTGAGGAGAGAAAGAAGAAGCATAGAGAAGCACTTAAAGGCTCTGATAAGTTTCTAGTGAGAAGTAGCACTCTCTCTTACTAAACCAAGTTCAATCTGCCAAAATCTTCTGCTGTTCTGCTCCTTTAAATGGATAAATTGTGAAAATCTGTAATCACAGAACAGTGATTTAGGAGACGGAGTTAAATGAGACTTTCCTGACCCAGTCTGGTCCAGAGCAGGGTACTTTGCTGGGTAAAGGCAGGAGGTCCCTGACCAGCCTGTGGGGCTCAGCAACACGTTCCCCAAGCTGAAGGGAGCACAGCACAGCTGTGGCTGTCAGAATGGCTCTGTGTCCTACCCATGCTCAGAGTATGCATTGAGATGAGAGATGTTTATTAATATCGTCACATGAAACAAACTGTATGAAATTATTGAGACAACCTAGAGAGTCCAGTCCTGACATGCTCTTTAGTTCCGAAACCAATATTGATCTCTGTATGACAGAAAGAGGAAAGATTGGTGGACTGTAATAAAAGGGGAATGAAGGCTCAGGACAAATTCCACTTCCCTGCTGTAGACCAGTTACAGCCAAGATCCCAACAGCTTGGAGAGTATGCGAGGAAAAGTGGAGAAAAATAATAGACATAACACAGGAGGTTCAGAGCATGTAATTCTGTTTTCAGCTACTCAAAAAGAGATGAAAAAAACCTCTGTTTTCCACATCCTGCTGTGTTACATTGTTGACAGAGCCTCTCTTACTTGCTTTAACAATAAGCCACGGTATCACCAACCCCTCGTAATCCCTCTGTTGATGCCCACGCTCAGGATGGTCCATCTGGGAGGACTATCAGAAGTCCAGCAGCAGAAAATGAACAAGATACATCTGCAATCCTTTCCCTTGTGAATCCTGGTCCCCCAGGAAACAGGAAGAGTTTTGCCTTTTGGCTTCACAGGCATGTGGATTGAATATAGATACCAGCCAAGCACAATCAAGGATGCAATCCTAAATTATTCATTCCTTTCAACCTTCTGCAGTGAGCTCCAGGAGAGCTCCTGCACAGTGGCAGCAGGAATGTTACTTAAGCCATGCATTGTAGGCTGGCAGTGAGACAGCAGCGCCAGTGGGAAGTCAGGCCTGGAGAGATGGGGAACCTTTAGACTTGTGGCAGTCTCAGGCCAGGAACATCATCTCTCTCAGGATGCACCTCAGACCATTGAGCCTGTGGGTGAAGGAAGCAGATGAGGGGCATAAGAAAGAATGAGGTGAGAGTCTGCTCAAACCCTGCCAAAAATCCCCAGCTGCCTGTATTTTATGGCCAGGAAAGAAGCAAGGAAGAGTCCTTTCCCATCATTTAAATTCATCTGTCCCAAACACCCACTCGGACTCGGTCCCAATTCTGGCTGGGTTTGCAGACCCCACAGGGACAAGTCAGTCACCAGAAGCAAAGGGAGACACGTGTCTACCACACACAGTCACAGCAACCTCCGTAACCAACTTACTCATCTGCTCCTGTTCCATAACACAACCTGTCTGCTCCAAATCATGTGGAAAATCTGGGGATGACTGGGCAAAGCCTTCACACACCGGGTGACTCACGCACGTACCGCCTGAGCTGCTCTGAATTTTCTCAAGCCCTCATATCCTGGGAAACTGGTGAAAAAGCTTATTCCAAATGTTAAAGAGACATGGTTGAAACACGCCAGTGCAAACCTGGTCTGCACAAATGATCCATTACCATCAACGGGAGTCTTTTCTCTGGCCTCAGCAGGTTGATTATCAAGCCAAAGCTAAGGAAAAGGAAGAGAAGATCACCAGCTTCTTGAGTTTATACTGTTTAGAGCAGCTATGATCTAGACACGCTCCCTGATGGTGAAGGGGATAGGACAGCAGCCATAAAACACATCTATGCTTTCAGTAAACCACAGCATGTCACACAATGACAACTACTAAGTGTTAAAAAGGCCCCTTGAGAAGTGTGGCAGAGTTAAATCATGTGACAAAACAGACTCCTCCTGTAGTTTGCTGGTGCTCTGCAGTCTTGGAAGTGCCTCATCCATGCAACACAGCCATTCACAATACTCATCCCAAGGGCTGTGTGTCCTTCCAGCTCCTGTTTGTCCCCTACATAACTTAAGGCATCACAGCTCCACCATCCCAAGGGCAGGAGGAGCTGACACAGGACTGTTCACAGGGTCCTCCCTTTATTCCCCTCCCTGCTCTGGACAACATGCCACCAGTGGCAGGGGACAGACCTCAGTGACAGCTCAGTGCCCTGCAGTGTAGCACCAAAAGGAGCCAGAAGTAGCCAGACACACAAAGGCTTGACCTTTTACTCTTATTTGACTGCCATTTTTTCCAGGAACTCGTTAAAACTACAAATAAAATTAAGTTTAATTCAAATGGATTTTTGTGCTGAAATGGGAGATGGGTGAAAAGAAATAAAAGCCCCTCTTCATAAAAAATGGAATAATATGTCCATGCCTTTAAACTTGTTTTCATAACTACTTTCAGAACAGAAAATTCATTAAATCTGATCCTTTCCCACAAAGATCTCAATTTCATCAAAAATTTTCTAATAAAAACACTTTCATGGAAACATTTGTGGCCAACTTGCATTTTATTCTATTCCTAGAATATGCACCTTATGGGTCTGGAAACAAGATGGTAACTGTAGGGGGAACAGGTAAATTTTTTACTTTAGTGAGTTTTTCTTAAAGACCTTTCTCTCACCCAACAATAGGAAATGCCCTAATTCACATTTGGTTTCTGCTGGCAAAGATTTTCAAAACTCCATGGAAAAAGGCTGAGGCTGCTATTTGACTGTACCCCTGCCTCCCAGCATCAGAACAGACACTTAGACATGATTTCACCATTTCACTACTCAAGCAAAACAACAGCCAAGCCCAGTCCTGCCAATATCCAGACTCTGGAGCCATTAACCTTTCCCTATTGCTGTGAGCCTTGCTTGCAAGTGAGACATTAACCAACAGCTGCAGATATTCTTCTGCTCTTCAACACCCTCCCAAACTCTTTGTCCCCACCAGCATCTAACAGGAGCCAGTACATACAGAGACATCACGATCAAATTCATGCCAGGCAAGAAGGACAAAGTCACAGATATGAGAAAATGGGATTATCTGCTTCATTGCTGCTTGCTCTGGAAAAGTTGCAAAGTCCAGGACAGTAAAATTTCCACTGAGCTTGCATTTTCTGTGATGTAACTCTCTTAAATGATTTAATAAAAAAAAAAAAAATGCAAACCTGCTGCTGACAAAATCCCATGTAAACAGTGTCTCTTGTGACTAGGCTTGTCACAGTCCACTAACAGGCTGAGGAGCAGGAGGTTTTTCTTCAGCAAAGAGATTAAGCATGTACCTGTTTTAACCTCAGTACAAAGGAAGGGGCATCACCCCTCAGGGAAGCTCTGAGACCCAGCTCTTCCTTTGCATGGCCTTCTGCCCACTGACTTCACCTTGTCTTCATTCTAATAAACAGAACAAAGTCATTGCTTCTCTCTGAAGAGCCACCAACGATGTGTCAAGGCCACCAATGTGTCAGCTAAAGACCCGAAATGCAGGTGGCACAAGGGAAACTGGGCTCTGCTGCTCCACCTCTCCCCTCCTGGCTGCATCTGCCCTGTCACACCTGATCAAGGGCTGTGTCCAAGTCACACTCCTGCTGTTTAACAGCACAACAGGATGGAGAGAGTTCAAAACAATCAGTCTTCACCTAAGTTCAAGCTGTTCTTGGGTGCCACATTCACATGGCTCCAGTTCTCCATTTCCAAACCACATCCCAGGCTCAGAACTGGATGAAGCTTGGTTCCATTCAGGGTGCACAACCCGGGTGCATCTGTGCTGGAAGCAGGGAGCTTGGTCACTGCTGGGCTTTCCAGGTCAGGAATGGGACATGAGCTTTCTGACCCACCTCTCACTGGAAACACTGGCACTCCCAGGATTTGTTTTGGGATTACCTCCCTTTGCTCACTACTTTAGGACAGTAGGACCCTGAAACCTTGCCCTAAAGGCAAACAGTATTTTGTGCCATTCCTGTTCTTCCTTTCAGCAACAAAGGAAGACTCTTCTGCCCTGTTAGATCTGACTGGAAACAAGGCTTTGGGACCTCATTTTCTAAGGATGAGGCAAAGCATTGAAATTGCAGGTTTTAGCTTAATGTGGCCTCTTCAGGAGAGGGACAAATGTCTCCATTCAATTAAACAGGAGTGATGTCCAAGGGTAGCACCAGTTTCCCTTTCATGGGACTCAGCCTTGTGAACTCAGTGCCAGGACAGTACAGCTCACAATGGCAAATGCTTGTCCAAATGCTGCAAAAGTTGCCCTCAAATTCACTGAATATTCCACACATCCAGAAATACTGCTACAAAATTAAGTATTGGTGAAAAAAACGCATGTATGTTTTACTTCAGATATTTTTCTGAATCTTAGAAAGGACAAAACACCAGGGAAAAAATTGAACATGTATCCACACATCTACTAATCCACGGATTTCTCAGCTGCTCAGTCTAGCCACACTTTCTAGGAAACACATCTGAACTTGAAGCAGCAAGATCTCAACATGACCCAAAGTGCAAACTGCATGTGAGATCCATTTGTAAGACTGATGCATCCTGGAAATTTTTGCCAGGGCTGTAGTTGTCATGGAGTTGTGTAGACATGTTTGTTGCAAATGCAATAGCAGGCAAAAGGCACAGGAACACATTCTGCAGTGGGAGAGGAAGGGGATCGTTTGCTCAGGGAATTCTTGTTTGGTTCACTGATAAATATTCTGAAGGTAAAAATAATTTAATTTTTGGTCTCCTGGAGAGATAAAAGGGCCTGGTACAGCTCCCATCATGTAACCAAGAAACCAGATCTGCTCCAATTGAGCCCCACAGAGCAGGCTCTCACAAAAATGGGAAGCTCCCCTCATCTGAACTTTTGGAAACCCTCCTGTCTCTATCAGTAGGGAAACATCAGCAAAAACACAGGCCACAACACCATTCCACCAGAGCTGGTCCCCTGGGTCCCTGCCTTGTCTATCCCACCAGACAGCCACTGTCCCTGACACCTGAAGTTCTTCCACAGCTCACAAAAAACAGATCCTCCAAGTGCCTTGGATGTGCCCCAGACACAGGCTGAGCACGGCAGGATGGTGACTGTGCTCTGAGTGTGTTTTGGGAAGAGCATGGCAGCATCAGGTTGGCACTGCCCCAAATGCCAAGTCACCCAGGGCAGCTGCCTGCCAGTGCCAGCCTTCAGGACTCATTTCCCCACCAGCTATTTCTACAGTGTTTGGGCTCCTCGCTGTTTACCTTAAACCCCAGCCATTTCTGCTAATCCAGAGAAGGTGTGGAAGACTCCTACAACCACCATGTTGATCAGCACAAGCTCGGCAACAGCTTCTCTGCAACTCCCTGCCTGGCACAAGCCTCCTCTTATCTGTGGTGCCCTGGCAAACAGGGCACTGCTGGCTCTCTCAGGCTGGCCTTTGCCTCCACCACCTACCTCTGTTTATGTTACTTTCCCAACACACTTGCAAATATGATAAAGGTTAATCTGGTACAAAAGGTAAATAGGGTTACACAAAGCTGGATTTAGCAATTTAGTTTTTATTGGCCACTAAGGCAGGCAATTCTTCGATGCAGGTAATGAGGAGATAGTCAAGCTAGATAAAGGATCTGTGCAATATAAACATCCTCCCAAAAGCCTGCTCCCCCGCTTGCATAAGCGCTGTAATCATGAAAGCAATTCTTAATGGAACCACTTGGCAGAGGCACAGCAAGCTGTGAGCCTCTCCCAGCTGATGGACCGGCTCCAAGAGCGTGTTACTACAGCGCTGCAGCGAGCAGGAGGAGGGGCAGGAGCGGGGGCAGGACAAAGCTGGGTCCAGTCTGCAAGCAGTGGCACTGGGGCAAGGCCAGGTCTCCTCTAACATGTCACCTCTGTGGTTTGGAGCAGGCCAGTTATCTGCCTGTGCTCAACTCTGCGTCTGTAAATCCAAATGGATGATTTTTCCCTTTGTGCCCCATGCTTCGTGGGTAAACTCTGACAGTGAAGGTTGATCTTTATACACAGGTAAGGGCTTCTGGCTTAAAGTGCTACTGTCACTGAGAAAAAATGCAATATTACCCCTCCTAATAAGTGACTTATTTCTTCCTGACCTTCTAATATCTGTCCTTTGCCTTAAAGAAGGAAAAATAAAACAAATCAAGATTCATGTTTCCTGCCCTCTTTCGTCTCTGTGTACCAAAACCTAGGACAATCCACAAAGCTGAACAGGAAACCTTTTGCACCTCGCATCTTGTGCTGTTTGGTCTTGTTTTCTCCTTTGCTATCAAATTGAGGATGTCCCCCCTAAGGAGCACAGAAGTGCCAGACCTGCCTTGTCTCTCTCAGCAGAGATCATCAGTGTTTCACACTGCACAGTTTCCCACTGAGGTGATGGCTTGGGCACTGCAGGCAGGACACCATACTCGGCAGGTTCAGCCTGTTGCTCAGCTCTGGTTTCCTGGCAGTGCCACAAATAATACACTCCAGGCAGGGGGAGTTCTCAGGAGAGTCTCTGTCCCTATGTTTTCCATGAAAAGTCAAAAAAGAAAGTGAAGTTTACTTCACTCCAAGAGTCATTAACTGCAGGACAGATCTAGCAGTCACTTGCTCCCCTCATGTGGTTTTCTTACCAGGGGCAAAAGGGGCCTTATTCCCACAACAAGCAGTGCACATTCACCACCTGCAGGACTGAGTCAGAGCTCAGGTATCCACTCAGATATCCATTATGTTCATTTCCAATGCCATACATTGAGAATTCCTCCTCGCCTGAACTCATTTAGCTTTCACCAGGGATCTTCATCAGATAGACTGAGGAATTTTCCCTATCCTATGCACTCTAAATAACTGTTGTTGAGTTACCATATTGGGAGTAACAGTGTGATCTCTTGGGAAGGATTAGATTAGAACCAGCAAATTCTAGTCTAATGGACTAGATAGACTCAAATGTTTAGTCTAATAGACTAGAGCTTGTTTGCTAGTCCACAGCTTGCCACTGGCAAACTTCAGCTGAGTAAGTGCCCTTTGTACATGTTTTCTGCCCTCTCTAAAACACGAGATGTGCTTCTGCAGAGTGGTTGAAGACTGACAAATAGAAAGTGCTACATAACAATTTGGGCTTATTATGCAGAGCAGGACCCACATTGGTCTACATAACTGACCATTCAGCAGCTGTATCACAGAGGCCAGTAGAGCTGTATTGGCCAACAAGGAATTATCTCCAGCTGGCAGGCACAATACATTTAGATTGACTATGCTTCTGAACTTTGGGGTTTTTTTCAACAATCAAGTTAAAACTGACCTTTTGCAGGAGCATGAAACGTATCTGTAAGGATTATGGGCCTTTTCTTTCAATCTGGAGCTGCATCTTAAGCCTTCTGAAGCTAATACACTTGTTTGCATCAACATTAATAAACTATCCAGCAATAAGTTACTCACCTAGGCAGCCCTATAGGTACAACAAAAATGACTCTCTGCCTGTATAGGACTGGGACCTACAGGAAGGCTGCAATATCATTTTCTAGCAAAAAAACCCACTATCTCTATCAGCATCCATGTCTGAGCTAGGACACTGGGCTAAGGCAGTTGCTTCAACTCACATACTGCAAGGACTTATTAGAAAAGGTGATCACACAGATATCCTCACAGTGCAACACCTGCTCAAATGTCGTTGTTTTTCTCATTCCCCTTTTTACAGCCCACCCTCAAATGACCCCATGTCACAGGCTGTGAACAAGCAGTTCTTCCTTCACTGAAGGTAAGAGAAAGGTTGCCAGCACCTTGGGTTTTGGTTTGGGTCTTTTTTGGGTCTTTTTGGAACCACCCATTTGGCATCGGTATCTTGATACACTCTAAAGTGGTGTTACTAAAGACAGGCAGACCAATTTTGGTTTGGGTTTTTTCTGAGACAACTCTGTAATTCTTCCATACATAATCAGCATCTTAAAATAGAGCTAACCTGCCTTCTTTCCTATTCCTTATACTTTTAAACTCTCTGACAGTCTATGAGCTTGCCTTACCCAGCTTTCAACTTCAAGTCTTATCACTCCCCACCTTTGACTACAGAAAACATAACCCTGTCTGGAGTTACACTCATTTTACAGCTTCACTGCCAGAGCTGGTTTAAACTAACTGACCTCCACTGGCATTTAGGAAGCAATCTTGATAATTTTTTAAATCAAATTATTTGTTTCTCTGGGTAGTCTAAAATAATACTTGACACAAGAAAAACCTTATCACCTGTGTTATTTAACTGTGTGAGCAAAGGAGCAGCACAGGCATTCTTCTGAGAGATCAAATAACAAGTGTTCTTCTGCTGATAATAAAGGCTAACTTAAACCACCACCACTAATTCAGAGTGCAGGCTTGACACTTGTTTATCTGGACAAACAATTATGAAATGTTCTTTTGTCCCTGTGAGTGCTGTGTAGGCAAGTGTCGTGACTGTCTGGGTTACTTTAAAGGGCCACTGCTTAGGTGCCTATTCACTGAACAAGAGATGCCTTGGGCAGACTGGCCAAGCTCAAGGACCACTGTTTCTTTCTGGCTCCCTTCACAGGACTGACTCCAATCTGACCCACGTGGAGATTTGGGATGTGATTTCCCAGAAGTGGCAGAAGTAGCAAGAAAAATTATGTTTTCCTGATGCATTTAGATCCCTAATGGCAAACTGTAATCAGGCATACAGGAGCCCTAAATGGTTTCTGAAAACAGAACCTGGGGAGTCTAAACAATCTCTACACTTCTGTGATTTTTATGTGCACTTCTGAACCGGGACTTCATAACAATCTGGAGTTTTCCTCATTTAGAAATTATAAGTAACAATAGAAGACCATGTTACATTCTAGACCAGCTGCATACAGGTACGATGGTCCCCTCAGCATCTTGCCTGATACAGACAACTGCATCCCATTTTCTTGGAAGACAACCTACTTGCAGAGGCCCACCTCAGGCATCAAGCTGAACTTCATAACTGCAGTCATGGAGCCAAGGGCAAGGGATCTCAGGCAGCTAAAACCCAACACATTTCCCCACCTTTTCAGGTTGATGTGCCCTATTGTCTGACTGCATGGCCCAGGGTGGCTCAGATCAGGTCACAGTCTCTGCTGAGCTGCTGAGAGGGAGCAAGTTCCCAGGGTAATGCCTTAACAGGGGCAAGAAAAGAAAAATCCAAAGCCAGCACAAAATGGCATCTTAACAGTTTTTCTGAGAAGTCAGGGCAGGAAAGCCATGTTGTTATATCCTTCATTATGTGGTCATGGGAATGCCATTACTTCCACCCCACATCTGCTTCAGTGCCCTCCCATACACACCTCTCTTTCAATCCCTAATGAGACAAAGGAAGTTTTAAACTTATTTTGTATATGAGAAATCATATATTTAAGTAAACAGAGCTGGTCAAATACAGCGGTGACTTACAAAACCCCTGCAATCTACTTGTGCATGGAAAAACCTTATCTGCCTGTTCCCATGCTGCTAACTCATACCCCTGCTTCCAAACACAACACTCCCAGTGACATTGTGCACTTCACCTTTTTCTAACACAAAAGGAGAAGAGAGACCTGCTAATGAGGAGATTCAAGAGCACAGGCTTTGCCACAACACAAGGATGATTAAAGCTTTCAGAACAGGACCCAGCACCAGCGCAACAAAGTATTACAGATGGCTTCAACCACAACCTATAAAACTGCTAATTGTCAGCAAATGTTGAGGATATCAAGGGCTTACCAAGGGTTCCAAAACCAATTTGACAAATGCACAGAAAACCCCATGGGAAGCTATTAAGCAGAGGACACATCTCTACTGGAGAGAACATCCTAGAAGGAAGTGTCACTTGGCTTATGTCTCTTGCCAAAGAGTTTATGTCTCAAAACCAAAAAATCTATGGAGATACTTCTCCCATGTCTCTTGGTTTATGTGCAGTGGCCACTGTCAAGAGCCAGTACAGGACTAGATGGGTCTCTTGCCTGGCTCAGTACAGCCACGTTTCCCTTTTGAGGAAGGAAAGGTAACCAGAGACAACAGGACCTCAAGTACCATCTGCCAGAGTACAGTGCATTGCTCACACCATCCCGTGGTGGATGGAAAGCTCCTTCAGAAACCTTGCACATGGATGAAGGGGTAAGGAGAAACAAGCTCCACCATGTGCCATCCCTGGCACAATCAGCCTGACAGCATTCCCGTCTTGTCTCAGCAACCCCCATCTATAACCAGCTGATGGCACTTCCCAAATAGTCATGTCACTGTCCTTCCCTTCCCTAGTCAACAGCAGATGGTGAGCCAGATCCCTGGAACAAGAGCACAGGAATGGCTCTCAAACTCAATCTCATCCACCCCCTTGGCCCAGGCTAGATAGATTACAGCTGCATCTTTCCAGACAGATGTCTACCTAATCTGTTCCTCGAGAGCCTCCAGTGATCCCAGCATTTCCCCTTAGCAGATCATCTGCTCCACTGCTGAAAACCCCAAATCCAAAGCACAGACTACACAGCCGACCAACGTATCTGTGTCAGGTTAATATGCCCACAAATAAATCACTTGATACTAACAACCAGACATTAAATATTTTATCTTTTTAAGACTTATGCCAGTTCACAGCAACTGAGAAATTAACTTCATGCTTCCCCCCCCTCCTTTTTTTGTGTCCATTTTGCAGGTGGGAAAAATTAACAACACAAGGTTAAGTAAAGCAAAGTTTAAGGGCACCCTCTATATCAAACCAAAACATCTATGGAGATACTTCTCCCAAGGCAGGCAATTTATTGTAGCTGTGCTTATCATTAGAAAAGTGGAAGGCGATGAAGAAATGCCCTTCACTTTAGATACACATCTCACCATAAATAGACTGCCTAATTAAACCACTTGTTTATAAAGAGGAGCTAGAGAGATTTGGCTTGTTCATAAAAACAAACCAGCTACCATTAAAGTTCTGAAGCTTGCTGTTTCAGGACAACCTGCCAGCTTTTCCCACCGAGCTCAGCCCCTTATACAGCAGGCAGCCACAGCGGTGCTGCTTTAGCACTGCTGGTGGTTACAACCACCACTGAGACTTCACCCAGGGCCAGTGGACTTAGCCAGGCAACATCCCTCTCTTTATTGCTGAACAGTGCAGCTGCATAATCATGGTGATCCATTAAAATAATAAACTCCACACAATAAAAATGTTAAATACCCAGTATAAGCTGGTAGAAGTACAATAGCTTCTTTCCCTGTTAAATGACATCCTGATAAAGATTTGTGTCACGTACACCATTTTCAGGAGCACAACACTATTCAAGGTGACTGTCCTGCAGGGTTTTGATCACCATAATCTTATTTTTGAGCAGGCAGTGCTGGTACAGATTGAGAAATGAGCAATAAGGCCTTATCACATAAATTAGCTCTCTTCAAGGCAGTGCTAATGTTGATAAGATGTCTCACGATAGCATGTCATGCAGAGGGACGAGAAAAGCAAGTGACTACGTGGAACCCTGAGTGTAAAAGGGAGCAGGGCCCAGCTCCAAGAGCTGCCCTGGACCTGTGAGCTGCTGGAAAAGGCTCTACCTGAGGAAACCAGCTCACACGAGCCTGTGGGAGGTGAAGGCACCACCCAGGCTGGCCATTTCATCTTTTCAGCTGAGGACATCTTCCATCAGAGAGATGAAATAGGCACCATAAGGAAGAACAGAGGGCAGAATCAATGCAATTGGAGATAAAGCCTCTAATCACTAGGAACATCCACCCAACAACCCAAATCCATGCAGCTATTCTGCTGTACCAAGATTGCTTTGCTCATCATTTCTATCTACAAGCTGAGTCAAATTCTGCTGAACCCATGAAGTGAAAGTTCAGCTTCACATTTGCTTTCACTGCCTGCTTTCTGATGGCCTGGGCTCGTCAGGCAAATGAGTGTGTGACAGCTGCACTGCTGCTGCACAGCAAGCTGGGCCCCAAAATTGCGAGGTAGAGGCACTGAGAAACTGGCAGGACCTCACAGGCTGTAAACCAAAATATCTCGTGCCCACACTCAGACCCATTGCCAACGTGTGTGGGACATGTCCATCCTCCTGCTCTCCGATGTGCCCGTGTCAGGTGGCCCATGGCACAGAGGTAGGAGCAGGGCTCATGCTTGACTGAACCAGAGCCTGTGGTTCTTCCTCCTGTCTCCCTTCTGTGCTTTCTCCCATCTCTCTCTGCCCTGAGTTCCTGGCAGTGCCACGCTACACAACAGGATGAGCCATCTCTTTTGCAACAGGACTGGCTCACCCTCCTCTCAAGGTCATTGGTCCCTTCACTCATTGTATTATCTACATGACACACATTTTTTTGCCTCCCTGCTGTTTATTGCTGGAAATTGGTTTGATCAGAACCCGTGAATCATGAAGCCAGCAATAAAAAAGTCACGAAGCCAAGAGGTTCAAATCTCACAGCACTTGTACCTTTCCTGTGTTAGGGGAGATATGAGTTTCTTCCTTCCCTTGAAATGAAATTCCTGCTAATGGCCTGTGCTGGGGGGCAATGGGATCAGCAAAATACACCTGAAAGTCCAAGGTGCAGAGGTCTACAGCACTGCAACATATTCCAGCTAACAGTGTCGTAAGCAAGCTGTTAGAGATGGAAAAGGGAGGAATGGCCATTTTTTACCTACATTTTGAAACTGAATCAATATTCGAACCTTCACCTCTGTTTAAAAGCCTAAGTGCAGTATTTAGAAAGCATACACAACATATTTAGAGAACAACAAACCAACAACAGCACCAAGCTAAGCAGCAGTAAATCTGGTAAGAAACCCACCTCCCTCCTGAATCCCAGCCCAAAAAACCATCTTGGTGCAACTTGCCCCCACAAAGTTCTTTTTAATTTCTGAGTATTTCTGCAGTTCTTAATGTTTGCCTGGGACCAGAGCTGGCTGCTCTGCCACACTGAGAGCCATCCTTGCAACATGCCCGAAAAGCTTTTCCTCTGGCATGTTACAACTGACATTAGATTTACTGCAGCTGCAGCAGCACTGCGTGTAAATCTGCTATTTGGTGGCTGCAGACTTTGCCCAGATCCCCTCAGATGACAGGAAGCCTTAGACTGACCTGACAGCTTGTTTCAGCAGCCTTTTCTCCAGGGCATGGCATTAATTCACTGTTAGTCAAATACCACACCGGCTGGCGCACCCCAGCAGGAAAGATCCTCTCCCATAAAACCACAGGCCTGAGTCAAGGACTGAAAAGGCTCGTGTGCCCATAGGAACTGCACTTTTGGGAAGCCTAAATCATCTCAAGAGGCTTTCAAAACACCAAAGGGCTAAGAGCAGAAAGTTCAGAAGAACAGATTGCATTCTATAACCTGCTGCTCTCGGCCACGTTCAAGCACAGTGCTTTTAAGAAAGCAAAAGAAAACAGCTGAGCAATGGATTTCATTGCTGTTATTAACACTGAATGGAACTTTGCTGCCCTAATAGTTTGACAGGCAAATCAATGGCAAAGCCTGGCCACTTGCCAGCCCCAGTGGTGAGCACTGGAGAGCACTGGGAAGCAGAGCTTTCCCAACCCCTGCAGATATCATCGTACAACCTGAGGCACACGATTGGATTACCCTTATCTGAACTTGCATGTTATTTGTACCAAGAGTTGCTTGGATGCAGAAATCATTTTGATGACTTCCTATAATGCTGGATTCCACTAAGCTTGTGGCTCTGGAGAGGCATTTCAGACACTTGCTCCAAGTTCCTTAAGCAACGTCCTACAGTCCTACTTTGACATGACATGATCACAATGAAAACTTTTCTGAATGAGACAATTCTGGATTCTCAGTCTTTCACCAGGATCCTTGCAGTATTAACTTTTTCTTGGAGCCATGTTGCCATGAGAACATAGCAGACATCACTGCTGCACAGAGGATCACTTAACAAATGGATCCTGAAGTCTCAAACACCAGAATGCAAATGAAAGTTTCTATTCATTTATTCAAACTAGTATTTTTACAAAAGATATTCTGAGGGTGGAAAATTCTGACCTGTGATTTGCCAGACCTCTGAAACAGGCAGCATGTGAAAAGTCCAGAGGACAGGGAAAATGGTTAAAAATCTAGGCCTCCAGCAGGCAGTTGGATGAGGCCTGACAACACAAAGATGACGAGAAAGCTGAACTCAAGACCAAATTCACACTGAAAATTCAGATTCCTTTAATGCAGAGATAGATACCAGGGAAAGGTGCAACAGTTAACATCTCAACCACCACAGCTGAAAAGTTACCTACATCTCATAACACAGAGAAAACAAACACCTGAAAAGCAAGAGATGAAGGTTAGTGAGAGCAGAATCAGACTTCTCAAGCATTGCTTTTACCAGACAGACACTCCACAAAACACAGAGATTGCAAATCCATTCCCTGTTGGTTGTCTCAGGTTATTCAGCACACCAGCACGGCTGTGGATTAAAACAAAAACAAAGCCCCCAAGTCTCTGTCCACATCACTTCCCACATTTCTCCATTTCCTGGACTCTTACAGGCCAGAAAACAGAGAACTCTTGCTAGACCCAAAACTTTTAGCATAGTGTTTTTGTAACCCTCTTCTTGAAAACAGTTGATTAAATATTGCTGTCATAAATTCAGCCCAGTAACAGCTGGGACAGATTTACAGGGGATGTGTTTTTTTTATGACTATCTATTATTCATGGTGTGTTAGCCTTTACAATGTGTTTAGCCAAGGAAAAAAAAAAGATAAGATATCCTCTGGTTGATTATTGACAGATACTTGGCAGCTTGTGTCTCCGGGACTGCCTGGTCACAAATAAAATAAATCCAGCCTCTGGAAGCTCTGATTTGATAACTTGACTATGCCAGACTGGAAAATGATATGGACTGAAGAGGACAGGGGCAATCATTTGTAACAAACACAGTATTTTTGTCTCTTAAATCTCAGGCAAAAGTTTGTCAGAGGGGCTGAGCTGTCAGCCCTGGAGGTGTGTGGTAAACGCTCTCCCAGAAACAGCCATGGCAAGATCCACTGACCCAAAGCAGTGTCTCCTCTGAAGGTACCAGTGTCACGTGGCAAGAGGATTTCAGGTGACAAGTGGGTATGAGAGGAATTATGTCAGGTGTCAGTCAGTCACAGATGTCCTTGTAGGACATGGACAAGGATCCAATCTTGCCTCAGCCCCAACAGCAACACTGCTAACACACACTGCTCTGGGTGCCCTGTCAGCTGCAGGGGCATGTTCAGCTGAGCTACAGACAATACAGATCAGTGCCTGTTCCCAGAGACATCACTTTTCTTTCTAAGCAAGCCAGAAGATGCCAAGCCACAACACTGAACTGTGTTTCTATCCAGCAGCTGAAGCCTGGTTTCTCCCCAGGTTTTGTCCTGTGAGCTTCCCTAGTTTTGAATGGGAAGCAGCAGGGGAGACTGTCAGTGGCATTCCTGACATCAGCTTATCTGGCCAGTACCATCCCTTAAAAAGGGGTGACAGGGATGAGTTAGGTCCCTCACTTTATTTGCACACACACACAGGTGACATTAAAGCACTATCCATATGTTTTTACCTTGCCTGTATCCTACAGAGTTCAGATGCTGCTCAGGAATGACATCCCTGTTGCACTTCAAGCATCTGTAAGTCCTGATCCTAAAACCACAGTGTGGAGGGACTTTCAGAGGCTGAGCTTCCCAAAAGAGGAAAGCTTAGGGAGAAACCTGCAGAAATGTGGTGCATTGAGCAGAGGTACCAACACCCACAGAAGACAGCCCTCAACCCATTTGAATGCCCTGCATCTCCCAGGACAGGTTCACCCCCACCCTCACAATGAACAAAAATGCTGCTGAGAACATCCCAGGAGCTCAACACAATCCTCTTGCTGGAATTTGACTGTCCAGGCTCTTTGCCTATGCATGCCTGCATCTCCCCTCAGTTTGGTTTGCTGCACTCTCCTCCAAGCCACCACTGCTCAAGTGGGTATATAAGCACCAAGACAAGCTTTACAGAAGTAATCTCTTTAAAATGAGGCATTTGTATTCGCTTTGAGCTGAGGATCTCTGCCAGCAACTCAAGCAAGAGATTTTTTCAGTCAGCTGGGCAGGCTCCTTCTGCTGGGAATTACAAGAGCTGATTTCAAGCCTGGGTTTATTTCAATCTTGGTCAAGGCACTTCATCCCTCCAGAGTTTTTCTTCTCAGACTCACTTGTCTGCTGTTGACTATTAGATAAAGATGAACCTAGGCCAATTAAATAACAGCTCTTTAATTAGCTTTTCCTTCTCACCAGTCATGTGAAATACTGTTTGCTTGCACAGCAGAAATAGCAAGATCCAAGGTGAATGTGTTTTATTATTGATCTTGCACAGTTCACTGTGCTCACAATTTCCTCAATTAGAAAGACCAAGACAATCAGAGACTGGAGACAGCTTCTCAGCTGAGCTTCCCTTGTGGTTATAACCTGAAGTGTTGTTTTAACTCTCATACATCATTTGTTTGCTTTGCCTGTTGGCCAAGTACCTCACCCCACCCCTTCATATGACTTCTTCCTTTGGTTGACTCTATGCATGACTGGACTTCTAAACTGCAAGAGGTCACCTGACACACAGGTCAGTCAAACATTAACTCTCAAGAACCCTGGTGTCACCAGGACACCAGCTGCTCATACATCCTGGCTCACAAGTCGCCAGGTTAGGTCATCCCCCCTAGAACATTTGTGTACTACACTGCCAGCTACCTTTACTGCTCCATTGGAGGAGCCATGTGCCTTTTGGAGAAAGAAAATATAAACTGTTAGCTACCTGCTCATCACTCCAGTGAACAAGTTCTGAGCAGCCTCCTGCCACTGGTAGAGAAACCAGAAATCCCCCTCCCTAAACATTTAACAACACCCCTGAAAGCCTGAATTGTTGTCTGTTTGTATGGCTTTACTAGGCATTAGTGACCAAAGCCTGAACTTAAACAGCAAATACCTTACTACAGTTGGCACTATTGTCATCGTGGGGGCTGTGTGGCCACCAGAGATGACCTCGGAGCAGTGCTTGAGCTCAGGGCAGAGCTGGGCAGACCTGTCTGTGCCCACCTGGGGAAAGCCCCCCACCACTGGGGTTGGGTCAGCCCCAGAAAGCACTGCCCAGCAGCCAGATCTCAGCAGAAGAGCTATGACCATCAGCAAGCTGGTTAAATTAAATAAAACTCAGACTGTGCATAGGAGGGAGAGACTCATCTTCCCTCCTGCTAAGACCTTCTAAAGGTGCTAATTGCTCTCTCTAGGAAACAGCATTCCCCAGACTCCAGTTATTTGGAGGCACACGCGGGTTCGGCTCTGTTTTATCTCTGGTGGCGATACCAGGTGGGTGAAACTGCAGCAGGGAAAGGATAAAACCAGAGAAGGTCTTGTGTTGTGTGACGGAGGCAGTGACGCATATCAAACAGAAAACTTCAAAAGCTCTTATCCAGCTTGGAGCTGGGTGATGATGTGTCTCCTCAGAGGAAGCCGATAGCCTTGAGAGACAAAGGGCCCCCTGAGAGCCAGGAACGCGCAGCCTCCCGCCTGCCTTCATTAAAGCTTTGGGCCAGTTCCCAAAGAGCTGTGTCGCTGAGGCTGCTGCCAGGGTGGGAGATAAGAGCACAGAAGAGCTGCATCTGCAAACCCTTTCCCGTCACTCCCCCTCCCTGGGCCTGCCTGTTGCACCAGCACATTAACCTTTTGTGCTTCCCATCCTTGGGTTTTTCCTTCCATATATGTCTTGTCTTCCACCGTCACTGCAGCCCCCAGGTGCAGAGGCTGCACCAAAGCACAGCAGTTTCATTCCAGGTCTTGGGAACCATTCAGGAAGCACCACTGGGCCAGTCTGAGCCTTGGTTTCATCCAGGACCTGCGAACCCAATGGCCACAGATTGCAGGGAAGGCACAAAGGGCACAGAGTCAGCTTCAGGCAGAGGCCTGTGAAACAATAACACAGGAGTCATGCTGCAAATTCAGACAGGAAGGAGGGAGATGTACCAGGCCCCACCAGAGCCCCAGGGAGAACTTGGGCAGGTAAACTGCTCTTACTCATCCTGTAATTCATCTGGGAGAGAACTTCCTTGGATTCCCATTGCACAATTATTACTGCCACATCTTCAAGCACCTTAACCCATGTCTCAGATAACCTTCCCTTTTAAAAGCACCAGGATTTTAAAATTATTTATCCATTTTTCTTTACCGATACCATGACCAAAGAGTTTTTAAAATTGTGATTTGGCCTGGAATGGGGACAGGATAGGAAAGAGTCAATACAGTTAGAGATGAGAAAACAAGCAACCACCTTTATCTTGCAGTTCTTCCATGGGAAAAACACCATTTTTTATTGCCAGATCCTTTGCAGCCCACGTTAGAAAGGAGACACAGGAGCAAATTCTTAGGTGGCAAGTTTTGAACTTCAGCTTGCATCAGCACAGGGAAGATTATGAAGGAGGCACACTGTGATGTCTGTGCCAGGTCACCCTTCCTAATCACCCTCTCACCAGGGCTCACTTCTCTCTCAGGCACACACAGAGGTGTCACAAAAGACTCCAGCACTGCTGGCAGACAACACACAGGCACAGCTTTTGGGCTCTGGTAAAGCCTCGTGCAGATACGGTGCGTGCCCACCCCAGTCCCATACTCTGACACCCAGCTGACATTACCCTTCAGCAACTTCAGTCTCTGTTCTCATCTGTGACTTCCTTTCCTTCCAGGCAGCAGCTCTGTAAAAACTTGAGTCACTTAACTAAACCCTGTGACAGGACTGAAGATGTTCTGATGCCCCATGAGACCACGTTGCTTGGGATTCTGCTTTCCTACCAGAGCCAGAGCTGCTGACAGACCTGGGACAGTTCCCCATTTGGAGGATTTAAATGGAAAGAGGGCAGGTTTAGATTAGATATCAGAAAGAAATTCTTCCATGTGGGGGTGGTGACGCCCTGGCAGAGGTTTCCTAGAGAAGCTGTGGATGCTGCTCAGAAGAACACAGGTTGCTCATATAAGAGACAGTTTCACCCTCTCAGCTCAAGGTGGTTTTGGAGCACAAAAGCTACACCAGTGAAATACAGCATTGCCTGTATTCTGCTCAAAGGAGCAGATGTTCAGCCAGAAGTGTATTCAAACAAAGTGAATGGCTGCCAAGGCACAAGTTACATGGGTACCCAAAATAAAAATACCTGCAAGGTGCATTTTCAAGAGCAGACCTGGTTCTGAGAGAAACATTAAGATGCAAGAAGTATTTTGACCAGAGCAGTTTACCAGAACAATCTGTCAGAAGCATTAGGTGAATTAAAAGAAAGTGACTTCAGAATTATTGCACTGAATATAGTCAGTACATCTCTTCATCTCTCCTAGAAATTATGTATTTTGATTTTTCCACGTGAGGTCCTCTTTATTTGTATGCACTCATCCTTCCAGCATGATTGCCTCCGTCTGAGTGAGGAAAAATGTCTCAAATCCTTCAGATTCGCCTATGGGGGTTTTTTGTTGTTGTTTGCCACTGCTTTGTTTCTAAATATTCTGCTAAAAATTGTTTGCTTACATTGCAACCTCTTCAGATTTGGTATTTCTGCCAACACCAACAGGGAAACAAAGAAGAAAGGGCTTTGCTATTAGAAAATAGGGAAAGGATGCAGGTCCAATTACTGGCTATCTTACAGGAGCCCTTTTTGGGCAAATCAGCTTGACAGGGATTTTCAAACTGCTCCACATTTCAGAAATAGAGCAATGACCAAAATAAAACCAATACTGCCAACAACCTGAAATCAGTATTTGCTATTCATAGGAACATTACACCCCACCACACATCAGTCCCCAGACTGCTTGCAGATTGGATCTTACCCATGCTGCCTTCTTGGGGGGATTTTAGAAGCACTCTTGGTATCAAGGACATCATTTTGCCATTACTACATATTACTTTGAAGCAATTTCCCTGGAGATTATGACTTCAAAACTCATAAAGCCACTGCACCTACTGATATGAGAGTCTTTCTGCAAACTTAAATGGACCAAGAGGGGAGGCACTATTACTTTTTCACGTCAAGAACATCTCTAGAAGGCAAAACTGAACTCTACGACCTTTGTGCAAGTCCAAAATCCAAACTGGCACCTACATGATATATGAAGATGGTTGAAGAGCAAACTTTTGTTCCAACTGTGGAGACACCAAGAAGTGCAATAAAACTGTCAGACCACTTCAAAAGGAGAAAAAATGCACCCCAGTCAAGGAGTCAGTTCAGCAACACATGGAAGTCAGAAATCACCGCTCACCTACAGTGAAGTGACTCACCAGCTGATGGACAAGGCAGAGACAGCAAAACTAAAAGAGGAGCAATGAAAGCTCTTCACATCTTCTTCCTGTCACACCCCACATGACAGATCTTATATTAATCCTTTCCATTTAGAAAAGGAGGTGGAAAGGTGCTCTTTCACTCCAAAGCAGAGCTAGAGAGGATGAAACTCGCAGCTTCAGGCCCTGCTGCTCTCTCCACCCCAGTTCCTTCCCTTGTCTGTAAGATGTCTGATAAGTGCAAATGTCATATATGCACAGGCTTTTGCTCAAGCCACTTTAGCCAGATGACATAATTGCTGCCTGTAGCTCTGGACCTGTGAGCAGCATTTGCCTGGTGAGGCTTTCAAAGCATCCCCTGCTGCACAGTCCTATTTCCCTCGTATTCCGTATGTTCTGACATGAGCCCTGGCTCCTGACTTGAACACACAACTGGCTGCTTTTAGCCCTGGTGTGTTTAAAGTGATCATTTCATGCTTTCTCAGAGTATTAGTTTACTAAACACAGTGTGTTTGTCACTTAGCCACAGCACAAATCACAGCACACTGCTCACACTCTTTCCTTTCGGATAGGGAGATGCAAGACTTGCCAGGAAGCCAAAAGACAGTGCTGGGCAGAGGAGAGTTGCAGGGACAGGCTGCACCCCAGTCCCTTTGCAAAGCTGGAAACAATCCCTTTGGAATGTCTGAAAAACGCTCGTAGCTCCAGCACAAAATAAAACAAAACCACTTTAACACTAACAACTACACTGGAGAAGGTGGATAGCGAGCCGGATGGGATGCCCTCCCACAACAATTTGTGAGGTTTTAAATATCCCAGTTCAGAGAAACTAAAAAGGCAAAAAAATCTCACAATTTCTCCAGAAATAAGAACACTGGGGGAGGAAAAGAGGAAGAGAACATTTTGTTTCGATTCATTTTCAGGAATTTCATTTCAGTTCCAACATTTTTTTTAACCTTCAATTAATGCTAGCTATCAAAATGAAGCAGCATTTGGACCTAAAAACATTGAAACTTTGCCATTTAGAAAAGGTCAAACAGTTTTCAAAACATTTTCGTCCAATATTTTTCAGCAACTGAAATTCATCAAAACCAACATTTTCCCATGAAATCGTTCTGCCTCAGACAATTGGCATTTTCTGAGGCACAATGTTTCCCAGGGGATCTCCTTGCCAGACCAAGGGGCTGGTCCTTCCCTTTTGTCCCTTCAGCAGGCAGCCCATGCTGTACTGTCAGTCCCTGGTAAGTCACCCAGGCCCCAGCTCAGAAGATCAAGTCAATCAAAGTCAGACGTCAGGCCCAGATATTCACTTGGACAGGATTTGTTGCGCATCTCCTACCTCAATGCTTTATTTGTGCATTTTGGATCTGTGTTTCATCACCCAAAACCCAGTTATCAGGCAGAGGGGTAAGGAGAAGTCTCTCCTTAGCTCTGTTACTACAGTATAAAGAGTGTTTTCCTTAAATTAGGATCCCAACCTACCCCCACTAGGCTCAAGGGGATGAATGCACTAATAAACCCCGTGCAGAATTACCTGTTTGGAACAGCCACCCTGACCTAAAACAACAGCTGGCTTTTCTGCTTTCTTTGGTAGACCTTAAGCCCAAAGGCTGTCTCCTTCTCACCTACCAAAGGTTATCCCCCTGGAGATGCCACGTTTTACTGTGCAGCAAAGGATGTGCTCCAAGAGAGTGTGCTCATTTGGCACCTGAGCCCCAACAGCTATCCTGAGGAGCAGAGATCATGTGGCACCTGTCCCTGCTGCCCCTGAGCATGCCATGAGCCCAGAAACCTGCAAATCCCATACACTTGCTTACTCTTAGGCAGGATTTAATGAAAAAATGACTGTAAAACAGGGAAGCTTCACAGCAAGGGTATCCCAGGAGGAAACTGTGATGTGCAACGGGGATACAACTATCTTTGCAGCTCCAGAAGGTCCTTCCATGGGTTGTAAGCAGAGCTGTATAAGCCTGGCACGCAGTTGCTTCTGCTCTGACTCCATGCTAAAAGGTGTTTGGCTCATATTCAACTTCATCTTTGCATAGGCAGACAAGCTCAGGTTTGTCTGTGCCCATCTGTGTAGACATGAGTAACATGATGGGACCAAAGTCACAGTCTAGTCCATAAACAGTCTCCATCAAAGCAGAGCAAACCACATCAATTAGAGGAGGAGAGACTGAAGTCTTCACCAGGAACTTAGAGGGAGCTGAGTCAATAGGAATGCAGACATACACCTGCGCTGCCAGTGCTGGCTGGCATGGGAAGCGGGAATATCACCAAACAAGAGCCACAGACTTCCCCAAAATTACACAGGACTGTTAAAAACAAAAGGCAAAAATGCCATATTATCTTCTCTGCGTTCCCTGTCTCTCCCCAACCCTACCCATTGTGAAAATGAGAGCAGCACTGAAGGAGCACCTCCATATTTCCACAGAAACTGAACTCTCTGCTCCTAGAGACTGTGAGGATCTGGGTCTGCAAATTCAGCTCTCTACACCTGTCATTCTATAACACAACCTTCTTCCAAAAATACTCTCATAAACAGAGTCCTGAGAAGCTACTAAAAATGAGCAGGACTGGGAACTTGTGTATGTTCTTTCATACACAGACCCACAGCATTGTCCCCAGTTAAAGTAGCATCGAGTTAAGGCTTGTTCTCCAGGTCTGGATGCTCCCTGCCAGGTATCTACAAAAGACATGGCTGTTGACAGCTTTTGGGCTGTGCCAGTCACCACTGCCTGTAGGTGGGAAAACTGTTGTTCAAGGAAGGTTTTCATCAAGGACCTGTTTCCAGCAAATCCAGCTCTAACACAGAATGCCAGAGGGATTTCTCTCACAAACAAAACACTGGGCTCCTCACAGCACGCCAGCCAGCGAGCTGAAAAGGGCCATGGCACAGAGCCCTCCCTTACAGCACCACCACGGTGGCCTCAGCTCTGAGGGGGAGCCAATCAAGCAGACATGGTTTTCTTTCAACCTGGAAAGATGACAGAAGTCAGCACTGCAGGAACCCCGGGTGACGGGAGCCAGGGCAGCAGATGGGAGCTGGAGAATGTGGACAGCACTGAGGTCACTTCTCTTTCCTTCAACAAAAGCCCAAATAAGCCACTCAATCCCCCCAAAAAGCAGGTGCAGAGCTGAGTGCACAGGTTGTATTGTCATCACTCCGTGCTTCAGGTGGGTGGTTCATGTTACTGAGCAAACAACTGCTACATCTGGTAGGGGATGGGTGGATTATGCCATTGTAAGAAAATCACAATTCTTCTATGACTTCAAAACCCTTTCTAGGGCTTTTTCAAGTTTCCAGATCCTCCTCAGAGAGACTGAGCTCTCAAATCTGGGTCCAAAATGTGCAAGGGCCCAAAAGGGGCATTGATCCATAATCCGACTTCAGAGACTGGTGTTTTTTTTTCTTCTCACATACTCCCTGCAGGAATAATATTGTTCATGTTCTCATCTGAGTCCTCACAAAGCTCCAGAGCAGTCAAGGGGGAAAGAATCAAGGTCTTCCTCTAATAGATATACAGCAGAAACTATCAAACAGCTTTGTGGGTTTTCCACTGAAGTGAGAACCACTTAAACATTTTTCAACTAAAAACATGTGGCAAACATTTATCTATAGTCTTAGTTTCAGTTTCTTGAATGCTTCTAACAGTGTCAGTTTTTAAGCAGCACAGAACAATGCCCCAAATCTAAACTGCAGGTTGGATTTAGACAAAAAACCCTAAATTTTTCCAATATGAAGGATGACCAAGCTACGTTTCCAAATTTTTGCAAGTTTACACCTGAGGCCTCCTGCAGAAAAAGTAACATTTCCAGTTTTGAGATGCAAAATGTCATTTAACTGCTTTGCTTTGACCCTCATACACAGAAGGAACACCAGAATACTGCACAACCAACATCCAAACAGTTTTGTAAAAACAACAGAGCCTCAGAAGGGCAGGGATTTTGTGACACTGACAGCATTTTACTCAAGCCTGCTTTACCCTTAGGACCTCTGTCAAGTCTCATTCTTTGCAAACATCAAGGTATGCCAGTGTAAACTGTTTGCTGAGGAGGCAAGAGCCTCCATTCAAGGAGGTGTTACTGCTGGGAAGCTGAAAAAAAGTGATTTCTGCTGAAGTCTTGCTTCTCCTCCAATCCTTGTTCCACGCAGATGAATTTAGCTTGCTGCACTAAAAAGACACCCAGAAATCAGGGTCGCAGGGCAAAGTCAGCTGTGGGTGGAAGGCAACTGGGAGCTGATAAGATGAATGTTAACAACAGGCTCATCATCTGGGCCATTCCTTTCTTGGGAATTGCTCAACCAAGCACAACTGGCCTTGGAAACCAGGAAGAAGTGAAAGGATGAAGGCAATGGCACAGGGCAGCTGCAGCCTCTGGACATGGGAAGATGACCTGAGCCATCTACTGAAAAGTAGTGTCTGCTGGTTGGTTTAATACATCAGCCCGTGCCACTGCTGCACCAGCAGCTCTGGTGCCAAATCACAGGGGTGGTTTCTGTGCCTTGGATCATGGACCAAACCAGGGACAGACCAGGCTCTGCTCCTTCACCAGGTACATTTCAGAGTCCATGCCACAAATTTCACACCTACTGCATCAAAGTCCCTGAAAAAATCCAAACTTTGTAGTTATTAGAAGTTCATTTAATAAAAAAATTTTTGCATGTATTTTAAAGAGTACATGAGAGAATGCTCCTTCCCATATGGCAGAAGGAGGTTTTCTGATGTACAAACTATTCCCAGGAAGTTATAAAGCCAAATACAGATTTCCTGGAAGAAAAAGTACTGCTCAAAATCAATATGTGCAGAACAGACTCTACACTAACATATGTTACTGAGCACTGCAGGCAGCAAACCTGCCTGCTGGGCAGGGAGCTGGAACCCTGATGACCAAAGTGCTTGTCCAGCTCTGCTCCTCTCAAGCAGAGCAACTTCGACAAGTCTTTTGTCTCTGTTTCTTCATCAGTTAAAAGCTGTTTGGGACTGGGTTGAATCAGACTGGGAGGTGGAATTGCCATATCTGGTCTTGGAGGCAGCCAAGCCAGAAGTCGAAGGCTTCTGGCCCCATGGCTGGGTTTTATTAGAGCACTAAAAAGGTACAAACAGGACAAGATAACTCTAAATAGAGAAAAGGCAGACGTGTCACATGAGACAAATTAAATTAAAAGCCCAAAAGTATATCTCTCTCCCAGTGTCTAATGCCTCCCGGGATGAATGCTGCTCTCTGGTTTATTCCAACGACTTTTGGTGAGCTCCTGAGCAACACAAACCCCACAGCCTTTTCTAGGAAAGGTTTTCCATCTGTCCTCTCTGCAGCTTCATGGCCAGTCTGTACCCTACAGCCAAGAGGATCTTCAGTGTCTGGAAGGCTGTAGGTGCATGTTTTGGCTCCCAAACTCCTGCCTGGTGCCCCAGACTCTCAGGCAGCCCAGCATCCATCAACATTCCTGGAAGAGCAGCAATCTAGGGTTCAGTGGTGCTCTCATCTCATATCTACCACCTACATGAATACTGGAACACTATTACAAGCTGTCAGCAACACAAGGCAGCAGCTGGGCAGGCTAGACACAGATGCACCAGTGCATATCACACTTTTCCTTCTGTTTTACCACTGCTGCCCTGAGCTCTCCCTGCACCATTCTCAGATCACCTCTCCTTGGGCAGGAACATCCCTGGAGGATTGGAGGGTTGAGCTCCTTCACATTCTGGGGAATTTGGACGATAAAAGGAACTTACAAGGGGACAGGGCTTTTCCCATCCTCAAAGTTGTGAGCCACAGCTGGGCTCCAGGATTGCAGCACCAAGGCTTTGACCTGTTGTCCTAGGCAGTGATAGCATTTGAGGAAGCTCCCAGCTTAGTCAGCAAGTGATGCCAGGGTACAGCCTGTCAGGAATTCCCCAAGAAGGTTTCTCATATTTCTGATTCACTGAGGTCTAATCCAGCTATGGGAACAGAGCAGTTTCAGCAATCTCCCAGGTTTAACATTTTGGGAGGGGGAGGCATCTTGAAACAGGCCAGAACTGTTCTTGTTTTAGAAAGTTTGGATACCTTATGTGCCTTTTCTGTTGCTGCCAACCAGTTGGGATTTGTTTTTCAATTACCAGGAAACTACAAAACTACAATAAAACTCATTCCAGTTTGAGAGGGAAATCCTGAAAAAGAAAATCTTGAAAAATCCTACAGCATGAGAAAACTTCCTCTTCACTTAAAATCCATGCCTCTAATCCAAAAATGAAGATAAGACTACATGAACATTTGTAACTCCCAGAGACTATTTCCAGCAAAATGTACAGTCATGTGTTGGAACATGAAATGACAGAAGAAAGGTTAAAGGGTATCAAAGTAAGGAAATAAGGCTCTGAATTTTCTAAGTAGTTGCTCATGTTGCTAAAGTCCAAATCCAGCTGGGCTGCTCCCAGGCCAAGTGATTACATTTTGGGTTGAAGCTGAGACGCTGGGTCAGTCCAGTCAAAGATTTAATCTCTTTGAGCAATTTGCTGGTGGCACGTGTTAGAACAAGGGAACAGCCTCGGGGCTGCTCTAACTTCGTGTGGTCACTGTGGTCTTGACTAAGGGATTAGGACATGACAAAGTCGAGCTTTACCCCAGCACAGGCAGCTGTTCAAGGAGAAGCAATTCCAGCCTGTGTCATCAGCAGGAGGAACAATGGTGCAACAGCCTCTCCCTGCACTTCTCTCTGCAGGTCAGATAAAGTCAGCTTTAAAAATTCCCTCAGGGGCTTTAATGGCGTGATTACACTGGAAAGTCTGGCTTTGGTGGCTACAATTTCCAAACAGGTCCAGCCTTCACCAGCAGCAACTAAGTTCCAAAGGAGTTCAGTGCACTGCATAGCAGAAAATAAGAACAAGGAGTAAACGAGGCAACTGTAGGAAGAGAAAGAGACTGGAAGGAAAGAGAGAGACCGCTGAAGCAGCTCAACTTTAATCAAGTTATAATGAGGGTAAAGCCCAGAAAGGGAGCACGATGTAATCCAAAAATCAATAAAGATGAAAAAAAGGATGGTTCTGCCATTAAGATCTCTGGCAAAGTCCTGTTTCTCTGCCACAGATTTCTTCCATGCTCTGGGCAAGTTACTACTATTACTTTTGCCTCTGTAAGCATAGGAAAAACAACTGGGGTACTTTTCTGTCCCTTTCTGAGAGTTAGTGAGGGAAGTACTGCCAAGTACACCAGGTAGGGAATTACCACCAGAATATTTCTGTTAGACTCAAAGGTAATACATACTAGAGGGACCTGCTTGTAAGAAGATAATATATATTGAAAGTTCTGTGCTCAAAGCTATGAGGTTGATTGAGACCTGCCAATCCCCTAAAACTAAAGCTTTGTTTACTGCTAGCAGGTTTTCTCCCTTTTTATGGAAAAAAGTAAAGGTTAGCAAGCTATGGAAAAGTCCCCAGGTGGTGAAGGTCAAAGGGAGGTATTTCATTTCTCAGCAGGGACACCAAAACAACTTGAGTTTCTATTTGTTTGCTTATTTTAAACAGGTTACTTGTGCATAAGATCAGTAAATAAAAAACCTGCATCCACCACCCCGTAAATTGCAATAAGGTAATTAAGTCATAATATTTGTGATTCAATAAACCCTATGCAAAGGGAAACATTAATGAATTTTACATAACAAGCAAGCAAAGAACATTACTTGTCAGATAGCCTCAGAAATTCATTAAACAGTCCTGTAAGAGACATGGCTGAAGTGCAAAGCACTAAAATGATAACAAAACCTATTAAGGAGCCTGTTTAATTAAACACATACTTGCTGGCACATCTGATATTTATACCAAGGTGTTTGTGCTAAGACAAATAAAGTCTTTCTTTTGCAGTACAGCCAAGGAGATCCTAGTCAAATCTATTCTTAAAACATAAAGATAACTCTGTGACTAAGCAGCCAAATACCACACTGTGGAAAATCTATAGAAGCGCTGAGGGAATTGTGCATCTTTTCAGTAAAAGCCTAAATGAGCTTTGCATGTGCTCCTGAGCCAGCTGACTGACACAGTTTGACTCAGAGTCATGCCAGAGGTATCTGCGACATGGCAGGGGAGGATGAAAACAGCTCAGGGCTACTCAAGGAACTCCTAAAACACCAGTAAACCCCAAGGGGTGGGCTGGGCCAAGGAGAGTGGTCCTTGCACCAGTGACTGAGAAGCAGGGAGACCTTGTGTCTCCCTAGGGCACTGTAGCCCCGTTCTGCATCCTCTTTCTCTCTCCTGCTTGTGTTGATGAAGGCCTGGAACCTCGTGCAGTGCACAAGAGTTCCCATTTTAGGAGCAGTGGACACGCTGAGGGTGGCTCATACACGTATCTGTTACGCAGAGATGCCTGTGAGGAACAAGCTCCCTGGAACACCCATCGCTCACTCCCTCAGCCATGACAGGGACAGAACTCTAAATATGTTCCAGTCAAACCACCCACGTGCTCCACATGCTCTGCAAAAACACAAAATACCATTTTATATTCTTCACCAGAAGCATTGCTCTTCCTGTCTCGTTCTTCTCCTGCTGCTTCTTTTTGTTGTTGATCACTACCTACAGCACATGGCATCTTAGCTTATTACAAGCTTAATCATCATCTCACCAGTACTTTGGGGACATTTTGTTGCAACTGACCCACCAGCACTCAAGCCTATACAATATTCTCAGAATATCCTGTAATTTATCATTGAAGCAAGGCAGCTGAGCAAACAGTCCCAGGAACTTCAATTAAAATCAGTCTCATCCCACCTCCTGTCCATGGGCACAAAGAGTCATCATCTGTCAGCTAAATCAACTTGTGTTGGAGATAGTCCCCTTATTTGCTTGTTTGGCATCTACAAACTCCTCTCATGCTGCTGAGCTTCCTGGTCAACGCCTTTGGCTGCAGGGGTTTGACACAGGTTTAACAGACCTCAGAGCTATGAGCAGACCCCACTAACAGACTGTGCTTCTCTCCTACTTGGCTCTGCTCCAGTGCTCCTGGACTTTTATACCATGAGAGTGGGACTCCTCAGTCTGCAATTCCCCCACTGACTGGGCAGCCCCTCTTATTATCCTCTACAAGTTTCTTTGTACCAGCACTTTACAAAGGGAGAGGACCAAAAGTCACCTGGAGAAATAGCTCATTTCCCTTTCTCAAAACTTCCCCGCAGGGCAACAGCTTTTTCAGCTCTCAGTTCTTGCATTTTGAAAACTCCAACTCCCTTACAGCTTATCCAACAGATTTTCACAATCCTACAGACCTGTGAGCAAACAGGTTGGGATCCAGCCACTAGTGATATGTTTGAGCAGGAGCATTCCCTGCTGCCATGTGCTCTGCCTCTCCACCAGCAACACACAACACCACTGTCTTCAAGTCTAAGTACCAGCCGAAACTGTAGTTTCCCGAAGCACTTCAAACAAAAGCATGGTCAGAGAAGCTTTGATCTCCCATTAACCTGGGCAGGTACTCAGGAATAGAAAGCCGGGAACAACAGACCCATTACTTGAACAACTAGGGCAAGAAGTCCCAAGGCAAGCACCAAAGAGATGGAATTACACTTGAGGAAGGGCTGAGACCTGGAGGGGAAGGTAGAGCTGTTTCCCCAGATACAGATCAAATAATGAGTCAATAAAAAACAGATCACTTTTTCATTCATAATCACCTTTAACTCAGGAGATCTCAGGGTGATGCTGCTTCCAAACAGCTCCCAGCACATCATCACATGCCCCGAGGCAGGTCTCAACTCATTACTTATCAAGTTCTCAGTAAAAATACTCTTGAGAGATGCCTTCACAGCTTGGTCACAGGCTCTAAAGACACACGTAGGCCCACAGCTCCAAACTGTTTAGGGTCTATCAGTTTGAGACAGAAGAAAAATAAAAATAGCAGAGACCTACCGCACGTATGAGAAGAAAGGCGTGTTCTCCCTCCTCTCTCCTTCTCATGCTTGCAAACTGACAGAGCTTCCCAAACAAAGAAACTCTAAAGCTGTTTAACCAGCACATTTCTATCTTAATTTCAGAGAGCCTTTCTTCCCCAGACTGACTCGGATCCGAGTTCTTCCCCTGCTCCCCAAGCCACCAAATCAGAGGTAACAGTTACCACCTGCCACAGCAATTAGTGCATCCTCGCGCTGGGACGGACCAGTCAACCCACAGTGACCCCTCCTTACACCAGGTGGCTGAGGCCACGAAATCATCTGTCTGTATGCCAGGCTTCATTTCAAGCGCAGCTTTATCACTAATTCTATGTTGTTCTGCAACAGAACAACACAAGAAACAAAGAGGAGGGTGGAAAATCTGAATAACAGCAGTGCTGAGAGAATCCCTGCATTTCAAAAGCCTGCATAAGTGGTTATTTACAAAGCTAAGGGCTTCAAGTACCCTATTCATATGCATTGCAGACAACCCTATTTAGATGTACCTGGGTTTAGGGTCTCCACGCAGGAAAGCAGGGGAAGCCTGACCCTCCCTACCATTACTGAAAGCATGCACGGCATCCTTCTTTCTCCTGGTATCTACAGCCAAAAGCTCGGTGCTGGTAGGCAATCCCTGGCAAGGAAAGATGTGAAGGTGTCTGCCCCAGATTTTGCAGAGCAGCTCAGCTCAGCTCACCCACCCATGGTTTGTCCCCTTCTCCCTGGCAAAGCCAGGCACGGTCATTGCTTGGGCTCACATCTCCTAAGCCATCTGCTGTCACTGCTTCTCCCTAGTCACTGCTCTGAAAGGCAGGCAGCATTCTGTGCAGTGGTTTTTAAAACTGGAGTGTGGGTGCAGCCTGTAAGGAACCACAGGTTGACCCCACTCAATTGAGGAGTAAAATTTTTAAGAGTAACAGTAGTTGGCAAGCAGAGAAATCCAGGTGAGGTTAGCCTAGGAACTTAGGGAAACTTGTTTTCCAAACATTAGTTGCCATTTTCCTTGAACCCAGCACTTACTTGGAGGGCTCCTACAATGATTCTGGTCTTCATTTGAGTACAGTCTTCTTATCAGGCAAGTCATCAAAAAGTCCTGAAAGTCCAGAGGATTCCCAAGTAATAGTCCCCTCCATTATCAGAACTCTCCGTCCTTTCATCACCCACACTGATGCAAAGTTAATTGAATAATGAAAGCAATTCAAGTTGCCCACAGTTTGCTCCTATCTCTGCTTTCAATTTCCTCCTCAAAGGCTGATTGAGGAATGTCTCACCTGTCTCCCGGTGCCAACCTTTCGGCCAAGAAGGAATTTTCCCTAGAAGACATTGTCCAGGAGAGCTGCATTTTACCCTTTCCTCTGCAGGGTGCAAGTGCTGGGCTTCCCAGGGCAGTGGGATGGATTTTCCCTCCGGCACTCCCAGCCATTAGTGCTCTGCATTTCTCCCGCTCTCTTTTGTCTTGCAGATTGCTCTTTCAGACCGTTTGATCTCAGGGTTTTGAGGTAACTGAAGTGCCCTTTGGAAGGGGCAGCTCAAAATGAAGCATTTTTTCCCCGTTCCACACTCACATTTCCACCAGTTTCACTAAGGGCACAAGTCCGTCAAAGTGACATTAGGCTGCAATCCCCTGCTCAGAGCTGGTAAAACACATTTTAGAAACAAAAATTTACAAGTTCTGATGGTTTTCTCCACTTGAATCAGAGGAAGAAAAAAAAAATCATTCACATACTGACGACCCAGGGACAGAAAAGCAACTCTGGAGACAAGCAGGTTTCAGATGGTGGATGTTTTCCAGGGGCACTGCCTGTCCCAAACTCATGGGAGTTGTAGTTTAATCGAAGTTTTCCCTGAAACTCTGTAAACATAATTCAACAGTACAATTATCTCTGAGTGTGTTACCACCAGTGATGCCCTCAGCGATGCTTTCTGGTTATTTGCAAAAATGCAAGTGTAATTTTCAATTTGAACAGTCAGCGTTACAATAAAAACTACTTCCTAGCACATTCATTGAGTAAGAAACAGCAAAAAACCCACTCCAGAACATGCACACGTTTGTGTTTCTAATTAATTCTGACAGAGCTGCTTGGGCTTAAAAGGCGAAAACGTGTTTAGTTCTCAGACAAGGAACTCTTTGGCAAAGACATTACGCTGAGGCCAGGATCAAGGGCTGACCATTTCACTGGACACATAATCCCAGGCTGGTTTATCTCGGGACTGGGCAGAGAAACGGCTCTCAGGTGCTTCTGAGGGCACTGATGGCAAGGGAGCATCTCAGAACAGGGGGAAAAATAGAGATAAAAAGTGATATACAGGAGCAATGCCCTTCTGACAAAAGCTGCAGGAAAAAAACCCTGACCTGAGCAATTTGCATTCCAAACAGTACAGCTTTAAGAGATGAAAACCACAACATCTTACTTCCCAAAACTCTTGATGAAAAGAAAACAATTGCACTGAAAAAAAATGCAGGGGGAATTTTGACACGGCATCATTGTTTTTAAAGGCCGGTGCACAGATAAGACCACTTCAGTCTTTCCCAATAACCAGATGACAGTCTTTTGCAGTAAATCCTCAGAAACATGATTTCTTGCCAGTTATAAGTCTCATCCCTATTTGTGCTTTTTTTACCCTTTTTTCCATGCCCCCACAATGGTGCTTCATTGGGAAAATACCCGACAGCTGCCAAAGAACAGAGTGTCTCTCCATGGCCAAGGCACCAAGCATAATCCTTAAGACATTTTGCCCATTTTCCTCTGCACCAGAACTTCTGCCCATTTCTCTCTTCTTGTTTAACGAAAAACAATCAATCAAGCTCCCTCTCTTCCTCCTGTGGGTGATGGTTTGGGAATCTCATTTCCATTTCAATAGCTCCCGTGGACTTACCTAATGTCAAAAGGGAGCATTTCAGTCCCCTACTCAGCCCTTCAACAGGTACAAATTTCTTGTGGGACAGAGGGAAATAAAGGATTAAAGGCTCCATTAGCACATGCTGTTCAGCATCACAGGATACTGTAGTTCCTTCCCATCCAGGAGGGGACCAGAGAAATCAATTACTATGAAAGAGTTTGTCTTTTACAAAAGGTCAGCTTTTTCAGGGGAAAAAAAATAAACTGTAGATTCAAGTTCTACTCTGCAAAATTCTCAAAAATTGCAATTTTTTACAGGATTGTCAAATTCATAATATGTAATCCCTTTTTTCACAATCTCTTACCAACCTCAAGTATGTCAGGAGCTATCAACTGAAGATTTTGCTCAGCTTTCAAGTGTCCAAAACTACAGAAGTTTCTTAACATTAATGAGATTGTCCCACACAGGAGGACACCCTGGTTGGGATGTGAATGACTATTTCTGCCAACACTCAGCTCCAAAGGAGTGTCTGCTCAGTCTGCTCAGATGTGACCTGTTTACAAGAGAAAAGCAGTAGCAGTGTGCCTGAAGGGTTTTAGGTTTGGGATAATAAGTTCAGAACATTCAAGAGGATCAATCTATTGTAATTATTTTTCATTAAATGTCTGATGAGGAGGACAGAAGCAAACATAATTTTCTGAACACGTGCCTGGTTGAAGATGAATGTCTCATAGCAGCAGCCCTTAGCCAATATTTGCCTTCTTTTAGATAACAAGTCACAGCTCCTTCTCTCCAGCAATCACCTGGGCTGTTTAGTTGTTGAATTTGCTGCGCAGTTGACAGGCTTCAGCCTTCCATTTTGTCAGGACTGCTTCTGAATGTGTTCACCTCACGAGTCTTTCTGTCCAACTAAGCATAAGCTTCAGAAATCAGCTTGAAAGGCTGAGCTATTGAGCTTTTTCTCAAGTATTTCTTGGTGATGAGGTAAGAAAATTGAGTCTACAGACCAGAGTAAGGAGGTTCTTTTCACTGCCTCTCAGCTGGGCCAGTGGGACCTGCTGTCCCACCTCAGAACCAAGATTAATGTTCGCTAGAGGGGTCGGGTAGCCAAAGATATGGGAGCCATGAGCAAGCTAACACTTAACTTTCTACTTGGGATCAACCAAATGATGGCAGACAGCCATTTACACACTTGTGTCTCGAGCCCAGAGGTGAGACAAGCTTGCCTCTCACATGTTCAGGTTACTTCAAGGGCCAAATGCCACCACCAATTCACCTCTTAGGGATAATGGATGAAGTGCAGATATTCTTTGACCAAGACCAGCTGACCTCTTGGCCTCTAGAGTAAGCTTTTAGTAAATCCTTTGATAATGAGCTGATAAATAATAGGTCACTCCAGCAGAAGACAAGCTGATCCAGCTGTCTGAAGAAGCCACGAGAAGGTCAGTCATACACTGACAGCGTATCTCATAGATAAGAATAGAGATCAACCAGCCATTCTGTGTCTGTGGAGCAGCAGATTTTCAACCCAGAGTTCATATCTCGTGACGAAGACTAAATTTTCAATCCCATTATCAATCCTAACATTATTCATGAGAGGGTTTTTTCCATACTTCAAGATATTTGCTTCACAGACTGTTCCTGCTCGTGTTCTGAGGGAGCCACCACCTCACATGAGTGCTGACCACTCCTTTGCAACACAAGAACCCTGGAAAGCACCCTGACCTACATTTCTGCAGTGCTAGCAGAATTCACCTTCTATGAGACAGCAAAGAGCATTGGCCCCATCTTTCCTCTAGTACTGAACAGGCGAAAGGGAGCAACAAAGCACCAGTGTCGGCAGTGTTGGAAGGAAGAGTCTTCACTCAGCTAATCATTCCTCCAGTCACACCTTCCAGATAACTTACCTGGAGCACACTGTGGAAAAGTCTGACTGTCACTTCCCAGCTACAGTATCTTGCAACATCTGCTATACTTTTTGTGCCAAGCTTCCTAGAGGTGTAAAATTGCTTTTCCTTATTGTTTGGAAATGTGGTTCCCATATTAAAACAAATCCCTCAGTTCAGAGACATCTTTAATCAGTGATGACAACTTCTTTCAAAAAGGAAGAGCTGTAAAGCATAGTGACACATAAGTGTCTGCAGCTCATTTTGGAGGATTGGTACCTGTGAATGTTTTCCATAACAGATCCAGGCTTGTAGCTAAGGATTGCTGTCTGAAGTTCAGGACACACAAGTCTCCAGGTCAAGCCATGTGCACTGACTCAAGAAGCAAGTTGTTTCTACTAATTGCCTATTTCACAACTACAAGAAAGGAGACAGAAGAGTTTGCTGAGGCTCACATAAAATCAGAAGAGAGGATTCCTACTCCCCATCTTCTGATTATAGTTTATCCCAGGAAGATAACAGGCATCAGGCTAATGGCATCATGCAGAATAAAATAAGGCAGAAAATAACTGCTTGTGGCCACCACAAAGCTCTTAATTCACAGCTCCCCTCCTAATGAATGTGTTATTATCATGCATCCATGATGCGTGGAAGGAAGCATCCACCATAAGAAGTATACTGAAGAAACAATTAGTTGACCATGTGTCTACTTTTTAATTGTGAAATGGGTGGATATATTGAAGGGAAAACACAGCAGGTCAAGGGATATCTAATGTAAGAGTAGCAGTCTTACAACACCAGACCAACTGGGAATATAAGATTTGCCATAAAAGCTTTTCATATCCAAATCCTGCCTCTTGCACAAGTCAGAATCTGTGTCTGAGGGAAAGCATTCTTATCCCACAGATCTTCCAGTGATGTGGGAGGTAGGATTATGTGGGAATCCCTCCCAAGTGTTGTAGGTGATGGGCAGGTTAAGGTTACCATTACTCTGGATCAACACATGTAAAATGTAGATCTTTGGAGGTAGCAGCAGCATCTCATTTTGAGACCCCAGCACAGAAGAATTCTGCAGCTGATACTCTCTTTGGTCAATCTGAAAGCAAATCATCTCAGTTTTGGATGGAAAGTTCTGTGAACTGGTGTGCAGATAAGTCTGGCAAATCAGCATTACAGAACAAAATGTTCCCTAAAGACATTTTTGAGTCATGATAATATATACAACTCCTGGGTGGTAATCTAGACTTGCCTCAAAATCAAATTTAAAATGCGATTGGAAGCAAGAGATCGTTACTACAGCCAGCTCTCCCTGAAGAAGTGCTGTGTATCTTTATCTGATTCAGAGTTCTCAGAGGGAACCACATCCCCACCCATCTGGTTAAGAGAAGCAAGGGGAAATGGGTTCACCTAGAGCAGCATCCAACTCAGAGCAGAGTTTCATGCAAAGGCCAACACCTCCTATGCTGGCTTAGGAAGGTCTAGTAAAGGAGAACATCACATCTAAGTAGTTCTTAACTGTTGGAAAAGAAATGGCATTTTCTTGGTTTCAGTCAGCAGGTGAGAGGTGACATCTCATAATGCAAGAGCTCTGCTGTTAGCACATCAGTTTAGAGGTGACAGGAAACTGAGGGTCCCCCTTGACCTGGCAGGGCACATACAAGTTAATAAACACATGTTAAGAACCTCTGTTTTCCCCTGTGAGGACACTGTGGACAGTCCAGGTCGTAGGAACAAGCCTTGACAGAGGTGTTCTGCAGTGCCTGAAGAGCTGGAATTACTTTCCCAACACCAGGTCAGCTCCAACGCATTCTCTACATTAGAAGCCCCAATTTAGGTAAGCTAGGGATAATTTTAGGATCTTAGTTATAATCAGGACACAGATGGGTTTCTTTATATTTTCCTTACATGGAATAGTGACAGTAATAATATAGACAACATTGAAGATCTCCAAAGGAAGAAACTCCCTGTCAAAATGCAAAAAAAAAAAAAAGAAAACTAAGTTTAGGAGCAGAACATATTCTGGTTTTACAATAATTAAGTCACAACACCCATTATCTGGGTAAGTGAATTATGTTTCACAAGGGAGCACAGGAACATTTTCTTCAGCTTTGACTCAAATTGTTCACATCTCCCCAGTTTCAGCAGTCCAGTTTAATCCAGTCCGGAATCTCAAGCAACACAACAGCACTCTTCTGTGACTCTGTGGGAAAAACAATTTTTATTTCTGTAACAATTAGATTCTTCAGCTTTGATTTGTCTCCACAACAGTCAGAAAAGCTTCAAAGGAACATGGTGTGAATCATTACTTCGACAAGGACCTGTGCCCTGTGAGCTGTGTGTAGTATACCCAATAAAGCTCCTCTGGGACTACAGCACACAAACACAACAGGGGCTGCTGGGGTCACCCAAACCCCTTCATTTGGGAAGAAACAAGAGAGCAGAAACTCTCAGAAACAACAGTTGTCCCACTTTACCCTTCAGTGACAAAGGGGGATCTCCAAAAAGTCAGGGACACATCTCCCAGCCATCCCCAGCACGCCCCTTATACTCCACCCTCTGAGGCACAGAGCACATGGGGGAGGATTTTGCTGTAAATCTCTGAAGGTTGGTGAGAGCTTTCAACTTCCATTGTCTGCAATCATATGTGAATTTAGGAGTCTTTCAAGAAAGAGGAAAGCTATGTTTTATTTGCCATCAGCTTGAGACAAGCTCAGCAGGGGAAGAGAGGGGAGCAGGAAGGATTAATACAAACCAGTGCTGAATCACAAACACACACCACAGGTGAGAGGAGGTTTCTTGCACTGCAAGCCCCGTGCAGACCTTTCTAGGAGGGCCAGTCCCCTCTGTACAGCTCTGTCCCATCCCCATGAGACAGCAACAGCTGTCAGCAGCTGCCACACTCAGCTAAATGTCCCTGTGCATTTAGCGGCCCTTTGGGAGGAAACAAGCAGGAACACCAAGTGAGTGGACTGATGTGGCAGTGCCTCTCCAAGGAAACCTCTGCTCCTTCCCTTGAGGCAGCTGCCCCAGGGCAGGACACAGGGCTTTGCTTAGCTGGGCCTGGCCTCCCATGGGACGATGCTGCAACAATTCAGTTTATACACAAGATTTGCAGCCTTACCAGAGAGGAGGCTTCACTTTCACAGGTGGGCTCTTGACACAGCAGCTGCTCCCCACCCCTTGATCATCCCACCTCCTTTACCACCCCTGCTTTCATGGCATTTTCTCCTCTCCCTTCTCATAAAACTTACTTATCTAAACTGAGCATTTTTCTTCCCTTAGTCTGGCTCCTATTCTCAGAGGAGCCATTTCCCCCTGTCTATTGTTGATTGTTATTATTTCTGCTCTGTAAATGCATCTATCATGATTTTTGCTTCTAAGAAGTGAGCAATCACAAGTTCCTCATATTTTTCAGGGAATATGTTTAGCACGAATTCTGCAAAAGAATGGTTTCTCTTTTTGTCCTGGAAGGTTGCAGGCCCCAAAGTACAGGGCAGATTACTAATTACAGCAGAAAACACTAAAACACTAAAACTATTTGCAGCTTAAAAAACAAACAAGAAACAAACCCACATCCCCATACATCCTTTTCTGAGGTTGGAGAGAAGCTCCTGCCTGGCCAGCCTGCTGAGTTAAGAAATACACCACATCCCATTGCTGAAATGCTAATTAATTTTGCAACTAATGAGCTGGTGATAACTCCTTTCCCACACCAGAGATTTGAAGGAAGGCACAGCTTTGATGCACAGTGACACCTTCCCCAGTGGGCAGACAGGATATCCCCAAGGCCACATGCTCTTGTTTTGCTGGGCTGCTAGTTGAGGAAGTGTTTCACACCAAGATGAGTCTTTCCAAAGAATCACCTCTCCACAGAGACCTCTCAGGGTTCAGGGATCAGGAAGGGCTGGCAGTTCCCTACAGGATGAGGAGTCAAGGAGGATAATTCAGCAAGGCAGGGCTGGCCAGCCAGGGCCCCATCCCACAGGACATAAGTGAGACCAGCAGCCAAGTCAGGGGATGGCAGTCAGGGCTGACCCAGAGTTCAAGACCATTTGTGGTGACAGGGCAGGTCAAGGCAGGAACTCAAAGTGCAGGTCAGTCAGCTCCAGTGACAGTAACCACGGTCAGGCACAGCCTGGTGGTCACTAGGCAGGTCAGACATCAAACTGGGAAGTCAATCCACAGATCAGGGTCCCAGTCTGAGGTCCACAGCCAGGCACAGGCATGGATGCACGGAGTGGGAGACAGGTACACCTACACCACAGCTCAGGGAGCAATGGAAAGTCATGGACTGAGTTTAAATGGAGCCCCTGAGCCCCTGGACAGGAGAGTGAGTGGAAGCCCCATGACAGGCTCATCAGGGTAACTACACTCAGTGCCCTGACACTTCATCTCTGCAGCCCAGGCCAGAGTCATGGCCAGCCAGCAAAGAAGATGCCCACAGATCCCATGCCATCTAAGTACAAATGTTCATACCTGGGAGCCCAGAGATTAGATGGATTTTGCCACTGTTCCTTTTAGTCTTCACAATAGGCATAAAGGTACCTTTTCCCCTCCCTAGGAAATAAGAGGGATGATATTTTATATTACAGAGCAGCCTGTGTCTTAGGCATCCAAAAAAGGTGAAGCAATAACCAGGAACTGCTTTTCCTCCCCACATGCTGATGTGCCTCAGGGCAGGGAAAAGCAGCTGCAGGAGCAGCAGGGCACCTCCCAGAGCATCAGCACAGCAGCACAGAGGCAAAGACAAACAAAGATGCAGGAAGTGATTATACCTTCTCACAACAGAGCTGCAGAGCTGAGTAAGCACTTGGTTATTTGAGTTTGTCGATAAGTGTGGGGCTTTCATTGGATACAAACAACCTAAACCCAACAACACAACTGGTGGCAGTTGTTCCTATCAGCAAGGGAAGTTAAATAACCTCCTCCAGTGGATACTGCCAAAGCAGAACATGTGGGATAAGAGAGACAGTAGCATTAGAGAGGCTGGAAATTGGCCAAGACAACTTGTGCATATAGAGAGGCTCCCTCATAACTCAGGAGTTGTGCAGTGTTTCAGGACCATCATGGAATGCTCCTTTCTGGGTGACATTTAACTCAGCCTTCAGATCCCAGACAAGAATGCACTCTGCAGTAACTGGTGATGTCCATTAATCAAAACCAGTGAAAGCTTTCCATTCTGTTGCTGAGCTGTATCCCTGCCACAGTACTCTCTGACCCTGGGTCAGAACATACAAGCTTACAATCAGAAAGATTTAATGAAAAGCATGCAACAGCCAGAGATCCTGCTGCCAGGGAAGCAGGGGAAGAGAGAGAGAGGAAAAATATATCTAATGGCTTATAAAGAAAAAAGCACGTGCACTTCCCAGCAGAGGATACAGTCTTTTAAGCCATCCCACTTGGGGGAGCTTCCCCTAACTCTCCTCCTTGAAGGCAAAAGATAAACAGATCATGGGGCCAGTATAAGGGCTGTGCAGCTGCACAAGTCTCTTGGAAGGTCCCTTTTGTATTGCCTTGGCCTGTTCTTCAAGCTCAGAGGGAAGGTTAAGTTGAAGTCACCTGCTCTCTGATCCCCTGTGTACGCAGATCCGGCAGCGAAAGCACACTCGAGCCATCACAAAGGGAGGGGCAGGTTCTGCCAGGTACAGGATTTATGAAGTTAGCCTTTTTGAAGTGAAAAATAAAGGAAAAACTCCAGCAGTTTTACTTTCAGAAAAACAGTTCTGGGAATACGCATTTCCCTGACACAAGTTCCATTTAGAGATGACATTAAGCAGTGCTCAAAAACCCCTCCGAGGAGTTGTAAGACCTGCTGACACCAATATGAGGAAAGTAGAGAGTCTGGCTTCCCATTCTGAGAAAACCAACAGTCAGCATCGCTCCTCTAGGTTGGTTGTGCTCAAGAGGAAAGAGGGCAATGAAACATGCCCACACCTTCCAGCAGAGAGCTTTTTTTTCATCACCAGTTCCCACCTCAGCCCAGTCCAGCTCTTGCCCAGCTCTCTCCATCTACCTATCAGTTTGTAGGCAGCTGAAACTTCTCAAGAAAATACAACTTGTCAAACATTACGCTTCCAAATTCCCACTGTAGTGCCTTTCCCTTTGTCTTATGGCCCCTCTTGTGTATGGCAGCCTCACTCCTCCCCAGAAGTCCTCACTTCTTAGAGAATACTTCCCTGAGCAAGCTGAGACCTCCCCATTTACTGCTTATATGGTCAGTGAGGGCACTAAGGAAATAATCTGAGACTGCAAACAATTTAGGGTTTATCAGGAGATCAGTCATCCTTGGGATGTTCTAGAAAGCTCTGTTTTTGCTGATGCATCTTTTATGGGACTAAATAAATTAGCAATGTTTGCTCCAGGCTTAAGTATCTCAGAAAGGCTGCATCAACCATGAGTCCACACCAAGGATCCACCTAGCCCACCCTGTCTCCAACATAAACTATGAGTTGACACCTAGGAAAGAGGAAGAACAGCACAAAAACATGTGGTGCTTCCTTTCCCAAAGCCAAGTTATTTACTCAGCCTTTAACCATTTTCAGCTGACAAGACCTTTTCTGGCCTTAGAGGGTTTGTCTATTTAGTGGTCCCTAATAAATTTTGCTTTCAAATACCACTATCTTCCTTTGAACATAAGAATACACCTTGCACCCACAACACCCTTTGATGAGAAATTCTCCAGGTCTAAAACCTGGTACATCCAGAACCAGCTCCCTTCATTATTTGACATCTGACCCCACTGTCCACATTTGCTGGCCTCCAGTCCCTGCATGGAAAAAGGTGGTAACAGCCAGTCCCTATCCATTCACTTCATGCAGCTCCAGATTTTGAAGGTTTCTGTCACATTCTCCCCCAAATAATTTATTTTCCAGGCTGAAGTGTCCCAGACTGCTCCATTGCTTCTTTTGTGGGAGCTTCCACATCTGAACTCAGAAGGTCATACACAGCAGGATGGGATGGGGTTTGGTGCTTTCCCACTTTTGGGGTGGGAAGACATTATATTCCACCCCTCTGACTGGGCTCTGTTCTTCAGAAGGGAATTTGACTTGAACTTTCACAAGGCTTTTACAAAAGGAAAGAAAACACACACAAAACATTCCTCTTTTACAATCACTTTTCCTTCATTTGAAATCCAAGGGAACACTTCGAAAGCAAAACTACTGCTCTTCTAAAACCACAAGGTCCCCTTCTCAGAAGGGCCAAACAAAAAGTTATGACTCAGACACGGGGCTTTAAATTCCTCATCCTATTATCCAAACCTTTGACTTCCAACATTTCTCCATTTCTCTGAGGGTGTCATAGGTCAAGCTGATCTCACAATCTGTTGGATTGATCTTGGAGACCCACAGCACTTCTCAAATACCATTTGGTCAACTCAACAGCACGTAGAAGCAGCACTACATAGCTGCACGTTGAGATGCATTTTATCACCCCCTAGTCAGCCTGGAGGAATTCACTGGCTGTCCAGAGGATCAACACATCCATAGTGCTGTGATGCTTTGATATTAGATTACAACACTGAGGGCTTTTAAAATTACTATTTTTATATTTCTAGATTTTAAGAAGGCAGTAGGAATATTGGTCTCCTGCATAAAAATGTTCTTGGATTTCATCTGATGTCCCAGATTTCTTCTGGCTGAGATAGCAAGACAGTTTCTCCAGAGGCTTCAACTGATAGAACCACAACTGCATCCCTTGGTAACTGGTGCCACAAGTTATTCAACTGTTGCTGATCAGTCAGTGTTAAAACCATGTACCTTATTTTTCTAGCTTACATTTATCTAACTTTAATTTCTAGCTGCTGGCTCACATTGTGCTTTCATCTGTTTTTCATCCACACACAGGCATCACTTTTCCCAGTGAAATTCACCCCTGCCTTTTAGGCTGACACAGCAAATGACATTCAACAGTTTTGGCCAGGAAGGAAAGTATCCTGCATCCTGCTGCATGTGTAAGGGTGCCACTGAATTCAGACAATCAAGTCTAAAAGCAACATCTGCTTTATAATTAAGGCTTGCTTAGAGCTATAAGACCTCCTCTCAGGATAAGCAACATCCCCCCAGCACCCTGTTTTTGGAGCTTTCTGAAAGGGTGGCCTGAAGCAGCCACTCAGCAAGGCTGGCAGCAGTTGACTACTTTTAGCATTGCTGTTGAATTACTGCCATCATCAAACAAAGTTATGAATTGAAGGCAGTCCAATAAAAGACAGCAAGTGCCACCAAAGTTGCAGAGAAAGTTTTGTAACCCTTCCCCAAGGGGAGACATATGTGGGCAGGGGTGAGCACACGTTCCCCCCAGCAGCTCTGCACTACGTGGCTGTGCTGCCACCCATGACCCTGCCCCTGCTGCTGTGCTTGAGAAACAACAGCACATTTACCCCTTACCTAAGAATCTGGGCCAAGCTTGAGGCTGGCTTCTCCAGCTGAAAGGTCTCTTGTCCCATGACACAGGCTTTCTGGAGGCTGATGCAGGGCCCAACAGAGCCAGCTGGGACCAAACTGCAAACAGAGAATTTTGAGAATGTAAGTTAGAGTCCCATGGGCCTGGCAAGGGCCTAAAGAGGCAGAAAAGGAGAATCCAGCTCTCCCTGTGAGCTGTGGTACCGCTGTACATCTCCAGGACAGTGATGCTGTTCTCAATCACAGTGGGAAAACATTTGTAACAGCAGCACCATGAACAGTCTGTCCCCCCCACAATGACACAATGGAGGAGGCATCTGGTGCAGCCAAGCAGCACCAATTGGCATTATCTTAACACTGTGGGCTGTAAATTGTGCCAGAGCTGCTTGTGCTGGATAACCCTGGCCAGAAGGTCCCTGCAGCTCCATACCAGCTCCCTGAAGCAGCAGCTCTGAGCAGATCCTTGGACACCAGCAATGAATTGCCACAGTCTTAGAAAAACAGCTGCCAGGCTTTCCTCTCCCAATCTCAGCCTCGACAGAAGTCATGTGGGCAAGATGAGGCTTGGCAAAAAGGGCATGTCTGAGTGTTAAGATTAGGAATTTCCCCACTCCAGGCCAGTGGAGGAACAAAGAACAAAGGGGAACCAGCCCCCCACATTTAACTGGGTTGTTGATAGAACAAATCTATTTTCCTTCTGTCTGTTGTCAAGATCTGGAGGATTTTTTTTCCGTAAGAAAACTGACAGTGGGATATGTACATGAGATACAGGGAGCAGATCACTCCCTTGCTGTGCCAATTAGTCTCTCCCAAATGACACTCCCTCTTATTAATTCCAGGTACTTCTCAGTGTAGGAGAGGTTCCAGACAGGACTGATGCTTGGACAGCTGGGACTCGTCCCTGCAGCCCAGAGCCAGGACAAAGCCAGTCCTCCAGGTAGACTGTGCGTCACAGCCTAGGAAAATTCCTGCTTTCTCTTGTGCCTGAGGCATGTGCACACACACACACGTCCCAGATCCAGCTGCAAAGCAAACCTGCTCTAGTTTGGGTTTGGAATTAGCAGGCACAGGAAAAAGGCTGAAATCTGACTCCAAACCTCCATTATTGATTTGGCCCAAGTCTTCCCCTTTCCATGCCTTGAAACCTTTTCTCCCCCTTTACCCACATGCAGCCCCCTCAGCCACGGGATCACCAAGCAGTATTCACCAACTAATCTAAATAAGCACCCTGTGTTTCCCAGCCTACCAGGATGGAAAACCTGTCTGACAGCCCAAGTTCCTGCAGGAAACATGATGAGGTGCTAAGAAAATAATTGTGCTTACATATTCTTTGGGCTGAAACAGCTGCTTTTGTAGCTGGATGGGTTTTTGGCTGGCAGTCTGCTCTCCCTACAAGTTGTCTCTACAAGACACTCCATTTACTTCCTGTTCCCTAGCAAGTCCCTGCAGGAGAGCAAAGAAACCGGGATTACACATATACAACAGAGCCCAGCCAAGACACACAATCCGAATTCCCAGACAAAGTACAAGACAAATACAAGCATCACAGAGGAACAAACATAATATGGGCTTAAGTCTTGCATGAGCCATCTGTAAATGTGATCTAACAGCAAGGCTGCACCTTCCAGCCTGGCAAATTCCATAAATGCAAGGTCTGCAACACATCAGATCTCAGGGAGAGAGACAGGAGGCATCAGGGATTTAGGAAGAGGCTTTAGAGTTTCAACATCACCTTGAATGACGCAGAACCACTCACTCGAATGGTGGCTGGTGCACGGATGTAAAATGAATGGGTTCTCTGAGTCCCAACCCAGTTCTGCACAACTGGAGCTACAGGGGTCCAGGTTTTCTGTTGGGAAGGGAGGAAATTAAAAGAAAACTGTCTGAGCTGTCCTCTCCCTGTATGTCTGAGACAGGCATGCAGTGCCCCTAACACCATCAGAGCACCTGATGTCTGAGTGATGCTATCAGGGTATCTCCAGTTGTACTACCTGCCACAAGTGAGCCAATAGCAGGTTAAAGAAGGAATAAAGGAATGAAGCAACACTGCCCAGCCATGGCCAGATGACTGATCTTCCATTCTTAGTTTTCCCAAAATATTTCTCTGGGCTCCCAACACAATACTCCAAACAATAAATTTCCTTCATAAGATTAACAAATCTAAAGGCTGACTTCCACCCATGCAGGATTTAACATAATACTTACTAGTAAAACACCCAGAGTGAAAACTTTGAGTATTTAAGTAGAACCTGGTCTTCACAGTTTCCTCCTCTGCTCAGAAGGAGCCTGAGACCTCAGTTACCAAGCAGACACAGCATGTCCCACTTGCCAGAGGGGAAATCCCGCCGAATCTGACCGCATTGTCAGCCCAGCAGGAAGCATAAATCTCACAGGAAAGGCTATTCTAGTGATGTTTCCAGGATAGTTTTGCAGATCAGAGACACTTTGGATCAAAGCCGAGGCAGAGTTGGCCAGCACCTCCAAGGTGGTGGCTAAGTGGAAAATCTCCACAGGGGTAGAAAAAATAGAGGTAGGCACTTTTTCTAAAGTTCCAATTATTCATGAAAGCAATGGGAAGTTTTTCTCTCTCCCTAAAATGTTGCATTTCTTTTGGCAGCGGGGAAAAAGAACTCTCTCCCCATCACACAGGCATATTTCCCTACTAATGAAGTGAAAGAGTTTACAAAAACTGAAAAGGAAAAAAATATTCTGCCACAACAGTCATGATTATAACAAGTATTTTTAGTATTTGCCATGAATAGGGAATATCCAACCAACTCCACTTCACACAGTTGACACTTCTTCAGGAAACAACCGTCAGTGCCACAAGGACATTTTCTGTCCTGTTGGCAGGGGGGCAGTGAGCTGCAGACAGCAGCTCAACCAACTCTATTCAAGCGCTTTGCTGAGCTGGTGTCTAAGCGAGGAAATGCTAAGGGAAGCCTGGAGCCAGAGCATTTCCCATGAGACAGTGAATCAAGACCTTCCTCCCTCCTGTGAGTCAGTGTCACAGGAGGCAAACTGCAGACGACTTGTGGCTGGCTGAAGCTGCAGCTATGGCACTGTGAGCCTGGCTCCTCCGGATGCCTGCACGGAGACGGAAGGGAAGCAGGACAGGAGACCTGCTGGGGAGGCCCCATGTTGCAGCTGCTTCTGTTTCAAAGCCTGGCCGGCATCAGCTGTGCTGAGGAGATATCAGAGGGGTAGCAGGCACCTCTGGCCTGTGCTTCGTGCACAAAAGCAGAAGAGAACAAGAAAGAACAAATCAAAAGACTCAGAGCAAAGAGCGAGCTAAGGGTTGGGAACAGAAACACGTTCTGGGTCACAAAGAATGAGGAAAGCACACAAAAACTATCCAATTACTCGCTGCAGAGAAGATGGCAGGATCACCTCATTTCTTACAATGCAGAGATCCCTTGAGAAAATGCAGCTTTGCTGCCACTCCATCCTGCTTCAGAGGCTTTCTTTTATGCCCGTGGCTCTCCTTAGCCTCCTGACTCTGATTCTCTCCACCTGGGTCTCTGCTGTCCACGAGCAAAGGAGGGACACTACTGAAGAGCAAAACAGCTTGTGTGCTTCTGAGAAGCCTACATTCCTCTCTAGTCACTAAAACACCACAAGCCAACAAGAAATGGTGATTTCATGAGAGAAAACAAGAGCAGGGAAAAAGGAAGATGATTTATAAAACCAGCCAAGTATTAGAAAGTAAAGTTGTTGCATTCACATGTAACACAAAGCCTCTGGTTCTGTGTGACCACATCAGAGCCTGCAAGGATTACTAACAGCCTCTGCATGGGTTTTCTGCCCACACCCCTTCACCAAAGGGTACCCACAGCTAAGAGAACACGTGTCTCCCTCTTGCTTACTTATTTGGAGCTCCTGTTTGGAAATTCAAACTCAGAATACTGAGAGAGGCTATTTCCAAATACTTCTTAGGTGGTTGTTCACACACCTGCAATATTCCGTAAGCATTTGTCATTGCTGGTTATCTTAGCAAGCACTGTTTGCAAAGCAGAGGTGAAGGAATGGTGCAAGGACAAGCTGTTCACATCCTACCTTAAAACAGGCCCCACTGTTGTGTAGCATGGCTGAAGCACATAGACAACCTCTTCCTAAAGGGTTCCAGGGACAGATACTACAAGCCCCCCAAGCAATCTACCTATCCCTTCCTAATCCTTACTACCTAAGAAAGCCTTCCCCTTCCAAAGTTTCATGCTGTATCAGCCATAACAGCCTGCCTAAAAGCAGGGAAATGTGATGAAACATCAGAAAGAAACAAATGTCTGCAAGGAAACCCTGCAATTTCAATCCATCTCACACAGTCAGACAGAAGAATAGGAGGTAAAACCCCAGCTCTGGTGAGAACTGCAGGAGTCTGGCAAACTATTCAAGAGCTGCTTCAGGTACTGTGCTGAGGAGGTGCTGCAATCACCACCCCAGGATGGAGAGAGCACAAACTGAATTTAAAAAACCCATGGAAAATAAAACCATGAAGGACTGTAAGTTTTCATCAGTTCCCACTGCAGGGCCAACTTCTGTGAATAGCCCTCATAAACACCCTCAAGACACTCCTTGTTTTCCTCTTTCCCTTCAGGAGTTCCCCCCTGCCTGTGAGCTACCCACTTGCTTGTGTGCTTCCACATATGCAGTTTCATCAGTGGCAAACAGCAGTGCATGGATTGCACTCAAAAGTGTGGTCTCTACTTCTTCAGTCCCCAGGGAGACTCCTGTAAATTGGACCCACCAGTGAAGGGAAGAAAAGGCACCAGGACTGAGTAAACTGGAGTGGCTTAATCTAACAGCTGTTGGAAGGGCCAGTCTGGATTGCACTGTGACTCTGTAGGCTCATGTCTCCAGCACTGGAGGTGCCAATTCAATTCACTGAACTGACAGAAAACTAACAGTACAGAAAACCACTGCAGCAGTGATGGGCTCAGCCATCTTCCCTGGCTGCATCCACGTAGTGCACATGAAACTACAGCAATGATGTGTCCAAACCAGGGATTTTGAGCTGAAGGAGCAAGTTTTGTGCACACTTAACTGACTTTGCTGGGCCCATGAGCCACTTTTCCCAAATTTCCCCTTATCCATCCTAATATCTTTTGTGATTTAGAACAATATCTCTCTCTGTGCATGCATAGTACAAGAGGCTCCCATCTCTGATGGGAGGGCTCCACACATCACAACAAATATCAGCAGCAAAGCCCCATCTCTTTGTAAGAGTGGTCACTCCTACCTCACTGCTGGATGGGGACATTTTCTTCCTCACACAGGAGATAAGGAACAGGATCTGTGCAAGTCACGTTCCCTGCAAGGCAAAGCAGCAGCAGGTAAGGTCAGTGGACACTCCTTACAAGGAAGTGTAACATTCCCTCGCTCACACACCGGGAACAACCGTAGCCACCCTAAAGGGTGGGGGAGAGATAGTGCTGTGAGGCAGCACAAGGAGGTAATGGAGAAAACCAAGAAATACGTGGATTCATTAACAAACCAGACTCAAAAGGACAGAGGGTAGGTGTTTCTACTGACCCACCTGCAAAGGCAACTGAAAGAAGTGACAGAAAGCTACAGCAGACATCAATCCCTGCTCCCACCAAGTCCTCCCAAAAACTTGCACTGAGAGATAGAAGTCACACCTCTTGGGTCCCAAAGCAGTATTGATCCATTAGGCTCTACTGTCTCTGGCCTGTGGATGAAAAGCATTTTTGGGTAAAAACAAGGACACTGCTAAGTCTTCCTTACAGTTTCAAGTTAAAATGAGGAAGGCAGCCCAAGGTCCTTGTCACAGCTGCCAGTCACTACAGTATTACATCAGCCACAATGCTATAATTCCAAAGACAGGCTATCATGAAAGTTAAATAAGGAGGCTGAATCAAACCTGTGATACTCCCAAAAGATAACCTGAAGTTTAATTAAAAAAAAAAAAAAAAAAAAAGGAAAAACAAACAAAAAACCCCAAATAAGTGCTCTACTCCTTTCTGTAGTTATTTTTAATCTAGGGTGGACTATGTCGTCCTGGAACTGAGTCAAATGAAAAGGAGACATTCAAAGCACTTTACTCTCCCTCTGCTGCCCCTCTGCTCTGTGTCAGTCATCACTTCAGGGTTTGTAAATGCTTAGTGGGATTTACACAGGGCCAGGCAAGTCAGGCTCTTCCATTTACTGCCATACAACAAATATATTCCGGTAAATGGCTGTTCTCCTGCCAATGCCTTCTGTTTTCCAACTCATTACATTTTCTTTAGAGACTTTCTTTCAGACAAGTGGATAACCAGAGCCTTGGGTTGACTCCATATGTGGATCCTGCCTCTCAGCAGTGCCAGTTAATTCTTTGCAGAACTCCTGCTCGGGTAGGAAGCAGGTACAAAATCTCTCCCTCCCCATGCCGGACCCAGTTTATTTGCTCCTGTTTCCGCTCCCTCTTCACCGTCAGTCAGCCCACAAAGCACCGACTGCTTCTCTGCCCGAGGCTCTCCCCAGCTGCCTCCCTGCCTTTCCTGCTGGGCTTTCCCAAGCCAATAGCCAAGGAAACCTGTCCACACCTAGGCAGGCTGGGGCTGTGCCGTTGTTTTGGGCAGTGACGTGTGCTCGGGGTGGAGGTCACCATTGTTTCAGCTCCCTGATTCCACAAAGGAGTGTGAATAATTTCTTACAGCTGCAGTAAATGAAGAGTGGCAGCTACACCCAACCCACAACATTATACACCATTGGTTTTCCTCTTACCTGCCAAAAAGAGTGTTTCTTCCTTTTAGCATGGGAAGGTGCCTGGGTTGCAGTGTCACCTAGGCATAAGCCACTGCCTTCAGTGGGATTGCTCTCAAACATGTGGACTATACTGTTGCACAGACAGAGTCACCTTGCCCTGAGCCCAAGAACTCCTGGGGCTGTTTGGATCAGAAATCAGAGCCGGACTCCCTCTCTCACACATCATCACGTCTCCCTTCATAAGGAAGGGATACAGTGGATAATGCAGCTGCCATCTGTGGTGCTCAAACAAAGCAGTTTGACAGCACTAACAGAAAAATACAACTGTGCTGTGGAAAGCAGATGCATTTTCACAGAAATGAAGTACCTCTCATTGAGCCCATGAAAAGTATTTCTTGCAGAGAAGTTGCACAAGAGTCAGTCTGAAATTCTCTAATTTGTCTCAAGAGGTATCCAGCTCTTAAGGTGCTCTCTGAGTTGAGGAGTGCAATCACACGCCAACCTTTGGCTTCTTTGAGCACCACGTAAAGAAGAAAAAACAGTAGGAAACATCCCCCATTCCCCTTCCCCCCTCCCTCCCTCGTGTAGCATGAAGGTTACGTACAAGAACTAAAACATTACAGCCAGAAGCCTTATTTTGCAGAAGATAATCTCATTTTTCATATTCAGTGCAACATTAAACCCATCCTCCCAAAACTGAGCTGTGCCAAGGCTTGTGAGCTTAGAGTGAAATTATCACCAACAGAAAAGTTTCACTGCCCCAGCAAAAAATGAGGAGCAGTGGAAAACACAAACAAAATGACATAAGTGGTGAAAAGTAAAAGGAGGTGGTTTAGACACATCCCATCTCGATATGCAATGTTTCAGCAACCAGGGTGAGGAAATGGGTTTTCCTTTTAAGCAAGGTTGGGCCAGATCCTTGGCTAGAATAAATTTGGTGCTGCCCTGCTGAAATCAGTGGATTGTTGCTCATTCACAGCAGCTCAGGGTCTGGGACGTGGTTTTATCCTGACAGTATCACAGTAATGTAATTCTAAATTAAAATCATGTGGAGATGTTGTTTTGATACAATATTGTTAAATACTAAATATACCAACTGAACTGAACTAAAATGGGAGGGAGTAAAAGGAACGCCTCTCTATTGCAATGTGGATTCAGAGGCTAGAAAGAATTGCAGAACAATTTGATGAAATCCCTTGAAGCATTCTCACTGACTAGTTAGTCTCTTCATTCTGGAAGGTTTCAGGATTTAACACATTTCCTCATGCTCACTAAGAGCTCACTGTAACTCCTGCAGCCAAAAGCACCAAGGATGCCAAGCACAGCTACACGAACTGGCAGAGAAGTGACTGTAATGGTGATCCTCTCACTAGCCCCCAATGGCACAGGTGGCCAAGAGGGGCCTGCCAGGCTTGAAGCTGGTGAGTCCTGCACAGCATCCCACTGCCAGCTCAACTGCTGCAACCAGCTGAGAGAAACTAAAGGATATTCTTCAGCTGCAGAGACAGAAACAGCACTCTGGGAACCCCTTGAGCATCACAGCAACCAGGCAGGGGAGACATTGCAACCACTTGTGCAGCTCTGTCTCACTTAGTCACACTTAGGTGGATGTGAGCAGGATTACTGCAGCCATGCTCCAAGTAGGGAGTGATAGATTTCTCACAGAGCCTCCCCAGGCACCCTCCTCCCAGTTGCTGCTCTCCCTCCTAGGTCTGTCCTCCCCACCACGGCAGTGACCTTCCGATCCGCCTTGCCCTGTCTGGCCAAACCCCAATTCCCCCTGGTCCCAAGCAGCCAGGCCTCTCATCCTCTTTTGGGATCAGCCAGGACAATACTAATTCCCTGCTGAAGTGGGTGGCAGTCTTTATTATGTTTCAGGCCTGAGAAATCTCACCAGTGCACCAAGAACCACAGGGCTCCTTCCTAATTACACAGCAGAGCACTGCATGATTCATGTCAGCAGCTCCCCGGCCCCCTCACCTCCGTCCTTGCCGTGTGTGACACAACAAATCCGAGTGGAAGTGATTAGCAGGTTGCAACCACAGCCTCCTGCTCCCCAGCACCATTAACAAACCGGGCGCCAGGAGCGCGCCGGCGGCCGCAGCCGGAGCCTGTTGGATCACGCTGCTCCTCGGCGTTGCAACATCGGAAGTTGCACTTTAAAACCCATCGCCTGGGTCGCTCTCGGATTTCCCAATGAAGGCTGGAGGAGGAGGATGGAGAACCCAGGCTGACAACACTAATATATGCATTTTTAAATTCCCAGGGGAGGTTCAAAAATTAGAACTTGCTCTGGGGCCCCTTCTGTTTTTGTTTTTCCCTTCCCTCCTCTCTTTCCTTTTGGTCTGATTAACTTTGGTGACTGGCTTGCACAATTTTATCAGGTTGGGCCTGATGAATCATTCATCTCCAGCAAGCAACAGTGAGAGATTGCAGGCCAGGCAGGATCTGTGTTGCAGTAACCAAAAACAGCAAAAAAACCACTCCCACCAAGAGAGGGAATGGGGACAGGGAAAAAAAAGAGACAGTGGGCCAAGAGCACTCATGGACAGCTTTCCGATGTCTGGTCTCAGACAACTAGCAGCACATTCATTTGTAAGGCTGCCAGACCTCCTAGGAAACTAAAAGGCTGCTGTTATTTATAAAGCTAGATGTAGCTGTTCTGCCTGTGTGCAAGACTGGCTCATTATATTTATAGGTACCTGTCCCATTCACCTACTTCTGGGCTCTTGTTCCCATAAATCTACGAGGCTGGCAAGGATCTGCCTTCAAACACTGAGATACCTCTCCTTTCTGAGCAGGGCCATTTGGAAGTGTCTGTCACCACTGCAGGGCTCAGCAGCATGTACACATAAATATGTACCTGAAAGCCCCACATTTCTGTCAACATACAGAAAGACAGATTCAAGGATTTGTCTTCCACCTGGAGAGCACCAGAGTTTGCATTTCATTTGTAAAAAGCTCCCAGTAAATCTTAACCACAAAAGTTTCATTTAACGATGGTTTAAAACTGTCAGCTGGCTTCAGTAGAGAAGATATACAAGTCAGTGCCATCAATTCTGGCAGCCTGGAATCCAAGCCCCCCTCAACAAAAATAAAATCAGCCCTCCTAGATTTTATGCCTGAACCTCAAACAGTCTGTGCATAAATCAAACTCAGAGTTTGCCTGATCAGGCATGGAGAGCTTTGCAAACACAGCCCTTTAGTGAAGCTGGGGATGTGGGCAAGCAAAGGCAGCTCCCTACAAATTGCACTGGGGACAGGAAAAGTAAGAGATTTGGCCTTTCCAGTTTGTGGGTATTCACACACAAACACAAGAGAACTTTTCTATTTTGAAGGTGAAAGACTTATTTCTGAAAAGCAACAAAGAGAAAAAAAGTGTGTTACATCTCACTGTTTGAGATCAGCTGGGCTCATTCCTGCCAACCAGAAGCCTTGCCTGAATACAGATACTGAGGCAAACTGCTACTTCCAGTTGCCTATATGTTCACAAACTTTCAAGCAGGACCAGTCCCAGATTTCTTAGGTGCTTCAATTTGTGCCATCATTTTGGGCTAGAAATGACTAAATCAGATCTAAAACCTCATGTAGTTGTCCAGGCCTGGCTCCCTCAAGCAGCCACACTACCATGGCAAGAAGCATTTTGGCTCCCTGCAAGTTGCAACAGTGGGCAGGTGTTGAGAGGAGTCTCAAAGAGCCCCCTCAGAGGTAGAAACTTTCACAATCCAAGAGCAGATACCATTTTCCCTGCTTAATCTCTTGGAAGTCAACTCTCTCTCAGTCATGAATTAAAAGTCATCCGGAGAAAAATATTTGCCCTTGTGCAATGTGTTTCAAGGACTAATTATTTAACATTTGATGTGGTATAAATTTGAACCCTTTAAAAAAAAAAACAAAAAAACAAAAAAAACAAAAAAACAACAAAACAAAAACACCAAAAATCCAAGAAAAAAGGACAAAGAAAGGTGCTCCCATAGCTGAGAGCATACCCAATCACACATGTCTATCCAAGAAAAGCCAACAGTTGAAAGCTGACAGGGAAAGAGGCTGAGATCTGTGAGGCTGGATCTGGAGTTGAATTTTTACAGCTTAGTTTGAGTGTGTGATCCAAGGTTGTACTGGAGTGAGCAGGTGTCTCTCCCTGTAGAAGAGGTAGCCACAAAAATTGTAACCAAAATTTACATTTCTCTATTAAAAGTCACCATATACATAATTTACTAATAATCATCTCAAAAGACTCCCAACCAGTTCTACTAGGAACCCAAACAATACAGCTTTGGGTTAAGGGTGTGAGAGAGATGAAGCAAAGCTGACTCAAGCAAAGCTGAGTGAAATACAATAAATACAGAGCAGACCTGATTTTTCCCTTGGTGCTGCACACAATATTTGCAGGCAATTACACTGGCTGCAGCAGTTTAACACGCAGGAGAATATCGAGATCCTTTGTGCATTATTTACACATCTAGTTATGAAAGTTCAGGCCATAAACTGAAAAAGAAACTGGATTTTTAAAATAAATATGTGCCTTAAGATGCCCATTTCAGGAGCAAATGGAAATGAATAAATATATCAAGGTTCTTTTCTCTATGGACTTCCATCTCAGATGGTCATTTGCACCTCTGCTAGGATTAAGAGCAGTTCACAGTTTCCCCCTGTATGATCATCATAGATTTTACTTAATCACTTCTACCTTTTAATCCATAACCATGGATGATTTATGGCATGTTCTTTAAAAACCTTGCAGTCTCACTGTAAGGCAGTGAGGACTCCATGTTCTCTGGTAGGGTAAGGCAACAAACAGATGACCTCAGAGGAATGAAATGCCACCATGTGTCCTAGGAAAATGGGAAGACAACAGCCCCTCTAGGAAAGGATGAAGAAAATAATCCATGCAAAGGTTATTTTGTTAACCAAACCTGACCATCTCTCAGGTGCCTTAGATGTAGGACTCAGCTGACTGGTAACAAGATGGGTACTGTGCACTTACAGCCCAGAGCTCAGATTGCAGTGAGGTAAATTAAACAGTGACCTACAGCCACCATTACCCGAAAGCTGATCAGTAAGTAGGGTCGGTTCCAAGACAGCCTCATCACTCACTGTCTCCAAAGCAAGCACAGACTTCAGGAGAATCCTCTTTCAAGGGGAAATCACCTTTTCTCCCCACTACCCCCATCCTGGAAGGAACACTAAACAGCCTCTGGAGTCTGCTAATGTTGATGTATGAGGGATGGCTTTGTAGGAGGACTACTTTTACGATCACCAGGACACCTTATTTTTCAGTTCTGATGTGCCACAAGAAGAGAAATCTCAAAAAGAAAGAAAGAAAGAACAAGAAAGAAAAAAGGAAAAGGAAGGGCTGGAAAGAAGTCTACTCCCAAAGTTCTGACCAACACTGAGAGCTGATAAAGGTAAATCTAAAACACCACAAACCCTTCCATTTTTAGATTCTGGGGAAGAGACAAAAGAATTTCTCTGTCAGGGTCTCAGCAACAGAGCTGAGCAATGGATGACAGAGAGTAGCTTTCCAAGCCATTTGGGGAACATCCCACAGAGTCTGAAAGCAGCATTTACAATGCTGTTTTGCAACTGGGAGAAGAATCACAGTATGATCCAGCAATCAAGGAAAGCAGTCAGATTCATGCAATATTTTTTAACCCATAATAAATTATAGTTTCCTAAACTTTATTGCGGTCACAGAGTCAGAACAAAAATTGATAAAAAATACAGTTATTGTGCTCAGAAAACTTTGAAAAATGTCACTAAATACTCAGGGGGAAAACAGTGAGTGCCATTTTAATGAAAACCAAGCTTATGGATTGCTGGTTTCTGAAAGCAGTCTGGTAAATGGTTTTGTTTTCCAATAAGCAAAACAAATACTGGAACAGACCCATAGTCCTTTCTCTTCTCTTGCTCCAAACCTCCCCATTTTTCAAAGCAGAATAAAGGATGACTCTCCTCCGATTTTAAAACCAGTAAATGGTTCCCAAATGTACTGGGAGCCAGAAGGGAGTTAGGGCAGCAGAGGAAGGTCAGGAGACCCTGATGTATGCTGGAGACTGCAATGAATGGACAACAAAAAGCAAAACCTGCTCCCAACAAACTAGATTGAGAAAGTGCCTGAAGATGGGGCTTATCATGCCACAACTTGAAACTCCCCAAGCAACGCACACACCCATGTCTCTAATGAAAGCAATGAGACGGGAAGGAAGCACAGCTGGGGTTTGGCGCTGCTCAAGCCCCATGCAATTACAGGCAAGAGTAAACATCTTATTCAAGGATGAGCAATGGTCCCTCAAGGGAAAACCCTGGGGCTTCCAGCCCTCCCAGGAAGGTCACAAATGGCTACAGGAAACAAGCGGAGACTTGCACAAAGGGAATGAGCTAAACCTCACTGCCCATGAGTAAGGAACTGAACAGACAGGTCCATGTGCTCCAGCACTGGGCACAGATTTCAGAACAAACACATGGGAAGCTGTGGCGTCACTGAACCCTTTATTTCTGAAGCTACACAGGTATTATTTAATCTTCCTTCCCAATACAGCAATTGCTATAAAATCTCCAGTTTGGCAAGAGTACCTAATTTAGTGCTTCTGACAGAAGTCTTTCCTCCGTGGCAGGAAGAGGGGCTATTGTGAAGTTGGTAGCAGATCTTTTCCTTATGGAGGCAGGAGATCCTCAAATTGTACCTAACTCTGGTCAACCCTCCCTTAACACATATACATGCCCATTACACAAACTTCATCATCTCCCAAACAAGCCAAGGCTTGAAAGGATAGTCTTTAAATCCATTTTTTACCTTCGGTGCCATCTACTCAGTGCAGTCAAGTTTACAGCCTTGCAAATGCCATTTCCCATTCATTAAGGCCCAACCAGGCATGAGCTGTACAGCATCTGATCCAAGAAATTCATACTCTGAAGACTTACTCACTGGTAGCTATTGAGAGCACTTCTGCAGGGCTGTGGGGGCTCCCAGGAGACAAGCATATGCATTCCTCTGTAGTCACATCCCTGCCACCATCCCACACGACCAGGCAGCTCTCAGCAGGCCCAGAAGTCTTTCCACTATGGAGGAAGAGGTGGTATCGTGAAGTTGGCAGCAGAACTGCTCCTCACAGATGCAGAGGATCCTGAAAACACACCCAAACTCTGGTCAATCCTCCCGTAACACATCTACATATCCTTAGACAAGCTTCAACAGACACGTCAAGAACCGGGACAGGTAACATACGTGAGCACACAGCATCTAAGTACCAAAGGCCTAGGGAAAAGTCTATTGAACTCCTTCAGGAGGCTCAGGAGGGGACAACTGACAGCTCATTTGTTGCCATAAGTACTTGTTCCTCAGATGCCAGGGCCAGTTGATGCCAGCTAATTAATCTCCCGGAAAAAAAGTGAAACCATCTGGCTGCACAGCAACTGCTCTTCCTGCCTGGGTTCAGAAGCCCACATGGCAGATTGTGGAGAGGCCATATCAAACAAGCAAGTATGGCAAGGACATACTCTTTGCTACTGTCATACAGCCCAAGTAACTGCCTGGGAAGCCCAGGCAGCCACACAGCCTGCAGACATTTCCCTGCTTTGCCCAATGTCCTGCTGCATAGGAAGATCCTCCCTCGCTCAGATATGGCAGCAAGGGGCCTCATGCCGTGGTGGCCTGAGCCAGGAGGTCAGAGCAGGCCCTTTCCAGCACAGCAAGAGCAGGGTTGACGGCACTGAGGTGAACAGGGGCAGCCCAGGTGCCTCCAGCCCACCTACTCATACTGATCCTCATGTGTGAACTCTGACTTCTCTTCCTCTGCTGATTTCCTGGCATCTTGGGCAGGAGGAAGAGGGAGTTTCCTGCCCTGCAGAGCCACAGTTTGACAGAAGCATCTGCAGCTTTCACAGCCCTGGGATGGCCCTTACGAGTCCTTGGCTTTGCCCCTGCGTGGCCAAAGTCACATTCCCAAGCCAAGGTGCAGTCCTAGGATTGGGCTCACAAGGATGACAGATAATTACCAGTAATCTATCCTACTGTGAGCAGGAAAACCAGCAGAGGAAACAAGCCTTTCCCAGCAATGCCCCATCTAAATTGAATCAGCAATAAGTTTTGAGGGATGTTCAGACTGGTGGCCACCAAGGGACCTTCAGAAATGCTACTGCTTCCCTTACATTGCTACATATATCCACTATACAAAGGCTTCACATATTGGTCATATAAACAACAGTGAGGGCAGCAGTGAGGCAATCAAACCAATAGTTCACTTCTAACATGGCATTTGGTAAAGGTTTTTCCCTTGCTAACCAAAGCACAGCCTATTACCAAAGTAGGTTTAGTTATTCTTTATAGACTTTTTTCATTACTAATGATGACAAAACCAAAGTGAGGATACTAAGAAGTCAACACATAAAAACTACAAGAATTCCCTGAAGGAACCACAAATCATATTCCATGAAAATCTGGTAGGATAAATAGATCTGCTGCACCACACAGGCAGTCTATGCCAGTTGCCTGGACAACTTCATCTGGTATGGTTTGCAAAAGTCTTCCCCCAAAACAGGTCTTTGTACATGGCTCATGTCACAGTCTGACCAGGAAAGGAGAGGTGAAGAGCCTGCCACCTGCTCCCTCTCATGCCTCCTCCTGTCTGGGGGAGCTGGATTTCCCTTTGGTTTTCACCAAAGGGCAGAGTTAAACTCAGCTCAAGGTAGGTAGAAACAGGCAGAGCTTTATTTCAAGCATGTCTCAGTTGTTCAGTGAGCACTACTTGGCCATTCCTCAGGATCTCTAACCTGTGCAACTGCCCCAGGTTTCCACCGATATCACAGATGTGTCCTGCTTGGCAGGGCCCTGGGCTCAGGAAGTGATGCAGAAGGGACAAGTTCACCCTACTGCACTTCTTGAAGCCTGGGCAGGCAGAAATGAGCTACTGGGGCTGGGAAACCCCAGGAGACTCCAGGGAAACGCACAGAATTGCACAAAGTTGTTAGAAAAGAGCCACAGCTCAGCAACCTGCAGCCAGGCACAGATTATCCTAAATCCCTCGCCTTCAGTGAGCCAGGGACCTCTCCATACCAGTCACCTCCAAGGGAGGGCTCATTTTCAGTACCCAGGTGCACTTCCAAGTGCTGCAGCCTTGCAAGGCCTCCAAAGTATTCAGCTGCCCAGGGAAAAGGCTCAATGTGAGAATGTTAAAATAAACCCCCAAAACTACGGGAGCAAAATTATTATCAGGTACACAGCAGTGAGGATGGAGAAGCCTCCTGTTGCTCACAGACACAGACAGAGAGCGTTGCCTGTGTGTTGCCTCACAGGCCTGAGTTAGTTCTGGAGCTGACAGGGCAGCAGGATGGAATTTCCTATTGTTTATTTACGTTCTTGAGTCCATTTTGGTACCTCTTCCCCAAGAGCTCCTTTGCTGATCAAGTAAAGTTTCAGTTAATGAGACTATTTTTAGCACCCACTGCTGGGAGAAGCTGAACCGTTTAACAAAGCCTCCTCACCACTGTAACGAGCACATTATTGCCGAGGGGGAGGAAAGAAGAAAGCTGAGGGTGGGCCTGTATCTAGGTCAGCGTCAATCTCTCTTTATCACCTACAGCCTTGTTTTATGGGAAGCATGTGGATAATAAATGGTGATTACGGAAAGTGGAGGGGAAGAGGCAATCCTGAGAAATTTATAGATAGGAGAGAATTCACACTAATAGGAGATAATGCGGAACTGCAAAACTGTTATAAAAAAAGGCATTAGAAAAGCTCTGTAATTGGGGTTATTAAACACAACTACACCAGGGTTTTTTTTCCTTTCTGGGTGCATGTCACTGTGATGGATGTCACTTTCGATAGTGATAATAACAGTAAAATATCCGTGTTAAAGCCAAGTACATTAACTTCTATATTGGTGTAATTTACTGCTTTATGAGTTCCCATCCTTCAGGAGCCAGACAAAATGCTCTTCCTTACGATGTCGATAACCATGCACACATTTTGCAGGAAGAAGTGTTTCTTTAAGTATCTATCATATGTTAAAGAATTCTTTTAACTTTCCATTACTCTTGTCAGGAAAGACAGGGAGCAGGAGGAAGGGGTAAGCTATTCATATTGGTAACATACATCATGAGCTGGATCTGCCATTGCTCTGTCTCATGTGTCTGTCTCATTCACAGCTGCTTTTCTGGCCAAACATATAAAATATTAGTTTGCTACATGAGAAGGAGCAGAATGGACTGGACAGTAGCTACTGTTTTTTAAAAACTACACATGCATCAATATGATATTGAAGGTAACAGTAAGTGTCATTCACTTGCCAACAAAAACAATAAAAACAAGGGATTCTCCTGATTTAAAGTGTGGTTCAATAACAGGAAAGTGGAGGCCCTATCTCCCAAAGTTAAAGCACCTAAGCAGGAACAGCACTGCTTTGAGTTATAAATAGAACAAGGCAAACCTCAATTTTTTCTGTCTGTTCCTCATTGCAGAAGATGAACGACTGCTAAAGGAACAACAAACGTGGTTATTCACAGGCTGTAAGTAGAAATCTCAGTGGCATCAACAACACAAGTGCTAGGTCAGGCTTGGGCTCCACAAGGAAGCAGGGAGGAGACTGGCTGATGGCTGAGCCTTTGGCTCCAGCAACAGGAGAGCTACAGTCTGCTCTCACCATGCAGCTCCATGTCCTGGGGCAAGTCGCTCCTTTCAGTACTCCTTCCAAAAAGTGAACACCTCTAGCTAAGGACTGTGATTGAGCAGGGACAAGCACAATGAGGCCTTGAGGGACTGCATCAAGAATCCTTCCTGCTTCAAGACAAACTAGTTCTGAGATGGTGTGGAGCTCTAAAGCAAACCAAACTACCCATATCAAGGGTAAAAACACTCTTAAGAGAATCTACTTCAAAACCACACAGAAGAGGGTTTAATACCACTGTGATTTCAAAAATGGAGTGGGCATTTGGGGGCTGAGCTATAGCAAGTTCTAATGCTATTAAAAAAAAAAACATAAAAGAAAATTTTCCTTCTCCCTGCAGTACAGACCATATGTGCAACAATGCAATCACCCACAGGACCTCTTAGCCAAGAGCCCCTGTCTGTAAAAGCAATGAGACCTCACAGCTCCTTCCAGCCACGATATTCCTGAGGCCTGAAGGGTTTGCTGGGCTCTGAATGTGAAGATAGTTCTGCTCACACTCAGTTTGGCTCCTGAAATCAATAAGTTCACTTTCAGGATCAGGCACTGAGAAATGCAATCAGCTCCCCCAAGCTGCACTTTCAAATTGCAAATTACAGAATGGCTTCAATGCTAAGAAGGAATTAGATGACTCTGGTTTGTTTCCAAAACAAAACTCTGTAGTGTGGCATTACCGATCATCATCCCACCCAAATGGAATTCAATACTTCATTCAAGTCCAAACATTTTTTTTTTCTTCCACATGTGCAGATGATTAATTGAGGATTCAACCATTTATGCCCTACTATGTGCTGGTTTGGGGTTTTTATCTCTTCACAGTAACCGTATTTGACTGGAGTGACTCTTACCTACACACACACAAAAAGCTTTAGCTGGTACCTCAGAAGTGAGACAAGGCAAACAGGAGAATTCTCTCCTTACTTCAACTTGGAGCTAGATGAGCTCAGACCTACTGAAGACCCTACCTTGTCTTTCCTTGTTCCTCACTGTGTGAGCCAGATTCTGCTCTTCCCACCTCTGTGCAGTGGGACAGAGCACATTATTGCCAAGGGGGAGGAAAGACTGGACAGTTCCCTCTCTAAAAGCTACAGAGGTCTCTCTGTATTGGCTTCACTGGTGTTATCCACCCCAGGACCTAACCTGGCAGGTACCAGATACCTGCCACCTCCCTGCCTTCTATTGTTGCTTCCACAATGGTTTGTCTGCTGAGAAAATATTTACTTTGCATTTGAGAAAAGGTCATTGACTGGTGGTGTAAATCACTCTCCCCTGAAACAACAGGAATGGGAGTCAGATTCTGAAACAGAAAATCATCCTGGATTCTTTTTCCTCCTCCCCTGTTCCCTCCCATATCCCATTCAGAGGGCATGAAAAGGCTCTCAGTGGCTCCAAGCCCAAAGAAAGGAGGACTTATTTCATGTCCCTCATGAAATCTACCTCCATTGATCCCTTGTTCAGCAGGAAGCAGGGCTTGCCCTAGTTAGAGCCAAGGTGGGTAACAAAAGAGAAAGATTCATTTCCTGTGGCACCACAGGGCTGGCAGGAGCAATTCCCTATCCCAGCAATCCTTCTGAGGACAGTCCTCCAAGGGGGCACAAATAAACACATGAACAGAAGCAGGGGCCAGTTGCACTTGACTCTCCTTGCCTTTGAAATACACTTTGTTGGGTGTGCTCCTCACCCCCAGCTGCAGAAGCAGAGACACAAGAGCACATCAGCTGCATCGAAGTGCTGCAGCACAGCAGGGGTTGCAGGACATGAATGACTCTGGTAGCATAACACTGGGTCAGAGGAAGTAGTGCACTTTCCTGCGCTCAACACAGTGGTTTGTGTCGATTTCAATATCACTTTTTACCAGCAACTTGGAGGTTCCTATGTGGTTTATGTACACAAAGAACAGAAGGGCATAAACACTCTGTAATTTCAATGAAAAAAAAAAATCCCCACTCAGATGAAAGGAACAATAAAGTTAATGAATTATGCAATTACAATCCTGGAACACACATCTGTCTGTAAAAAATACCCCCCAGTATAGCAACGAGAAAACCTGTGTCCTGCAAGTGAAACTGCCTGAGTAACATGAGGCCTAATTTAAAGGCCAATAACAGAACATGAGCCTGGCTGTTGTTTTCAGTAGCCTCTTCAGCACATGAAAATTTTCACCATTCCTTTCCTTGCATCTCTCCATTCACAGCAGCAACAGCTGTTTAACATGGACCAGTGGCTGGAAAGAGCAAACATATCAGGGAGGAGGGTGACTGAAAGAATATATGCTTGGGGAAAGGATTAGGGAGAGAAAAGGGGAATTTTAACAAGGATGAAGATTGCTGGTATATCGATTCCTATCTGGCTTTGAAAAATTTAGCTCCCATGCTGTAACAGCAGGACTTCAGTGTGTGCAGTTCTTCCTGCCTCAGATCCTAAAGATAAGCTTTCACAAGATGGTTGGTTCAGACCAAGACCTCATTTCGCTTCACTCGGGATCCTGTCCCCTGCTTCTCACAGCACAGCCTCAGTCTCTCCCTGGGCCAGCTGCAACATTGATCTAATCCCCTGGGGAGCTGCTTTGTCTCAAAAGGACTGCAGCAAAGAGGCTGTCAGGGAAAGAAGTAGCTGTAGTTTTTGGAAGAGCTTGAGCAAAGCCAATTCACAGACAGGTAGGTGAGTAAACAAGTTGTTTGCTTTCTGAAAGGTAAAGCAGAGTTCTGCAGAAAGCACTAAACTTCTTTCATGCACCTCTGGAATCATCTATCTTCCCTGCTGCTCACCCAGGGTTTTGCACACACATACTTAAGGAAGGGATACATAGATACCACCAATATGCAGAGGAAAACATCATGCACTTACTTCAAACAAAAACAAAAAGAAATTGTGGCTGGGCCAGGACTTCCAATCGCTTTGAAACCTTCATGATCACCAGACATGACATTTCAGGCAGGTCATGTTCCCTCTCAGTGCTCATCAATCCCTCTCTCCTTCCAAGAGGTTCCCAGTCATTCCTTTCTGTAAGGCACTTCCCAGAACATTGGAGGGACTGCACCACTGCCTTGCAAGGCCCCTTGTTTTGTTTGCAGTCCAGTGGTGCAAGAGAAGGATGAAGAGGTGGGCTCGCTCCTTGTGCAGTGAGTTTTTCCCTGGGCCTACAAGACAAAAAGAGAGTACAGAGAAAGGACAGACAGGGAAGTTGTCAGAATTAAAATATGAAGGATAAAGAGGTGCCATTACAACAATTTGTTGCAAGGTAGAGCCCCCTTGGAGTTGTCTCTGGGCAATAAGAGCACGTGGGATACAGGAAGGGAAGTACTTGGCCCTTGCTTTGCTTCAGTTCCCTAATCCAGCAGAAATGCATTTGGGGATTTATGGGTTTTGGAAGCTTCCAGCAAAGCTCAGGGCCCGTTCCTTGGGTTATTGTTTTCCCATCTGTTTCTCTTCATTTTATTCCATCACAGAGGCCCCATCGTGGGACACAGGAATGTGACCGGAACAATAGGCAGAACTTGTTGCCTCCAGGACTGCAGTGAGGGCAGAGCCACCATCACAGAATGGGAGCCAGGGGCTTCTATATTTAGCCCTTTCTTGCTTATTCCAGATCAAATTCTCACCACCGACTCAAGAAGTCAGGAGGCTTTTACCAGACCACTGTCCCTGAGCACTGCACATCCAGCAGGGCCCCTGAACATAAAACATTCATTTCCCTTCTAATAAATGCCAACAGGAAGACTTCCTGCTCCCCCCTTCCCTTTCCAAATCCCTATTTTGACAGACTTTTTTTCTTCATATAAGCAAACTAAATAAAACCATCTTCTCCTCTGCAAGGCTGGCGGCCTTGGAGCAGCCCCAGGACTCTGGAGCTTGCACAGCACAGCAGTGCCTGTTGGAGCAGGGCCCTGAGAAGAGGCAGAAATGGGTGATCTCATTTCCCTCGTGTTTGAACCTGAGCTAAACTCACCAATCCACAGAGACTGGTCCAAGCCCCCACCTCAACACCTGATGGCAGGACAAGCGAGGGAGAACCAGGTCTGAGCATCCATCTGGCCTCGATCACTACCACAGCCCCTGCATAAACCTCTCCAACTCAGCAGGTAGAGGACTGCTGAGCAAAAGCTCAGGTCTTATTGCAAAGCCACTCCATGTCCCGAGGTGCTTCTCTGTCACTTTGAAGGCCCTGCAGGAAGCCAAGCTGACTGTGATGCCATTTAGCACTTACCTCATTTACATCATCCAAGTGAGAGGATCCTGTAAAGAGAGAGGAAAACCCATCATGTTATCACAGACACTTACCTAAGAGCTGTGCTGTTTGAAAATAGCTTGATGATGGACAAGTTCTCTTTCTGCTGCTTCCACAAGGGTTGTAGATTAGGATCACTCTGCACTTTGTGTCTCTACTTCTACCAAAGTTCTACCAAAGGCTGCTGGTGTCCCAGGGAGAGGTTTTAGCACACAGGTGGCCTCCTGGGCATCTTGTTGCCATCCATATTACTCCTCCTGTGTACCAGTGTGTTTCCACACTCTGACTTTTTTCCTGTAGTCATTCCCACCACTGCCAGTTCCCCATTGCTTCTAAAAGCACCCTAAATGGTTATATCAAGAAGAGAAGGCTGCTGCTGAATAGGTTACAAGAACAGAGTTGTTTTTCCCTTTAAGGTATATCTGTCCCTGGAAAATTAGTGGTACCCACCAGTGCCCAAGCACAGACAGAGAAATTACATCTTCTGGTCATATCACAAACCATGCCACTAATTTGCTTTGTAGCCTCAAACTTGTGGCAAGTTAAATTTTCCTCCCTGAGGTGTTTGCTTGTGAGAGCTGCTCTGAAACAGAGATGTCTGAGGAGTGTTTGAAGAGGTCTAGACAAAACCAGCATAGCTGAGAGGCCGAGCAGACTGTCTTCTGCACCTAAGGATCTACAGAACACCTTTGCACTGCCAGCACTGGCACATCAACTGCATTCATCTGCCACACAAATCCCTTCTCCTTTACTTCTTTTGTGTCCTGGAGCCTGGCTTCTCTCCACTCCCGTGGAGGAGGCAGTGCCCAGTCCTCTTGAACAACTAACACTTGCCAGCAAGGTGTAAATGAGCCCTGTGTGTCCAGTCAGGCTGAAAGGAAGAGAACACTTTCCATCTGGCATTCCTGCAGGTCTTGAGATGGTAGTTATTTATCCAAGGTAGAGGAGAGAAGGGAACTGGAGTTTCCAATGGAAGAAGCTGACAGGGAGAAGCAACAGCAGCAGTCAGGGCCTTGCTTGGCCCAAAAAAGTGCTGAAAAAAAAAAAAAACAAACCAAAAAACCCAAAAAACATTGCTACATTTTACAGCCAAAAGTTTTCCTTACATCTTCCCCTTCGCTCCCAGATGTACCTCCCTGGAACACATGGAATGAAGCTCAGACCCTTTGGAAGCTTTAGCTTTTAGCCACGAAGGCTGTGAGTTTTTACCACCCCAAAGCCCGGGCTGTGCTCAGGCCACAAGAGCAAGATGCTGCCATGGAGAGAACTGATCCATCCAAGAAGAGATGGGGGAAGACCTGAGGCACATACAGGTAACAGTGAGTTTCCTGAAGGTCATAAAGCAGGATTTAGGGTATGACTGAAAAATGACCTGAAGCCTTGATAAATGCTACAGTACAAGGATGCTTTTCCAGAGTACTAAACATTGCACTTACACTACCTTTCCAGAGCAGGGGCCATGCACAACCTATCAACTGGATCCAGACTATTTCTGCATGCTTCCTTCCCTGTGTTTCCTTAGATTTACAACAGGCCCTCACCACTCCCATACCACCCTCAGCTCACCTCGGAATACTTCCTTCCCTCCTCATCCAGTCTTCTTCCCATCCATTTAGAAGAAAAAAAGGAGTAAAAAAGTTGTTCTCCTGGAAGTCAGATCTAGTTTATCTCCCTGCAGATTCAAGTATAAACATCCTTTCAGGGAGCCATATAAAAATCATTATCCTTTCTGGGCCCCAAGGGGAGGGTCTGGGTCCTCATCCCTGCTGTTCCACCACTCAGCCACCCCAAGGAAATCACTTATTTCCCACAAGTGCAGCTGGGCAGCAAGGCCCAGTGGCACAGCCGCTTTCCAACTGGGTGCATGGTGCAAGATGATAAAGATGAGGATGCAGCAGGAAAGGAGGTGGTAACAGGTTTAACAGAATAACAAGCAGATGTATAAAACCAGAAGCTTGAACTGAGTAAGGATTATAACTGTACAGATAAGTGCCATCAATGCATATGCACAAACATTTGCGGTCAACAGAGCAATTCCATCCCCAGCTGAATGATCCACTGGGTACACATGTTCAAACGTGCACAACACTGCTCTGCTCAACTAAAAATCCTTTCCCATAAAGCCACACAGACTCCCTTGGGTAGAGGCCAAGCAGTTAAATAAAAAAATCTATCCAGAGTGAGAACTCTTCAGAGACATTTCACCATCTGGAAAGAGGAGGGGGTCTTACCCTGAGAACGCTTGGAGAGCCCGACCTACTGCGGTTAAATGCGTGCCTCATCCAAAGCTAAATCCTGGGGAAGAGCATCACATCATTCCCACTGCCTTGTGCAGCAGGACCTGCAGTGAGAAAATGGGCCTAATTCTGCTCCTCTATCCAGACAAGAGCATACAGCCAGAGCCCAAGACGGGATGGCAGCTGGTCATTCAGTATTTGCTTTTTAGTGAGGCCAGACTCATAGTGTTGCTGGTGACAAACAAAAGCCATTGCTGTCAGTGTGGGCTTCTTCATTTCCTTTTATTATATCCCCACCCATGGCATGTAAATAAAGCTGCAGTCAGCTTCCTCCAGAGTACTGGGGCAGTGAAGATTGTACAGAGCATCAGGAGGGAGCACAGCCACAGCCAAGGCTGAGCGCGCTACCTCCTTCCACCATTCCCTGAAGATACCAGGCACTCCCAACAAACAGAAACAAGCACTTAAAGCAAAAAAAGATCACAGGCCCCTGCTCTCAACAGGCCTTTGATATGTTAGCTGGCCTAGGACAGCAGTGGTCAGAAGAAATTAAGTAGGACATAGGACTTGGCTCCCTTCACAGACCTGCCCCAGGAGGCTGTATCCTGGTAAAGAGTAGCATTTTACATGGCCATATAAACTCTCTGTATTTCACAGTCACATGAAATCTGTATCCTGGTGGGCTTCCAAGACCTCAGCTAGGCAGAGGCACCACCCATATGGATGCAATTGCAAGCGAGTGACCTTGGAGAGATATGGCCCAGGAGAAATTAGCACATTCAGTGGGAGCTCTCATCCTATTTCCTTTCTGCCAAGGGACACAGGCAACAGGGAAGAGCACAGAAATTCTTGTTTGGCAGAATTCAACCTGTATCAGAGCTCTGATCCCTACTGTTTCACTCAAGACTGGCCCAAGTAAGTCTTGAGACAGTGAGAGAAGAGGCTAAACCTCACTGCCTCAAAGCCCATCATCAGTCAGTGTCCCTTAAGAAGAGCCCCAGAGGCAGCACAGCCTTAAGAGGCATCAACCCAGTGGAAAATCCCAGGGACAGAGGAAGAGGAAGGACAACAGGGCACAGCTCTCATCCCTGCAGGACAGCATACAGCTAGACACAGGCAGCCAATGCACCAAGCATTATTCAGCACGAACAAAAAAAGCTCTTTCCAGCCTCTGCCTCACAGCTGCTCATCTGTATTCCAAGCCTTTGACCCCAACAACCCTTCTGGCTGAGAGAGATGGGGGGCATCATTTCACCTGCTCCCTCCCGTCCCTCTCCTGTTCCAACATCTCAGCCCACCCGCCCCCACTTGCTCTGAAGCCGATTGCCTCCTTCACAGGGTCACCTCCGTGCAAAAGACAAACCTCTTGTCTGGACACAGAGTTTCCTGGATGTTATCTGACCAGGATGGGGAAGGAGGGGGAAAAAGGTCTTCCTCCAGAACACAGAGATGGAATTGGTTGAAACAGCTCCAATCAATTGGGCTCAGTATCTGAGATGGTATTTTGATTCCAGTCCTACAGCAAGAGACAGCACAAGGCCAGGCGAGGGCAGATTACATGATCTCTCAAAGCTGCCTTTCACTGCAGCACAACATGTCCTCTGTGCTGCTAGAGGGCTTTCTTGGGCTGAATGAAATAACACTCTACAGCTCTTGATTCCTACCTCAGGGCAGCAACAGCATCTCTCCTGCCCATCTTTCTCCAGGGAGGAGATTAAATATCAGAGATGAATCAAAATGCAGTCAATCAGGCCAGGCAATCTGCCAAAGCAGGAAAAAGGAAGGGAGGGGGCAGAGAAGGTACCTCAGTACTGCAGTGACCTGTTTAAATGCTGGTGTTGAATGCTGAGCTGCCGGATCTCTCCAAGGCTCCAAGAGACAGGAAGAGAACACAGAAGTGGGAACCTTCCTCCTACCCTGGAGGATGGGGACGAGCCCACATCACTTCTCAGTCATCAGCTACACTTGTGGAAATGGGCAGACAACTGGGAGAGCTGAAGAGACAGGGTAAGGCTAATCCAGCCTGATGCAGGAAACCCAGATCTGGTAATGATCTAGAGAAGAGAATGAGATTCAAACACATGCACTATTGCACCCCTCTCAGTCCAAGAGATTACACAGCTCCAAGGGGCTCTGGGAAGTACGAGCCCACAAGACCCTCTCAGAGCAGAGGTGCAAAGATTAGGCCTCCAGACCCTCCCAGGCCTTGACGGGTGTCTCTACACAGGGCATTTCCACTTTCCAGCAGCAGTAATGTTGCTGGAGCCAGATTCTTTGGCCACAAAAGCACAAGCTGCTGGGGTTGGAAGCAAGAAAGGTTGCTTTAGTGCCTCTTTGTATTTTAGCCACGTTAGGCCAAAGACAGCTGAAGTCTGGGAGCAATTCACATTGTGCTACCACAGAGTCCTGCTCTGAACCAGAGCTCTGCTGGGCTACAGTGCTTTGCACAGACACACAGAGAAGGCTTTCCTCTTCCAACAATGCATCTGCCTGCACTGGGCATCTGGGTTACCTGCAAACCACAGGATCCATGTTGCAGGGAGAAACTGCCAACACTCAAAGGGCAGGCAGAATTCAGAAAGTCCTGCAAATTATTGTCAAGAGGGCCTGAAACCCAAGCCACCACCTCAGAAACCCTGTACCAGGGTGAGAGGCTGGGGAGCACAAGTCAGAGTTCTCAGAAACAGGTTGTTCAAATGCATCTTCATGCGAAGCAGCAGCAGGTAAACCACAGCAGGAGGGGAGATGGGAAGGCAAAGCAGAGAAACACCAGAAACTACAACGGAAGGATAGAAAACCACACCAAGAACTGGAGAAGCAAGCTGTGGTCTCAAAGACGTACATGCACTCACACACGGGTGCAGTTTCTTGGACTGTTTATCAAGCTCAGGAAGGAAGAGGGATCAGTCTGCCAGAAAGATCAGAGATGCTGGCGCTGTCATATGATGCTCCCTCTAAGAAACAAAACCCACAGAGTGTGCATACACAGACAGAGAGGAAGCTACAAGGAAAGCCTTGAAAACAGAGGAGGAAACCCTAACCCCACCCCAGAGGTCCTACCTTTAACTAAACCCCCTCCCAAAACCTAATGAAAAGCACAGCCAAACTTGCATTATTCCAGGGAAGCAGTGGACAATTTCCTGTACTCCCCTGTCCTCTTCTGCCCTTACAATGCAGCAACTGGACAAATCCTTTCTCAGCCTGGCCATGTGAAGAACAGGGGTCTCTGCCCAGTCCCAAGCCTCTGCCAAGGGTGCTCAGCTCCCTTTGGAGAAAACACTTGCTATGCAAGTGCACAGACATGCCAAATAATCCTTCCTTGTTCCCAAGAGCTTTGACTCCAGCTTGTATGAAAATCAGTAGAGTCAATAAAGTTACTGGCTGTGGACCCAGCTAGAAATGAAAGATTTGGCCAGCAAAATGACTGTATCCTGGCCTAGGCAAGAGTTTGCCTCCTACCCTGTCAGTAAAGCCCTACACAAATTCCTCATACAACCATACCCTGTTTACAACCATGGCAGAACAAGGGAAGAAAACCCTCAGTGGGTTGTTGAGAAGACATTGGGGCATGGCTGAGACTCCCATGCCTGCAAATGCAGGGACACCCATGGAGGGGGGCCGGAGAGGGAAACATCACAAGAGCCAGAGAGCATCAGATGCTCTCCTGCTCCGGCTTTTAACCGCTCGCACATGAAGCCCAGATGGTTTCCAGAGTGAGGGAGAAGGGTGTGCTGCTTACACAAGCAATGCCATATTTCAGTAAATATCATATGCCATCCAGACATTCTGGACTGGATCCAATTTCCGTTAGGCTTTGCTCAACTGGGGACCTGGCTCCTCCAGCAGACAGCAAACTCCATTCGTGCTAATGCATGTCTAAGGCAGATCTGTGTCTTGGGCAGGCACACATTTCTACCAGATGATCCTTGTTACACCTGGCATGAAGAGAAGATTTCCAATGTTCAGTCAATCAACCTCTGCTCAGAGGCTCAGCTCAGACAGAAATGAGTTAACTCTTCCTCACCAGCTCGATGCAGGAATATGTGGGCCACAGCAACCTGCTCCTCCCACTCACCTCTCTGGGGATCCTCACAGTCTCAGATTCCTTTCATGTGCTCCATCTCAGAACCTCCCATGGGTACCTGCAGTGCTAGGAAATACTTGGTGTATTTGTTTGATAATTGTCACAAAAGACACAACACAATTGGCAGTGCCTGGAGATGAGGTGTGAAAGTCTCTTTGTAATGTCAGACAGAAAAGCATATCTTGAGTTCTTTCCTTAGGTCCTTTTCAAATGAAAACCATTAAATCTGTCTCTAAACTATTAGGAAAGAGCAGAAGGAGGAAGTATTTCAGCAACCTCCTCTTTAACATAGTAAATTTAAGGAAATGAGGAAGTTCTCCAGTGTATACACAGTCCCAGGCACAGACTCACCTTGATACAAAACTCCAAACAAAACTTTAAAAGATAGTCTCCCTAATCCTGATTACTGCTTACTGCACTAGGATGCTGCAGGTCCCTGCACAACCTCTGTCTAGTAGACTATCTGGCTTCAAGATCTTCTATTGGCCAAGACAAACTAGGCCTTATCCAAGGAATTCTTGCAGGCACTCATCTTTCCAGGACACAGTACTCCAAATACATGTGTTCTTCAACCTGCCAGTGAGCAAATGGGACCATGAAAGAACAGCAGTAGAAGGAATCAACAAAACAAGGCAGGAATCATTCTCCCAAAGAACCAACCTGTATCTTCCCTGACCAGAACTTCAATGCCTACTTCTCTTTCAGACAGCACAGCACATACTCCAGGCAGCTTTAAAAACCAACCTCCCTTTAAAAATCAAGCAAAACTCTCACAGGTTTGGCAGAGGGACACTAGATGTCTGTCTCACTGGCAAAGATGACAAAAGCAGGGCTCCCCTCCCACAGCCCATATGCACGAGACACACTGGAATGGATAACACCTTTGTCGAAGCCAAACCAGAGACCCGACAGCTTTTCTGACATTTCTTTTGAACACTGAAGCCAAAAACTGCACACAACCAGGATGGTGTGGGGTTTAATGCAAAAACACAACAAGCAAGCTTTGTTCCACTCAAGCTATGGGTTTAGTTGGAGGTTGCCAGTATTAACACACTGGTCACAGTGCAAGAGCTGGAGTGGCTGTGCAGCCTGTTCCCCCCTGCACACACATGGGTCAGGGTAGGAGGTGGGCACTGACAAAGCCACAGCAAGTGGCACTGTTGAAGCTTTCTTGCCCTCTTAAGGGGCAAGAGCCTCTCTAGCTCATTCCTTTGCTCTTCTGTGACTTTCTGGCTCATGGCTGAGAGCCCTTTCCTCCTCTTCTTCCCAGTCCTCCCAGATCCTGTGTACTAGATAACCTCTGCCTTCTCTCTGTTGTTGCATCTAAGCCCCCAAACAAAAGAAGACAGGTCATTCAGAGTAAAGCCTCAAATAGAATTTTCTCTCTGAGAGCAAAGGATTTTATTTAAAAAACCCAAACCAGGTATCTAATATATAAAGCAGCTCAGATGAGAGCTCCAGGAAGCTTTGGCTCAGCCCAAGAGCTAGACAACTGTGAACTCTGTTTTCAGCTGTTCAACTGCTGACAATACATGACCATCCTTACAAGAAAGAGGAACAAACCAAAAAAAGACCTTTTTAATCAAGCCAGTTGTTGACATATTCCTCAAAAACTCTGACAAGTTGTAACTGTGGGTTTTATAGCACATACATACACCAGCATGGTGCAGGGCACCTCTCCAGTTACTTCCACGGCTTGCTTAGCACTCTGGAAGCTGGTGCTGGCCTTCTCCAGACACTTTGGTCAGCCCTTTTTCAAGCTCTGAGTGTCTGTGTGTGTCTCCCACGTTTGCTCCTTCTGTGGGACTCATGCTGTAAATCTTGGTATTGCTACAGCAATTTCCCAGTCTAATCACATGCCTTGTTGCACTACCACAGCAGTGATAGCTGGTTGAACCACACACCACATCCTTGCAATTGTTTCTATTACTCACAATTGACTTATTTATTAAATTTCAGCTTGCCAAGCCTTGCCAGGAGATGAGCAAGAACCCTGTCACCCCTCCTTGCTGTTCATCAGAGTGGAAGAAGGCAGGTGAGTAGGCTGTGAGTCTGAGCTGTGAAACAGTCCTGGCAATTTTGTAAGGACATGCTTTCTCCAGCAGCCAACCTCCCTTGCATCTACACACCAGGCCTTGAGTCCTGGGAAGTAAATGCTTGAATTGCAACAGAAATCAAAAGGGAAAGTAGATGCAAATAAAGACTGAATTAATTTGTGATTTTAGAGTAGACAGGTATTTCCACAGACTTGCTTGTAGCATGGCACCAGCTGCAGTCCCCACACCAACCCTCACTTGCAGATCTAAGAGCCATCCACAGCAGAAATTGAAGTGCCTCTAGATGCAAGGAACTCTGCTTGTGGGGGATTTCCTAGGCTTGGAACAAACAGCCTGATAGCTCCTGGCTGCTTCGGAGGCCCAACCCACCATCTTGTGCCTCACAAACACTCCTCTGACAAAAGACTTTGACTCCTTGCTTTCAAAGGGGAACAAACAGAAGGCAAGTTCAGACAAGGCTCATGGCTGCTTGCCCAGCCAGGCCTCAGCTAGTCCTTCATAGTAAATATTTGTTCTTAATTACAGTGCCGTTTGCCCCGGGAGCTTGCCTGCAATCTGTAGGAGGGAGGGGGATTATGTTGTTGATAGGTAAATAATAGCTCTTTCATCCAAGAGAACCCAGTGCATTTTCCAAAGATGAAAGCCTCTTGAATGCTTTCTCCATAGGTTAGGGTAAGGATTTTAAATCTTTGTCCCACTCAGGGGCGTGCCAAAAACTCCCACATTAGGTTCAGAGAGAGGGAGATTGGAGCTCCACTGCACAGCTCCCTCTCCAGCCTTGTTGCAAGCCAGAATCGAGTGGTACAGGCTCAGCACTAGGACTGGCAGTCGGGTGTTAGGCAGGATCTGGTCTGCCTCTGGAATGTGAAGTGAGGACAGAGCCTGCTGCTGACCAGCACACTGCTCTGCCATGCTCTGTCATGCCTGGTCATCACGCTGAGACAACGAAGCCAGGAATGAACTCCATCCCTCCTGGTCCTGCTTCTGCCCAGCACACAGCCACGCTCCTTCATGGGGAGCTCCCAAGGGCCTGAAGCCTCTTGTAAGGAAGGGCAAGGCACTGCCCAAGCATAGAGCAGCCATGTGAAGCTATCCCACAGACAACATGTGGGAAGCAGCTAGTTCTCACTCTCCCCAAAGCCGACAAGTGTGACTTTTGATCTTGCTGCACTCAGCTTCCAAAACATCAAAATTACAAATATTTATCAGTGAGACTAAGGGAAACGTAAGCGAGACAGCAGACCTCTGCTCTGTCTGAGGAGGAGGTGAGAAGTGACTTCCTCCCACCCACCACGAAAAAACCCATCTGACCCTCTGGGAGGCAAGGAGTGCAAGCACTCCCCCTCTCCCAAAGCCACCGAGCTAATGTCACTGCCAAAGCATCCAGGACCTTGGAGTCAAGATAGTTCCAGCCACACATTACCCGTTTCTTCCATAAAGAGGAAACCCAAACAAAAACAGCAACAAAATAACCCACCACAGGCAACCAAAACTGGTATCTACCCATGCTACAGCTCCAACATTCCTGATCCATTCCCAGTTACCAAGCCCAGCACAGAGGATAAATGCCTGTGAACACCAGAAATTAAAGGAGCCTTCAAAGGCTCTGAACTTCCAGGGGAGAGCCAGACAGGCAGAAGTCTGACAGTGTAATATTGAAAAATCCAAGATAAACTGCACTCTTTTCCTCCTACATTCAGCCTATCATTCATGACAGATTTTTTTGCATGTCCCAGCCAGGCAGGAGCAGCCACAGGGATGATAGTGCACTTCCAGTGCCCAGGAAAGCAACACAAACCCTCCAGCACCAACTCTGTTCCATTGCCCTCCTTGTCTTATTGCTTATAAGCAGATTTGCTGGGCTTGGTTTTGCTCCTCTTTCTAAACATCACACAAGCCTTTTATTTTTCTTTCCTCTAAGCTCTGCTTAAAAGAAAAAAATATTGTCATTCCCTGCCCCCAGCTGTAAAGGGCCGACCCAAAATTTGTTGCCAGCATGCAATAAATATTTGTACAGTTCCTTTGTAACTTCATTCATCTCTCCATACTGCAGAACTTGAATCATTTAGCATTTTTCCCCTCTTACCCAAGGTCTTCAAGTTCCTAGACAGAGATTTAATGAAGCCTCTGAAAATCCCCAGTACAGTATCCTCTACTAACACCCTTGTAGTGAGCTGGAGTTTTTCAGCTTGGCCCATGTATGAAATCAGCTGTGGTGTGAGCAGCAGAAAAGAGAAAGATTTGCTCTGTAAATCCTCCTCTCTACAGGAATATCCCATAGCTAGGGAACAACAAGTCCCAGGTCTTACATCTGGGCTTTTACACAAACCCCAGCTCCATGAAAGGTCACATAAATGGTTCATTGCATTATGTTCAGTAAAGGACAGCACTGGAGCTACAGGACCAGAAATGCAGCTGGTGTCAAGTCTTTCCTCTGGTATGTTGCCAGGTCCTACCCACCTGAATCTCTTTATTACATCCTTTAGATGTTTACTTTGCTTCCTGCCACTGAATTCGTCAGACAGGCTTCCTTGCTATTATGGTAGTTACGAGGTACATGGTTAGAGGCACATTTTATAGTGTGCCTCAACAAGGAGTTAAACCTATAAATCTATATAAGAAACACATTACATTTAGAACAAGAAGTGAGCAAGGAGGGAAGTTTTGAAAGGCCACTTTCAAACAATCCTTGTTTATCCCTGACTTAGGCTGAACCTTTAACACAAGTCTGCCAACAATCCCCAAACCACCTGTAGATCCTCCACCTGTAAAAAAATAAAGGTACCTTAAAACCAAAAGCACCATTAGGTCCCTGTTGCTGGCCCAGAGTCCCACTCCTGAGCAGTGCAGAGCCTTCCAGATCACCAGCTTACAACCTTGTAAAAGATGGAAAAATTTTGATTTGGGGTTAATGCCTTTTTCCTTTTGAAGGGAAAGGGGAGACAGCCAGGGAGCACAAGCAAGTTTACATGCCAAGAGTCGAAACCTAAAGGAAAAGGTTTCCTACAAAACAAATTACTTTCAGTTTAATGGGTTTTTTTCCTTTCCTGATGCAGCACAAACCACCTTAATGTGCTAGTAGCAAGGAGGAAGGGTGTTCCTCCTAACTCTGTTCTCTAGCACGGATGCAGACTATTACTGGGGAAACAGAGAGCAGGGTTGAACAGATTTCTCATCAAAACCTATAAGCCTGAAAAGAACTATCAGGCAAGAGCAGCTACTGGTGACTTCTTGAATGAACTCACCTTGAGACCAAAGCAAAAAGGCCAAGCCCTTGATCCTTGTAAGTCCCTTGAAATGAGAGGAAGGATGCACATATATTTAAGTTAATTCATTCAAAGTCTAAGCACACACCCCCTTACCTTCAGCAATACAGAGCATAAATATTCACCAGGGAATGGAGCAAGGCAGGGGAGACCAGAAGAAACACTACACATCTTCTGAGTCACAGCAAGCCATGACAGAAGATTCATTAACTGGATTCAGGTGATCCTATTAGCTTTGCAATTGCTGCACATCAGGCTGCAGAGTAATTAGAGCTGCAATTCAGAAGGATTTACCAGAACATTTTTTATTAAAACACAGTTGTTGTTAATCAGCCTGACTAAAGCCTTCAGAGCTATTAGCCTGCTACACAGAAGTCATAATTACTTCATCCACTGGGGAAGAAGGCATCAAAGAAACTGCCTGGGATCACCTGCAGGTTTAAAGGACCAAAGGAAAGAAGGGATTTAATGGGACATCTCCCTTTGGCATCACCACAGGTTTTTGATCAAGTTTTGAATTGGAGCATTCGGGAGGCCAGAGGAGAATGTAAGAACATCAAGTCTACACAGGAAGGATTTGCCATCGGAAGTATGCCAAGGCAACACCCAGATGCATTAGTTGACTCAGAGTTACTGCATTAGTCTTAATTGCTGCCTAAAAGTTTAGTGGTCCACCTGAATTACATGATCTCTATCTGCTGAGGATGTTTGGCCACCCTGCAGCATCTCATAGAAGCAGGGCCCATATTTCCTCTTCCGGAGGCAGAGCATTTTTCCATGCAGACAGACCCAACCACTCTGGACAGGGGTCAAGGACAAGCATCTCCTATTAGAGCAGTGGAGCACGAGCAGCTCCTGGGTTTCCTACTATATAGCTAGCCATGGGAACAGCAGGATGCAGCCCAGCTCCAGTCCCTGACCTTACTTCCACAAGGTTAAGGCAGGCTTGATTCAGATGACAGGGAACTGGGCTCAACAAGTCTGGCCACAGGATTGAGAAAGAGTGAGGCATCTGAGCCCTGCTGCTTTGCCTTGCTCTGCCTCACAGACACTACACACACAGCCCTGGATGGGAGCAGGAGCACAGAGACACCAATACAGGCCAGGGAAGGAACAATTTTCCCCTCCACCCTCTAAGACCAGACATGGTGAGCATAGGACAGGGGGGCTGTGAGTCAGGCTGGCCCTCCTCTACCACCAGCACTGCCCTTTCCTAGCTCCCTTTGCTCAGAGGTTCACTACCAGCACACAGAACACCCTTTCTCAGTTTTCCCATCCCAGCTGGCCTCTGCAGCAAGCACACTCCTCCAGGAGGGAACTGGCTGATAGACCACACAGATCATGGGACCACACTGTCATCGTTCCTGTGCATCCGGGTGCTCTGCCAGGAACCCTGCCAGACCGTCCAAAACCAACACCCTCGCCCATGTTAAGCAATGCAGTTTATCAACAGTCTAAAGGGAAGCTCAGAAAGGAGAACGTGATAAAAAAACAAGTGGAAATCTGTGTGTACACACAGGCTGTGAGGACACGGAAACAACACGGGGGCAATGACAAGCAGCCAGCCCTCACCACAGGCTCTGGGAGGGAGGAGATCTGCTTGTAAACCAGGCACCTTTAGAAGAAATACTTTGACTTTTATCCTCTGGAGAGTCTGATGCTGGGGTTGTGGAGGTGGGAAGAGCCCAGTGGACATCTGGCAGGGTCTCCCTCAAAATTGTCCTGCTCAGACACATGGCACAGAAAGCATAAAGGAGATTCTAACCACTGCAGGGTTTAATTCTGAAGAAAAATATTCCATTTTAATAAGTAAGCTAAATTAGCATGTTAAATATCCTACTATTCCAAGGGGAGGAGGTAGGGGAGATTTTGCCAGCTTCCCCTCCTTGAGCACTTCAAACACTTTGGCACATCCGCCCTACAGGGAAGCCTGTACAGTGCCCAGGCCTGGGGTAGGCTTTGCATCATTAGCCATGTACAACACCTAGCACAGGACTAATGATGTAATGCAAATAATTAAACATAAAATCATGGTTGGCAGTTGACAGAAGAAGGGAGTTGGTTGGAACAGCTCATAGTGACAGTTTGTTCTTCCTTTGCCCTAATTCAAGTCACAGAGCTGAAAAGTGCTGTCCTGCCTGGCAGGGTCCCAGTGCAGCAGAGACAAGGACCCCCTTTGAACTTCCAGACCAAAGAAACTCCTGGTTAACTGTCTGACCAAGTGCAGAGGGGATAACTGTCTGGATCCAACCTGCTGGCACCCTGCCAGAAGGGATTAAAATAAAAAAGACACTCCAAAGTCTTCCAAAGTCCTTTCCAAATAAAGCAATAATAATAATATCTGATCTTCATAAACAATCAATACTGAACTTAACTGAACATTTTGCTCCTTTGCAGCTGGACACTAGATCTAGGTGCACAGCTTGGAACCAAATGCTCATTAAATGACTGAGCTCCTTTGACAGTTCACAAATTAGCCATGAACAGACTTCAGTTTTGATGACTTTACTCATCATGTTCAAATATTCAGTTTATCTGAATATATTTTAGCTAATAGATAATTCAGCAATTATTGGTTGCCCAAATCACATGGTGACTTTCCAACATAAGATCACTTAATAAATTTGGATTCCAAGTGGAAATGGCCTTAAGGGATCTGCTTTTCTAGACACTGTTTATGGGCTATCTAACCACTGGTTTAGGGGAACCTTCCATAGTCATTTTTTAAAATCTAGGCCAGAATTCTCTTTTATTTTAAAATTGAAAGTCATGCAAAAGTTTCCAAATTACAGACTCATTCCACTGACACTGCTGAGAATAAACTATTAACATTCCCATGAAGCTCTAAATTTAAAGTGCTGCATATGCAGCCGGAAGCCCTATGAGCTGTTTTCCTTTGAATCCTCCGGAGCTGTTTTTTAACCTGAAGGCTTCATTGAGCTCTCCTGGACATAAATAAAAGAGTTAAACATTTCCTTTTCTGGTACATCAGACCAATTGATACTTGACTCACAGACCTTCCAGGCCTAGAAGGTTTTACATTCTCAAGGGACTATGTCTCCAAAATGAAGGTTTTTTTGTATGTTTTCCTGTTTACACTTCAATTGTGTTGCAGTTGTAGTTTGCTTTTTGTTGTTGTTGTTTCCATGCACAGCAAGAAGCAGTTTCAATTAACAAATTAAAGATTCCTGTAAATTTTGTCTACCTGGGTAGGGTAAACGAGGGGTTTCTGGGATAGAGGAAGAATAAAAAACACACAAACAGAATAAGGGTTATAAAGATGAAAAGTAAACAGACTAAGCAGCTTCTTAAAAATCCCTTGCATAGAAGACACCGGTCTTCCAGCAGGCACAGGAGAAGCAGCAACATGAAGCAGCAAAAGGGGATATACTGAGACCCAACAGCAACTCAAGAGCTGTGAGACTTGCAAAAAGCCACTGGCCTTTATCAGAAAGGGCTGCCAACAGCAGAACCACCCGTTCCTCTCCGTCCGTGTCTGCAGGAAACATGATAAAAACCTTCACCAAAATATAAATAAGGAGTCAGGACTTGCTGGCTCGTTATTTTGCATGACAGCCATGCCACAGGGGTGCTGCCCAGGGATCACGGCCCTGCTGACTGGGGCACTAAGGAAAGTGGAAGGCAGAGATGGTGCCCACCCTAAACTGGCTCCCGCTGCTTATTCTGGAGCCACAGCTGAAGTCATGTTCAGAGCCAGGAAGGAGGAAGACATACAAACTTAGAGGCAAGCTGCGCTCTCTGTTCAAAGCTCTGCTCCATTCACCATCTGACTGCAGGCAATTAAAACTGGCTCTCTGCTCTTTGGTGTTGTTTGTTGCTTTGTGTTCTTGTCCACAGTCACTGGTAATGGAGCACACAACAAAATTCCCCACGTTTCCCACTCTGATCTTCCAAAAACACAGCAGTTCACCCAAACCTCAACACTGGGTGCTCACCCAGGAAAGGCCTCCACTTTCAGGAGACTGATTACTTCCACCAAAGCTGCCTTGGTAGCAAGTTTAATGAATGAAGAATGCCCTAAAGAGAAAGGAGACAAGTGAGAGTTTGGCACAGAGCGTCCACCCCACCCTGCTCACTGAACACCAGTCCCTCCCAGTGCTGTGAAGAGCATTTACCAGGACTGCCAAGTCCTGGTAAAGACCAAGAGCTGGACCTGGAAGTCAGCCTGTCCTGAAAACCCACCCCAAGATCCTCTGTGTGCTCCCCACCTTCTCCTGGCCAAGCCTTCTCCTCTTCAGGGCTTCCCACACAGTAGGATACTGCTGCCTGCAGTTCTCCAGGGGACACCTTCCCAGGTGAGAATGGGTACAGATCAGGATTCCAGCAGCTGGGTACTCTGACTCGACACACCTGTGCTCACAGAAAGCCTGGAAGAAGAAGGCTGAGCCATGAGGTTTGGTGAAAGCTGGTTTGTTAAAAGCTCAGGGATCGATCCCTGCTCTGCCACCAACTTTCTGCTGGTGGCTTAGTCCAGGGTCTGCTCACAGCCAGTGCAGGACATCCCTTTCCATCCATCCCCTGCCTCACTGAGCACCCTGAGGTTGGTATGTCCCTTCCACAGCAGCAGGGACTCCCCTTCTGCAGCAGACCAGATCCCAACAGCACACACAAGAGTTCTTGAATTTTCTTTCTGCAGCAAGCCCAAACTCTTGCTCCAGTTCTTCCACCTTCCCAAGCTCCAGTGCCACACCAGGTGACTCAGTGCTTTGCAGAAATGCTGACCCCTTCAGCACCACAGCTCTTCACTGCAGGGTATCTGTCATCTGTAAGGGGGAAATATCACACAGCAGCACCTGGCCAGCAAAGGATCAACCTTTCAAAATCCACTCTGCAGAACTCAGGGAGAAAACTAATAAACAAGGGCAGGCTTTGACCTGTGCAAAGGAGTGGAGCATCTGACAAGGAGGAGACGACAATGGTGACAGCAAAATGCAGCAAACTCAGTGACCAGGCACAGCATTTTAGCAGTGACCATGGAGAGCCACAGTAGATGTTTCCAGACCTGACTGGCAACCAGGCAGGATTAAAGCACCACTTATAAAATTACAAGGTTAATAGATGCTACAAGCACGTTACCAGCTGTCGTGACTTGCTGGAAGCACATCCCAGAAGATAGCAGAAGCAATTACACTCTGTTCACTATCCAGCTGCATCAACCACCCGTAGGCACTACTTAGCAACCCTTCACGGAAGTAAACTTAGCACAGAGAGGATCTGCTGTGCCCACACCACTGTATATGTCCTCTGAGCCAGCCCTGCTCCCTGACAGAGTTTATCTTAAACAGAGAAGAAAACCAAACCTGCCATCAGAGTCAAAATGTGCCCTGTCTCGGGTTAAAGTAGAACCCTTAGATCACATAACCTGCTATGGTGAAGAGAAAACAGCAGAGCCAGCCACGTGGGAAAGGAATGGAAGTCCACATTGTTCTGAGGACTTTCAGAAAAAAAAATCTGTCCTGGGAGGGCCAGAAACAATAGGAAGTGGGAAACTAAGATACAGATGGCATATGGAAGGTTGAAAAGCCTTGGCCTAACTCATACAGGAAGCCTGGGACAGGTCTTGTGAAATCTCCTGTCCAAGTGGGCCTATCTAAAAGGAACAGGAAGTTTCCAGGAAGCAACAGGGGTTTGTACATCACTGCAGCTTCATAAACTTGATCCAAGGCAAGGCCTGTAAACCTTCTGAAGGAAGAAGCAGTGACCAGCCCGGAGCTGGGCAACAAACAGAACACCAACCCCAGCACACACCGGGGAGCAGGACAGATAGTGAAAAGCCAAACGAGTCCAAACCCGCAAGGGCATGACGGCATTTTTCAGGAACTTACAACACCTCCTTCAGGGTGGGGATGAGCAACCAGTGTCCACACCTTGTTGCACTGTAGCCATTCACAGGGTTATGGGATTGTGCTACAACACCTGCTGTACATGAATACGTGGTGAGGGACCCTCACATCCGCCGTAAAGGCGACTTGTTTCTCACAAACACACACCCGCTCTCACCCTGCTTGCAATGAAACACAGAGAGGCATCACAGGCTCCCTGCACGGTGCTGGGATGTGGACAGGACAGGGACAGGCAGAAGGCTGCTCTTCATTTTAACAGGTTGTCTAAAAAAGGTTCATAAAAGTGACTGTCTGTAGAGAACTACTCACCACAAACAGCTCCAGCACACTCCACCCTGCCCAGATAAAAGGTGAGCATGAAGGACAGGCCAAGTCTCTGGTACAGGCTCCAGCCATGGGTCTAGGTAGAGGAAAGAAACACCCCACCCCAATAATCCCCTTATGCTAGAAGATTCGTGGGTTTCTGCATTTTCAGCAATGCCATGCAACTTTAAATACCTAATGGGTACACACATTAGCATGTCTGCTTTGGGAAAAACCACACAGCCTTTTCCTTCTTATTTAGTGGTTTATTTGAATAAAAACTGGGAAAATTAAACATTCCATCCATGCAGCTTGAATCAGTACACAAGTGACAAAAAAGTACTTTTAAAAACACTTTTCTCTGTATTTTTCTCGGGCTACTCCTCCTCTGGTGACACAAAGCAGAATCTGTCTCTTTCCCTCTGCCGAAGCTGACATCAAACAGCAACTTCATCACATCATAAGTTACAATTAAGGCTACTCCTGGAAAAAGATGATCCTTTCCTAAATAAATGCTAAAGCTCTCCTGACATATCTCTTCCTATTGTCTGTATCCAGCCCTGTATTTATAAGATTAGCCTCAAATTAGGACTGTTTCCTCATTCTTTCTTCACTCTTACTACAGCCTGGTTCCTGGGAATCTGATCCTATCTTCTACAGAGGTTACTCCCTGTTGATAGGAAATATCTAGTGTATGTGGGCAGGAAGCGCCAGCAGAGGATAATGAGGATTAAGAGAGAGTCCTTGTTATGACTTATCACCACAGCAGATCAGGAGACTCAGTGGGCCATTTGATCAACAGGAACATTAGGAACTGTCTCACACTCCCACACAGTGTCTCGCCCCACTGTGGTGGTGTGGGTTTAAGTAGCACACGAGGGCTTTGAGGGCAGGATGAGTTGGCCTGACCCATCCAGATACTTCCACATCATCCAGTCCTTCTTAACCAGAAGCAGAGTACTTGAGATGAGAGAGGACAGGTTGAAGAAAGCAAATCCTTTTGGAGTTGGTTTCTTGCCCAAACATTCCTCAGAGGAGACAAGAGGTGGGGTTTGTTGACCCAGGGAATAGCTTTCCATTGCCTAAGGAATCTGTTCATTTCAGAGTGCCTGGTGCTGGTGAAGAATAAGATGTTCCTGTTGGTATGAAGACCTTCTCAATGCTTTGGCTGTCTGTTTACAATGTCCATTTGATAACAGATGTACAATAACCTCAGGAGTTTTCTCCTCAAGCCATGCACCTCAGCAGCTCTATTGAACAGAGAGAGACCTCAGTGTCTCCAGCCTCCATAAAAGCTCCTCAGACACACACGACCACAGTGTGCCACACACAGCTCATTCCAGGACAGTATCTTCTTGGAAAAGCAGAGGAATCAGAGCCACTAATTGTTGTTGGATCAAGCTTCATCCTGCCCTGTGTCCTGTTTTCAATGGGACTTGACAGCAGCACCTGGAGAAGAGTATAAGAACAGGCCAAGGATGTAGCTGCGTTACATTACAAACGCTTTCCCGGGCTCCAGCTATTTGCAGTTGTGGGATTTTCTCAGCAAGATACTGTGTATTGATATTTAAAAGTCCACTCAATGGATTTTCATGGCATTACTTACTCCAACGTCTCCCAAGCCTACAAAAGCCTTTATTCACCACAGATTCATACAGTGCATTTATACTGTTTGTTCTCAGCTCTCCTTGTAGAAGGTGACTGGCTTTGGGTTTTTGACCATCCCCAGAATCAAGCCTTGCTCCCATAGCACAGTTCATTGCACTTCTGAGATCTCTCTCCCTTGTGGCATTATCCCTTTCTGAGCTTGTTGCACTGCATTTTAGATTAGGATGGCTCCCTCCTCCCACTGGATGGCTTTGTTTTTCTCAGCATCCTATGCTATAACCCCACCACTCCACATTGCAAGGACTTCCTACAGCTGTTCAGTGCAGCTTTTGGGTTTTGCTACTCTGAACAGTCAGCAGCAAACTTCTTCATCTGCCACTTACTCCTCTTTATCATTAACAGACACATTCAACAGCTTTGGCTTTTGACAGGCCCTTGTTGCATCTGACTGATGCCAATCCTCCATTGGGAAAGCTGGCCCTTCACCTCTCAGCCTTAATTTCTCAGCTTTCAGCTTATTGTTTACTCATTAGAGACCCCCATGACATATCCCAAAACTCTGAGAGCACAACAGGACCTCTGGCTGGCCAGGGTCCAACCACCCATGGAGTATCTGGAAAAAGACCTATTTTCCCATCTGCTCTCTCAGCCCAACTCATCGGCTTCCAGGCTTCAATAATCTTCCCCAGGAAGGCTCCCAGTTGTGTCAGCGAGGAAAGGAGAACAGCTGCAGCTCAGGCACAGCAGAGTCATTAACACTGAGTATGGACAGAGACAAGGTAATATCAGCAGCCAGGCACCGAGGAGGCTCCTCTGACTGAACATCCCTGACCCTGCTGAACTCCACCTACGCCAGACCACTCCTGGAGCACAGCTTCTTTTTCCCAGGGGGAGCTTGAGCAGATCCCCACAGAAACACTATCAGGACTTCCTCCTGCAATGCCCTGGGGCAGCCACAAAGAGAACTGTCATTACTCAGCAACCCAGCTTGCTTCCGAACCCTGGAAAACATCCGGAGAGAAAAAAAAATGTGGCTCTTCCTAATATCCCTTTCACTGGATATTAGTCCTCAATCCCATGGAGATGAATAGTGCAGACTTTTCCTCCTAGTTACAGTCTTCCACCCTGCCACCCACCCCCAGCTCCTCCCCAGATTGTCCCTGTGGATTTCAGTTCCCAGCCACACCGTGCTTTTGCAAAGCGCTCCCTCAGCCTCCTCCTCAGAGCTCCCAGAGAACAAGCCTCAGGAAAAGCACCTTCCTCTTCTTTCACAGGGAGAGGCCGATTGCTTCAGATAATGGCATTAAATGAACAAGTCGGACACTGAGCAGCAAGATTAGTTCCCACAAAGACTGGGTAGTAATGAGAGTGGTTAAAGACAGGTAATGAGTGGGTGGCACCTGTCAGCTTCATAATGTAGATTATAATTTGTTTATTACTCTTGCTACTGCTTTCGCTGCCGTTGGAATGCAATTAATTAATAGCACTGATGAGTCCTGCTCAGTATCTGTCATCCCTGACCTACAAACATCCCTGGGCCGCCGCTGCACATGCAGGAGCACTGGACATGTGGTGGCATTGCATGGCCAGTAGGAAGGATCCCACAGCTCAGGGAGAAAAGTTAAAACCACAATAAACACCCCCCAATGTACCTCCAGAAGGAACAGACTCACAGAAGTGCTGGAGATTCAAGAAAACTAACCATCATCCATGGTTTGGTAGACTGGAAACTGTATCTCAGGGAAAGTGTTGATCCTGTATCAGAAACGCACAGTGGCAAACCGCAGCTTCAAACCTGACTGACTTTGTTTTGCTAAAAATACCAACATTTGTAACCCTTGCTTTATGCACACACACACACACACACACACACACACACACCCCTCTCCACTTTTACCAGACTTAAAACTAGGCTGGGAATTTCTCTAAACTGCCTTAGCAGCTGGCAACACAGCAAAGCAGCAAGCTGGCTGCTCTAGGCTTTTTCAGATACAGTTCTTGTGCAGATCAGGCCCAAATTTGGACCCCCACCAGCGTGGCACCCCTCGACACCAGTGCCTTCACCATGTCCTGCAGTAGGACTTGCAGAATGGACCCAGACAGGGTGAACAGAGAACCTCAGCTTCACTAACTTTCAATAGCAACCTTCCTGCTCTCCCCAAGCCACTCGAGTCCTTCCCTTTGCAAAGAAAAACACGCTGCAGGGACATAAATAAAAACCAGCGGCGAACATCGGCACTGAGCTGCACTATCAGTGCGTGTTCGGGCACAGGCGAGCACCCACTGAAGTCAGCAGAAGTTTGGGAAGACAAAACACCTCCCACACAAAGGAGAGACAGAGGAAGCAGTCAGAGCTGTAAAGCAGATAAGCTGTCTGTCAGAACAGGCTTGGACTGTCCTAGCAGGAGGATGTTGTCCAATGAAAGGGAAAGCTATTTGGGGAATGAATGAATAGTGAAGCTTCTTGGTTTTTTGGTTGGTTTTTCTTTTTTTTTTTTTTTTAAGAAAAAACACCCAAACAAAACAAAAAAACCACCACAAAACTTTCCCAAACATCTCTCACTCTCAGCTTTCTGCCAACAGGATGCAAGGCCAAGACATGCAGGAGCCTGCCTCAACCTCCAGCATAGGATCACTCAAAGGCAACTGCCAGAATAGGGGCAGAGGGAAGGTGAAGAATGATAGAGAGGACACAGAGACAGAGCTGAGAGCAGAGCTGTTGTTCTGTCAGAGGAGAGGGCAGCTTTCTGCAGTCTCAGCACCCTGAATCCCCTCAAGCTAACATCCAGCATCCTGTTTTGCACAGCTCTGAGAAGATCCTGCTTGGCTCTCAGGGGTATGATCCTGCCTGGACCACTGCCTGGTCCAAGCAACAGGGAATCAGCTACCCAGGGAGAGGAAGTGGCAAATTTAGAATAAGACCCAAACAAACTGCACCACTGGAGCAGAGCTGTAAATCTTTCACCAGGTACTGAGCACTTCACTGCCAGGATAAATGCACAAGAAAATGACGGGTCCAATCCAGAGCTGCATTGGCAAAAGGAAGTAAAGTGCTTATCCCTCTAACTGCACCCCCTCATGCATAATTCAGCTCAAAATCTCCCATACTGAAAAATGCTGTGCTTTTAGGATGTTATATCCGCAATCAAACCTCAGAGCTCAGCTTCTTGCTGGCACAGGGCTTTCACTAATGCCATATCAGTGACCAGGGTCTCGCCAACGCACCAGTCTGCTCCCTCCCACTTTTTGCAGGGCTTATCACAACAATTCACCTCTCAGAAGAAAACAAGGCAAAACCACAAGTCAAACTGGAGCACTCCTTTACAAGAAAAGGAAAGAAAATAAAAGAAAAAGACAACACAGGCCAGAAACAAAGAGTAAACTTCATAAAAGCAAAACCCCAAATCATGAAGAATCTGCCCTTGAGGCTGTGATGGAAGAGGAGAAGAGCAGAGAGATGAGAAGAGCAGAGTGCCCGAATGCAGAGACTTTCAAAATAAAGCAGTGAGAAACCCAGCAAATGGCTTTACATAAGCCAGATGTTTCTCCAGGGAAAGAAAGTAAGGAAATAAATAAATCTGTCTGGATTCCCTTTTCTCTCCAGACTTGGGTCCCTCACCAAATACTTCTTAAGGCCCTACATGCTCTGGGATCGCTCGTACCACTGGGCAGCACATAAGTAACACACATATCATCCCCTGCAAATCTCCCCACAGAACAGCTCATCTCCATTTCCAACATCTCAATGTCTCCAAGAAGAAATGGGGCCAGGGCTCTGTTCTCCTACAGGACCACAGCTTTGCAGGAACCGCTGCCAGGTGGGAGTACCTCAACTCCCAGCTATCTGAAGAAACAGAAGGTAGTGGAGAAATCAGGGAAAGCACATAAGGATAATGCAGAACAAGAGCAATTTCAGCAATGAGCACGACTGGAAGGGAGGAAGAAAGGCCTGCAAAGCACTGGTGGTCTTGCCTTGCCCCAGGCAGGGGAGGGGGTTCCACACTGCCCCAGCACCGAGGGGCCCACACGGCCCACAGAGACAGGGTCCCAGCAGCCCATGGCCATCCAGCTGGCCCGGGTGGCTGCGCCTGCCACGGGATTTGTTCCCAACCCGTAATTAAACCCCAACCCTTGACAGAGCCACCAGAGCTGAAACCGCAGCTTCCGCCCTGACCCAGCTCCCGGCCCAAACACAGGATCACAACACGGCGGAGCAGGGAAGCCGGGAGGTGTCAGGGAGGAGCCCACAGGCTCCAGAAACTCACAGTTCCATGGCAAGCAGCTCAGTCTCTGAGCACAGGTGCCGCCTCCATCGCGGCTGCCGAGGGCCCTGCCGCCATCGCAGGCTGAGGCGTTCGGCCGGCTCAGGGCCTTCCTGCCGGGGCTGTTCATCCTCCCAGCTCCTCCACAGGACCCAGCCGCAGTTCTGTACCACTGTGACGGCCACAAGCCTTTCAGGCCACCAGGCGGGGTCCCCTCAGGTGCCCCCCGAGCAGCGTGTGGTGAGGCAGGACCCTGGGGACAGCTGTCCTGAGGTCCGACGCCTCACCTTTTCCCGCCAATTTAAGGCGATTCCCACACGGATGCCACGCAGACAGCTGTTCAAACGCAAACATGGCCCCCAGCAAACAGGCGCGTTTGCTGCCGAGCCACATTTGCAGCCTGGACCCCACAGTGCCCAACCGGACAGGGCAGCTCCAGGAGGCCTCACTATGGCCCATCCTTTGTGCCTGGGCTGCTGGGAGACACAGCAAGGAGGTGGGGTGACAAACCCAGGAGAAAGGGCAACTGCACAGTTTGAATAAAGACACTTGAGGGAACAGGACGTGGAAGCTGAATGGGACTTCCAGGAGCTGCTCTCCCTGCTGAACATTCCCTCACCCATCCTCTCATCCCAGATTACATTTAGCCAGCCCAACTACACAATTAAGAGACAGATTTGAGGTGGAACGGGAGCAAATGGCACAAAATAAGGAAGAAAGCCTGCTTTCACACTCCTTACAAGCACCTCAGAGCATGACTATCACAGCCTGTGCCAGTTGGCTGTAAATACAGGGACGTGTTCATTAGCTGAACTATTTGAGTGCCTTTGCAACACTGCAAATAGCCTAATTTGCTCACACAAAGGATAAAACAAGACTATAACAGCCCACAAATAACCTGGTTACCTTGGAAATGTGAGCACCCAAATTCAGATGGTAGCAGGAAGAGTCTCCTTTTCCACGTGCGTCTCCAGGTGATGCAACAGCAGACAAGTTCAGAGCTGCAGAGGTTGACTTGCATCATGCTCAGAACGTGTTTACTGCCACACCAAGGGAAGGGGACGTAAGCAAGGGAAAAAAAGCTACAAGTAATCACAAAGCCCCTTCCCCAAGCTCATAGAGCTCTTGAGGCTGGGCTTCCCAATGGGGAATTGCAGAAGCTGAGCTCTGTGTTTAGAGCTTTGGGCTTTTGCCATGACTTGAAAAGGAGAGAGAAACTTTTTTAAAGCATCTAGGCCCTGTGGTCCCTCTAACTGTTCAAATGAGAAGTTAAGACAAAGTCATTCATTGGGAAAAAAGATAAATTCCCATTTGTATTGCCTGAGGACTTGTGGTATCACAAGTGAAAACCCAGGCACAGCAGATCTCTGTGCCCAAACAGGAGATTACCTGGTTTTGTAGAGCAGAACACCACAGAGCATCTTACAAGCAGCTCATCTGGAATCAATGGGTTAACCGAGGAGCTTCTCCCTGCTGCGTGTGGGAAGCTGTATCTCCTTGCCAAATTCCACTGCTCTGAACATAACCAGCTTTCTCACTCAGCCCGTGCTCCTACGCTCAGCCATGCTCGTGCCTGCCTCTGCAAGAGAGTGTAGACAGACCCCATGTTCTCTTTTCCCTCTGTAACTATTTCTCCAGCACTGCCCCTCGCCTGGTGTCAGTTCTCTTCGCCTCACTAAATTACAGGATGTCAGGTCTCCAAGGAAACCCCTCGGAGCCAAGAAGCACGGGTGCAAGACATTTGTAAAACACTGATGCCTGAAGACCAGCCAGGCTGGCTGCTCCCTGCTGTTGAGGCCAGGAAGCTTGGAAAAGGCTGCTTTGGGTCTTGGAGGAAAGAGCACTTGCAGGTGGCAGGATGATTTTCAGACAAGTCATCTCCTTCCTTTGGCAATAGGGCTTTTGAGTGCAGCAGTGCTGGGACACTCAGGGTAGACTTGCATCTCCCAGGATCAGGTACCCCAGGGAGCTGCCAGAGGAGCAGCCTGGCAGCTGCCTGCACACCAGCCCTTCCTCCAAAGCCATGGCAAAACAGCAGCTGTGCTGTTCCAGCCAGCTACCACTCAGCTACCACACAAATGAGCTTACAGAGCTAATGCTAACTGCTAATATCCTACTCCACACCTTAGTAGAAAATCCTAAGAGGAAATTAGATGGAAGCAAATATAGCCATACACCTGACAAGCTATTCTGCCCGCCAGTGCACAGCCTCCAGCATGGTTTCCTATCTTCCTCAAGATGTATTCTACCACGTAATTACAAGGTAAAACCTAGAGGTCTTTTTTTTCCCTGCATACCAGGTAGATTTTCATTTGTTTAGCCACAAACAGACCTCTAAATCAATAAATAGATTCCCCATCATGCAGTTAAGGAGTAAACAAACTCATGCACACACACACACACACACACACTCCCTGGGGTCCTGCTTCAGCCTCTATCTCCCCTCTGCACTCACCAGCCTGAGCTCCTTCTGGAATTAAGCTACCTGGTCTTTGGTGCTCAGGCCCTAGGATTAGAAGAACAAGGTGACACATATACTCACTGTGAGGAACTGAACAACTGAATAGATAGCCATTTAATTTCTTGTCATTTAGGTTAAAACAAGGGGTGGGGGGGAACCCAGCCCTACACAGCTACAAGCAGAGTCGTGGGGAGCCACAGCTCCCTTAGCTGGGCTGCACTCAGAGCCACATTTCACCCTAAAACACCCTCATCAGCCACTCCAGATTTCCCACAAACTGCACCTGGGGAGCATAGGGGGACAGCACAGCCCACGTGCAACCCACACTGCACCCCCTTTCCCCCAAGGATGCAGGAGGGGGTTCCTGCTCTCCGAGAGGATAAGCCATCAGGTGGCTGCCCACAAGGCCACAACTTCTTGCTTTCCTACCAAAACACAGTCTGCTAACACAACAGTTGTGGGCAAGGCTTTGCCATGCCTTTGTAGGCCACGCTTAAACGGCGAACAAAAGTGTCTTTAGTTTATCTATTTATTTTTGGCGCAGAGGAATGGCTGGGGTCAAAGCCAGTCCCATTCTCAAGCTGTTCTTTGTTCTCTGGTTTATCCAATACCCCCTTATCCCTCTCCTCGCCCTCCCACCTCCCCCTCTCCATTTTACCACAGGTCTTAAAAATTAAGCTGTGCATGAAACCAAACACCACACTTGAACACTGCCCAGCAAATGCTCTTCATGGTCACAGAAGAATACTAATTGACCATAAAAAACGGATAAGAGCAGCATGCCCTTATATGGGCAGAGGCTAGACAAGCATCTGACACAAACATCATTTTTAAAGAAAAAATAATATTTATTTGCAATATAAACAAAGTCCCAATATTGGATCAGTATATATAGGGTCACTAATTTTCCTTCATAACTCAGAAATCAGAACCATTCCTCACTAACAAGCTCTCATTTGTACTAATCAGAAAGATGCATCTTATTTTTTTCCTTTAAAGAAAGAAAGACCACTAACAGCACAGGAAGCCTTTACAAACCAGCTTAGCTGTAACGCAATACAGATGCACTGTCAAAAAATCCCTGAAAAAATAAATTCCTCCATGAGGTAAGATGCAATTAGGCTATTCCCAATTTTCTCACTCGCAACCGTACGCCCATTCTCCCTTCCAATGACCCACGATCCCAACATTGTGGCAAACAAAACCCAACAAACAAACAAAAAACAACCAGAAAACAAGAAACAGAAGCTCATTCCAACATTCTGGTAACATCTTGTAACAAAAAAGAACAGTTTCAGGATGTGACAGCGTCAAACATTCCTCCAGATGGAGATTTTTTTAATTATTTTTTCCATTTTCTTGAAAAAAGTACAAAAAACTGGATATTTAGAAAAAATCCGTGGCTTTTTTTTTTTCTTTCAGTTATGTGAGAGTTAAAGTGGACAGGGAGGGGGGAGAAAGGAGGGACTACATTGCAGCCAATAAAGAAATCTCCAAATCCGTTCTGCCCTCCTCCCAGAAATTATTACCACTTCCTCCCCTCCCAGCTTGGTATAAGGAGTTTGCCAAACACTAGCCAGAAATACATACAAGTCTTCTCAGAATAGAAGGCACGGCATAAAGTTATTCAAAAGAGGAAGAAGGAGGGAAAAAAAAAAAAATCAGAACCTCTGTCGAAAGCTCCAATCATCTCAGAATTTGCCAGTTAATATATATATTCATATATATATATATATATATA